>NC_135740.1:16978032-17620949 GCF_041903045.1 Epinephelus lanceolatus
AAACTAATGCAGTCTGGACATATGAACAAACTTAAACTCTCAGCATGGAGAAGTTACCATCTCTAACTTCAGCTACACTCTCCACAAAGTAAAAAAGGTCATTTGGGAAAGGTACATATGGATTTTATTACAGTCCCTACATGTTTCCACTTATTCTTTGCCTTTCCTTTTATCTCTGCGAGGATCTTTGTCTAAATCTTTAAAGCAGTCTGGTTTTGTAGAGTGTCTCTGTCAGAGTGAATGTTTTATGAGCTGTGGGCTGCTGGAGAGGATCTGTCTTCTTTTATCTCCTCTGTTTCCTGCAGTTTTCACTCAGTATATTTTTCACCATTGTTCCACCATATTGTTGCTGTTTCAGGAGATTGAACGTCCCACGCTACATATATTCTCTCCCAAATTGTCTCTGAGTTTGTGCTGTCTTTCACCAGGCAGCTGTTGGCCCCTGGATATCAAGAAATATGGTACACTCCCGATGGAGCCCGCAAGTCCTCCTCTCCTGCCAGCACTGTAAGTCTATGAGACAGTTTGATGTTGTTAAACTGCCGTGGGGAGTTGTAAATGATCATAGAAGAGAAATAGATATTGATGTAGTGGATCAAATCCTGATCAAATGGCAGAAGGACAACAGGCAGTATGGACATCAAGTACTACATTTGTTACTTACATAAGAGGGTCCTCTGGTTGAGTGATGTCTCTGTTATTATTGCATCACCCTGTTTCCCAACATAGAAAGCTGTGTGTTGAGCTTTAACACTCTGAGACCCACCAGACCCAACAGTATATACCACAAAGAAGTGACATACATTATCTGAAAGCAAGTGAACCTGAAGATTAATTTGAGATGCAGCTCAGCTCTGTCTGTCAAGTTTTTCTAGTCATGAATATGTAATTAACATTAGCCCATTTTACACACAGATCACGCTATAGGGCCACTATGAAGTCCCTTCTTTTTGCCTCCTTTGCATTTTTACACAGGACCAAACAATGATGGCATCATGCCGTTCCAGTGTCTAGTTTTAAACAGCATGCTGGCATAGCAGAATCAAAAGAGGCGTTACGGGCATGACATGTAACACAACAGTGTCAGCCTTTAGCATGAAATTTAACATATGCGTCAGCAGCACTTTATAAACAATAACAATGGCATTAACATGGCAACGACAATCATTTACCATCCCTGTTATATAGCAGCTGATCCCATCCTCTGCTCAGAGGGTAAGGAGATCCCGGACCTCATTGTTTTCCCAATTTGCAGACATTTTTGGTCACTGTTATTCTTCTTTTCAGTTAGTTACTACCTGCTACCGCCTACTTTTTAAATCTACTGCGGTGGGTTGTACGCATAACATACTGTCTAAATGTCATACCCACACTGCCCATGATCCTGTCCTGCCAACTGTCCTGTTTATACAGACATTGTTTCAGCACTGTTAGTACCTCCAACTACCTCCTGTCCCCTTATTCCACGATTGTACCTTTTATACATAACAGCGTGGCTGCGTAACAGCATGAAATTCCCGCCTTGAAGAGGCAGTGTAAAAGGGGCTATTGTGTTTTGGTTAGGCTCCTATTCAAACCTTTAAAGTTTAGAGTGTTTAAGGGCTTAAAAAATTATGATGGAAGTGTATTATGTCCATTCCCATGCTGAATTATGCCTCATTAGTTGTTGCAGCAATTTTTGGGTGGATACCAATTTTTAAACAGATTTGGTGCTAAATGAAAGCATTGAGAAAGATGGTCAAAATACCACAGAAAGATTCATGCTGTGATTTGGTACCAAAAACTTGATGTTTTGACGTTTGGAGATTTCTGTAGCAATAGCATTTTTTTCATAATCGAATGGTGAGCACTGTTGTTCTGGAAACTGCTCCCCTGATATTCAGTATACATATGAAAGCCATACATCCTCTGAATGCCCAAGGTCTCTAGTTTTTGGTTGCAAAGTTTCATGAGGCTCTGAATATCCCAGAGGTCACTATAGGTCATTTTATAAAGTGATGTCTGTGTAAAGAAATGGTCTCACTACAATGAAATGACTACTTGGGTAGCTGACATCATCACACATGAATGAAAGCGAGCTCAGTGAATTCACAAGAGTCTTGACTTTTCAGTCATGGCCATTTTATACAATTCCAAGTCTGTTCAGGGACTCCAGTATGTAGAAATATTCAAATACAATAGGCGAGAATAACACATTTGTACTGAATGCAAAAGGCTGCATAGTTTTTGCCCAAAACTGCATGCAATTAGCATAAAGTGAGCATATCTGTAAAGGGGAGACTTTTCATTCAGATGTCTTGAGACGAGAGGTCAAGAGACCCCTTTGAAATTGGCCACGCCAGCTTTTCCCTCCCCAAAATTTAGTCTAATTTTGCAGCATTATTCAGCCTCCTTCGCAACAAGCTAACATGGCACAGTTGGTACCAGTGGATTCCTCTGGTCTTCTTGCAGCCTGCTACAGCCTCTTAAAGACAGTAATCTCGGCTGAGATCACCGGCAGGTGCGCGGGTCTCTAAAGGTTAACTGTTTTTGTCTTGCAGGGACACTGTTTCTACCATGGGGAGGTTCTGGGCATGGAAGGCTCAAGTGTTGTTGTTAGCACATGCTCAGGACTCAGGTAAGTAAAACTTTATCACGGGCTGTATGCGTCAAGTTTCCCAATATTTAGAGTTAGTCCCAATGGTGAAAGACATTTCATAGGATCCTAAGAACTCTCCCATAAGACTTAATCCCACTAAAAGTAAAAAGCTGTTCATGAAGACAGCTCCTAAAGTTAAGAGCAGGGAAGAGGACTTTTCTGTAGCCTCGGAGTTTCTGCAGCAAAGCAGTAAAGAGCTGCAAGAAGTGGAGCCAAGAGAAAAGTTTTCCCAATGCTCAAAAACAGGGAGTTAGTGCTGCAGATCGTGTCGGGGTGATATTTGTGATTGATCATATAAAAATAGGTTGGCAGCACTCACTCAGTGAATGAAAGCTTTCAGCTCCATTAATGCTAATTTTACAGCCTTGTTTTCCAGCTGACGTGTAAACATCTTGGGCCAACAAAACAGAATTAATGGATACATAGCAATTTCCCCACTGTCTTCTAAGTAATTGATACATTACCCGTCTACATAACATACAGTAATATGTTTGTTCAACATTTCCTATTTGGTAGACTTGCCAGAACAGACGAGGAAATTTGTCAAAATGTTTGGGCCATTTTCACAGCATTCGACATCACTACTTACCCTGTCTTCCACATGCAGAGATGTGATAAGCTGATTGAAACCTGGTTACACTTACACTTGGCCAAGAAATCACCTTTTTTGGGAGTATCTCCTTCTCCAGTTACACTAACAGTTTTCTCCAATGCACAACATTTAAGAAATCAGGTTATTGCAGAAACGTGAAAGTTATCCAGTTATATAAATACAAATGCACTGGTTGCCATTATGGCTACACGATTATCATAGCTAAATGAGTGCAGGATAACAATATTATCATGACATCACAGAGTTTGCATGTTCTCCCCATGTCAGCGTGGGTTTTCTCCGGGTACTCCGGCTTCCTCCCACAGTCCAAAGACATGCAGGTTAATTGGTGACTCTAAATTGCCCGTAGGTGTGAATGTAAGTGTGAATGGTCTCTATGTCTGTCTCTATGTGTCAGCCCTGTGATAGTCTGACAACCTGTCCAGGGTGTACCCTGCCTCTTGCCTAATGTCAGTTGGAATAGGCCCCAGCCCCCCTGTGACCCCCAATAGGATAAGTGGTTATGGAAAATAAGTGATTGAATCCATAGAAAATTTGACAAAAAATGCCACAGTCAAATTCATCTGTAACCTTGTTTATGGTGCATTTTGTCTCTTTTTGGCGAATGAATTACACTTACAACACAAGTTTAGGGATGTGCGAAGGAGTCTGTTTACATAACTGCACAAAATTGCAAAAAAAGATCGGTAATGCTTAATGGATAGCGAAAAGGCAACCAGGTGCATGTAAAGAAACAGAAATTATCTGCAATATTTACATGATATTACGTGTATTGTTAACAAGATATCAATATTTCATTTTTACGTGTCATTAATATCATCAATTGTAGTATATAACAACACCCCTAGCTGCCATATTAAGATCCAAACAAAAAATTGCATGCATCAGGTCAGCTTCATCTCCTCTCCTGAGGTGGGAATCCTTACTAAGAACTCTAAGACTAAGATAAGAGGTCTCAGAGAGAATCCTCACATTGTTTGTGGACATGATTAATCTGATCTGTAGATAAGAAGAACCCTGCACAACTGTCCAGCCTGTGTTCAAACTATGGCTGAGTGGGTAAGGTGACAGGAAACAGTTGTGTGTACTGTCTTGTGCAGTCTAGTAGGTTAGTAGGTCACTGGCTCCAGAGCTGGTTCATTGAGTACAGCTCACTATGGAGATCCTGTAGTTTCCTCCTGGTGTGGATCCAAGGCAGCTGACCCTTCCTGCTAGAGACAATCAGAGAGGCCGGGACAGAGGAGGAACTGGCAAGCAGTGACAGAAATCGTAGCCTTTCGTGTGTTTTTGTGGGTTCAGTGCTCTGCGTGTGGAGGATGAGTGAATGAATACATCTTTCTGCTGATGAAGATTCTCAGGAGAAATGCAAACACAGCCTAGAGGCACACTGACATGTGGGTGTGTGACCTCTCCAGATGTTTTCTACAGCTGCTTGACCGGCGCCTGTGTGCATGCTTTTGTGTTTGTATATGAACGTCTGCGCTTATTGGGGGTTTTGTGAAGAAGCCCAAAGACTGCATGTCGCTCTGTCTGCCCCAGCTGATCTTCACTTATCAACAGCAGTAAATCACATGAGACACTTGGCTGTACTCCGCCCATCCGTAAAACCACCACAGCCAAATAAAAGAATCCCAATCTGACATGCAGCCATTTATATGTTACCCACGCCTCAGTCTGACAGTGACTGTTGGAAATTACCTTTAATCTTATCTTTTAAGATTCAGAAGGACGGTTGTTTTCACAGTGTGCAGATAGACAGACAGCAACAGCATTGACCCACATCAATTTTCTCGTGCTATGATTGGATGGAACCATCAGCAGTGTCTTGTTTTCCCAGGGGACTGATTTCTCTGAACACAAGCGTCAGCTACCTGATAGAGCCTCTTCTTGTTTCCACGGGCGCACAGCAGCACGCTGTGTTCAGAGCCGAGAGTCTCCATCTACCCAGAGGCAGCTGCCTGCATCACCATGGCAACAAGAAGCACGAGGAAGGCCTTGACGACTTCATCCGTGGAATGATGTCACCGCAGAGCGTGAGGGTGAGTTGGGGCAAGAATGATGATCAATGTCTGAAAGCCTTTGCAAGTTTTATGCAAAGCATGACACTATTTTCACCACATATTCTGTATTTTATTATTCTGTCTTTATTCTCAGGAAAAAAGGGACCTGAGCCAGAATATGAAGTACGTAGAGCTGCTGATAGTGGCAGACAAAGCTGAGGTGAGGTCACAGCTGCAAATATGGGCATACTTGGTCACTTTTTAACCAAATAGGGACATTTTTTAATGACATGATTAAATGTGGAAGTACAGGATGTGGCTTTGTATGTGAAATGAGCTCAAAGACATTGCCCATAGTTGGTGTGAATGTGAGCATGAATCATTGTCTGTCTTTATGTGTGAGCCCGGCTGGCGATCTGTGCAGGGTCTACATCATGTAGAGCTAGGTATGGTAAGTGTAGAGTGCTGATTCAAACCCTGAAGTCTGAAATCCCCTTTTGTGGTTAGAGAAGATGTAAGAAAGAAAAAAAACATAAACGTTGGTGTGTCTATTTCTGTGTTTAATGTGGTTTATGTCGTTTGCAGTTTGAGAAGCATGGTAGCAATTTCGAGAACACTAAACGGAAATTACTGGAAGCGGCCAACCTGGTTGACAAGGTAATATTCAAAGTGAATCATGACAAGCACAAAATGACACTCAATTTCATCTCACCTAGATTTAGTAGTGACTGTGTTTGCGACTTTTCCTGCCCACACCCGCAGTACTACAAGGCTTTGAGCATCCGTGTGGCTTTGATCGGTCTGGAGGTGTGGACCAGCAAGGACATGATCAGCGTTTCAGACAACCCTCACAGCACTCTGGCGGCGTTCCTGTCCTGGAGAGGCAAACAGCTCCGCACGCTCCCCAATGACAACGCTCAGCTCATCACGTCAGTGTCTCACTCTCTGTCTCCCTCTAATCTTCCTGTTTGTCATTCGTCACCCTCTTCAACACTAGTGTACCCCCCCTCAGCTCTAAGCCTCCAGTCCCGCAGGGCAATTGATTTTATGTTCATTACATGAGACAACAACCATCACCAGTTGTATCCCAGTGGGCAGTTGTCCAGATGAAACTAATCACCAGTGGCGTTTTATGTCTCCAGGGGGAAAGGGTTCCAGGGCACCACCATCGGGCTGGCACCTCTCAGAGCCATGTGCTCCGACTACCAGTCTGGGGGAGTGAACACGGTGAGAGACAAGAGTCCAAACAAACAGTAATCCTCTCCATGTGAGTGAACGTCTCGATGGGTGTAGCTCAAGTGGTACAACGGGTCGGCCAGTGACTGTAGCATTGGTAGTTTAATCTCCATCTCCTCCTCTCCATGTGTCGAACTGCCCTTGAGCAAGACACCAAACCCCAAACAATGTGCTCAATGTGGAGTAAAAAATGTAATGGCCAATCCTCAATTAGTTTTCAACTTGTGACTTATCAAAAATAACTTGCTCTGTGTTTAAAATTTAGATTTTGTTTCTTGTACAAACAAAAAGATGATCCAATAAAGCTCTTACAGTGAAGTTTAAATTATTTTAGGTTAGTATAACACCAGCTTGTATCCAGTGATGACAGTGTCTCCAAAATGCAATGAGAAATCTATAGCATGATATATATTTTTACCTATGTCCCTAAAATATGGACTTTTTCTACTGATCATTAGGTAAACTTTGACTCTTCTTTTGAATAGGACCACTCAGAGTCAGCTGTGGGTGTAGCTGCCACCATGGCACACGAGATGGGCCACAACTTCGGCATGAGTCACGACAGTACAGGCTGCTGCCAGGCAAAGGCTGAAGACGGAGGTTGTATCATGGCTGCTGCTACTGGGTATGATATGGAATAAATTATTAAACTAACAGAAAAGAGAAAAGCAGAGAAACAAGTCTTACATACTATATTTGTGCTTCTTCCTCACCACGCCACAGGCATCCATTTCCCCGTGTGTTCAATGCCTGTAACCTGAAGGAGCTGAAGAGCTACCTGAGCTCTGGAGGAGGGAAGTGTCTCTTCAACTTGCCAAATACCAGATCCATGTATGGGGGGCAGCGCTGCGGCAACGGTTACCTGGAGGATGGAGAAGAATGTGACTGTGGAGAGGAAGAGGTGCGTTGTGTCTCTTGAATTTTGCAGTATATATTTTTCTCGTATGTCTCTGCCAGGACTCATGACTCTTTGCTTTTTGTGTAGGAGTGTACCAGTCCCTGCTGTAATGCCAACAACTGCACTCTGAAAGCTGGAGCTGAGTGTGCCCATGGCGTCTGCTGCGATAACTGCAAGGTAACATTAGAATCTGATGGTCTTCTAAACAAATAAACACAAAAACCCTCCCATGAATGATGTGTCCCCCCGGGTTAATTCTCACTACTAGATGAACAGAAATTGAATTATAGCTCTACAATAATTATTTCTTCATGTCTCTTTTCATCCTCCCGTGTTTCCTAAACTCCTCTTCCTCCTCTTCATCTCTCTGTCTAGTTGAAGAGACCAGGTGAGCTGTGTCGTGCTGCCTCGGGGTCATGTGACCTGCCAGAGTACTGCGATGGGAAGGCAGAGTCTTGCCCTGCTAATTTCTACTTAGTGGATGGTATATCTTGTGCAGGCGGGCAGGCCTACTGTTACACCGGCATGTGTCTGACCCTGGAGCAGCAGTGTCGCTCTCTCTGGGGACGAGGTGGGTAAACTGGGTGCTTCTAATGTGTGATATTCATCGGTATTTTGTTCCAAATGAGTTATATCATCTGTTTTGATCACATGCACAAACACTTGGTTTCCACTTTATTGGACGCATTTAGCTACACCTAATGCAGTCTAATACCTCTATTTATAACACGAGCTTAAAGTAGTACTGAATAGTCAATAGTGTCTCAGTTATCTTTGCTAATTAAGATAACTTCTTGACTCAATATTTTGTAAAATTGGAGATTAGCAATCCTTAATCTATCCTGACAATGTGTGACACCAACACTGAGTGGTTGTATTTACTGTAGTTTGTAAAAGATTAAAGGGGAACAACAGCCATTTTTCAGAAAGCTGATATTATTCTGGAGGCTATGGAACATGATGGAAAAAATACTGCATCCTGCTCATGTACTCGCATGTTGCAAGGGTACTTTGGGAAACCACGAGGTGGTAGCGCCATTACAAGAAGTGGTAACTGCCTGCCAGTGGCGGCATGAAGAGCGTACAATTTCAACATTTGCAATATAAATTAACATGCGGTCACTTTCTGAATCTATTTCATGTTAACACTAAACACTAATAAGACAGGGAAACTGTGTCATACCTTTATAACTTCTGTCGTGCTCCAGTATTAATGTAGGAATTCATTGGAACAGAGCAGCTAGCTTTTAGTTTCCACAGTCAGGAACAGCTCACCAGTAAGGCATCTTGAACTTTTCATATCCATGCTCTACTTGGTCAACAAAAGTTAATACTGTATTTCTGAAATTAGATATGGCTAATGCTATCTTTCTACCTAATTAGTTGGTGTTGTGGCAGAAGTGAATAAATAAAGAGTGAAACAATCAGGTTTTCTTTGTGTTATTTACTAAAATGATAGAGCAGAATAATAAGAGTTATAACAGAGCCAGTCTACTCCAGCTGTAGGGTCAGAGCTCTGACACCTTGAGTGTCCTCTATAGGTCTGACAAGGAATCATAGATTCAGTCGCATGATATCATTAAAACTTGAAAAAAAGGTAGGCAAAGGGAGGCCTCCATTTAACTGATAACTGTCATGAGAACAGCCGCAAAGGAAGCTTTTTATGCACAAATGAAAACTCTCCAAGGACTCAGTTTACGTCAGGTATAATGAAGCCTTATACACATAAGGAAGCAGAATATTACATGTCTATATATAGTAATGATTAATTTTGTTCCTACGCTAGCTACCACAATATATATGCTGGGCCTGTGACCAGCTGCTAGCCACAATTCTCCTGTAAGTGTCATATGATGGCTGTCGCATCATGTGCTGAAATCCTGTCATGGATTTCTCCTTTCCAGTGGACAGAACTAGTGCAAACCATGACTGGAAGATGAAGGAAGTCAGAAAGGTTTGATACAGTGTTTATTGTAAACATAAAATAGATTCAGAAAGTGACAACATGTTTATTTATATTGCAAATGTTGTCTACACTCCATTAATTTTGTCACTGGCAGGCACTTATTGTTTCCTGTGATGGAGCTAGTGGTTTCCCGGCCCACCCTTTCAATCAAAGACTGTAAAAGTAATGGATTTAGCTACAGTGACGTCAGCCATTGGTTTGCGAACTCCTGTTCTGAAAGCTCAAGTTTGGCATTTTGGTAGTCGCCATCTTAGTGTTTTGGAGCCAGAAGTGGAGGCTGGAGATGTGGAGCAGCGAGGGGTGGATCTGACTGAGAAGTCAAGGACACTATCAGCAGATGGCCTGTCACTCAAAGCGGCCTGCCCATAAATTTGCGCATCTTTAAGCCTTAATAAAATGTAAACAGGTGACTTATATAAATATTCACCCTGTGTAGTTGTCATCAATGTTTAAATTAGAGATAGAGACCACAGCTGTATACATACCAGGCTGTGAACATCTTTATTTCTGCTGTTAAGTTGTGCATTTTAACATGGGTGTCTTTAGGGACTGACTCGCTTTTGGAGAAAGCCTCAAGTGGCCGTTCAAAGAACTGCAGTTCAGCCTGCACGTTGGCTTTATTTTTAAGCTTGCTGCTTGCCTGCAATATGCATGTGCCTGAGCAGGTTGCACTATTTTCCATCATGTTATATAGCCTCCAGAATAATATCAAATTTTGTAAATGGCCTTGTTCCCCTTTAAATTGGATTTTTAATGTGCAATACTGACATTACATTATATTTTGAATTGAATGAAGGAACTCCCTAAAGGATAATCTAATTCTTGACTCTATTCTTCCTTTGTTTTTAATGCCATGATGGGATAATAAAAGCTTTAATGAGATAATAAGTTTAAATGTCGCCTAACTCTCAACTATTGCTTATGTGTGTATGTGCAATATTTCAATCATCAAACAATCTCATGGTGTATCTTCAAAGCAGTTAAACATCCTGTGTATGTTGAAGCAGAGAGGGTGGGTAGATTTAGAGATGAGTCCTCAGTGGGTCGCAGGATTAGCCATTGTTATTGGACAGTGTCCATATTCACGTTGTGACAGAGCCTCCCCAGAGAGCCTTTGTAGTACCACAGGAGCCACACAGAACAGTAAGGAATGCCATCTGGTCTCCATCAGGTGGTCACATAACACACTGTGCATGCATTTACTGCGTGTATGTGTGTGTATTATTGTGTGCGTATGTGCATCTGTATTCATGTATTTTTGTGTATTTTCTCTCCTTCGGCCACAGATGGCCGCCCAGCCCCTGACCTGTGTTTTAAGAAGGTAAATGAGGCCGGGGACATGTACGGCAACTGTGGCAAAGACCTGTTTGGAAAGTACAGGAGCTGTAAGGACAAGTAAGGATAAAACATATTGGTTCATTCACTCACTCAGTTTAAGGAGGGGATCTACACTTCCTGAGAGTGATCAGTATCAACACACTGATGATACCCTTTTTTATCATCTCTGCCAGGGATGCTCAATGTGGGAAAATCCAGTGTTTAACTTCAGCCTCCAAGCCCATTGAGAACAATGCTGTTCGCATAGAAACCACTGTCAGTTTTGGCAACAAGAAGATCCAGTGTATGGGAACACATGTGTACAAGCCTGGGCAGGGGGACGAGGAGGGACAGGGTGACACTCTGGACCCAGGCCTTGTCATGACAGGCACAAAGTGTGGTGATCACTCGGTGAGTGTGAATGTGTGAAGATATGCTAAGTGGAATTTGTTGTTGTAGCAAAGAGCGTGCTATAGATCTTTCTTTGAGACGTCTTAAGGAACCACTCGATTCTCTAACCCCTCTCTCTCCTTGAACCCCTCCTTCTCTCAACAGATTTGCTTTAATGGAGAATGCCGCAATGCATCTTTCCTTAGAGCCGATGAGTGCAATGCCAAGTGCCACGGACATGGGGTAGGGTTCTTTATGAGATGGATTTCCTAGGAGTGCTAGGGAAGATCTGGCTGCTAGCCCACTGTTATGAAAAGATGGCAAACTTGGCAGTGGTGCAAAAGGATTCAGATCTTTACCTTAATTAAAAGTAGCAATTAAGCAAAGTAAAAATCCTCCAGTACAAGTGGAAGTCATGCATTTTAAATTTTATTTAAAGGGGCAGTTCACCCTAAAATCAAAACTACATGTTTCCTATTACCAGTAGTGCTATTAGATTGTTTTGGTGCAAGTTGCCGAGTGTTGGAGATATAGGCCATAGAGATGTCTGCCTTCTCTCCAATATAATGACACTAGATGTTGCTCGGCTTTTGGGGCTTAAAGCTCCAAAAAAAGAAAGGAAACACTCAACATCAGTGTCTCTTTCGATAAATCTTGTTCTGGTTTGACAAGATAATCCACAGACCTTGTTGTGAGCAGTTTCATGTAGGAACTATTTTCTTTCTACCAAACTACACCAGCCAACCACATCACCGAGCAGAATGAAGCGTGCATCTACTCAGGGACAAGAAACTCGTGCTCATCACACCACGAGATGTAAACATTAATGGCATCCTCCTTGGCTGAGCTGTAACGTTAGCTAGCTCAGTGGTGCTATACGAGCTAGCAGCAGATATACACTTGATGGAGTTCGGTAGAAAGAAAATAGTTCCTACATGAAGCTGCTCACAGCAAGGTCTGTGGATTATCTTGAGTAACTGGGTCATGATTTCTGGGAAGAGACATTGCAGAGTGTATCTAGTTTCATTATATTCGAAAGGAGGCAGACATCTCTACGGCCGATATCTCCATCTCTCTGAATCGCACCAAAACAATATAATGCTTGTTAAGTATTAGTGTTATCAGCAAAATGTACACAAAGTATAAAGTCTTTAGTCTGATTTTGAAGTACTTCCATAGTCCTAAAGTGTCATTTGCTCCTCTAGCTGCATGTCGATGCAATGAATATAACCATTATGTTGTAATTTTAATGTGTAATATGTTCTTTCACCAGTTGTGCAACAACAATCATAACTGCCACTGTGACGCGGGCTGGGCTCCTCCTCTGTGTGACAAGAAGGGGTCGGGTGGGAGTGTGGACAGTGGACCTGTCATCAGCCAGAGTGAGATACATTATTTTTAAAACATACAACTGTGTGTTTCATATATTGACAATTCAAGATATTTCTTTGAATTTATGCAGCTCTCTGACTGTAGTTTATTTTATATTCCAACAGGCAGTCTCCTTCCGGTCCTGCTGGTCCTCCCCCTGGTTCTCTTTGTAGTTTTGGCTGCTGTTGCACTCTGGTGCTGCTACAAACATAAACTCCACCCACTGAAAACATCTGCTACACTTCCGGTGCCAACGTATGTAACTCTGAAACAGGGCTGGGTGATACGGCGAATATCAAATATTACAATATTTTTACAGAATACCTCGATTTTTATATTGCAACCATATTGTAGGGTTGGCTGTTGATGCTTTCACAAAATATTTACACAATGAGATTTTTGATATGTAATCATTAGTAATCAGATACAGTTGGAACAGACTGCTAGGTTCAGAAAATTACATCTCTTTACTGTAATGCAGCCTTTAAAACCAGGACACAACACTTGTATATCCCGATATCCAAAATCTAAGACGATGTCTAGTGTCATATCACAGTATCCATATCATACTGATACACTGCCCAGCTCTATTCTGGAGTGTAAAATGCTATTACTCCACATATACAGTACAGGCCAAAAGTTTGGACACACCTTCTCATTCAATGCGTTTTCTTTATTTTCATGACTATTTACATTGTAGATTTTCACTGAAGGCATCAAAACTATGAATGAACACATGTGGAGTTATGTACTTAACAAAAAAAGGTGAAATAACTGAAAACATGTTTTATATTCTAGTTTCTTCAAAATAACCACCCTTTGCTCTGATTACTGCTTTGCACACTCTTGGCATTCTCTCCATGAGCTTCAAGAGGTAGTCACCTGAAATGGTTTCCACTTCACAGGTGTGCCTTATCAGGGTTAATTAGTGGAATTTCTTGCTTTATCAATGGGGTTGGGACCATCAGTTGTGTTGTGCAGAAGTCAGGTTAATACACAGCCGACAGCCCTATTGGACAACTGTTAAAATTCATATTATGGCAAGAACCAATCAGCTAACTAAAGAAAAACCAGTGGCCATCATTACTTTAAGAAATGAAGGTCAGTCAGTCCGGAAAATTGCAAAAACTTTAAATGTGTCCCTAAGTGGAGTCGCAAAAACCATCAAGCGCTACAACGAAACTGGCACACATGAGGACCGACCCAGGAAAGGAAGACCAAGAGTCACCTCTGCTTCTGAGGATAAGTTCATCCGAGTCACCAGCCTCAGAAATCGCAAGTTAACAGCAGCTCAGATCAGAGACCAGATGAATGCCACACAGAGTTCTAGCAGCAGACCCATCTCTAGAACAACTGTTAAGAGGAGACTGCGCCAATCAGGCCTTCATGGTCAAATAGCTGCTAGGAAACCACTGCTAAGGAGAGGCAACAAGCAGAAGAGATTTGTTTGGGCCAAGAAACACAAGGAATGGACATTAGACCAGTGGAAATCTGTGCTTTGGTCTGATGAGTCCAAATTTGAGATCTTTGGTTCCAACCGCCGTGTCTTTGTGAGACGCAGAAAAGGTGAACGGATGGATTCCACATACCTGGTTCCCACTGTGAAGCATGGAGGAGGAGGTGTGATGGTGTGGGGGTGTTTTGCTGGTGACACTGTTGGGGATTTATTCAAAATTGAAGGCACACTGAACCAGCATGGCTACCACAGCATCCTGCAGCGACATGCCATCCCATCCGGTTTGCGTTTAGTTGGACGATCATTTATTTTTCAACAGGACAATGACCCCAAACACACCTCCAGGCTGTGTAAGGGCTATTTGACCAAGAAGGAGAGTGATGGAGTGCTGCGGCAGATGACCTGGCCTCCACAGTCACCGGACCTGAACCCAATCCAGATGGTTTGGGGTGAGCTGGACCGCAGAGTGAAGGCAAAGGGGCCAACAAGTACTAAACACCTCTGGGAACTCCTTCAAGACTGTTGGAAAACCATTTCAGGTGACTACCTCTTGAAGCTCATGGAGAGAATGCCAAGAGTGTGCAAAGCAGTAATCAGAGCAAAGGGTGGCTATTTTGAAGAAACTAGAATATAAAACATGTTTTCAGTTATTTCACCTTTTTTTGTTAAGTACATAACTCCACATGTTTTCATTCATATTTTTGATGCCTTCAGTGAGAATCTACAATGTAAATAGTCATGAAAATAAAGAAAACGCATTGAATGAGAAGGTGTGTCCAAACTTTTGGCCTGTACTGTATAGTGAGCAGCAGTTTGCCACGGATGTACTTTTGCTGTAGTCTCTATGTTGTCTTGATTTCGAAATGATCTGTACTTTTATATTTGTGTTTCACCCCTCAGCTGTTCAGTCCCAGTTGACAACAAGCCGCTGTTTGCCGACGGTCATGTGAACGGCCATGCCAACCCGACATTCTTACTAAAAAAACAGGACCCAGATCACCTGGTAAAGAAGCCCATTGTGACCAATACTCTGATTCTCTATTGTCTGTGATTATTAGATAAACCACTAAACGTATGATAATGGTTGCATTCTTCCACAGGGGAAATCCTCTCCTCGTCCGAGCCCATCTTGCTCAACTCGGTCCAGAAACGCCATTGTGCGTCCAGCTGTGAAGCCTCCTCCCGTACCTGCGTATGCTGCAGAGCAGACGCCTCAGTCTGTAGCTTCCTCTCAGAGACAGTACTCTCCTCAGGGTTACACTCCACCTCCCGTTAAATCTGCGCAGTTCAGCCAACAGAGACGAACCCAGGCTCCTCCACCACCCTCAGGACCTCCACCTTTACCTTCCCTGCATGCCAAACCCAACTCACAGCATTCAGCAGTACCCAAACCCCGACCAGACCCTCCAAGCAGACCTCCACCACCATGCCCTCTCAACAGGCCATCAGGGGTGAGTTTTTTGTTTGTTTGTTTGTTTGTTTGTTTGTTTGTTTTGGAGTAAAGTAGTGAACTGAATGTGAAATCTGTGACTTGTCATTTTGATGTAGGAACAGCAACAAATGAAAGGCCCTCAGGTTAACGCCAATGCTCTCCAAAGAGGAAAAGCTGCTTTGGCTCCATCTGCTGGACAGAAAAAGCCAAACAGGTAATTCATCTGGTGGCGTTCTCTAATGTCCATCTATACAGACTCCTCGTTAACTTCCCTCTTCTTTGCTTCTTTTAGAAACTAAAAACTCAGGGAACCGTTGGGGACCAACACTTAAAGGACTGTCTCAGGCTGTCTTTTTGAATATCAGCAGCTGACAAGAAAATGTGGCAGTATGGGATATGATGAATACTTGACACTCCGGGTCTGTGGATTACAGTGTGTTTACACTGATGTGTACTGAGAGAAAGTGGTAGAGTCACAGCAAGTCATAGTACATATCACAATGTGTATGTTTTAAGTCTTAAATCTTCAAGATTTAGACTGAAAGCCACAGTTGGTACCTTTTATGAAAATAACTTTTTGCCATATTTACTGAAACTCTCACTACGTCCACGAAGTATTGAACGAGACGGGTAGTGTGTGAAATAATAAAGTTTGTGACCCAGCTGCCATGTTGTTGGAGATAGTCAAGTGATGCACCGAGCACCACCTGGCTGCAGCAACTTTCTCATTTTACAGCTAAACAGCACACAAAAATATGTTTCTGAAATATTTTAGGCAAGAAATAGGCAACGCAGTAACAAAATTTTGATTCATATTTGATCAACGCTGCCTAGTTTGACAGGCACCCGGGTACCCGTGAATTTTGTCATATGGATCACTGTAAATTATTCTGCTGATCTGTTCTGTACGACATCTATTGCACAACTGTCCGTCCTGGAAGAGGGATCCCTCCTCAGTTGCTCTTCCTGAGGTTTCTACCATTTTCTTTCCCTTTAAAGGGTTTTTTGGGGGAGTTTTTCCTTATCCGCTGTGAGGGTCCAAGGGCAGAGGGATGTCGTATGCTGTAAGCCCTCTGAGGCAAATTCTGATTTGTGATATTGGCAAAAAGCTATGTTTATAAAAGTTACCAACTACAGTGTGAATCTGTGTTGTGTAAATTTGCCCTACGTGTCTGCTTTCACAACTTGAAACAGCGAATGTTGTGGATTAAAAAACATTTTGTTATTATTGTCCCAAAAGTTAATGGAAATGTGAAATTGTTCCATGTGTGCAGCGGTGTTTAAACACTGGTACAGGAGTATTTAATCGCAAAGAAAAAAAAATGAATGTTTACAGTGTAGCCTGTGTACTAAACATGGTGTCTCTCAAAGAGCATCAGCTGTAAAGGGATATCTTATATTAAGAAAAGATGCCAATGTTGAAGTGCTTCTGCTTCTTATGTGTGAATCAGAATGGGATTTTAACTGGACTACAGGGGATCAGTGAAAGTCCTGCATGCATGCTGTAAGTATATGCTTATGATGAGAGATACGTGTCTGATATGTAGCAGGAAATGTTAGGGATTTTTCAGTTTCGCTGTTAGTTTTGTTTTAGTGATTTTATATTGTTGTGGTATTGCACTTTGAGCAATCTTTTTAATGTCAAATATTCATCCACTGATGCATTAAACCCCACAGACGGTGAGTATTTGACTTTGTCTTTGTCCAGGGCAACATTTCAAATGATTTTGCATTGAGAAAAAAATGAGCCATAATTGTATTTACATGTATCAGTTAATCATGACAATTTGCACCATCAGTTTTAATCATTCTGCATGTTCGTCTGCCAGTGCTTTTGAAACTGTTTAGTGGGCGTTCCCTCATGACCAAAATGCTATAAAGTTACTCAAACATCTGAGAAGATATTTCAGGCTGTGTGACGGTGATCATTTTGTAATTATTGTAAGGTACTCTTAAAAACTTTGGTCCCTTTGACTGCTTGGCGGATGACCTGGTTTTATTTGTAATATGGAAATACAGTGTCATCTGCCATGTTTTACCTTCCTATCAGACCTATGCAAACCCTGGCACTGTGCAACACTGTGTCTTCAAATGGAATTCAAATAAACACATGAGAAATAAAAATATGATATTATACACTTTAACTGGTCGTGTTTTGTCATTGTGTGTGTTCATACCAGGATTTAAACACTCCCAGATTCAAGAGCATGCTCAGTAGTAGCTTAGGTCTACTACATTGGCATTGGTCATCAGATAATCCTGTTACACCTCTCAATGTAGCTGCAAGTAGCAATTCATACACACAGGTACAATGGCTTCTACAACACGTAGACAACACTCTGTTAAGTCCTGTGTGTTGGTGTATCTGTCAGTCTCTGTGACGTGTGGTTGACAGCCATTATCCATTATGAGTCTACTGTAAAAACTAGGATGGTGGGGATCACCTGTTCCAATGCTGCCTCTGCCAATGAGCAATTTGAACTGTGACCAACAGTAAGTTATGTAATCAAGGTCTCAAATAGATTAATAAATAAATGTCATGCTTTATAAAACAGGCAGATAATGACACAGTTTGAATATCTATCCAAAGGTTTCACATTCATTCTATCATGGGCAGGTATACAGGTTTATGCAATACTTTTGTTTTGCTTACAGTTTTTGCAGATTTAAGACTTTTTATGCACTCAATAGAAGACAGAAGAAGAAGATATTCTTTATTAATCAAGGGGAAATTATTTTTTTCATTCTGTTGTCATATACACGCAGGCCTGAAATACACACATGTACAAACAGGATCTATACATGCATTAAATGGAAGGATGTCAGAGTGAGGGGGCTGCCTTGGACAGGTGTCCCAAGCAGTTGGGGCTTAAGTGCCTTGGTCAAGGGCATTTCGTCCTCCAGCTATCAGCCCGTGCACCATACTTGGTCTGTATGGGTACCAACGACCCTCTGGTTGTGGTGATTCTTGTGTGTGGCAGGGGGCATGGTTGGCTCTTCCCACTGCAGCTGACAAGGCACACCTGTTCCCACTCAGCTTATCAACCTGCCTACATATACCTGGTCTCCACTCCACTACTCTGCCAGATAATTCTGTCTGTGTCAATAATGCCAGGTGTATGCTTTTCCAGTGTTGCTTCTGTACTGATTTCTTCCTTGTGGTTTTTTGTGCCTTGTGCTTACTTGTGTTTTTGCCATGTTTTCCACGTGCTCAGCCCTCGTGTCATCTCCAGAGATCTGGCTCTCTTTACTGGTGGACAACCACCTAGAACCACCTAAAATGTGCGGTTTGATCACAGAACACAATGCCATACATGTCCCAAGTTTTGAGGGAGCATGCCATTGGCCTTCACAACAGCGCAAGTTGGTTACGATGGAGAGCTGCTGTCAGGTCAAGACCCTGGTGAGACAATGAGCATGCAGATTAGCTTTCCTGGGACAGTTTCTGACTGTTAGTACACAAAATCTAAACATGTGCAAAAAAATTTTTGTGTCGGCTGGGTGGCTGGTCCCACATGATCTTGCAGATAAAGACGCTGGATGTGGAAATCCTTGGCTGGTGGGGCTACACGTGGTCTGCAGTTGGGAGGCCATTTCTGCACCAATCTCTTGTGCCTGTTTATATAATTAATTAGCACTGCCATTGTAAGTGGGAGGCAATGTAATGAGTTGTTTCTCCATTTGTAGAGATCCATGTTTGCTTGACCTACTTTAGCGCTTACACATTTTGTAAGTTGCTTATACCAACGTATCTGCAAAATAACTAATGAGTTGTGTCTAACAGCTACATCTAGGCCTGGAGTGGTGGGAAGGATTTTGTCTGACCTTTTCACTTAGTTTCTTGACTTCTATAAAGACAAATAGGGTGTTATTTTTTTTATTTGACATGCCTTCACAGCCAAAGTCTGCAGTCTTCATCAGAGGTGTTGCTCAGCTTCTTTTCAGCTGATTTATTTGTCCAAATGAATCCGTTTTCTGATGTGGACTGCAGGCTTTAGCAGTTGGGACATGTCAGGGAAATAATAACATCCTATTTGTCTGTGTAACAAGTCAAGAAACTATATCTAGGGTGATTGTTATTTATTTTCACAGAAATTGTCACCCATAGATGAATTAGTGCTGTTTCTGATGTACCGGTCTCTGTGCGTGCCTGCCTCTCCCTCTCAGAGATCTTGCCAACCCTTTTGGTATTCACCACACCACAGCCAACAATCACTGCAGCCTGGACGCACTTTCTGTGCTATGTTCTTGGCTCCCTCCGCCTGTGGATACCACCAAAAGAAGTCAAAGCTCACAGTTACCACCAGTTTTCAGCATTCCCTGATACACAAGTGGTGCTTAACCGTACAGTTTTTTTCCTGACTCTCTCCTCTCTCATTTTGCAGAGCAAGGTGATTGCAACATATAAATCACACCACATCCAAGGCCATGATTGGCATTGCACCCCAGGGTCCCATCACCTATGTGTCTGCGCTATATGCAGGTTTTATGAGTGACTGGGAGATTTTCCAGCTATCTGCCATGACCAAACTCCTCACAGCAGACATAGCTATTATGGTGAACAAGTGCTTTCTTGTGCATGTTCCTCATTCCCTGAAAGGTTTATCAACGTGCCTTTCTTTCAAAGAATGCCCAAATGTGTAGGGAGTGTCACAGTCTATTGCTCCTTTCAGAGTCCATGTCAGGAGGTGTATCCTCAGGGTCAAAGAGAACAAACTATTTGACAAACTCATACCATTATCAGTGGCTGAGCTAGCGGCTAGCAGCTAATGGTGCTAACAGCACAATCTGCGCACAATGCTTACAGTGGCAACAGTGCTGACAGAGCTAACGGTGTTTACCTGGGTGGACAGGTGGTTGCTAGTGGTTAACACTGTATGAGCGCAGTGCAGAATGGCGGCAGTTAGTTAGTTACTGGAATACACACACGGGGACTCACATGCACTAACATGCATGGACAGCAGGTCCAATTACAACACGCACAGAGGTAGCGTGATTTGATTTTCTGCTCAGGATGCCATTACTCTAAAATATATTTACATGGTAAAGTTGTTTGCTGCTATTTTGATGTTCTGTATGTCGTATACAGCTCCTTTAAGAAAATGACAGGTGAACAAATAATGGCTTCTTTAGTAAAGAGGATGAAGAGGCACTTTTTAATCATTTCACGTATTCTAATGGCTTATTCTAATGCAAAGTCAAGTGGAAAAAACTGTTTTCAACTCTTTAACTCTTTTTGTACCTTGAAGAAGGCAACAGGGCTAAACCACATCAGATGTTTAAAAAAAATACCCAAAGCCACATGAAGGGTTTTTGTCTGATTGACAAACATCTCTTCATTATAACTTAATCCAGTTTCTTTTTTCTTTTCGTGGTTGAGAAAGAAAAAACAGTTTTTGAGTCTTGTCATTACCCAACACCAACTTCAAAGCATCTGTTGCTGCTTCTCACAGAATTAAACTTGTGTTTAACAATACCATTAAAAAGAGAAAAAAAAGGTAATCTCATTGCACTTTAACGTACAGCCAGTCAGGGGCTGTATCTAATTTGGAGTTTCTGCTGACATGTGTGGGAAACTTGGGTACACTGGAGAACAAATAATAAATCCATGCACCACATCTTTGTTTTATATCTGACTGTCAAAGATGCACAGTGGGCTTTTTTTATAAAGTCTGGGGAACCTTACTTAAAGCACCTACACTCTCATCTTCCATATTACAGGGATTTCCTGAATCAGCTTAGCCAGTCTCTGTACATTGCCTGTAAATCAGTTTTCTTATAATCTTGCCATTTGTCCATATAGCCTATTTGTTTGTTTGTTGCTGCCTTTGTGTGGTTGTAGGCAGTGGTGTAGTGGTAGTTGATGAGGTGGGTGTACTGCTAGGTAGATAGGTAGGTTATGGATGAGGAAGTGGGCATACTCTCCTATATATTACAATGGCTGTGAAGCTAATAGGTGGATATATACTGTAACTGGATAGAAAAAGAAGTGGGTATACCTCGTATACCTGAGTATACCCTCCACGACACTACTGGTTGTAGGATGTAATGCCCACTATTTTTCCCCTCTTTTTCCTTTTTTTTTTAACTACAATTTTTTTGTCATGTCATGTCCGAGCTGCTTTGTTCTGTATTGTATGTAAAAAAAAATGTAATAAATATATTCCTTAAAAAATGCACAGCACAACACTAGAATTTGAGATATGTATTTTCATCCTCATACTGACTGCCCTAGTTTGACAACAATCAGTCTTAACCAGCTGAATACTGGACTGACTGCAGAAAAGGCTAAATAATAATTGGAGGAAAAAAACTTTAGTTTAATTATTGTATTGGACACTTGGGGGCAGTGTGACAACCTAAAAGCACAACACTGACACATCAAATAGAATTGATAGGGTGAATGTGCTAGCACACAGGAGCTTGTTTGCACATAAAGCAGGAATAGTGCAACATCAGTATTCATTTGGAGTCGTGTTATTGGCCACCTGAAGAATGTAAGTCTATTACTCACTCTCCTTTTAGTTCCATTTTAGTGTCTACTAACTACCAAGGGAAATATCTGGCTCTTTATTTGCTAAATGCTAAATCATGAGCCACTGGTTACCTGCTCAAACTTTGTCCTGACCGCTGTGTCATGCCTCACAGGTACAGAAGGTTAAAGTCAGTTAACTACATGCTGTGTCTGAAAATGACCTGATGAGAGCAGTAAGACTGAACAGAAAGGTTTCGGACCTTGTCGCTGTCCAGCTGAGGGGAAATGCAGAGCTGGGTGATAATTTTCTGTGGCTTTATTAGTGACGCCTTTATTTATTATACCGATATATGCCAGATTAAAATTGTAAATTAACAGAATTTTCTTTATTTTGTCATAGGAGAAAGAAGAAAGTTTTTTGGTCGTGTTGTTACAAGAGGAGGCCTTTGCTTTTTAAACGATCGATTATGAATCGATAGTGTATGTATAAGTTTAAATGACACCCCCTCTGCTGGAAATGCTGAAAGGTGCCTGCCCTTTAGATCTCCACATCCTTCACTGAGATGAAAGCTCTCTGATTTATTCTAATCAAAAGGCTGCTAAATACCAAGGCCAGACCCCCTGAACCAACCTTCCTCCAACACAAACACACACACACATACACATACACACACTTCCTGGTCGGCTCTCTGCGGACTGCAGAGCCAGGTGATCTTCCACAGGACCAAAGGGAGGTGAAGGTAGCTGTGACTCAGAGGGAGACGTGGCATTGGCAGGCAGAGGCTTTAGCATGAGGCTTAATTGCAGCCAGCCCCTCCTGCTGAGCATAATTAGCGTTAGCAAGCATGTCACTTCCTGTGGAGTTTCATTTATTAGAGATGATGATTGGCTGAGGGATGAAACGCAGGGGTGACACCCCCGCCTCCACTCTCAGCGGGAGGGGGGCGCAGCCAGGAGGGCAGTGAGGAGAGGATCTCACCTGCTGAAAGCTCCCCTGCCTTGTATAATGACCTAATTAAGCTGGCCTTGTTTTTCCACTTGTAATGCTGATTATCTCCATTTTTTTCCCCAGTTTCCTTTCAATCAGTTCCTCCTTTCTGCTCAGATTTTTTATCATAACTTCAATATAAGCCTCTCTCTTATTTCTTAACATTTTTTACAAGTATTTTATGATAGTCTGCAGATAAACACCACAAAAACATTCACCAATACCAACTGACAACTGAGGGCAAACACCAGCTGATACATCAGTAACTATGCATCCTAGCAGTCCTGCTTAACTATCACTTCCTTCGGGGGGTAAAAATCTATATACTGATCTATCGTAAACTATTTTCCACAATGACTAAACTACAGTCATCTGTCATGCATTTTAAGCAAGATCCTAATTTGCTTTTAAGCTCTGTGGGCAGCAGCAGAACTTGTGAAACGAGGCACTGCAATATGTCTCTAATGTAGAAGGTCATTAGTCACACTTTGACCTAATGAGGTCCAGTTGGAAAAATGCCTTGTCACCCTGCACACCTGCTTTCTGCTGATTACATAAGTTGTGCTCAGCAGAGCTATGCTCACCCTGCATCAGGGGCATTGTAGTGAGGGGAAAAGTGGGACTGATTACCCAGCTCCCCACTGGGAGGGAGGCCCTTCAGAAGCCTGGAATAAAAAGTTTGGTATTGTTTACAGTTTTTTTATGTAGTGCCATGACCAGTGTTCCACCGCCAGGAATTTTGGGCCCCATGAAAAAAAAAATCCCATTGGCCCCCCCCTGCACAGCTGTCACGACATCTCTAGTACCTAACTGACCCATTAAAAGCTTTAAATATCTCTAACTTTGAAGGCTTGCAGCTGTCTCGCTTCTTTTAGTTCAACACTACCAGTACATTATTTACTGCTAGTGAGCTGTACATGCAACAATCTGCATACGGTATGCAATTCACTATTTGATGCAAGATTAAAAGCCGGCATAAAAAATGTGCTAAAGGCCATCTTTTACAGTCTAAATGTAATTTTTTTTGTAAAATCCCAAAATGGAAAATTCTCTTAACATTAATGAAAGACTTGAAAAAATAACTTAAATATACATTAACATTTCAATCAAAATAAATCTCAAAATAATGAAAACAGCAGATTTTTGAACACAATGCATGTGATATGTACAGTGTATGTATATGTTAAATTATGCCATATACCAATAAATGAACAACACTAAATCCTAGAGAACATTGACCCAAATTACCTACAGTTCTGTATCACCACCACTAGATTACATACATTAGATAAATTATTATTTTGTGTGTGTGTGTGTGTGTGTGTGTGTGTGTGTGTGTGTGTGTGTGCAAGCTGCTCAAATAAATTGCCCTTCATGGGAATAATAAGGTCTGTATCTATAGATGTAATTTAACGGCCAGTGCAAAAATAATTTGCTAAATACTGAATGACAGAGTGTGATAATTGTGTAAGCTGTAAAGGGAGAGGTCTGTCGCAGTCGAGGTCTAATCAGACGTAATATGTGAAAACACTTGGGATGGTGCACCGTGGTTGTGTAGGGACTTTAAAATGCTCCAGTTACCACTAAAACAGGTCTAAGCTCATTTTCACACACTGGAAAAATGGCAAAATTAAGCAGTCTTAAAACAGTCAGTGGCCAATGCTTTATTTTTTGAGTCTGCTGATGATGAACACTCCTGTCCTACGTTGTCTCCAGAGGAAATGGATGAGCTCCTCCACAGCTGCACAAAAGTAAAATCAAGTAATTGTGGTGGTAAGACAGCTACAGAAAGATCTTGAGAAACCAAAAAATACACTTTGAATATTTGGAAAAACATTTTGGTTCATTCCTGTGTAGTTTAGTTAACAGTACAATTCTATATCTGATATCCATTGGCAAACGTATTGCCTCCTTCGTAGTACAGGCCTCAGGTAACACTAATAACACAAACAATGGCTCTGTTCTATTCAAGTGTTCCCGTGAGTGTGACAGTGGGCAAGTACAATACCAGGACCCTGAAACTGAGGCCCAGTCTACACATACAGATATTTCTGAAAAAGGATCTTTTCCTCTACAGTTTGGGCTTTTGTCCACACGCAAATTTTAGGTAATTACAACTGAGATTATTTAAATTGCTTTTTAAGGTGCAGATTTTTCCAAACTCTGGTTACTGTTTATCTGTATGGACATGTAAAATGTAACATTTTGGAAATTTGCACATGTTCAGTGTTGCTTTGTGTATTACAGCAACAATAGCAGTCTACTGCTTTGTTTATATTTTATCAACACTGCTTTCAATAACTACTTCATACTTAAACTTAGTACTGCTGCACCACTTCACGGACAAACAGAGGCATCTGTTGCATCATGGCTGTGCCCAGTGTTATTTGTACCACCTCAGCATCTGCAGTTTAAAGCCCACCAGAAACAACAATTTTGGATCAGGTCCGGTTGAACCAACAGTCCCTTGTGGGACACTTTCCAGTGTGGGATCGTTGTTGATGACGAATGAAAAGAAAACATTAGCATGTCCAGAACCTAAAAATCACTCGTCTTTATGTGAGCTCCTTCATCCTTATGTCGAACGGGAACCAGCAGTGATGAAATCTGCAGTAGATATTTTGTAAAAGGTAACATTAGCCTGTACCCTATATTTCCTTTGTGATAAGGGGAGCCTGCTGAGGACAGCTAGCGCTAGTGTTTGGGGTCATTTTTGCATTCTATGTGGACGATGATGTTTTGTAAAACAAAGGTCATGTGGACAGAATTATTTATTTTAAAAAAGGGGAAAATAATATCCGTTTTCAGAAGCGTTTGTTTACATGCAGGTAGGGCCTGAAGCAGCTAAGTGGAATTCAGCCACCATTCATTTTGTTATTGACACCTGTGCTTTTCCTACTGTGACATGTCAAGATGTCTGCCGTGAAAAAGACCTATGATGGTGCAAAGTGAGCACAGGTGATTTGAGTCAGGTGCTTGCTCACACACTAATCAGGCAAAACAAGTCAAAACACCTGTGCTTAGGGATGGGAATCGAGAACCGGTTCCTGTTAAGAACCGGTTCCAACTGGTCCAATTCATCGACATCATTAGCCTTTATGCTTAACGATTCCCTTATCGATTCTTTTCATTACGCCGAATCTATGCTCGTCAGTCAGCAGCCCGTTCAACAACAAAGAAGACGTAATGGCGGAGAGACAGAAGCAGTCAAAACCGTAGCTTCACTTCAGCTGTTGTTAGCCTCCCTGGAGCTGCTAGCCCACGGTGGAGCTTCGGCGCATCCCCGCTCCTGTTGTCGAATTTCATGGGAACACCAAGGATGGTAAGATGAGGGCAGCTGAGTTGATTTGCACGCTATTTGTTGTTATAATATGCTGGGCTAGCTGCGTTAGCTGCCTCACATGAGTTAGCTGCACTAGCTGCGTGGTGTTGACACACTCAGGCTGGGGATGCTTTTTTTCAAATCCTTCTCATCATCTTTCTAAACTAGACCATGGCTTTAAGGTTCATAATAAAACGTTATGAAAGCAGATGTATTGGGTTACAAACAACAAGAGGTGATACCATTAATTCACAGGAGGAATCGATAAGGGAATCGATAAAGAATCGGATCAATAAGCAGAATCGATAAGGGCATTGATATCGATAAAATCCTGTCAATTCCCATCCCTACCTGTGCTCATGCACTACAGGCATGTAGGAGCTTATAGAGACATTTAATATGTCTTAAATATGGAACGTCCTGGATTGTACCAGTTGTTTACCAGTGATTAGCAGCTTTAGGCCTTTCTACTGAAATTGGATAAAATCCCACAACTGCACATTTAGTGGCTCATTTACCTGAGTAAATGCCAGAGCCCGAGGTGTCAGGCAGCACCAGCTGGAAATAGTGGTCACATAGTGTATTTAAAGATAGGATCATAATGTTCACACTTATTGCTGTATACTAACCTTTAATAATTTCTCTCTTTATACAGTGAAGATTTAAATTGCGGTCCAACAATAAGTGCATAGATTTTTGCCTTTGGTGTTTATGGCCAGGTCACTACCCCAGGGACTGATGCTGGGTTATATAGTTAAGTGTTCCTCTGATTGAGGTACTTGCCTCTGGCAATAAAAGGTCGACATCAATGATTAATGAGAGGAAAATGTCATAAGGGAGGGGAGGGAGTAAAAAGATGTGTAAGGTAACTTGGGAATAAGTCCTGCATCCTAAAATTTTCTTCTACTCTCTTTTGTACATTGTACATTTTATCATGCCAACCTTATATGTTTAACCCCATTTTAAATCTTTGATGACAGTAAAAGTGGGGTTGTTTACATGCAGTGATCAGCACACGCGGGTTACTGTTACATCAGACGGACAAATCGATCACAGATTAGCTCAGCCACAGCTTCTTCTTACGTTGTTTATCCCTTTAATTGTGAGGTTTTGACTTATCATGCATATTCAGATCAATAAATAGAGAATTCCATATGAGGCTCCCACAGAGGAGAGTCCACTGACACAACTCCATCTGAGTTCAGACGAAAGCTCTTTACCTCTAATTAGAACTCTTGGCAATTCTAATGGATGCCCTTATGAAAATATATTTAATGACCTGATGTCAGCAGGAGCCCATCCGCTGATGTCTGATTCATCTCATTAAGACTCTCCTGTACATGTGTGTGTGTGTGTGTGTGTGTGTGTCTGTGTGTGTGTGTGGGTCATTGATTGAACATTCCTGACTGATATGAACACAGATGCACACCAAAAAGCTTGTGTCAATATTTTACTTCTTATCTATATTATTTTAACATCACAAGACAATTTTATCACACACAGTCAACACTTTTATAACTGTCTTTATTGTAAACACATTTCGATGCACAATAGTTACAAAATATTCTCTCTCACAACAACAGGAAGCACAGACTCTCTCAAAGCTGCCTACTTCAACATCACCAATGTCCAAATACACAGTGATTGCACAAGAGTTAACATTTATCTCCAATTAAGATTTTTACCAGAGGATGTCTTGCAGCACACTAGTCTTTTAAAACTTTAATCAAAGGGCAGTACTGTGTCTGGATACTTCAAGAAAACTGTAATTTACAATGTTCATTAACCACATGCTACACTGAAAATATATGTAGCTATAGTGTGTATTGAATTTACATAGTCATCATTGCCACAAACTTGAATTTACAGCCACCGAAAGTCATCTTACACTCATTATGATGTAGTTCTTCCCTTTTTAAAACAATAAAAAGACAACATTATGTATAATGTTTATCATATATACAAATGATACTGCTCTATTTATAGTCCACCCTCGTATTCCAAACTGATTACACATCTTACCTTTGAATAATACCATGAACACAGCTGACAGAAAACAAAATGATTTACGGTGCAGCACTCAGGAGTCCATTCAACCCACGTCTCTTGTCTGCTGTCTGAGGAGTGTATTGAAGATTGGCTGGATGGTGGTTGTTATTTTTCCCCCTCTTTGTTCTGGTGCTCCCACGGCACGGGATCGTTTTCCTCTGTGTGTGATCCACCCTCCCTCTCGTGCCAGAACTGCTCCACATCAGGCAAGACAATCCCATCTTTGAGGCTCGCCCTGTCTACTTCTCTGTCTCCTCCATGCTCCGGCTGGGGCTGAGCCTCTCTGCTGGGACCCTGGACAGAGTTTGATCGAAGGCTCCTCTCCCCACCAGGCTGGCCGGAAGTCTCTGGTCTGGGGCAAGGCGACTGGAGAGTTGTAGGGTTGTGAGGTCCCGGTTTTGGCTTTGGGGGAGGTTGCTTGCGCAGGGTGAGGCGCCTCCACAGCCCCCTGTAGCCCTCTCTGAACTCCTCGGAGAGAGAGAGGACAATGAGAGGGTTCACCAGGGACAGAGAGAAGGTGAGCAGCTGAGCAGAGAGGGTTAGAAGAGGGGGAAGAGAGGAGACGAGAGGCTGAGCTCCTTCGATTTCTTTCTCTGCTATATGACGCTCCCAAACCCAAACCACCCACTGTGGAAGCCAGAGAATAGCCATGGCCACAGTCAGGCTGAACAGCATCAAGGTGAGCTTTCTGGATCTGATCTGTGTGCGTAGGTTCTGTGTTTTACTGGAGCGACGCTGGCACTGGCCATAAGCCCTCCAAAAATACATGAGGGCAAAGCTAAGAGGTGCACAGTAGACCCCCAGGGGGTATGCTTTGACGTACACAGCCATGAAGTCCCGGGCTTCAGGAGGAACAACCAGCACACACACCCACCCGCGGATCTCTCTCTGCAGCGTGGCAAACAGCCAGTGAGGGATGGTGACAGAGCAGGCAGACAGCCAGATAAAGAAGAACACCACCAGGATGGAGCCCAGGTGGATGCTCACCTGCTTGGTGGGGTTGGACACATAGCGGTAGCACGCTTTAGCCATGACAGCCACTGTGAAGCTCTTCGCTGCCATGCAGGACTGGAGGAACCAGTCGGCTGTCTTGCAGACCACCCAGCCCAGATTCCAGCTAGCTTTGGAGTAGGCGGCAGCCCTGAATGGCACCGTGAACAACAGCACCAGCCCGTCTGCAAACATCAGGTTGAAAATGAGGGAGTTGATGAGAGATAGTTTGCCTCTATGAGCGTTGGAGAACAAGATGACCATCGCAGTGAGATTACAAGCCATACCCAAGACACAGATGACTCCCAGAATAGCCGGTACCAGGACCCTAAGCTCCCTGGCGTCCAGGTGTTGGTATGAGCCACGTTCGTTGAATGGCCACTTGTCAATGGAGCTGTTCACCACTGTGGCGTTGTTCCCACTCAACGTATCCATCTTTTCCAAAAGAATGGCGAGCTGATGCGAGAAGAAAAGATGAGAAAAGTAAAAGGCAGCCAGGAGAAGAAGAAAAGAGGTTCTGGGTCGAAGATTTCCAAAGACTGAAGTGCTCGAAAGAGAGAATTAATATATCTAGCAACACTCTCACTCTAAATCTAAACCTGTTGGAGTATTAGCATCAGAGAAGGCATCGATTGATGATCAATAGTCACAGTGGAGCTCTTGTCTGTCCCTGGGTTTATCCTGAGACACAATGATGCAGCTTCTGCAGCTGGTTATAAAGATGCAGTTTGATTGACAGCTGCTGTCCCCAGCTGACAAAATGTGCGTCGACTACAGCCTCACGGGGCCAATTAGAAAAACTCTGCATAATGTGCACAGTACGACAGATGAATGTATTAGATTTGTAATTTGTGTAAATGTTTGTGAATAAGTAATCGTTACAGTCAGGTTTTCTAAGAGATACGGACGCTTAATTGCTTGTGAAATGTGTTTTTCTTATTATAGCTAAGGCATTTTTGGATTTGTCACAAACAGTACATGAACTCTAACATCTGACAGCAATCCAGATGGATTCTGTCCTTTGTTGTATGAGCTGCATGGATCAGCAGCCTTCATCTGGATGCTGGATTTCTACTCTTACAATGTTACATCAGTATAATATGAATAAACATGAATAATTTAAAGAAATTAAGAAAATTGTGACTGTGGCTAGTTATTTGAAATCAACCACCAACTGTGTCCAACTGATGAAAATCATCTTCCCTACCTTTTTTTTTCTTTTTTCAGCAGCTAGATTGCCTTCACATGTCTCTCTTCATCCACAAGAGGGCGCCATTACACCACAGGCAGCAAGGTATCATTCGATATAATACATTCAATTTGAAGGTGTAGCTAGTAAGTTTGATAATATCTGTTGAAATTGTCACTATATCCACACTGTAGAACATTAGACAAAAAAACAGCATGTCTCTCTGCCTCCTCATAGTGTTCTAGTGGCATTTACAAGAATCCACTGCAGCTGAGAGAAAACAACCAATCAGAGCTGAGAAGTCTCTAATGTAGCTGTCAATCATGTCAATCACCCCCTGGGAGCTGTGGTCAAACTGTCAAACTAGGCAGTGCTGATCAAATATGAGTCAAGATCCTGCAAATGCATTACATATTTCTTGCCTCAAATGTTTTCAGAAACATATTTAGTGTACTGTTTAGCTGTAAAATGATAACCTTTGTGACCCAGCTGCCATGTTTTATGTAGTTATATGGAGTACCAAGCACTGCCTGCCAGTCAGACCAACTTTCTCATTTTACAGCTAAACAGTACACTAAAATATGCCTCTGAAAACATTTGAGACGAGAAATGCAATAACATAATAATAAACAATTTCCCTTCGGGGATCAATGAAGTATTTCTGAACAGAACCTTGATTCATATTTGATCAGCACTTCCTATTTTGACATTTTGACCGGCGTTCAAGAGCAATGGATCTTTTTCACAGCAGACATGTCATAGTAGAAAAACCACAGGCAAAACTGATAAGGTTCACAATGGCTTAGTTCCATGTAGTGTCCCAGTACGCTATTCATGTAAGCCAGCATGCACAGTATCAGGGTCTCCTAAATGCAAGTGAACACACCTGTGCTTTTCCTACTACAACATGTCAAAATGTGTTTTCCTTCAGACCCAGTAGATTCTTGCAAATGCCATTAGAAGCACTATAAAGAGTTGGAGGAACATCATTAATTCTATTTGTACAGTTCTGTGTGGATGTAGTGGTTTCAGCAAATATGACAAAAAGTTATTTTATATAAAAGTTATCAGGTGTAGCTTTAAGTCAGCAGCATTAACAGAGGAGGACCAACAACGCAGGGTTTGAACTTGCACATCTTTATTCTTTTTTATTCAAAGAAAGTCCAGTAAGCATAAAGACTGCATGGTAATTAATTGCATTTCAATACATTCTGAGCTATAAAAGTTTTTTTTTTGTTTCAATTAGAAGTGTCACAAAGGAGGTTGTTTAGAAGACATTACTGTTGAACGGAATCACACTTAATAATTCCCTGATTTCACAGAGTTCATTTAGACCTTTGACTGGTTTTCTTTAAGGGAGTTGGCTCTTAAAACAAATCTGACACAAATGAGGGCCTCCAAACCGGTCAGAGCCGTGCGCCAAAATACGAACCTGCTACTGCTCCGCGTCACCCATCTTCCACAAGACAAGGAACGTGGACAGGCACTGCAGCAATCTTAAATCAAACCTTCTTTTAAAACTCGCTACTTCTGGAGAAAGCCAAATATTTTACTTGCATAGTGCCTCAGATGATCTGTAGATGTTCAGATATCTATATGCAGGCTGTCGGTTTCATCAGAATCAGATCCAACGCATGCAAAAAGAGCTATGCTAGCATTATGTTACGCCAAGAAATCTCAAGTTCAATAATTCGACATGAAAAGTTTACGGTTCTACCATCTACAGATCATTTTCAGTACAATCCAAATAAGGTAAAAAGGAGGGGTTTTTTTGTCCAACAGGGATTTTGCAAAACAAAATTTAATGTGGCTTTGTCGTGTCTCTTGCAAACTGATGACATCAGACTGACTGCAATGTGATAAGAGCAACAATTACTTTGTACATATCACAGCGTCCTCCCCGGAACTCACAAGCAAAGTAGCCGGTGCTATAATGTAATCATGACTACATCGCTTCAAGCACTTTTTTTCCACTTGGGACGTCAGTGGAGCTTTTTTGTTTTTCTTTAAAGAGAAAGAGAAAAAATAAATCAAAAGAAAAATTTCTAAGTTAACATTTCATTTGAAACATTCACACTCCTGCCTTGTACTCAGTCCCCTCCCCCCTCCCGCTCCCACTACATCAAACCCCCACATACCAAAAGAAGGCACCACAGCTTCTAAACAGACTCATTGACCGAGCGAAGGACTCAATAAAACAACAGCATTAAATAAAACCATTGACACAGCCTGGAAGGGCTTCATTCACATTACAGACTACAGCAGTCTCCCCAGGGAGACACAGAATCGGTACTAGAAAGACTGACCACGTTTGTGTCACAGGCAGAGAGACCTCTCAGTTTCTGGGGTCAGAGATTAACAGTCTCTTCCTCTTTTTGTAGGATTTCTGCAGCAGGTCGCACTGCCTGAAACGCCGCCTCAGTTAGAGGCCGCAGGGTTGATCACATGCACTGGAGCATGAGCAGAGTGGCAGAGAGGGGGCACTGTTGCTACATGACAATGAGCCACCATCATGTAAGCAAGGTTTCTGTCTGTGTGCTCTACTTTGTGTTCAGTGTACCCACATCCAGCCCCTTCCTGCAGGGTCCGGACGGCTGCTACATCATGTCACTCATGCAGCAATCCTCTTGTTGCATGGGATTCACTTCTCCAGGTGTCCACATGGCTAAATAAATTAAATTAGAAGTCAAACTGAAGAATGAAAGTCCATTCTTGATTTCAAGGAACCTTTTTCCTTGCGCGGTATCCAGGTTGTTTCAATTTCCTGCTTCCCAAAATTCGTCCGCAGTTCAGTCACTGGACACTCTTCTCTTCACCTCCCCCAGCAGAGCGGCAAATTTCAAGACCAGCAGCAACAAGACATAGGGAGAGGAGGAGAAGGATGTAGATACCGGCTTCATCTCTCTCTTTCTCCAACTCTAGCTCTCCCTGCAGCCCCTTTGCATGTGGGGGTCAGGGGTCAGCATGGGCAGATTGCCCTTTAGTTGACTTTGTCTTGAAAGATGTAGAGGTTGTTGGTGGCCGCTACAGCAATGATGTTCTCATGCGGGTGCCACGTAGTGTGAAGGATCTTCTTGCTGAAGTCTAGGCTGTCCACACTGATCTCGTCCTTACGGCGTTTCCCACCCACACACACCTAGAAGACAACAGGAGGGATAAAGAGGCGTTAAAATATGAGTGTGCACAGCATAAATTAGCACTGATTTTAGTGATGTTAAAGCACTATTTATTTATTTTTGCCCACTTGGGGGCAGGCTGTGAAATGCAACACTGACATAATATCACCCTATAAAGTAGATATGGAACATATGTTAGCAAACTATTTTCACATTCAGGAGACACGCAGCAAAATTAGCATTCATTTGGGGTCATGTTTTTTTAGCTACTCAGAGTGTGAACTACGACGGTAAAGGCCATAAAATTAAAACAATGGGCTAAAATGCTCAGATGAACTGAGGGGAACATTAATGTCAGGTGATAATTCTCTGTGGGTTCACCACTTTGAGTGACCCCTTTCACATTACACAGTCATTTGACCCATTGTACATTTAAAATATTGATTGCCGCAGCTTTAACCTGCTTCACTGTGTGTACGTTTACAAGCCCAACTGGTCTGTTTTCTGTGGGGAGAAATGATGTGAAGAGAACAAAAGAAACCAAACATCTAATGCGGAGGTATCCAACTTTCTTCTACTTAGGAAAAACTTTTATATTCCATTTGTACAATTTAATGCAGATGTTTTTTGATAAACTCAGTACATAGAGATTTGGCAAGGGTCGCCAGTTTAAGTCCCAATGGAACAAGTATGGCGCATGGACTGGTAGCTGGAGAGGTGTCAGTTCACCTCCTAGGCACGGCCGAGGTGCCCTTGAGCAAGGCACTTAAACCCAACAGCTCGGGGCACCTGTCCAAGGCAGCCCCCTCGCTCTGACACTTCTCTATTTCATCCATGTATAGGCCCTGTTTGTGCACATGCGTATTTTGTATTTGTGTGTTTATGACAACAGAGTGAAAAAAAATCCCCTCAGGGATTAATAAAGTATATTTAGTAATATTTTATTATTATTATTATTATTATTAATAATAATAATAATATGGTAGCTTACCTATGATGATTCCCAGTTATCAGGATATCTAAAAATGCTAATCTGAAGCCAAGTGGAGGCATCTAACTTTTTCCTCACTCATAGAAATACTCTGACAATATTCAAATCCAGCTGCCTTAAACCTAGGTATTCCAGATATCAGGTAATGTCAGCCTCACACCAATTGCTATTGCTATTTCACTATGGTTGACAAATATCCAAAGTCGGAATAAAATCTTGAGTGTTTTTTAACTCAGCTGATGCATGCTTAGTTGATGTAACGTGGTCATATAACTCAGTGTGAGCTGTCTTAACTCAGTCTTTTTCTCCTCTTGATGTTCCGACACATTCAAACACGTTTAATATTGTTGTAAGTTTTAAGTCTTGGCTGAGGCAAATAGTGAAGTTCAGTGACATTTGACTTGATCAAGGAGTGTATGGTGAACACTGGAATGGCAAGTGGGAATATTTGTGTTTAATATTAAGTTCATTGATGAAATATAAAAAAGGGGTAGGAGTCAGTAAGTATTCGCTTCCTGCTCCTTTTCAGACAGGAAATACTTAAATCTAACAGGGTCAATTATACAGCAATTATATGTGTAGCAAAGTCAAATATTTACTTGTAATATTATGTATCATAATTACACAAAATTAGTTTCAGTTGTTATTACCTGACACGCTCAGGCCTCCATAGTCAGTTTGTGGAATGTTTGATACTGGTGCGTTTGTGAAGGGAACAGGAGTCTGTGTTTAATCAGAGCGTATCTGATCCACCAGCCAGCACTAATTTTAGAGAGAAATCTCAATTTCTGAAATGTTTTGCCTCTCATTCCCATTCCCTGTCACGCTAAAATATTGCTGCTAAACAACGGAGGCTGGTAGCAAGTTGTAGCAACAAAATCAACGATGTAGTTTGTACACAAATACAGTTTATTTTTATAGATTATATTGATGCCGATGTGATAAGAATACTGTCGACAATTGACGTCTTTTATCTTGCATTTCTAGAGCTATGTGTTTTTGCAGACATGTAGGGAATTGTTAAAACATCATATTTCTTAAAGGGAGTTTGGTGTAATATTTTAACTTTGTTCTTTTAAAAGTCTTTCAAAGTCTTTTAGTGTATGGTAGGTATGACTTGTACTGATGAACAGTACTGTACCTTGCGAGGCTTGAGAATGGCTCTGGGTTTGCTGTTCTCCCTGGACGCCTCCAGTGTGACGTCACGTTTGGTGTTTCGGTCAAACATTCGGAAGAAATTGTTGTAGGAGCCGGTCATTATGACACTGAGGAGGAGCAGAGGAGAGCAAAGGGTTATTAAGCTCGATAAATGCATGCATGCATGCATGGATGGATGGATGGAAGTAAATAAATCGTACCTGTCTGATCCATTCCAGACACACTCAAACTTGTCAAAGATGCAGTCATTCTCATACAGAGAACAAAGTTTTCCACGTAAATAGTCATGGACCTAAAAAGCAAACAAAAACATGAGTATCTGAAGTAGTTGGTGGATTACGATCACACTCTCCCAGCATCTTAACTTCGTCATATTGCCTTTCATTGGACAACCACACAACCATAAGCTGCACTGCCATATGCTCTACTTTCAATAATCCCTCCAGACCTGGTGACCCCTGCTAAGATGCTAGGTAGCAGGTGGAGGCGTGGCTAGAAACAGACAGAGAATCCCTTGAGCCCAGCTGATGGCCTTATCAATCATGACCTGCCCTAAGATGGCTTCCGCTGATCAGACAGTGTGGATCTGACCCCGGTGACCACACAGTGGGAGGTTTTGCCCTTCAGGATGCATCAGCACCATCACTATCTGTCTTTTTACGGACAGTCTGCTCAATAAGCCCCCCTGGGGTCATCGCTAAAGATGACACGGTCACAGATTGCCAGGGTGACAGAGAAACAGGATTATGTTGAGTGATTAGTCTGAAATCAATAAGTTTTGATTTGATCTCGGCCTAACTGTTACTTAGGATTATCTTTGGAGCCTTCAAGCTGTCCGACAGGCACGTAAAAGCATGGTGAAAGCTTACCTGGTACGTCTCCAGCGGTTTGTTCTCCATTTGAAGATCCCACACCTTGACAGTGAGGTAGTCCCTTGTCATCAGGTAGCGCCCGTTGTGGCTGAACTTCACATCAGAGATGGATGAGATGATTTCAGAGAAAAAGGAGCGAGTGGAGGGATCCTCGGGCTCCTCAAAGTCTATGAGAGAAAAAAGAAACAATAAAGCAGTTATCTTCTGACAGAGAAAACACATTTTACACTGTAGGAGATCGCTGTTTAGAAGAGATGCTTTTCCACCCGCAAGTCTTTTAATCATTCGCAGCGAGGAGAAAAAACAAAGCAGATTTTGTTTGGGTGGTGGGGGCCATCATTAGCAAACAATAACAGCCACAACAATGCGAGGATGCGGGGTTTTGCTGCAGCAGCTGCATCTCTTCACGGTATTATTTCTGTGTGTGTTTAGGGGGAGAGTCGTGGGTCAGCATGCTGGGTAAATATTGGTTATGATTCATATTGATTCTGGCAGCTGCTGATCTGTGTGCAGGCCAGCACGCTGGGGATAAGAGCCAGGCATTCCATCGTTAGCTGTCAAGTTATTGTTCCTCCTCCTCTTTTTCCTCCCACCCTTCCTCCCCTCGCTCCTCTCCATCTCTCCAAAAATGCCCCCACCATTCTCCCCCCTTCCCTCCTCCTCAGCTGAGGCCTGGAGAATAGCTCTGTGATGTGTCAATGGGGAGTCTAACAAGGGATGCAGCGTGAGAGATGAAAAAATGGGGGGGATGAAGAAGGGATAAGAAAAACAAATCAATGTCAAAGTGCTGGGCCCATTTGGGCCCCTCTGGATTTGTGTGTGTCAGTGAATGAGTGTTTGTGTATATGTGGGTGTGTGCAATATGTGCATGTATATATGCATGTGTGTGTGTCCCTGCCCTCCCTCCCATCCCACTCCAGGGGTGTATAATAGGGTCCCTAGGGAGTTGGCATGGGGGCTGCTTGGTCCCTTTCTCTCTGTCCTGGGGCTCTGCGCTTTGGCAATCCTCTCCTGTCCCTCCATCCATCCATCCTCAATCTAACACTGACTGATACCACCGGCCTCCCAGATTCACAGGTATGGGAGGGTATGAGTGTGTGTGTTTTTATGTAGAAGGTTCAGGAAGTTTTGTGTGTGTGTGTGTAGATGTCAAGGGAAGGAGGAGCTGTGTGTGTATGCGTGGGAGGGAGGGCATTATTCATCGCTCTGAGCCATACACCGCTCATGCAGTGAGACAGTGGGTCGCTATCAACAGACCTGTCCTGAGGCTAACGAGAGCACCTGCCTTCTCTGTGAGTGTGTGTGTGTGTGCATGTGTGTGTGCGTGCATGTGTGTGTGCGCACTGCGAGCACCTGTCAAGTAACGGCACGTACAAGTCAATATCAAACAGCTGTAAATATCTTGGCTTAAAATTTACACCTAAATCCAAATATTTTCTAATACTTATACGCTTATTTCACCCTCAAATAAATGCTCATGCGCAATTCAACAGGCCGTGTTAGTGCATGGTCCAGTGAATGCATCAATATGTCTGAGGAAATGACTGGCATTATCGAACAACAAGGTGTGTCCACGAGGGACTAATGCAATTGCTCTTAAGCCATTGATTTTGCAGCGAAAATGTCAATGTATTCATTATTCATTCACCCAAAGCGTATGCACGTGATGTTAAGCTTTAGAGAAGGCCATTCATTGTTTGAAACACACACAGAGAATTATTGATGGGTTATCAATCCTGGCATATTGAGCAGGGGGAGGGCTGCATCTCACAGGCAGACAAGGTGGAGCTGAAGCAGAAACAAATTGTGTGAATTTGCAATCATGGTGCTATGTTGTATTTATATATACATAGAGGGAGGGGAGCGGACCTCTTACGTTTTTCCTCATATTATGTCATATATATTATGTTACAATGATGCATGTTCATATTAAATATAGCCAAACTTTGAAAAAATGAGGTAAGCGTATGTAAAAGTAATTCATGTGAGCAAAAGCCTCAGGTTTCAGAACATTCTGAATACTCTATTTAAAACAGTTTTTTCTACTTTCTGGACAAGCTGACGTCTGATCACGATGGATTTCTTTCTATGGTCATCTGCTCCAGGTACGCTACTGCAAGTATTGACAATGCTACATGTAGCTACATGCTGACATCGGGAAAACATTTCACCTTGGTTGCGGATGTTGTTAATTTCTCCCGGATTTAACATGAAATTCCTGCTGGAGCAGTTGTGTGTAGAAGTTTTTAGTGATGATTTTTCATGGTAGACAGTTCCATGCAGATCAGGGCATACTGGACTTTTTTGGGAGGGGGGCTAAAAATGGTACTTTGCTGATTTTCTTACAGATTTGTGTCATAACAATGTGGGTTGTATGTATAAATATAGTAAACTTTCCTCCATCTGGTGCCTAGATCTATTTGTCCCCCACCCAGATAAATCAAAACATGTCATCTGGTGGAGTTTCGCTGGCTCTCAAGGCTGTTCCTTGACCTGCAATCTATACTTTTTGCATTTTGCATTGCCGGCCTCCCATGCAACTACACTGTATACAAAGAGTACAGAAGTGGATCAAGAGGCAGACCCGCCCCTCTCTTTGTCTCTCAAACTTACAGTAGACCAAATCCGATCAAAACTAGGCAGTGCTGATCAAATATAAACCAAGAATATGTTACTGAATTGCCCATTTCTCACCCAAAATGTTCTTTAGAAACATTTATTAGTGCCCTGTTTAGCTGTAATATGAAGAATTTGCAAGAAGGGAGTGGGCACCACTTTGTTTCCTGCATAGTGAAAACAGAGGCTAAAAAACTGAAATCAAACTGTAAACCTAAGCAGAGCTGACTGAATATAACACAAGATTATTTTACTGTGTTGCCTCGACCCAGATGTTTTCAGAAACATGTTTTAGCTTGCTGTTACTCTGTAATCATTGTTACCAGCTGGCCACCATTGAAATCCAGCATTGTGTCAAACTGATATGTTCCCTCTGTTTTCTCTGGTCATGTAGCACCAGATAACAGACAGTGGGTTTTTTCAATATCTAAATTTGACTGTTTTTAGGGGGAAAAATATTCAGTTAAAATAAATAAAGGGATTCAGTGTTTCAGTTCAGTTCAGTACAATGCAACTATTTTTTAAACTTTATGCAAAAGCTTGCCAGAAAAGGCAACGTTTAGATGACAGGAGGGAACAAAAATACGCAGAATATATCACAGTTAAAGGTAAAATATGCAAGAATTGTCATCACCAGTATAAGTAAAAGCCCACCCCAGATTTATTCTCCTTTTGGAACAAGCTTTGTCCACTTGGTGTTTCACCTTGCCATATTTGTTTTTTCTCAGCACTGTGTCACGATTTTCATAGCTTCTTCTTTGATGTGCACTGCTTACAGTCTGGCACCTGGTCACTACCTTTTTGTAAAGTCCTGACTTCACCATCATGCTGTGGATGATCCCGAACACAGCAAGATAAGAAAATACAGGCAGAGGGCAGAACCCCCGGCAGAAAAATATACCGCCACACACTTACATACTGGTTTGTATGTGCTGATTGAGAGGGATTACTTTTAGATGAGTCTACATATTGTCGTTAAGGGAAATCCTCAATAGTATACCTTTAAATTAGTGAAATGCTAGCACTTAAGTTTTACAGCACTTCTTGGTGGCTTGCCCAGTAAATATAATGAAGCACCATAAATATTAATAGACAATTTATATTTTCACACAAGCGTTGACTGTTTCATGTCACTCTTTTTTTCCCATGATGCACGCCACTGGTACTCACATTTGCAGTGTTTGTCGCAGAGCGCGGCCTCTCTCATGTCACAGAGGCGTATTGAGCCTTTGCTGCTGCTGTAGGCAAAGGTGTGACACTGCTGGGGATGAAACTCTGCTGAGGTGATCACCTCCGTCAGCTCCTCCATGTTGGCTGGCTTAATGTCCACGATGTCTGAGAGAAAGGCGCTAAGGAACAACTGCAACTGTTTTGAATTTTAGCTCTGAAAACAGTGACTCATTTTGTGTACAAACAGGACTGAATAACAGGACTACTTTACACCCATTTTATGCAGACTTTAACAGCTCCTAAACACAGAAAAGACCTGTGTAAGAGGATACTGAAGCTGCGATCGGTGATCTCCAGGTTCCACAGGTTGACCCTGAGGTCGTCGGTGGAGATGTACGTCTGAAGGTCGGAGTTGACAGAGATGGAGTTGATGTGGTAGGTGTGGGCATTACTGAATACCCGCCTGGCTGTAGCCTCAACCATCAAGTCCATAGGCTGCAGCACCGGCACCTATTGGTGAAGACAGGTCAATTAGAGAGGGGAAAAATGAGATATAAAGAAACAGAAAAATATGCAAGAAATTCATCTTGAAGGCTTTGATGTGTTTTGTAACACTGTTTCAGTGTTCTGTGTACTTTGATGCTGGTTTCCTCGAGGCCTTCTTCGATATTATCTGTTTCTGTGAATGTACATGCACATAATTGCTTGTGTGTGTGTATATTGTGTGTGTGTGTGTGTGTGTGTGTGTGTGTGTGTGTGAGAGAGAGAGAAACCAGATGACTCCAGGGGTTCATGTGACATTTACTCCACAAATCTTAATGAAACAGTGACAGTGACTGAGGGGCTCAGGGGCTGTTTGGATGTGCAGGTTCAATCAGACGGTGAATATCTGTTAGCTACACAGCTACTCTGAGATCACGCCTCCCTCCATCGCTCTCTGTCTTTCTCTCATGTAAGTGCTGAAGAAGTCACTCCTGCTCGCTTGTTTGTGTGTGTGTGTGTGTGTGTGTGTGTGTGTGTGAGAGAGAGAAGGCGAGAAAAAAGAGAAAGCGAAGGAGGTGGAAAGAGAAATGGCCCGAGGGCATCGCTCGGCCCTGCTGAGGAATGATAACTGAACTCTGCAGAATTAAGACGAGCTCACACACACACACACACACACACACACACACACACACACACTGCGCTGCTCGGGCTTCAAAGACACCCAGCTCCAGTCTGTATGCAGCCCCCCGTTGGCCAGATAAAACCCAGACAAAGAGAGAAGGGAGGGGAGCGAGAGAGGAGAACAAATCGACTGCTTCTTCCCTTTTTCTCTCGTCCGTTGCTGGCACTGACAGAGAGACATGGCAGCCCAGCAGGCTGCTGTATCTCCATGGGTGTCACTTCATTTCCATGTCTTTCACTGGCTGTCCAGAGAGACACGGACCGTATTAACCCATAACCCCCAACACTGACAGTTACACGGCTCAGCTTTGCTCCTGCACCTTTGAAATGACCTAACACAGTCTCCTCCTTATAGTATGTAAAACAGAATATTTTACATTAAGATATTTCTAACTAATCTGATCTTTTCACAGCACAAAATTTGAAAGCAGTTTCCTTTTTATAGCTGAAATCTACGGACGGGTATTGCTGCCACGCCAGGAAAAAAAACACAACGGATCAGTCAGTCACATCAACATGAAAAGTTTCATGTTTCATGTTTTTACAAGATATTTTTTACATTGTAACGTTATAAGTAATCACATTATAACATGAAATATTTTACGTTATAACAATATAAACCAATAGAAATCAAATAAAACACATAAAGTACATATTTTTTGTTTTTAGGACGTACTGAATCATAGACTTCTCATGATACAATAAAGAGCGTGCGTTGTTTGATTATTTTTGGCTACATTTTGGTATGATTTTTCTAAGCTCTTCCCTTTCCTCCTGTGCTTTCTCCCCCCCCCATGCGCAGATTTCACAGCCTCTAAACAGGATTGCCACAGTCCCGGCCTGTCCTCCAGGTTGCTATGATCCCCTGGCCAGCCAGACAAAGAGGGACAGACACGCTGAACACAGCACTAATCTACTATGGCAGACACACACATGTACACACACACACACACACACACACACACACACACACACACACTGTCCTATGTGCCTGACTGCTTTGTGTGAAAATTAAAGAGGTAGTGAAGTGATAAGAATAAGAGGGGGGCGGGGGGCGGGGACAGGCAGAGAGGATGATCCCTTCATGGTCTTCACCTCAGCGCACATATCGATCACTCATTCTCACTTTCTTCTGCCAGATTCAGTTCCAAATTGTCCAACGATTGTGTGTGTGTCATTTATCAGAACTGAAAGTGAGCATATATTACTGTGTCTGCTTTGATACAGTGCAGACATACAGCACGCCCTGCTAAGAAGTTTATGATGGATTAAAGGCTATCATAGCATCCTGACTGAATGCTAAATTTTGATTTAATCAGCTTATCTGGACTGTATGTATTCAGACTTCAGACTACTTACAACTACCTCCAGAACAGGAAAAGCACAGGTGTTAATTATAAAATGAATGAAAACCTTTTTAGCTTCTGGTATTGTTCATGCTGGTTGACTGTCAAACTGTCACTTCTCACTGGGACGGAGCCATTGTTATTGTTATTAGTAACAATATTAGTGCTTTTGCCACTATGATGAGTCAAAATGTCACCTGGGAAAAGTCTACCATCAACATGCCTTTCTAGAGGGACATCCATCCAAAAACTTCCTGAACTGCTGAATTGTTTTTAAGAAATAGTTGAACATTTTGGAAAAGGCCCTTATTTGCTTTCTTGCCAAAATTTAGATGAGAAGAGTGACACCATTCTCATATCTGTAAGTTCAATATAAACCTACCACCAGCAGTCAATTATCTTGGCTTAGCATATAGCCTGGGCTGCACAATATGCATTATTTTTATCATCATGCTACCTGGGTGATAAACACATTTTGAAACACTGTAATATGCACTCAGGGATCTTTTAAGTTAGTTGAAAGAGTATCAGTAAAACTGCACTTTATTATGAAACTATGACTCATGTTTTTTAGTGGTGCCTTTTGTGTTTAGTTCAATGTTCAATGAAAGAGTGCTGGGAAATTTTTCCTTTAACTTTTTTAATTCAACAAGATATGTGTTGTATTTCAGCAGCATACTGAAAGCAGCAAATGCAGAACTGATGTTCACTTTAACATCTTTTTATTGCAATTTCGCAAGTAATATCATTAGCAATGTTGCATATTTCCTACTATCATGTAGCCCTAGTCCAAAGGTAACTTACTTTTAACGGAAGCTGGGGGTTGGAGCTGGGAATAACATCACACTGGAGTTGACTGCATTCCAGTACAACAAGTCAGAAAACCAAGATGTTGTTAGCATTACCAATTCTAGCCAGGTTAGCTTTTGTTAGCAATACCAGTTGATAACAACGCATTATGCTGTATTATGCGCATACCAAACCTGTAGCAACATGTCCACAGATAGAAGTTGGACAGACTGTGTGTACGACTGTTTTTAATGAGACACTAATAAGACAGAAGTGCTAATAAGGTGTGTATTACTACAGCTTTCCTTAATGATGATGCACAGAGCAGCCATCTTGGATTTTGAGGTTGGGGTAGGTCTGACTTTCCCAGTTGGAAATTCAAATTAAGGGGGCGCCTCAGTTTAAATGTCTGTTTAAATTGTGCAAAGAACAAAGTTTAAGAATTCCAAGTTGCATTTGTAGAATGTAACATGTTTATTTGTGAGCTTTTAGAGGTGCTGGTAGGCCAATTTAGTTACCTTTGATGGGGCAACAGTAGCTGTTTCCCTGTTTTTTTGTGGTAATGCTAAGCTAAGCTAACTAGCTGTTGGCTCAAGCTTCAAGAGGCCATCTGGCTGCAGCTTGAAATGTTTTGTTTTTGTTTTAATTCAAGACAAAGGTGGATTTTTTTTGTCTTCAGATCACAACCTGCTGTTGACTTTGAGTCAAACTGAAATTTTAACACACCAGCCGTTGACCTGACTCCTTGTGACATTTTGGGTTGTGTTAGACCTGACAGGTTTCTGTGACCCCCTCACCCGTAGCGTGGTGATGGTCGACGGGTCTCTGATCCGTCCATCGTCATCCTTCAGGTTGTAGCCCTCCGGACGCTTGTCTCTTTCGCTGATTTTCCACAGCTTCACCGTCTTGTCTGGGATGGATACATCACACAAACACACACACAAACGGACACACACGAACACAACATACAGTTAGATCAAGGCTCACTACAGTGAATCTCAGATACAAGATGGATGCGGGGGGGTTGGGCAGCCAATCTGGCATGTAGCTGGGCAGGAGCCAGCGAGAATGATGAATGGCGGTTCCTGTGTACATTCTGATGTCACTGATATCAATCTACATGTTGACTACATTTCCCGGCTGCAGTATACGCTCCCCCTGAAAAAGCCATCTGGGCGCTTTTCAATTCTCCATCACACAAACACCAGTTACATCCCATCGTCTCAGTCTAGTGAGGGGGATGGCGGCAGCAGTCAGGTTGTTGCCTTTTTTTCTCTCTCTTTTAATTTCCGCTGTGAATATTGGTGTCAGAGCAGCGAGGCCATCGCCACAGGACCCTCCGCCATCTGCTCCAGCCACTGCTAGCACTTCTGTAGCAGCCATGCATGAAGCTCACAATCTGCAAGACGTCTCGCCGCTGATGTGTGTGTGCGTCTCTTTGAGCTAGCGTGCACGTGCGGTGTGTGGTGTCACATGCTTTGATATGTGTGTCTGCTCCTGCTGTTGCAGCCATGCATGAAGTTCTCAATCTGAAACGCTTCTGGTGGCACTTGCTCAGCCGAGCGAAACACCAATACATTCACACAAACAGTCAAAGAGACATTTTCATGTGATATTAATAACATCTCTTACATCAGCTGTACTGTATATCTGACCATTCTGCAAAGTGAGGGATGAATCATGCCTTCAGCTGACACTGTTAGTGAGTAACAACAACACTCTGCCCACATGTAAAAACACTCTCATGACTGATTAATGGTTTCTTTGACCATTTCGCCACTTGTGTTACTCCAACAATACCACGATTGCCTTAGCTTACTAACTGACCGTTGGTGGAGAGCAGAAAGTAGGCGGCGTTCTGCTGAGGAAGCCATTTGATCTTGTTGATCTTCTCCTCAATCTCCAAACTCTTCAGGTAGTCAAACTCGGGCTCGTGGCTCTGGAATGTGCTGTAAACATTGTACTCCCCTCGACGTTGGGGCTGGCTCTTACTCTGCAGGAGGAGAAACATAGTGAGGGATTGACCTGTTTGCTGTTAACGCCACAAGATTAAATACTGGTTCCCACAACAGAGTTAAAGCCCTTGACAAGGCGTCCAGCATTTGCTGGTGTAAATTCAAATTTTAGTCATCTTAAACTTTCCCTTAAGTAGCTTCATAGTGAGAAAAATACTTTAGCCATGGTAATGGCATGACTTTGACCCCATTACTTTTCATCTTGGGAAACATTATAACCTCTAAGCAACAAACAGTGTATTAGCATGTTGATGTGAGCTCAAAGCAAAGTTTTGCTTAAAGACAACTTCACCTGCAAAATGACCATTTGTATATCATTAACTCACTGCCTGTTACCTTAAATTTGTTAAGAATACTTTGTTTGTGTCGCATGCCTCCACGGTGAACGGAGAATCTAAAAAAGGCAAACATTGTTCTTGTACCGAAGTCACTGGGGACCAAAACCTTCTTTTACAAACCCTCGCACAACTTGTACAGTATAGTCCAGGTCTCATTTATCCAGTCGTATGCTCTGTACTTCTCAAACATGCATTTTTGCTAAAACCTTTCTACTTAAAACACTTCTACCTGCACGTGTGTGTGTGTATGGGCTCTGAGCAGAGTTTCAACAACATGCAGGCCCAGACACACGACTCGGCCATGCAAAAGACTGTTTGAACTGACTTGTTTTAGATCATAATGTTTTAGTTTTGTGGAAGATCTGAGCATACAACTGGATAAAACAGACTTGGATTATACTGTGCGAGTTGTGTGAGTGTTTGTTTTGATGTAGTTCTGCTGTTGTTGATCATGGCTCCATTTACTTCAATGAATGAAGAATGTTCTCCTTTTCTTCATTCACCATGGAGGCATGCAAGAACAACAGAGTTTTGGTCACAAATAAACGAAATATGCTGTGAGTATTTTAGAGACAAATGGTCAAATGGTCTTTTTTTTTCAAAGGTCCAGCCTTTTTTCAATTGTTCCCAATGAAGAGAGAGCATACCACTGCTTAGAGAAAAAGAGCTGCACCCAGTGTCTTTTTTTCAGAGCATATTTGTGCAGCCCTTTAGTATGCTTCTGGTTGAAAACCTTGGAACTTTTCACAAAGGCGCTGGTGTCGTCACTGTTGCTCCTTTAGCTATTGTGTATCCCGAGCTGTATGATACGTCAGTAAGAAACTATCACAACAAAAGTGTGGGAGCAGACCGGCTGGACACTAAATGATGCTGGTGAGTGTTGCTCTTCTATGACCATACGTGTTGTAAGCATATTGTTAAAAGTGTAGTAAACAGTCTGTTAACATGGTGTTATGTTAGTTGCCTAGTTACTCTAGATCTTTGATATTGTTGTCATAGAAACAAAACCGATGTGTAGCACGTCATTAAGAAAGACTTCCAGATGAAGTGTTCTCCTGCACCCTGCCAACACTTATCTGCCAAAGAAAACTGTAATGTGGACAGAAAACCTTGGTCCTGTTTTCTACACTGTTTCACAACATTACACGTGTGTGTGTGTGTATACAGTATATATATGTTTGTGACTTTTATCAAGGAAGTTATGTTTTCAGCCCATTTTGTTTGTTTTTTAGTTTGTCTGTTGGCAGGTTTACTGAGAAACTACTGGCCCAATTTGATGAAACATGGTGGAAGGGTGCAACATGGGCCTGATAAACGTAATGGCTTAACTCTTGGAGTGGATCCAAATCATGGGGCGAGTACACAAATTATTTTTCACTGTCATTAACATTGCGAGACAAGACATTTGGCCTTGGCAGAATAAATGCCATACATTGTTACGTTAGAGCGTTTTTAACTTCTGTACTGTGACGTATGTCAGTACACAATTACAAGAGGGATTTAAAACAAATCCTTCTCATTTAATTGGACCGCTACAACGAGTGTGTGGCATGATACAGAGCAACAGTGGAGTCTGCTGTTGAGCGGACTGTTGGCTCCACACATATGTCCTTTGGTAAGGAGGAGGACAAGGGAGAGATGAATGATTATTCCTCCACCACATTGTTTTGGATATGACAAAAAAGGTTTAGCCCACTGATATCCAAACACACATCTCTCTTGCTCTGTTAGCTAGCGACTGCAACCCACAGACAGTGAGGTGTGGTTTTATATGACCTTTGTTGCCAGCTAGTCACCCAAAGCCGTATTTGATTGGATTCATTTTTGCAAACCCCACTGAGGAGGATGCATCATCAAACAAATCGTTTTACCTGGTTTCGCAGAACGAGAAAAGACAGGCATGTTGATGTAAAAATATTCAGATACTTTTTTTTAACATATATTAGGCATATAACAAGAGATAAAATCATATTTTTCATTTCATGGAGACTTTAAAGTCCAGTAGATGGGAGTAAACTGTAGAAATACGATGACTCCATTTTATAATCCACATTCACAGGTACCAGTGATCCTCTAGGATAGCCTACACATAGAGTTACTCAAACTTCATGCAGCAACAGATGGTATGGAACATTTGGGCACAGTGGTTTTATGCAAGAACCAGTACAGTTGTAACACCATGTGTGTAAAGATTAAGTTACTAAATCATACTGGTTTGGGTTATAAGGTTTTCTTTCTAAATGTGAATTTAAATTTGACTCAAGTAAAATGTCCTCCTTGTGATCACATATGCTGATCACATATATATGATCATACATATGCATGATAATTAAGTGTTTTCTGATTTAAATAAATGCATGTTAAGCATGTGAAATATTTCCAATTTAAAAGCAAATAATACATGAACAGCTAATAATGAGGCTTCAGCTAGGTACAGTCATATAGTTGGGAAATATATCCATACATCCATATACAGTGTTTGTGCTTGCAGATTTGCATATCATAGAGGACTGGACTATTGGCCTTGGCAGAGCTCTGAGTGCTCTCCTAGTTTGTTTTATTATTTGCTTGTTCTAGCACTCCATAGCAGCTACATTATATGGCACATTTACATTGAATCAACATTCTCTTCCATGGTGCTACATATTTATGGCTGCTCCATTACATGAAATGTAAAAATCTAGACATGCATACAAGTTTTTAGTATCATTGGAAACCTTGACATCGTAACTGGAATTCAGAATAAATTTTGGTGGTTTTAAACAATGCTTCTCCATGTAACATGAGTTTATAATGATGGCTCCACCAAAGCTTCTTAGCGGTCAAAGAGATGTTTATTATTTGTGGTTTTACTGTTGAATTTCCAGCTAACAATCCTTTTCCATGAAACCCTTGACTGACTACTTATCTAAAAGCAAACAATGCGACTTTAATGTTTCAAGGATGTCAAATGCTCTCGGCAGAAGGGCAAGCATAATTAGTGTTGCATTGTTGGCATTTCCTACCTCCTGCTCCCTCTGGAAGACAACCACTCTGCCTCCTTTATCCCCGGTGGCCAACAGCTCCCCCGATGAGTTAAACTCAACCGTTGAGATAATGTCAGCTGCAACACAGGAAGCAGAGCAGAGAGGGGGAGAAAATGTCAGTGTGGACGCACACAAAGCTGTCAAGGTATCAGTCAGAAAGAAAGAAAGAAAGAAAGAAAGACCTTTCCGTAAGATCTGGTAGAGTGATTTCTAGAAAACATGTCAGGGGAAGGGAAGGGGAATCTCGTGAGGAGCCCACAGAGGACTCTTCGGCACAGATACCCTAGTTTAGTGAAATATGGGTTAGGAGAAGCCACTGAGTGAGTCACCGCATGATATCAACTAATTCAGCCCCTCGTCTGACTGAAGTGAGCCAATCTGTGTCATTTAATGGCACTCCTGCTTTTTAAAGGACGCTGTCGCCACACTAATAATCCCATTCACCTCACTCCTCCCGGCTGCAAGACCCCGTGCTGCTCAGTGACGCTCCTGCTCCCTCATTAAAAAACACAATCATAAACCTTTAAATAAAGCATGCGCTCTTTGCTGCCGATATGTGTGGCACACTTTTTAACTTTCAATCTTATGCAGTGCATCAACAGGATAAAAAACAAATAAATATATTCACAATCCGTCGCCAACATTTCTCAGTGTCTCTGCATAGCTACAGTTTGACCAAAAGTAAATAACAGACACCTACCCTTAAGGTAGCTTTTCCTCTCCTCCTCAAAGACATACATCTGCCTGGATTTAGGAGAGGCTAATGGTGACTGTAATTATTATACAGCCCCGAGCTAAAAAGGCACAGCATAATATCTGTCACACACACACACACACACACACACACACATGGACACACACCACAGCAGAGGCTAGCCCCCTGTTTAACAGTGACAATAATATTAGACAGAGAGGGAGAGAAAAAGAGAGCTTGTTGTTTTGTACCCCCCACGCCCTCTGTGGACCTGCTACTGGCGGAGCGCTGAACAGGAGAGGGGAATGTTGCTATGGAGACCGTTTCCATCTCTAGCGGCAGTCAGAGGGGTGTATATGTGTGTGTGTGTGTGTGTGTGTGTGTGTGTGTGCCAATAGCTCTCAGACTTAGTTGCTGATGCTAGCTGTAATTCAGCAGACAGAGCGAGTGCTGCAGTAGAGTGAAAACCTGCTACTGCATCTGGGGCAAGTGTGTGCAGTTCAATGCAGCACACAACTTCAGACAATGGAGTCCCTGTAGACGGGCTCACCTCTTCACGTAACGCTGCTGTGCATGGTGGGAATGACTAAGCGCCATGTCTTCCAATGTATGTGTGTGCGTGTGTCCTCCCCTTGTTTCTTTTAATTGTCGATGAGAAAGCTACATTCAGCGATGACCCCAGAGGGATTCTTATGGCCATGTGTTGATAATGACGTGAGGGAGCGTTGGTGGCGGCGGCGTGGGGGTGTGGATCCTAATCATATTTGAATCTATAAACTAATTAATGCTGCACAGACAAGACACACTCTGACCTAATTACAGCCTGGGAGTACCCCACTGACACACCCTCGCAAATGCATGCAAAAAACAGACACTGGATTTATCTCTCTGTATTTTCTGCATCACACACACTCTGTCACACACACACACACACACACGATGGTGTCTTCCCCAACACCATCAGGCCAAAGCCACTGGTGTGAATCGAATGGAATCGGCTTAGCAGTCAGCATTCTTGAATCAAAGCTTTTCTCTCTCTCCCGTTTTGTCCTCCACACTTTTTTCTGTCTCCCCCCTCTCTCTTCTCTCTCCTCATCATCAACCCATTAAGTCACCGAGGAGAAACAGTAATTGATGGGTGCCATTTAACGAGTTTACACACGGATACATCCTTCAATCATCTCGCTGAATGAAGAATCGGGGAAAAGCCAGTGAAGCTGAAACTCTTGCTAACGTGATGGAATGCCTCCCTAAATTAGATTTTCCTCATGCAAATGTATTCAAGCCAGAAACAGGCAATCTACTCAACCTCAGCCAGTGACAGGGCCATGTTTGAGCGGTGTTTTCTGATAAACTTTCATTATAGGGAACAAACTGATTGGCAGGTGGAGATGCAGGTGGGCGGGGTCTGTGTCATGATTTCCGCTTGCATCAGATCAGATTTTTATTACGTGAGCGTCAGCAGGTTCAAGGTGGACTGGAATTAGCAGCAGGCTGATCAAATGTGTACTTACACTCTCTCTCTCGCTCTCACACACACACACAGCTTCATCAGCAGACCATAACCAGATGAAGCCCATAAATCCTGTGGCCAGCCAGGTCTGACGCAGACAGGTCAGCGCTTCGTGATGCATCAGACTGATGCTCGAGATAACACACATCAATCACCAGTAATAACACAGACAAGCCTGTTGGCCTGCTGCTGTGATGTGTGTGTGTAACGGCGTACATACGACCGAAATAACACAGGCTCTTATCTGTTTCTATTCCCTGATCTGAACCTCAGTAACCCCGCCTACAGCATGCAATATAGAATCTGAGCTCACACCAATTGGATGGAAACATAGATATGCATTGATTCTGGAATGAAAAAGCGTGCACGAGGAGCCAGAAACACAGGGCGGGGAGAGAGGATATTGAATGTATTTATAGACGTCCGAGCATGCAACATCTATCACACATAACAGAAAGGGCCACTAAGAGAAAAGAGGGGGGAAGTCTGGGGAGGTAAGTAGGTCAATAAAAGATCGTACAGTGAGTCTCATCAGTACAGAGTGCAGCGAAGACCAAAATAGGAGAACCCTGGCTAACCTCTTGACAACGTGTAATCCTGTCAGGGGGTGAAAAAAACAAACAAACAAACTGAGGCATGATCCTGTGGCACTGGAAGGTTGTGTAAGACAGACAGATCCAAAATAATGTGACTGAATGGAAAGCTAGTTGCGTAAGTTGCTGTACAATAATTCCAGGTAGCGGGAGGGATGCGAGCAACATGGTGTCGTGTAAATGCTTTGTTAGACGTTGAGAGGAGAGGATTACAGCACTTGTGCTGAGCTGCCTGCGTCAAAGGATCAGGACGAGGGATAATTCACGTCCATTCTCGCACTCTCTTTTCACTCGCCGCTTTCGTTCCTTCTGCGATAATCAACAATACCTATCAATCTGCTTTTTTTTCTCCAGGGACAATAACACCGAAATTTTGCAGCGATAGACTGAACACCTGTCTGTTCCTTTATTTCTGTGCTGAATAAGCAGCTGATAATGGCAACAATGGAGATCAATTGAAATTTTGAATAAACCGTGCTACCTACTAGTCTGGTGCCCAGTCATATGATTAAGGGTTTATTAGGCTTTATTAGCTGCACACAAAGCAACAGAGCACAATGTAGCTCTCTTCATCTGAAGAGCATGACTCTTTGTAAGATCTGGAGTGAACAAGCTAATTAACCTGGTTTCTCCAGGATCAGCCCCTTGAGGACGAGACAGAATGTGTGCATACGTGTGTGTAGTCCCTTTCTTTTGTACGCCCATGTATGTGTGCGCTTGCTTTCCTGTATCCCCACACTCCGGGGAATGGAGGGTGAAATGGGCGAGACATGTTACTGCTTCACTTCTCACACTTCATTAACACGTCGACGTGGCACACATCTGACTACAGACACAACACGGGACGGGGCGAAAGGAGGAGAAGTGGTGAAAAGCTGTAGGATCAGCGATCGATTCTTGCATGCGCCGACACGAATACCAAGAGGGATACTGAGATCATTTCATATGCTTGTTATTTGGTATTCTCTTAGAAATTGAAGATGTAGGAGGGGGATGGTGGGGGAAGCGGGGGTGCATAGAATTATAATCCACCACCAAAACAAAAGCTGTCTCTCCCTCTCTATCTGTCTGCGTTGCTTTGGTGCAATCCCTTTCATCTCCCCGTTTTCAAGGCTGGAGTGAATCAAAGATTAGATTGCTGCTGCACAGACTGAAATCCTGTATCTACAGTGACCTTATCACAAAAACATGAAAGATTCCGAGTGACGCAGGCTTCCTCGACAGGACATAGGAATTAGCTATCAAAACTTACAAATGTATCCCATTATAAAGTCCAGAAAGGTCAAACACTGCTTAGCCTGCAGGCTAGCAGTGCACCGAATGACTCACGTACAGTACATCTATCACAGCGGCACCTCAAATGACCAGGAAGTCACATAAGAAGTAGGATATTTTTTTGTAATCTTCCTACAGTAGCAACACCACGGGTATTCTTTAATAAATTCTCATTAAATTTTCATGGAGCTGCAGACTTAATAAGAAGCTAATCAGCGGATGAAAGCAGCTGCTGAATAAGGAGTGTGACTCGCCCCAACTTCACAGCTTGCCATTAAGCACCCGCCGCCCCCCACACCAGCCCCCATACACACACATGGACATTATCTTTCGTGTGCTACGTACCGAGGAGGGGTTCAGCGTTTTGAGTGTTTCATAGTGAATAATGGATGGGACCTGAGGGTATAGTGGGCTAAGTCTTTTTATGCCGGGGTCCTAAAGTGTGGCCCCGGGCCGTTTGCCTTGGCACAGGCAACCATAGGCGGTGCTCTGCTCTCATCAGCAGCTGCAATAAAGGCTGCGAGCTCTCTGTTACAGGGACTGCATCAGTATTCAGCAGGTCTGGAGGGGTCACATCACACACAAGCTTGTACTCGCATCAGACAGACATATCAGCAGCAAGGCAGGAAGAGAGAGAATGAGAGGAAAGAGGGGGCAGGGGAGAGAAGGTGGAAAGGATTACATGTCCTACCAATAGATCTTTAGGTCATTGTTCTGGTAGCTAAATTGTAAAGGAGCAGAAATCAATACCAGCGCAGACAATAGGTTAGGTCCTGCCTCACAGCGAGGAAGCTATTTACATTTTTACACTCCGAGTGGTTTTCTGCTATTTGACAATTTCATCCATTATAGGAACATCCAAGGTGCAGATTATGAAAATTAACTGAGACCCATGTTGTAGGAGCATAACAGTCCATTGACTCAACACACACTGATGTGCACAGCTGCAGTGAGACACACACCATCCATTCTATCACCATTAGCAATGTATCATCCGCAGGCGGCTGGGAAATGCAAATCAGACTGTAAAGCAATTTTCTTTCATCTAGACAACAGAGATGTTCCTGGAAACTTTGCATTGAGGTTGACTTTTTTAAATTTCCAACCATGGATGACCAGCACAGTGTGTGCACGTAACGCACACGCGGTCAATGTAGCCGCCCACAGACCCACTGGGGCGTGGGATTGGTGCAAACCAAAGGTCAGCGTGAGTGACATCATTAAAATGTGACATCATTAAAGTGTCCTGCTGCTGTGGGCAAGCACGGCCTGAGGGAAATCCCTACCAGCTCGCCGCCACTCATCAGGGACCTATGTGTGTATGTGTGACTGTGTGTGTGTGTGTGTGTGGTCTGAGCAGAATGGGCCTGATGGAACATGTGCACTTTGCTAAATTTACGAGGACGGATGATAGATCCAGACACCAGCCTGTATGATCTTTGGCTTCAGACTGACTTCATACCACTTACAAGACAAGGAGAAAACCAGTGAATGGGCACACACACATACACACACACATTCATGGTATACGAGGTGTGACGATCAGCCATAAATTACAGCAATAAAAAAAATAACAAAAGTAGACGTTCCTTGTTTGAAAAGCGCAGATGGGCCACAGACCAGACAGTGCTTTGCTTTAAGGAGCCACATTTTACACCCTGGGTAACTCTCGCCCACTTTTTCCTGATCAAATGAATGACACAGAGTGAAAGAGTGAGACGCTGGAAAAGGGAAGATCCCCTACTGTTTTCTCATCTCAGTGCACACATCAAACAAAGATATCCATCACACCCACTCCCACCCCCACTTCACTTCTCCTCGCTCTCAACCAGTGCCTGTGTGTTTAGCAGTGACAAGGAATCATCTGTAAGAGCGGGAGCGCAGCAAATGATCATGCTCTGCCATATTTAAATGACGAAAGGAAAAAAAATTGAGGAAAGCAGCAGGAGAAATTGTGAGAATGAGACTCTGCTTTCTGAGCCTTGACTTTGTCTCTCCTCCAACCTGCAGTGGCATCAGTAACCTGAGCTGGTGGCAGCTCCGACCCACCCTGCAGCCACAAATACATCCCCTCCATCAACCCATGTGTACCCTCCATATGCCTCTACCTATGCTATGCCATCAAATTCTGCACATAATTTGTGAGGATGCGCTATTTGATTGTTAAATTATGGGACTTTCCGTCATATTTTAAATGTGTTTCTTTTTTTTGTCAAACCTCATGGTAAGTGGGTGGTGAAATGTGTCTGGTGTGAAAGAATTTGAGGCTGCCCCATGCTGCAGAGACTATAAATAAGAGCTGACTACACTGTAAATAAAACAGTGCTTCGAACTGAACAATATGGATCACCTACTGATCAAATATTTGTTAAAAATGAGAATAAAAGAGAAGAAAACAGACATCCACATTATGCACATAGACTGAAATCTTGTATTAATCTGTGGCTGTGTTTTACAGCATTACATTATGTTTTGTAGATCAGTCCCAGCAATGAGAAGCCTTTAGTTCCCAATGGTTTTATTACCTTCTGATATCAGTCCAGCAGTTAATGTCCATAACTGCCCTGCATAATAAAATAAAGTTATTATAATCAGTGAATGGGGACTGAGGTCGTAATAAGATTAACAATGGCTCTTTTATCTTTAATCAATGTTTGATGTTGATCAATGATCTAAGCAGCTCGAGGAGGAGAGGTGGAGCTGATCGGTGGAACATAAGGGAACTATATCGCATCAATTAGTTAACAGGCTGATCATCAAGGGGCTGATGTGTGGTCAATGAGGAGGAAACACACATGTGCAGGAGCAGCATTTAGAGCAGCGGGGCTGCAGGAAACAGCTATTGTTCAAAGCTGCAGTTATGAGCGTGTACAGTAAAAATATACTGTGTGTATGTGTGTGTGTGTGTGTGTGTGTGTGTGTGTGTGACAGAGAGAGAGAGATCCATATTTCAGTGTCTCAAAATGAGGGCACCTTCTCTGTCTAATTCTTTCAACAAGTGAACACATGACAGACCAGATCCATTCTTTCATCACTAATTCATGTTATTGTACTGCTTCACATATTTACTACACAGACTCCAGACGCTGGAACAGCTGTACAGGAGGCTTTACTCCACTGCTGCTCACAGTACATACAGATTAAAGCCCTGATTCCCCTCGGTCAGGATGGTCATCCTAAAATAGCAGGCATGATGGGAAGCCACCTCATCATCTCCTGCTATTGACACCACAGCTACAGGCTGAGCTACAGGCTCCATGTTTGTAACAATTGAGCGGAATATTCCTTTAATGCCCTACAGCAGTTTATGGTGTGGGTGAGGTGATTAAAATGCGCTTTAAATGGCATTTAGGCACTTTATGGGCCAGATATATATTTATTTTTATCACCCAGGCCATTCATCCTACAGTGACATTTGCGTAATAAGTATTTTTATGGTTCCTTTAATATTCCTATGCAGTGACTTATCTTGCCTTGATATCAGATCCCTCCAGCTACAGCCTCAGGTTATTTTCTGTGCTGGTAAAACAGCTTAAAATGAGCATTTTTTCCCTTTTTAAATACCTTCGGTTGCATAGTTGTGGTCGCGAAGGAAGCTGTTGTTGATTTTCCGGGTGTCACTCTCCTCCTCCATTGATAAATCGACTGGTTCGGGATCCTGAACGCGGCAGACCTGCTCCCATCCTGCCCGGTACCGTCAGCAGGCGGGCTGTGGGACCAGCGGGGGGCCTGTCATGGCTCCAGATCTCCGGTGTAATCAACACAATCACGATCAAATGCCTGTGATGATGAGGATGCTGATGATAATGATGATGGTGATGATGATGGTGATGTGCGGGCAGGTCCTGTCCACACCTCAGGGCGCATCCAACCGCCCACCGTCCGCGACGCAGTGACAGTGCCGATTCCAACAGTGGATTTAATACCCTAATTATGATAGCGCATGAGGTCCTCTTGCTTCACAGACATGTGGATCTCCCAAAAATATGCTCATTATCACCACAGAGCGCCTGTAGAGCCAAAATGAAAGAAATGTCTTCTTGAAGGTGGCTGAACTCGCAGCAGCAGCAGAAGCAGCGCACTCCGTAAATCTCTTGTGGAGGATTTGAGTTTAGGCAGGCGAGATTTGCCCCCCTCCCAGTGCCAGCGGGGCGGGCGGGATTATGCGTCAACAAGCTTGCTCCGATCACTTCACTGTTTCCATGTCAGTGTCTCAGCTCCGCGCATCTCCAGAGTCGCACCTTCGCCTTTCTGTATCCAAACCCTGCAGGGTCCCCTCTCTCATTCATTCACTCACTCACCGGCGCCTGTGATCCCGGCAACTCAGCTGACTCACTGTGATAGCGCAGAGAGAGCAGAGCTGTGCTGTAGTTACCCACAGTGCTGCTGCTGCTGCTGCTGCGCCTCAGCAAAGGAGGGCCCCTCCCATGCTGCCTGGCGGCTGGCTCTTTAAAAAAACACAAGCAGCAAATGTGACGCTCACTCGAACCACCACCACCAGCGCCACAGAGGAAGAGTTCATATTCTGCTTGCTCACAGCTTGACGACCACCTACAAGGTTCGTGCGTGTAAAGCCGACAGCTGCCTTATGGCCTGGTAGCAGGTTGCCTCATAAGTAGATCCTGCATCACCATCCCTCCTTCCTGCTGCAGAGGCATCTATACACTGTCATTTCTATGCTTTCCTCTTTGCATCTAGATCCAGTTCTCTCACAGCGGCTGTGCACGAGGAGAGGACAACAGAGGCTTTATAGCATGTGTGGTAGGAAGCGCATGACATGGCACATTTCTGTCCAAACACTTCAGATGGGGCGTGAAGTTCAGATTCAGAGAAATCAGGGCAGACAGGGAAGGACGAGTTCAGAAAGGGAGAAGACCGGAGAGCAACAAAGAGGGACAGAAAAGAGGGCAGAGAAAATGAAAAAACCCAGACACTGATTAATTAGATTAGTAGGGCCGTGCTGTCTGTGCCTCTTTCTGGAAAGATCTCATTTCCATGCTGAGTTATCCAGCCTTCTTCTGGTCAAACTATAAGCTTTGATGAGTGTGTGCGTTGCATCAGTGTGGCCGCACTCACAGTGCATCCCTGCCCTTATCTACTCACTTTACTCTAAATCTCTCAGGCTCCACAAAGGGACTGGGTATCTCCCCTGCACGAGCCTCAACACACACACAGAGCAGTGGCAATAAAGAGATTGGAGCCCCCTCTCCTAAATGCATTAGCTCTCTAATCCATGGGACCATTTGCACATCCAATCCTCTGCTCCTGTCCTAATGGGTATCTGGCTGTGAGGGTGGCAGCCTGCTCGTAGCAGAAAAACAGGGCCTTCCTACACATGCTATTTTACACCCCATCACCCTCCAACCTCCATCTCCATTGGAATACATTACAGGGAGTTATCCATGCAGGGGGATAATGAAGGTTGCTGGAGCATCAGCGAGGGCCATGCTTCCGTATTTACAGTCCTCTGCTCCCTTAATGAAATCTGCAGAGAAACCCTGCCATCCTTGACCCCCTCAGATCTGACTGAGTGGTCAGCGGTGCTTTCCATCTCTATCAATATTTAAACAGGCTCTATGAGGACAAAAGAAACACGGCGCGTCCCTCTTCCACAAAAGACTTCGGCTAAGTTACAGCTGAGCAGCGAGACCAAATGAAATTGAAATGGAATCAGGGAAAACAATGGATTTCGTAGAATGAAGCCGCATGGATGAGAGGTTCAGGTTTGTCAGATTTTGTTGGGAGGCGTGGGGGAAATTACGAGGCAGAGAGACAGACAGATGAAGGGCAGGGGTGGCAGTTAAAGGCACGGAGATATTTGACTGTATAATGAGGGAATAAGTGGGTGAATGCTGCTTGGAGCCAGAGCCTGGGATCAATGCTGCCTCTCTAATAACATCTACCATCTCTCTCCTTGCCCCTGTCCCATTGCCTGTGCATATATGCCAATCTCCTCACCCCTTAACCCCCCTTCCACTTCTCTTCCCTGCTCTCCTGCCAAAGCAAAATATGAACACGCTGGCTCCTTTGCCAATGGAAAGCATCTCAGAGCAACAGCCCTGACTGGAAACCAGTCTGGCTCTTAAATTGATGCAATCACATGACCTTACAAGTGATCGCAGGTCAATACACACATAGTCTAAGATCCTTCACTCAGAAGGCCTTATGTTTCTGCACCCTATGGCTCATTTATTGCTCCCCTCCCCTACCTCCAGCTTGTTCTCCTCTACTACCTCACTTCTCTCGCTCATTACACCCCATATCCCACTCCGCTGAGTAAAGGGCCAGTGACGGCGTGTCTACAGCCCAGCTGCTGTGTGTCAGACTTGCAGGAAATGCTCGGGGGGCCACCAGAATTGGAGAGCGTGTCCTCAATTCTCCTCGATCGTATGGACAAAGTGGGTTAAATTAGGCTCCAGCAACCCAAACATAGGGACACAATCACATGGCAATGATATTTTAGTCATGCCCAATTGCTTTCCTTGATGTGTGGTAATTGCTTGACCTGGGGATGCCGTTGTAGGGCTACAGGCAGCAAAGACGCTGTCTGCATACCAAGCAGCATACATGCACATACACTTACACATGAGTAGAGATATTTGACCACACGGCACACTTACACTCCACCTTTACTGCAGATCTCTCATAGCTCAAGATTGCAGTCAATGGTATATTGACCACTGGATAATAACTAGTTTATGCAGGGTAGAATATTGATCATTTTCATCCAGTTAATCCAAGAAATATGAGATTAAGATAAATCAATACAAACTCTGTTTAAGGCCGGAATTGTTAATCAAAGTCTGCAATGGATCAAGTATAAATGATAGAACAACTAAAAGTGGAAAATGTATCATTGCGCAGTAAACTGAATTGACTGATAGACAGTGATGCAATTGTAGATGATGTCTTTCTCAACAGTTAGTAATCACACGGCTGATGAAACCCATGAAATTTTATTAAACACCTTTGAACACAAGATATGCCACTAAGATTTACCAAAAGATTTGCAAAGCGGAAATTGAAATTTCCCACTAATGTTAGTATAAAATGACTTAATATGAAGAAATAAAACCTTTCAATGCTTTTGTGTAAAACTCTGTTTTTTAATAGTTTACCAGACAAAAATGGACTGCAGATACATACAGTGTCTCGTCTGCAGCAAGTTTCACAGTGTCTGCAGGTGGGAGAAAGGGTGCAAAATCTAATAGAGTATGTAATCTTACATTGTGATATTGATGTATAAAGTAATGCCTCTGTACTCTCTGTGCTGTTTAAATATAAAATAACCAGTCAGGAATGACTGTTGTTGGCTAATACAGTGAATTAAGTGCCTGTAAAACAAAAGTGCATCATCACAGTGACGCCAAAATCATACAGACAGACTATGTCTTGTCAAATGAAGCTCTAGCGAAAGTTCAGTCAGGAAGACCATACTTTTCATGCTCAGGCTGTAAGTTTCTTTCTCACCCTGCCATTCATTCCTTGCACGTAAGCTCACTCACTATCTTTAGGTGTCATCGTCTGGGTAGGTCAATTGAGTCATCAGCTGATTCACAATCAACCAATAGCACAGCGACACGTCTTCTCTGTCAGCCTATCATCTTACTGCTCCTCATTTTAAATATGGTTCTTTCTCTGCTGTAGTTCTTTCTTGCTGCACTTTCAGCACCATCCACCTCCCCATCACCACCCAGTCTTTATGGATTCTTCAGCCTCATATGCCTCAGCAGTCAGCAGCCTCAGAGTCAGCAGCCACCACCACCACCAGTGTCTGGACTCCATGGGGAGATTTATCCTGCTGCCACTCAGATGTCCTTCTATCACAAAATATCTTCCTCTGGTGTCCAAGAGCCAAAGACTTCTGTTAGATCTTAATCTTAATTTGTACCCTCATATTCTGTATTAATTATTATCTTGACTTCATTCTTCTGTCTCTCCTGATTGAACTAGTCTGTAGCCATGCTAGTAAGGTTGCTCTGCGAGGCTGTCGTTATGAGCTAAATGCTACCATGGCAACATGTACTGACTTCAAATTGGAGTCATAATTATCATGTTCACAAGAGGAGTTCAAATGAACACCCCCCTCATATGGTATTCATAATCTATCAAGTGGAATTTTCCAAAAGCTCAGAGTTCACAAGTTGTGACCTGTTTTGCTGACGTTCACTTCATTTTTCAGGGGATGGTAAGTTACGATATTGTAAATTTAGTTGTATAGAGTTGCTCTTTATAATGTTATTGTACATCTGAGGGAAATGTTGATATGATGATAATGATGATGATTGGTAGTTTCACTTAATGGTCAGAAAAAAAATCTGAAATTTGTCTTGCGTTCCAGGATGTCAACAGTTTCAAATAAATACACATAACTACAAAAATGCAGAACAACATTTAACCAAATGACAATATCCCCAACAGCCTCATCTTTTATCTCTATTATTATGCCTTTGCATTTCCTGCATCACAGTAGCTTGCTAAATAGTTAGGGTCAGTGGCTTCTAGAGCTAACAGTGGTGTCCATGTTGCCTAGCAGCAAATTTCTAAGCTGAATCAATTCAATGCCAAGCATATTGTACACAACTTCTCATGTCAGAGCCATGAGCTCACGAGTTCCATTAAAAGGCAGCAATGCTCACAATATCAATGTTAACATGCTGATGTTTAGCAGGTGTAATGTTTTCCATGCTCACCATCTTAGCATGTTAGCATGCTAATATTAGCTAATCAGCACAACACAAACTAAAGCTAAGCTCAATAGCTGTTGAAACATTTCACTTAAAACACAAATATGAACCTCATACTTACACAAAAGGAAGTCATCAGGTCACAATGTTGAGGAAATGCGCGCAATGTGTGCACAAAATTTTGTACGAATCCATCAAGTCAAAACTTTGACCTCATGTCGGCACTACAGTCATTCAGATTAATCCTGCTGTGCACAATGAACAGGCTATCTGTACAAAATCTCAAGACAATCTGCCCAATAGTTTCCAACAAATTTCAGTAGAATGGTGGTAGAATGGTAGAATCCATTGACCAACCGACCAATATTGCCATCCATAGATCCACAAGCGTGGTTAAAAACTCAATAATGTCATAAAGTATTCCTGCTAATGGATTTACACTATTGCACACAATGTTTTTGTACAGTCAGAGATTAAATGGAATAGACACCGCATGTAAATTTAATGGCAAATCTCTTATGGTGGACAGATCTATATCATCTAATGGTACATGCAGTCACAATGCCCAACACTATGTTAGAGGCCAGGCAGTAGTGATGAGATGCCTAAAAAGTCACTTTCTTCATCTTTGCTGGACAAGGATGAAATCACTATGTGAAATATATACAGTAAAGCCTATTTAGTGGCTGAGCTGATTTAATATGACATCCCTCAGTGAGACACACTGTATCAGAGTGCACTAGCTGAGCTACAAAGTCGTCATGCTTATATTCTTCACTGCCTGTCGCTGGTTTTAGATCTCCTCAAAGTTGTTAAATAAATGGTGATGATCATCATTCAGTAGCATGAGACTCTCCCTCCAAACATTCATTGCCTCCCATTAGCCATGCAACCCACCCTGGCATTAAGAGGAGCTAAACACATGGGGGTAATAGGATTGCCCTGGCCGTCCATCTGTCAGGGGACTGAGCAGCAGCAAACCCCGGGGACGCAGCACCCTGGCCTGGATACACCTGCTTAGTCTGCCCTTTCTTTGCGCTCTTCTCTCGGAGATATTTGTCCAGTAATAAAACATAACCTCTGTGAGAGTAAAACACATCCATTCAAGTGTGTAAATGCCAGACGGAGTAAGTAAAAAGCTGAAAAAATACCCGCTCTGTGGGAGTTTATAACCTTCTGCCTTTAAATATAATAAAATGCAGCTACTGTTCGTTTAATAGAGTACAGATGGAGATGCATGGCTGTAGCTGGTGAATGAAGAGAGCGCGAAACAGGGTGGGGGAGGAACACGAAGTGGAGCGGAGGGGCCTGCAAGAGGGAAGGAGAGAAAGATAAAAAGATGGATGTATAGTTTTGGCAGAGGGCATTAAATCAAGCCTAGAGGCTGTTCCTAAATCAGCGGGCTTTACTCTTGGTGTCATTCCAATTACATCAAGATGAGACTAATGCTCCATTGCTCCGAGACTTCAGACCAGCAGGATTGGATTTTCTGTTTCCCCCTGACTCTCTTTTCCCCTCCCCCAGCCCCCCCTCCCCTTCTCTCTACCTCCCTTGATAATGAATTAATTGAAAAGAATGCATGTACAATGATTAGCCCAGGACGCAGCATTCTGGATGAACATTAATCAACTGAAATGATTTTGTTTGCTGCGACACAGCTATTTTATAGGCTTTGACACATCTCTAGGGTATACAGATGCACACATGACCCATATGGATGTCTACATAAACAGGTACCCTATCCATAAAACACACACACACATACACGAATGCAATTCTTTCGGTTGCATTTTAATGTTAGGAGCAGTAAAGCAACAAAAACATTAGCCTGGAGGTGAAGAAGCATGCACACATTGCAGATTTAGATTTGTTTTGTGAATGTACACTGTAGTCTTGCTGCGAGGAAATGATGCCACTTAGCAGAAAATCATTTCATTGTACCTCTCTGGTTGCTAGGAAACTGCAATTGAACTGGCATTGCAATGCAGCACAACAGCTGTCTACATAATTGGACAATTAAGATCTTAAAATGTCATTATTTTGGTCATATTCATCTCAATGAAGGTTCAAGCGCGTCCCAACACGTTTTCTACCAGTTGGGTTAATGGGCCAAACATGAGGAGTCCATGTTCGGAGTGAGGCTGGATTTCATTAGGGAAATGATCAGTGATGCATTGAGGGTAAGGACGCAGGAATACAAGAAAGCGTGGCACTATCTGTGTTGTTCAGAAAGCCAGGACGGACACTGTGTGTGTTGTTAAGTATGCTATATTTATCCTACAGCACTTTCCTCTCTGTGGACAGATGAAAGGCCGGCAAGTAGAAAGTAGGTTAAGCAGGTTAGTGAGTGACTACAAAGCCACCTCCCCATACATGACCAGGGATCCATGCGCAGCTTATGTTCAGGACCTCGGACAGCTCTTTCCAGAGCAGATGCTGAGGCAAACAGAAAATGGGTTAAAGGGAAAATCCACACGAAAAATGTAAATCATGTCCACAGACCACAGCTCAGTTTTAATTTTAACAAGCGAGACAGGAAAAATGTTGTGATGATGTCATCTAGTGACCAATCCTGGAGCTGCTTCATAGACTAATGAACGATGGAATAAAATAATGTAAAAACTCTGATACAACACCCATGATCATTTTCCATTTTCTCTACATTCAAACAAATTTAATTGTCATATCTCAAACACTGGACCAATCCCAAAAGTCACATTTTCAATTCAAATTTGGTGAGAACTGACATTGAATTTATTTGTAGATATCTGTATTTACTGTCAGAGATCATTGTAATAGCACAGTGCAATTTTGAGGATCTTATAAATTGCCCTTTAAACTTTTAATTTTTGTTACATATCATATGATTATAGACTAAAATAAAATTGCCTCCGCACCTGCAATAGAGTCATTGTGTTTTGGGTTCGTCCGTCCATCCGTCCCCTTCTCATGAATGTGATATCTCAGGAGAGCCTGGAGGGAATTTCATCAAATTTGGCACAAACGTCCACTTTGACTCAATGATGAACTGATTAGAATATGGTGGTTAAAGATCACTGTGACGTCACAAAACACATTTTCGGCCATAACTCAAGCACTCATGCGCTAATTATGACATTTCAAACACGTCTAATGGGATATAATGATGACATTTTATATCCAAAAGGTCAAAGGTCAACTTCACTGTGACATCATAAGATTCTGCAGCAATACTTTTCTGGCCATTATTCAACGCTGTAACTCAGGAGCAGGAGGGGAGACATTTGGTCAGACACTGGTGACACTAATCTTGGCTGCCCACTTTGAAACGGTGCTGATTGTATAGATCTTCTGAGCTGCCATGTTGAAGATCTGTGTGAAGCATCCATGTTTGAGAATTTGTAGCTTCTTTGCAGCAACATCCATATTTGAAGCATTGTCTACTGTCATGGCTACATATGAGTCCGAACAGACACGGATGTAAACTGCAAGTTGACTGGTTAGTGGAGGCAAACAACAACAAGGCGGTAATTCTAGTTTTCAACATGTGACATCATTTGAAGTACTTTTTTATCCAATGACACAAAGAGTCTACAGCCATTCTAGCAGCTTTCTGGAGGTTATATTTCACAGGGGTTGTGATGTTCAAAATAAGATAGCCACTGATTTATAGATGTCACTTTCACAATGTTAGTCAATGGGGAAAAGTCTTTTTGGGCCCAATGGCATCACATGAAGGACTCAGGAGTTGTAATTGAACTCTTTGGCCAATACAAAAATTGGCTTCAGAGCCCGGCACACTTCCTAGGGGCCTGCTTCAAAACTGGCAGTCCACAATCCATCCATTATTTTATACAGTCTATAGGTTGTACTTAAGTATAGGCATAACTCAAGCATAGCATGCTAACATTTCCAGATGAGACTGATGGGAATGTCATTAATTTTGCAAGTATTTTGGTCATTAACCGTGACCATGGATTTCCAGTACAGCTCAGTGCAAAACCTAAACATTTACCAGCTGAAATGCAGTAAAATCAGCCTGGTCTAAACATCCATAGGCTTTAGCTAAGCTATATTCACAAGATAAATAAGGTCTTTTCAGCAAGGGTTAATGCTGCTAATAAGAACAGCAGCAGTTTGGAAAAAGCCTGACCCCACATCTGAACACGTTCCCTCCCTTTTTATGCACACAGCTTGCCAGAGAGAGTTCAGCCATGTTCCAACCAGCCCCATGTGACAGAGACAGAACATGTTCTCCGTGCACCTCAGCTCAAGACCCCCGCACACACATTTAAACGCACAAAAAACCCACACAGCTTTATTACAATAGTCCCTCACACGCACTCCGTCAACAACAAAGACAAACACATGCAAGCGTGTCACACTTAGAGGCTGTAATCTCCAGGAAAATCCCATTTGGCAGAGCAGCTGCCAGCGTGGATCACAGATAGACTAGTCGTGGTGCCCACAGGGTGGCAAGCTGTCCATCCACGCTATTCAAGTAGACACACACACACATACACGCAGAAACACATTTGAAGACGAGCTTAAGGTGGGATCAGGCCCTACCACTGTGATGATAAATTCATGCCACTTGATTTAATAGAAATCTGTCAACTGGCTCACCAAGTCAGTTTCTCATTTGAACAGGGCTTAATTTTTATTTCTCAATGTATTGATCTGGCGTGAGGGATCTCTGTTGCACAGTAGCCTCAGGGACCTGCCATTTCTGACATAGTGGAGTCTGAGGGGACTGGCTGGCGAAGGTGGTCTGTCCATCTGTCTGTCTGTCTGTTTATCGTGCTGGCTGGCTGTCAAAAACACTGTGAAATGATACACAGGTAATATAAAACAATAACAGCATTAATATGCATTAGAAAGTCTTAATATCTAATGGGATCTAATGTCATTTACCATCTACATTATGAAATAAAACAAATGTGAAGTACAAAGTCTATCTATCTATCTATCTATCTATCTATGCTTTGTATGGTATTACACAGCACACATACATATAGAGTTAACCACATTGAGCTTACTGACATGAGCAACCTGCCTTCAGCATTAATAGAGCTGATCTTAGAGCACCACCATCTGGCAAAAGGAAATATTACATGTTTAAACTTGAGTAGCACTGTCAACATACCATATAAGATGTATGAATCATACGCATTAACCTTAGCCTGTGCAGGATTTCCCAAGAGCTTCTTGTCAGCCTGTCAAACCAACAATACTATTCACAACTGTGTGTGCATGTGTGCAAAAGAGAGAGTGTGTCATAGATCACATTTAGTTAACTGCTGATATTTCCCTCACACATACACACACACACACGCACTACACTACACTTCTACTACATTCAGCACAAGCTATAATGGTCCCTGCCATTGTTGGGATTGGATTGAAAATTAGATTTAAGGGTTAGGCGTGCACTGGGCATACGCCAGGAAGAAAACCAATCAAATCAAAGGCAATGCAAAGAAGAGCTCCAGCAACACTGGGCTTATGAGGCAGATATCAATATGGATGTGCCAGAGTAGAAGTGCTGATAACAGTACGCTGTATTGTATGCCATTGTAACACATAACAATGATCCCTCAATTGTAGTCATTAAAGAGTTGGGATAAAGATATGGAGTGAAGCAGGATCTTTATTTAATCAATAGGCTTTGTTAGTAAAGATAACTGGACTTCAGGTGAAGTGGTGACTGTTTGAATTAAATGATAGGTCCATATTTCTTGTCATAAATATTCATATTTAAAGAGATTTTGTTAGCTGTAAATATTTCTCCTGTTCACACTGGCTGTAAAGATACCCTCCTAATGCAATTACAATGTAAATAATGGGGACAAAATTCACAGCCCTCATCCTCTGTAAAAATGCAGGCTGTTCTCATGCACTGCTCGTACTTATACCTGCAAAAGACAATGCACCAAAATGCAAATATGTCCCTTGTGAGCCAGTAATTCCTGTACAACCCATGTGTTTGGGAAGGCTGCAATCATGTGACAAATTTACTGGTGGGAGTACAGGAGGAAACAGTCCACATATGGAGGCAGGTTGGGGTGGTGGATGGTTCATAAACCACAGGACTTTCCCCCAGGAGACCGGTATTCGTAATTGTGTGATACCAAGTGAACTTTGAGTCATTTTATGGTACTTTGTCACCATGTTTCTTTTCCTAAATCTAACCAAAGTAACTTTACTTGCTAAAACCTAACCTACGTTACTAAGTTTAGTGCGTAACGCCATTTGTGGGGTGCTATTCCATAAGATATCATACAAACAGTTGTATGAGGATACATTGAAGGATATATTGTGTAAGTTCAGCTGAAGATATGAGGCTTCAACAGTCTGAGTTAGTCAAATCGATAGGTATACTCCAAAGCTACAGTCTTCTTAGTAGAAAATTCCCTCTTTGTGGTACCATCCCTCTGAAGTGGCTTTCACTGTCTGCCGAAGCATCATTGCTGAAGCATCATATTTGCTTTGGCTGAACTCTGGGATACGTTTTTGCACAGCAGGTGAACTCTGACCCTCATCATCACTTATATTGAAATTGCCTCAGGAAGCAATCTATTTGCTGCCAATATGGACAGCAGGAGCAGTAACAACCCTTGTTGCATGTCTTTCCCCTTCTCTCTCTTTCCCCCTTCATTTCCTGATAGCTCTCTACTGTAGACTCACCAATAAAGGCGTCCTTGCCCCAAAACAAAAAAATAATTACAAACACAAATATAAAGGTATGTTAATTTCAAATGAAGGACAAGTACAGCCTATGAAACATTAAAGCTGCAATATCATGTTTGCTAATACTGTGACAATCAAGTATCAGCTGTAATACAATATCTACTCTCTTTCTAATGGGATGTCCCCGAAAATAAACTGTTCGTGTGTGTGTGTGTGTGTGTAAAGATAGGGCTCAGTTCACATTTCAATCAATGCAGGAAATGCTTTTTTCTGCATCCCAAGACAATCTTTAGCAATCATATCGTACATGAAGGATTACAAGGAGGATGCAACAAGGACTTTTTTTTATCTATGCGGGAAAAAAAGCTCATGTTGGTGCATGTGATACTAGATGTGCTCTGCCTGCATGCGATGTGACAGCATCAATATGGGATCCATATTTTGTCAACCCCTGGCCTAAGACACCAAGCAGAACTAATTACTGTGGTAACACGTAAGCCACAACCTGCCAGCTGAGGGCCTGCAGGAGAGCTCTGAGCTCAACAATCTGTGGGAGGTGGAGATGCGGGAGCAGCCCTGTGATTCGAGTATTCGCCATGGATGTATGAGGTCATACACGTGGGCACACAAGCGAGCAGATAAACACATGTACATTTCTGAAGGGGAGTGGTGCTAAGGGGGGGGGGGGCACCCGTCTCCTCAGACAGACGAGCCAGTGAAGCAGCCAGAGGAATGAGGAGTCGGGCTGGGAGTTGTGCTCTACAGACACGCTTCAGTAATCATACAGTGAGCAAGCAGACAGAGGGGATGTTTCTTTATGAAACAGCCATTTCCACCTGCCAAGTCTCTCCCTGGTGAAAAAGCTCCTGGAAGCACAGCACGCTACTTCAAACTGAGAGCGTTTTCATCATACAATCACAAATAAAATACCTTTTCGCCTATCTGTCGCTTATTCATTTATTGTCATCTCTATCTGAATGTAAAATAGAAACAATAAGGACGGCTGGATTGTGATGTCACACATGCAGAGACACACAAGGCTCACAGCGAATGGTTTAAGTTTGGGGTAAACAGTAAACAGCTCCTGTGCCAGGACAGCTTGGCCTAGCTGCACACCGTCAATACTAATGACATCAGGATACAAAGTATCACTATGGAAACCTGGAGGCTCTGGCCCTATCCCACACCCCTCTGTACTACCGGAAGACTGGAGAAAAAGGGTCCGACTGGGGTCGAGAAAAAGAGAGTGAAGGTAAGAAAAATTGAAAAGAAGCGAGGCGAAGGAAGGAGGTAGTGAATGAGAGTCAGAGAGATGAAGAGGGGGAAGAGAGAGGTTAGCCAAAACATCAGAGAGAGAAAGAGAAAGAGAGTGCGCGGGTGGGTTATGGAGTTCAGTGGCATTGGTCGGTCGAAGCTGGTTAGGAGCCAGAGCCGAGTGCTTGGTATGAAAACAGGCAGAGCAGTGTGCCGCAGCCAAGCCAGAGATTCAACTCTGCCGGAAAAGAGCTCCTTTTCCCCCCCAAATCTGCACTCTCATCTTCTCCCCTCCCCCTGCATCCATCACCCCATCCATCACCCTCTCTATTCTACCGCCTGACCGCCTCTCTTAGACTCAGCAGCACTTTCAAACAGGCCAGATGGGCTCAATGAAATACACCCAACTGTCTGCAGCCGTCTAAATCGCCATAATGCCACTGCTCTCCTGAGCTGCTTTATTTTCAAGTACAGTTTTGCCAAAGTGTCTACTACAAAACCAGCTTGGCACAATGTCACTTCAAGCAAGCCTGCTATGAGGCGATGTGTAGGTCATTACAAACCATAGAAAAAAACATAATGCCTCTCAGGACGCATTGCTCTGCTCGTGTCGGGTCGTGACCCTCAAAAACATTTACTGTAAGTCATTTCCAGGCGTTAAATTGGTTGCTGGTGGGAAAGCTAATTTAGGTGCAGTGTTGTACTTTGTCACACACCAGGCCTCCAAACACATTTTATGCTAGGTGGGTCACAGAGCCATTTGGTCAGATCAATGGGAGCTAATCACTGAGAGCCAAGGTTGAGAACAAACTGAACAAAGCTCATTTTATATAACAGAATGGGAACAAACCTCTACTTATCGACTCATTTTTAAGTTAGAATGATACTGCGGCTGTTAGAAAGGACTTCAAGGTCATTTATTTAAAGGTTAATGGCAGTTCATTGTACTGGCTGACAATATTTTATCCAATCATAATTTAGCTGCACGTAATGTGGCGCAATAAATTTGCAATTATTCTATAACTTTATGTTTTAATGTTTAATGTTGATGGCTAATGATCCATAGTGTGGCTAATATTTCAGGTGAACTGGTTGCAGTGGATGACCTACAGCTCTTTATGTATTTTAACAAGATGTGCAACACATAGGGACCTACAGTTTTTATTAGATTTATTAGACTCCATTTGTGATGGAAAGTGACATAAATCTGTACTCCTTATTTCTCTTGGAGTCCTTGGCCTCTGACTGAAATCAGTGTGAGAGTCTCTGTCTCTTGAGCCTGCCTGTGAATATGTCGAACAAATGAGATAACAAGTGCTGATCCCGCAGAGTCTCGTTCAGTCACGTCTGCATAATCCCACTGGAGGAGAGAGAGATGTGAATCTGGAGTATGGTAACGGTGTCACTGGTGGGATTTACAAATGTTCCAGTGAGACAAAGCTGGTCAACAAGGCTCTTGATCAAATCAATTTATGTGACAAAGAGGGGTTGAAATTGTAATTTGGGTAAAACATTCCACACTTAAAGAAAGAGAGCACACATTTAAAAACAGAGGTGATCTATGAACTAACTCAAGCATGACATTTCTTTAGTCTTCAGTGGAACACTTACAACACTATGAGTAATGTAAGCAGGAAAGTCCTTTGTTATGTTATATATTTATGTACCTAGTGGTTAATATTCAGTGTTTGCGAGCCACACATCTAGGCTTGATGTTTTTGATTTTCACAGCTTATATAATTCAACAAGCATGAATTGTGGACAAATTTGCGAAATGGAGCTTGGGAGCATGGGAGCATGGGCCTGAATTCAAAACTATAAACCTTAAATACTATGAAAATATTATCATAAATAGCTTCCAGACATGTTTAGTATCCTAACCCCTCCGTGTTGAGAACGAGTTACGGCCCCAAGCCAGGGAGTTCAAGTATCTCGGGTCTTGTTCACGAGTGAGGGTGGAATGGAGTATGAGATGGATCAACGGTTTGGCGCAGCGTCCGCTTTCGATTTACTGTTCCATGTACATCCCAACCCTCACCTATGGTCATGAGTTCTGGGTAATGACCCAAAGAATGAGGTCACGGATACAAGCAGCCGAAATGAGTTTTCTCAGAAGGGAGAGTGGGCTCAGCCTTAGAGATAGGGTGAGGAGTTCGGACATCCAGAGGGAGCTCGGAGTAGAGCTGCTGCTCCTTTGCGTCGAAAGGGGTCAGTTGAGGTGGTTCTGGCATCTGATCAGGATACCTCCTGGGTGCCTCCTGTTAGAGGTGTTCCAGGCACGTCCAACTGGTAGGAGGCCCCAAGGCAGACCCAGAACACGCTTAAGGGGTTTACATATCTTGTCTGGCCAGGGAACACCTTGGGGTCCCCCAGGAGGAGCTGGAAAGTGTTGCTAGGGCGAGGGACGTCTAGAATACTTTGCTCAGTCTGCTGCCTCCATGACCCAGCTTTGGATGGATGGATATGTTTAGTATCCAAGTCAGTTTCTTGCCTTACAAGAGAGTTGAATAGTTGTAGCATACAAATGTGATGTATATCAGGGTTGGGCGATTGGACAAATATATTGGCTAACAGTGTTGGTGATTGTTGGAACAGTGGAAAAACTAAACCAGATGGATTTGGTGAGTTTTATTTTGTTTCTGTTGAGATTAAGTGGGTTTCACGATGAGCTAACAAGGCAATAAGGCGAGTCTTTGTTCAGGGAAAGAGAGAAACTTTAAATCGCCGGTTGTAGGGTGACGCTGGCTGGTTGAAAACCTTTATACATATCACCCAACCCTAGTTAATATACACCAATGGTAGGCTATAACAAAAAGTTGCTGACAAAACATTTAAACATAAAACGATGCAAACAATGCTAACAAGAGTCTACAGCCATACTAGTGGCTCTCTGAGGTTGCACAGTGGTGCTTTGAGTTAAAGACCAACTTGCTCAGAGTGATGATGCTAACATACTGTTTTTTGCACGTATAATATTTACTATGTTCATCATCTTAGTTTAGCATGTTAGCATTCTAACATTTGCTAATTGGTACTGATCATAAAGTTTAGCAAACGATGAATGGAGTACGCCTATTTCACATAACGCGCGCGGGAACCGTATGTAGGGAAAACCCACATCCAGTATTAGCGCTAGCTTAGCTTATGGGTAGAATCAGTGGCTGAGTAATGAAGCGGTCAGTTAAACTTCTTTTTGTTCGAATTCCAAAAAGAAACAAAAGTGTGCCAAGAAGATCATCTCCCTCTTATCAACAAGTAAATAATAATAATGATAAACTATAAATTAGCTTACAGGTTAGCTAGCATAAGGCACATACCCTGATAATGAAAAATTAATTGGTAGAAAAAACCTTTTATGTGCAACGTTGACCTTTTCTCATCTCCTGTAATTTTTTCAAAAAGACAACATCTAACTTACCACAATGGTAACTTTGGGCAAAGAAAGAGGAGAAAAAGCACTGTTTAGGATCTGTGTTGCAGTGGTAGCAGGCAAAAGATTGTTACGGCGAAAACGGAAGTAGTGACTGAAACTTGTGATTGCCTACTTCTGGTCATGGTCACCGTTTCTGCGGAATAGGCCTATGTCGTCAGCTTTACCGAACTATTAGACAGAAAAACATTCTGATGTGATGATGGATGCCACAGACGAAGTTAGGGATGATCAAATTTATTATAATTCATCCTGAGGGGACTATGAATGTCTGTACCATGTTTCATGACTATCCAATAGTTGTTTACACATTTCAGTCTGGGCCAAAGTGGTGGAGGGACTAGCCTACCTTCTTTCCAATCTCAGTTTACACTGTGTCATATCACATATGATTGTTTACTTCATTTGCATTTAACTGAACACATATACATGTACCAAGGATTTTGATCTTAAGATTAGAACTATTTGATAGAGGAAAAAAAAAGTTAGTGGTAATTTTTATAGTCAATAGCACTTGCATTTCAAAGGAAACAGGCAGACATAGAAGCTCAGATAAAAAAAGATGTTCTGTAATTTATGATATGTGGTGATACAGCTGTGTGACTACTGATATGAAACTGTATTGTTTTTTTTCAGGGTAGGTACTACTTCCTGAATCTAACAGGTAGTTTACAGAGTATTTTACAGGCTTAAACGGACCTAGTTGATGACTAATAAGGTTCACACAGGGGAACTCCACCAGCTTCCTCTCCTGCATAACAATACCAGCTATAAATAAGGTGAGGCTTGCAGTGTGAATCAGGATAAATGTGCTGCATGTAGAGGCTGTTTTTCATAAATTGTCAGAAACTAGAGAAACACAAAAATATAAAAAGACAGAGGCAGACAGAGACAGAGAGAGAATTGGTTTGCTGATTTATGACTCATCATGTGCCATCCATCCATTCAGAGAGTTGTGTGTTTCATACTTTGTGTGTGTGTATATATGTGTGTGTGCAGGGGTGGAGGCTATGGGGTGGCAGAGACAGACTGGTACTTCATGTACTGGTGCTGTCTGCTGCCTCATACAGTGGCATTAGGGTACATTATTTATCCTGTGTCACAGCCTATGTGTAGAACACCATTCAGACTGAACAGTAAAAGCCTTCACCACAGCACGGCCTGAGGAGTGATGTAGTATCTCTCCTGCCTCACATACGTCACTTTACTCTGTCCATGGTGTTGACAGACAGAAAACACAAGAAACGCCTCATAAACAGCTTTCTATCTACAGCCACCTCTGCTTCCATCTATGTTTTGGTTTGATCCCTGCTCCATATCGACCGTGTTACTCAGGTTATTCTGTACAAACAGGGCTGTGATGACTCTGCAACAATGGAGGGCTATTTTCAGAGGGATATTGAGAAACTATGCTGGGAAACTATAAAGGGCACCTAATGTGAGATCTAATTGGATCACAGCCATCACCCCTGTGGGTATGGTTTGGTTTCTACAGGCAGCTTAAACCCCCCGCAAATCTGTTTCTCCACCAACCAACATCTAGGGCCTTTAGGTCTCTTGCCTTTCTATCCGTAGTCTTTTTTTCCTAGTAACTTTTATTCACACAGCGTTTTGCACCTGGAACCTACCTAGTGCAACCACAGTTCTCACATGCAGAGGGAAGTGTTATTCATTCATTTTCACACCCAGGAAGTGTTGTGAGACTACTTCCTCAATGCCGCCTACTCTCTTTAGCGTTTACTTCCCATGGAACATAAATAAATGTTGCAGAGCAGTGGCTCTATTTTGTCTGAGATAGAAACCCCAACACCTTATTTAGTTCTGTAGCACCTAAATGCTTCTCTACGTTCACCAGCTAGTCACTGACTTTGTCTGCCTTTCATACTCTAACTTATTGATAATTATTAGTAATCAGAGGACCTATTATGCTCATTTTCAGATTCATACTTGTATTTAAGGTTACTTCTTGGAAATGTTTACATGCTTTTATGAAAAACACTTTCTTTTCCCTCAAACTGTTTGAGCTGGAACACCTGTATTCACTCTCTAACACGGTGATCACACTATAGGGCTGCCTTTCCATTTTTACACACAACCAAATGACGGCAGCATTGTGTCGCTCTAGTGTGTGATTTTAGATGGCATGTTGGCAACCCAGAAACAAAAGAGGCATGACAGGTGTGATGTGTAACACAACAGCGTCGGCCTCTATTGTGACATGTTGCATATGAGTCGGCAGCGCTGTATAAACAATAACGATGGCATAACATGGCAATTACAATCATTTACTGTCTCTGTTATATGGTGGCTGATCTTGTTATCTGCTCAGAGGGTAAGGGGCTCCTGGAGCTCAAACACTTAAAGCAGCAGAACAATGATTCAGCCTTATATAATGTCACATATGTCATACAGAAGCACACGTAATCAGAGAATACTGTAGGAGTCTAAACAATTGTTACACAACTCTTGTTCCAACCTATTTAACATTGGCGTCGAACATCTACAAGGTCTTCAATTACAGTATCTTAACCTTCAGACACCCTGGAGCTTCTTTGCATGCCTGCATGCAGACAGTGAAGGACTCTTTGTTACACTTTCATATTTAATAATTTTCCACGACAACAACCATGATCACATTTCCCTGGTGTTAGCATGTAGATAGATGTACATTAGCAGTGTACTTGCAGCTGGGGAATGACTGTGACAAAAAGTAGCTGCACTTTCTATCATGAAAAATCACCAATGAAACACTGGACACAACTGGACATGTTCTAGTAGGAATATGATCTGAAACCGGGGATAAATTTAGAACCTCAGCAACCACATGTTTCCCTGATATTTGCATGTAACTTCCTGTAGCAGTCAAAACTAGCAGTAGCGTGACTGAGGCAGATGATCATATTAAGAAATCTGGCACACTATGACATCATTGCCAGAGTAGAAAAAAGCTTTTGGAAACAAAGTGTTCAAAATGAAGATCTGAGGTTTTTGCTCACAGAGATTGTCTCTACTTATGTTTACCTCATATGAACATCCTTCATTGTAACACATAACATCATAAGACACAAAACAGGGAAAAGCATAATAAGTCCCCTTTAAAGATCAGCCTAACACCAACTTGTGATCCTGTTTCTGTGTTTATTTACTTCCTAAACACAAACGCCAAAATAGTTGAGCTACTCCTCTATCTTTCCACGCACTAAATGGTAACTGCAGAAGTACGCCTTGGGGTATTTTTTCCAGTACACATGATAATCTAAATACAGTTCAAATACACATAAATCTGCTTAAAGCTCTGTTTTTTTTAATTATTAATATGTAAAGTTACTGTCACACTTTATCATCTCCAGCGCCATTTGTTCTCCTTATTAACTGTATATCCTCTCCTCTACTGCTGCACAACCTCATTAAAGTTTCATCCAAGCTACCCTGTTCTTCGAAATCCACAAAACTTAAAAGGGTTGCGATCAAACAAAAACATTTTTTTTTTATCCGCTTGTGTCACCTGGGTATGCTGAGCATTTGCTTATGCTTAAACCTGGGTTTGTCTCATCTTAAGCGTTAAGGTTATGAAAAGCAAAATCAGGATAGATTAACACAGAAGCAAAGAGAGCACTCAAACCATTGTTGCCTCGAAACTAATCTAAGAATTCATTACATTGGAATAATACTCTGTCAGTTTTCATTGCTGCATTATTTTTTAAGAGGCAAATGATACAAGATGCACTTCAGGATTTAATGAAAGGGTTTTATTGCAGCAGTGTGAACCTGTCTCACTCAGCTCATCAGGACCCTTTATAAAACCACAGAGACAGATGGGCGGAGAGGGAGAAAGAGGAAGCCCATCCTGATGTTCTATATATACCCCCAATCCCAGTAGCAGCCTCTGTCTCTGTGCTGCAGCCTGCCAGCCGGAGCAAAGGCCCAGCAGTCCAGCTCGATGAGGAGCCTCTTTGTCTGGCTCTATAGCTCCCACCAGGAGCAAAGTCGATGCCATATAACACAAGGGGCTCAAACACTGAGGCTCACCGTCAGCTTACTGGCCACAGGTGGAACATTTATGCTGCTCTTACATATTGCGAAACAGTGATAGAGAAAGTAGAGTGAAACTTGCGTCACTGTGTTTGCTGTAATGATACGCTGCCCCCTGTGAGGCTGTAGGAGCAAAGGGAGTCTCAGTGATACTGTAATTGCTCACTTCTTTCCTTGTTTTCATGTAGGCTTACTGGGGAGACCTGGCAGGAAGTGTTTGTGGTAAAGTGAGACTGCGGATAAGAGCTGTGTGAGAAAGAGGCTGGTATGTTATGATGTTTTTGTCTCGCTGTGGAAGAGAACGTCATGTTCGTTTCAGTTCCCATAGGCTCCTGAGAAACACTTAGTGGGATTCAATCTTTAGCCCACTAACTATACGCCACCTATATTTTATAATGCTGCTCACATTTTCCAGAGCAGGTTTTACATTGACGTCCTTCCTTCAGACTGCCATTTGTTTCCTTTAATCTTATTTCAGTATAAATATGATATAGCACATAGAAATGTACTTCATCAATATAAACATTCTGGCACCTTTTCCAGTTTGTCACATGATCATGTAGCTCAATAAAGGGAAGTAACTGCTAGGAACATTTCTCTCATGTCCTCTTAGCATGACCTTAACTATATCAGACTCATTTAAAGGTCCAGTGTGTGGATTTAGTGGGATATATTGATGGCAACCGAAAGTAATATATTAAAGGGAAATTTCGGTTTATTTCAACCTGTCTCCTATCGTTTCTCCTATTTGTTTCAAGTGACTAGTGACATAGAAATAATAGTTAGCATGTTAGCCGTTAGCCTATATACAGCCGGGGCACATAGTAGCGTCAGACCTGTTAAAATGTAAGTGAACGGGCATACCTTCAAGTGCAAAGTTAGTCCACTAAACAAGCTTTTTTCCACAAAGACCGCCTCATATCGTTAGGATAAATGTCAGAGAACATATAGAAAACGACATGTAAACGTGTTGTCTTACCTTACCGGTGTGCTGCCATGTTTGTTTATCCCTCTCGCTCTGCTTTCCAGAGCACGGCCGAAATATATCTCGCCAGCTCTAGATAAAGCCCAGCTGGATACTAACGTTACTCCAGGTGGAGGTGTCTCGTCCTCCCTCACATCAAGACCTAGAAAATAAGGCTGCAACCGGTCACATTCCTTTCAACAGAGGCATTCCTCTTCTGTGGGCACTGGGGTACAGCATTCACAGGTACACCACCAATCTCCAGAGTTACTCAGCCTTGCAGCAGCCATTCGTCCTCTACCTGTTGCGCCTCTCTCTCTCTCTCCTCCTCCGTTCTTCAATTTCACAAAGCTCTTCGTCAGTTTATCCTTCCAGCTGTTGCTGCTTGTTCAGGCATGCTATGAGATCGCTGCTTGTTCTCGCAATATTTCGGCCGCGCTTTGGAAAGCAGAGCTAGATGATAAACAAACATGGCACCACACCGGTAAGGTAAGACAACACGTTTACATGTCGTTTTCTATATGTTCTCTGACATTTATCCTAACGATATGAAGTGGTCTTTGTGGAGAAAAAGCTTGTTTAGTGGACTAACTTTGCACTTGAAGGGATGCCCGTTCACTTACGTTTTAACAGGTCTGACGCTACTAATGTGCCCCGGCTGTATCTAGGCTAACGGCTAACATGCTAACTATTATTTTTCGTCACTAGTCACTTGAAATAAATTTAGGACGTTAGGAGACAGGTTGAAATAAACCGAAATTTCCCTTTAAGTATGTTTTTTTGGTGAATAATAACCTAAAAAAAAAAAAAAAAAAAAGAATCGCTGTGTTTTCAACACTTAAGAATGAGTCTTTTGTATCTAAATAGGGAGCTGGTTCTCATCTACAGAGCCATGTTGCAGCGCCATGTTTCTTCAATAGCCTAGAACGGTAAAATGAAACACTGGCTTGAGATAGGGCCATTCGAACTTTCGTTATGGCCACCACAGAAGTCCCTCTGCAAGAAGAAATGTCGAAAAAACACAATTTTTTAAAATGCGAAACTCCTTTATTCAGTGTTTTTATTGCTTTTAATCACCAGTTTATTTTGGAGAAGAAGAGATCTCTGAATAGCTGGATCTTTATAGGAGAAAAGGTGAGCACACATTAGCAGGTGCTTGGCTCACTCCAACATGCCAAAGAGCATCGTAGAAACACTGATTTGTGACGTAAAACTGCTTTATTAAGTGTTTTTAACAGTTTAAATCACCTAGTCCATTTGTTTTGGAGAGGAGACTTGATAATTCGGCTCCTAGATAAAACCTCCTGAATGATGAACACTAAATAAATTCTAATCAGGAAAATTTCAGCTGATTAAAATCTGCAATCTACACCACTAGATGTCACTAAATCCCCCTAAATCTTACACACTGCTCCTTTAAATTTAAAGCAGAAGCTGAACTTAACCCTTCCTAATCTTACACCTACATGACTAAACATGACAGTTTGACTGCATTTCTCTCCCTTTTGCTCCAGTTTGGACTGGACAATCCCCATGTCACTGCTAACTCCCCTGTTAGCCTCAGGAGGGTACACACTGTACTGCAGACCATGTATTGCAAATGTCTGATGCAATACACACGTAGTTGCCAACCGCTGCTTTTCACATGCCAGTGAGGAGGGCAGAACAAGTGCCAAGGTCCTATCACACAGACACCCTGACCAACAGGAGGAGTGACTCCTTACAGACGCATTAAATCTTAAATTAGATTAGTATAAGGTTTATAAAATTGTTTTGTTACAATCTTATGATCACTGGGAGTAGAAAACACCACTTAATTAATATGGACCGGATGGGTTACATCTGACTGATAAATGACTGTTCAGTAAGGTCAATATCTGCACCGATACTGATCAAGTTCATTGGATTAGTGCATCACTTAGTGAAAACACAACCGATATGTTTGTTTAAAATGGTAGTAATTGATATTTTGGCCACTTAGGGGCATCACAACAAGCTATAAACACAACACTGACACATCATTTTATACAGTTGATATGGAAAAGTTGTTAGCAAACACTTGCCTCTTTACACAACCATTACTATTAGCATGAGACACACACCAGTATCGGGTTCTTTAAAGGCTCCACTATGTTCACCAGCTCATTATTAACTTTGCTGCTGGTGTCTGGTACAGGCAGGGATCGTACAGTAGGTTTATCGGAGCTTGTGTGCTAAAAACAGATGCCTGCTACCAGTGGAAATGATGCTGAAGAGAGCAATGAAAGTGAAACACATTTTAGAAAAAAGGAGAAGTCACTTATAAATAAATATATAATTCAAACAATCCTTTCCAAAAACAGAAACAACTTTCTCATTTTGTCGTCCTAGTCTTGGAAGAGAAATTCTCTTTTCTTCCAGCTACACCACGAGCTCTGCTGCAGAAGACAACCTGAAGCTAGTAGGCATGAAAGTGTCTTGCTCTAGGGCACTTCAGCAGAGCAGATGTTTGTTGTCACAGGAGCTTGTGTGTGTGTGTATTTCACTTTAAAAGAGGCACTCTACCAATCGCACACATCAAGTTCAGTTTACTTGTCATGAAGAGTACTATTCAGCCTGTGAAGACAGTTGTATAATGTCTCTTATGGTTCTGAAGGAGCTTTCTAAAGTCTGAGGAAATAACCCAGATGATGTCACAGTGATGTGATCGCAGCTTGGGGCAACTTTTAACAGAAAGCCTGTCTTATAAACACTAAGAGTGGACTTTAAAGGACATGGGCATTAACCAGGCAGATCTCTCACAAAGGGTGCTATTGAGCTACGCTATGGGAAATGTATAGGGTCCAGGGTTTGGCAACCTGTTCTCATTCCCAGGCCATCAAATACTGACACTTTGTCACACCTCAGGGCACCTTTTAGAGTCTGTATGTGACACACTGCTGTCTCCTGGGTGAAACGCATTGTAATACGTGGTTAACACTGTGAAATGGTCGTCGTTTGGTTGTGGGAACAAAACTACTTGGTAAGGTTTAGACAAAAACACCATGTTTTGGGTAAAAATAAGTTATAAGTTATTTTTTACAGGGTTATGGTTAGATGTAACTTTGTGAAAATACATCATGTGAGTATTGTAACTACGTGAACCTGTAGGTAAGTTATATAACGTTTCAATGACGCAATGTTGACTTTTGGTTTCACACAGGACACAAACAGCGGCCTCCTGGGTGAAAGTCTTGTGTTTGTTTGACCTATCCACTTGCCTCCCTCCCTCCCCATATGGACTTTCTTACTATTGGCAGATCATAAGACAATGGCCCGTGGGCACAGATATGCAAGAGGCCCCACCGCCTGTTCTTATTAGGAGCAGGACACGCAGACCTCGAGGTTTGTATCACTTTGTTGTGTTTTGTGTCTCTTTGAGGTCATTTGTGTCTTTTTGATCACACTGTGCGTCTCTGTGGTTGTTTTGCCCATTTTTGTAGTCTCTCTTTCAAGTTCATTTACATCATTTTGTGGTCATTTTGAGTCTCTTCCCAATCAGATTATGTTAATGTGAATGACATTTTGCCAAAATGGTCTCACTCTGAAGTTGTTGAAATCCTGTGCTTGGGCAGTGATTTGCGGTGTCAGACACTGACGAAAAAACACATCCTTTAATGTTGGCATGATACGTGGCCTGTCACCGTTATAGTTTGTTGCAGCAGGACAAGAATGAAATTTAAGGCGCCGAAAGTCCTTGTAGGGTGGATGGGAGGGGTGGTAGATGGGTCCAACAACCACCAACTTTCTCCCAGAAGAATGCTGTTTGTGTCTCGTAAGATTATAAAGCCAAACCCTGCTCCTTTTTCCTAAACCTAACCAATGTGTTGTCGTTGCCTGAACCCAACCATATTTGTTGTTGAAGGGAAAAAAAAGTCAATTTGTGGTGTTGTACTGACGTAGTGCGCTTATTTTGAAAGAGACCTTATGTAAACAGTAACTTTCCCTGTGAAAACAGAAGTGTATTTTGAAAGAAGACAATACATGTAACAGGCAGAACTTGACACGGCGTCCCAGAACGTCAACAACCAACGCACCCAGGGTACCTTTCACATCATATCAGGATGTGGAAGATCCATGACCAAACATCAATATGTGACGAGGTCAGAGTGAGAATCATTTTGCACATGAAGGCCAGGGGGGCCCCTGACACTCTGGGCCCCTGGGCCTGTGTCTGGTGGGCCTGTTCAGTAATCCTTCCATGTTTGTTGCTCTTAATATTACATCAGTTAGTCTCAGTGTGAAATATTGCAGTGTTTTTTGCCTTTCATGATGGGACAGCTGTAGATACACAGGAAAGGTGGGTGAGAGTGGGTGGGTTGACGTGCAGCAAAGGGCCATGAGTTGGAATTGAACCCTTGCCGCTGCAAAGGACTCAGCTTATACAGGACGCATACTCTACCAGGTGAGTTAGAGGTCAGGTTCCATGGACAGGTTCACATTGTAGTTAACTGAAAGCCCAATGCATCTCATAAAGACGCAAAAGGGTGCCTTCGGTGTCTATATCACTCACAGAGGGGTGTGACAAGGCATCAGTATTTGATGACCTGGGAATGAAAACAGGCAATGTTTTCTGAAGCTTGACCCATAGAGACTAAAAATCAGGATACCTCTGTCTCTGCTGCTTCAGGACATTCTCCTTTCTCAACATGTTATTTTGCTTGTCACGGTGGTAAAGTATAAAGAGGAGGATGGACCGGGTTGGGCTGACAACTCCAAGAACTACCACTTCATCTCCTCTCCCTCCCTCTCTGGTATCCTTTCTAGCACCCTTTTGTTCCCCTGCTGTCCCATCTTTATACCCTCTGCACAGAAAAGCTGACCCAACCGAAACAGAACAGTCACGTGTACGAGTGTGTGGATGCCTTATGTGTGTGTGTGTATATGCAGGGTGTTTGTCCCCGGCGGCATATAAGGATGGGTCGGCTACGAGGAGTGTGTTCTGAGCTGTGAAGTGGGTGTCTGTCAGGATAACAACAACACAGCAGGATGTATGATAACGGCACACATACACACCAGCACACGCTTCGCTCCTCACCCACCAAACTCCTCAACTCAGTGTCATGCTTTGACAAAATGCCGACAGAAGTCCCCCTCAGGCACCGCCATGACAAGCTCACTGCTCCACTTATAAATAAAACAACCGAGTAAAAATGCAAAATGCACAGATACACATACACAAATACAAGCACAGCACAAGACAATTGTCAACTGTAGTCCTTAAGCACAAAGATGTTCTTGTCATAGATCCATTCTTAAATATTCACAACTCTATTCTGCTATTTTTGTGTCACACCTAAACAATGTATTGCACAGTTGCCCTCAGATGCCAAAGGAACAGGAAGGAGGAAGACGAGGCAGAACTGGCTGTGTTGACTGATGGCAGCATGAGATGTGGCGAGGTGTCAGTTGGGGACGCACCATTTTTCCTGACTCCAACACAAGACAGCAGAAGGGAGACGCACATACAAACACACACCCATCAGAAACCTTTAAGACTTAATCCATCACACCAGAACTGACAGATTGATGTGAAATGGGGAAAAAGGAGAACACCAGGGGACACAAGAGCAGAAAAAAAATCAAGTGAGACTCAGAGTTGCACAGAGGCCCAAACACACACACATTTCAAAAGACACAGGCAGTCAAAAGCTGGCTGTGTATCCCTCAGAGACTGGACTCAGGTGAATCCGAGTGATGCTGGCACACTGCTCCCCACTATGGCCCAGATAAACAAAGATAGCACACACACACAGAGAGAATATGGTCCAGTACGAGGCTTATATAATGTATTTTCTGCTAACATGGTAACTGCACACTCATCTTCCCTGGGGTGAACTCGGCTCAGCTGGACCGGACATGAATTCTGGGAGATGTCGAAGAGAGGGGAGGGGGAGCTCGAGAGGAAAAACAAGGACTACAGCGGTGCACCGACGAGCCTCCTCGAGACCAGGAGGTCTAATGAAAAGGCAGAGCACGGTAACAAGGTCACTGCAGGAAGTGCAAACACAAGCGTAAACAAACACTGAGGCACTTCCATGCAGAAACATGACGGGCCTCTACTTTCTCGTATTTTTGAAACACACTAACAAAAACAGTGGATGGCGTGCGGGAAGAGACGGCCTGTGTCATTTTTACACATCACATTTCCAAGGTCATGTGCTGTGTCATCACACGCCACTGGCCTCCAGCGCATGAGATTCAACATCTCCCACTCGCTTTCTGAGTACAACTGTTTCATATTTCTCCACACAGAGAGCAAGGCAAGATCATGTATCATATTACTGTGGCTGTATGAGCATTGCAGCTCCATGTTTACTGATCTATCACTTCCTCTATTATACCACTCCCTTATCTCGGGCAGAAGGAATGACAGTCCGAGAGCGGAAAGAGAAAGGCTGTGTTTGTTGACCTCAGAAGCTCACATTTATGACTTAGACAATCATATCTTTACTTTTAATGTGGCAAAGAATTATTTTCAGCTGTATGGTATGCACACACACACACACACACACACACACATACACACAGACACGTGTAAGTGTATGACTTGTTCAAACAGATCATAAGCAGCTGCTAAAATGGAAAAATATAACCTTTAGATATGAACAAGATAATGTTTGAGTGCAAACGTTCTTGACCTTGGAAACAGTACTTTGACAAAGAAAAACACCTTCAGTCTTCAAGCTCCACTACTCACATTTTCCAGAACTTTTAACCACATCTCACTTTCTGTCTTGCTAAATGGAGTTTGCCCAGTTGTCACAAAGATAATACTATAAGGCCGAAGCTCCTTGAGAAGATAATCCTTTGTTGACATGACATTTTGTCACAAGTTCTCCAAGCTATAGACTAGATTCCTTAATTTATGACACTTTTACTTTAAATTACACTATTTTTCACACGTTATTTTGAGTGCATTGTCATTTTTTTACACCAACTCTTCAAAGAAAACATATGTATATCCAGTTTTCCTTTTCTTTCAGACATCCAGTGTCTTTTGGACACTTTGAGCCCTAAATATCCTTATGACTGCCTAGATACACCAAATTAACGAATTTCAACCCCTTTATTTTATATATATATATATATATATATATATATATATATATATATATATATATATATTTACTTTCATATTGTCTTTTAAAATGTATTTTCCGTGTTTAAATTTAATATTTGCCGTCACACTCATGTTATCTTTTGTACACTGTATTCAAAATATCAATAAATAAACCTTGCAGTCTAAATTTATCCCACAAATCAAGAGCCACTTCATCATATTTTAAATAGTTAATCAATACAAAACTGCTCAGAAGGATCGTGAATGGAAAAAACAGGGAGTAAAACTTTGTAAAAAGGAAAGGTACCGGATGTGATGGAGCAGCAGCATTCATGAGTGAGTGAATGCCTTTCATGTCTTCATCCTGTTTACTGAATATATACAGTATATAGGTCAGCTCTACAGGCTGTGAAGGGCCCTGTATGACCACCACATACTTTACTGTACACTGTACCACACACACTATCTTCCTTCCTGTGCCAGAGGGCTGAGGGCAGAGCGCGCACAGGAAGGAGGGCAACCATGCAAAACTAAATAATGCAGTGGCTCAGACTCCACATTATGACCTAGTAAATGGCTGGTTATACAAACACTCAGACCCTCTTGGGCTGCCCAGTCTGACAGCACAATCAGAAGGATGAATGGACCGGCTATTATGGACTAATTTATTGCAATCGAGGCTGGGGTCAATTCACTCAATTCAATATTTTTACTCTGCACAACTCCAGGACCCTAACTGTGTGTAAAGGTTTAGGCACCCTCTGAACTGAGTCAATCACAGGTGAATTCATCATCTGGAAGAGGCCTATTCCCATGCATGTTGCCGAACAGGTTATCCAAGCAAAGTGTGAAAGGGTTAAATTAATTAGCTAACCTATATTAAGGGGCAAATGTAAGATACTTGTCATGCAACTCCACAAACTGAGTGTCTCTTGCATGCTGCAGGCCTGTGTGTTGACAGCTCTGGCTCTAAGGAAAGCAGATTGAGTGAAACAAGGAGTGCTACTCTTTGCACCAGACACACACACAAATATAAAAAATCCTCTCATTCATCTGCATCTTTCTTTTCTCATCTCTACATCTGAGAATGGCTCCAACAACTTCACGCACTGTGACACGTCTGCAGTGGGTTAGTAGCACTACAACTGGACAATCTAACTTCTGCACACATGCACACTGTATGTGTCAGGGACAGGGTAGCAGCCCTCAACATTCATGTCACACGCTCAAAGTAAGCAACTCACAGCCCGTGACAGCCCCCTCGGCGTCCCACCCTACCTTCGGTGTGGCAAGTGGAGGACAGGATGGTGCTCGGAGGGCGGAAGAGGTACGGGAGATAACGGGAAAAACATTTCATCTTCTCCTCCGATGCTTGCCGACGGGTGAAGAGCGTTGCGTTGCGGGCTCCACATCCGCACTGCCGCCGCGACAGCAAGCCAGAGAGGAACCAGGGGGGTGCGGGAGGGGAAAGAGGCTCTCTGTCCGCGGCGCAGGGGGCTATGACAGCATCACTTTTCGCAGGCAGACAGCGCAGCCAGGCAGGCAGCAGGCTCCGGTGAAACTGCGCGCCGCCCGGGGAGTAAACAGCGCACTGTGTCAGCGCACCTTCGCTTCCGTGTCGGTAGTTCACTCCGTCAGTGTAGTTGTTGGAGTGAGAGCAGGACAGGGGGTCGTGTCTGTCCTCTCAGATGGGAGGTCAACGTATGTGTGGTCTGCCGGTGTAAACACCCCCACCCCTTCGTGTTTCTCTCTCAGTTTATCAGAATAATTAAAGCGCAATTACGTAGATGATGATGTTGACTGAGTTGTTCCCACGATATTCATGTGTGTATCTGGCAGACCACTATAATAACCTACCTATAATTTACATAGCCTGTCTTCTAGTGTAAGTATGATTGACAGTTATATTTGCGTAGTATCAAATTACCAGTGTAAGCACTTTCTCCTAAAAGTGATGGAGCAATAACAACAGAACAGTGTGTGATGAACACAGGCCAAAACTTGATGAATCATAGACAAAACTTGTTTCCAAGTGCTGACCAGGTTATTGATTAATTGGGTTTGGCGCCATCATGTGGTATAATTTCATATGAACAGCAAATGAGAGATAAGCGTCACAGAAATCAGAATCAGAAATACTTTATCGATCATTTAGTGGGGAAATTGTGGGTCATTACAGTCGCTCTGGTGTAAAGCGTAGAGAGTTACAGAAGTAGAAATACTAAGTAAAAGTACAAATCATGTAGATTATAAAAAAGAAAATATGGAGAGTGAGTGGGAAGAATATTGCACAGTTGAAAAATTGCTATAGTTGAATTATTGCACAAATTATAAATTATACTGCACAGTTAAAACAATGTTATAAAAGAATATTGAAGCCTACCTTTAAGTTCCTATTGCAAAGTTGAAATATGATGAATAAATTCTGTTATTATAACTGCAGACGGATAAATTAAGTGTAATAAATCAATCAAAAACGATGATTAAATCAGTGGAAAATGTTTGATTTGAATGAAAAGGAGTCTAGTGAAATTTATTTGCGAACTTTAACTTGTGGTGATAATGCAGGACCATAAAAAGTAGTTAAAAGAACATAAATCTTTTTAAATCGTCAAATAAGTCAAATGTAACCATTAGAGCCACACGCAATAGTGTTAAAAATGCTAATACGACTAAATGTAAATGTTCCTGATGTATATTTACTGCGATAAGAGTGGTTTTTAATAGTCGTTGACATCTCGCGAGACTTGAGTGTGAACTAATGCCAGCGGAAGTACTATGCGAGCCTCTTTTCCGCCGGCCATAGAGGAGCAAAGGCAGGGTAAGAATTCCGGGCAGACTATTTCACTAAAGTTATCACCATCCATCTTCACTGTACTGTCACCGTGTATCACTGTAAACGTTCAAACACATTGTAAACATTGTCACCATAAAAAAATGGCCAATATTGAACCGATATTGATGATAGATTGCTAGTAAAAAACCCTCAGTGTCGGCTGCTCCTGCTAGGTCCGTCAGTATCCGCATGTCGGAGAGTGAAGGCGGTTGATTCCTGGTGCTAGTGACCAAACTCGACTTTCTTCACAGTTAATGGTTGTTCTTTTAAGTCTGAAACTCGTTAGGTAATATAACAGAGTTACTGTTGGCACAGAAATGCAAATGCTCTAGTCAGTCCGTTGTATTATGCTAACCTATTAGCGTCACTTGCTAGCTTAGCATGCCACTTTGAAGCCTTCGTTAGAACAACCGAGCCAACTGGCTAACTTGCTGCTTTGATACTGTAAACGTGAGCGTGTTAAGTGACGTTAGATGCAATGTCAGTGGCGTAACGTTACTTCTATGTTTTAGGGAGGTAGTTTATAGAGAAACTACACGTTTTCCATGCACTCATCGGGATAGTTGAAGTTCACATTGACGGTTAGAGAGGAGCGTTATAACTTGCAACTAGCTTGCAGGAGTCACGTTGTTAGCTGTTCAGAGAGTGATATTCGTCAAACAACTTAATGTTTTTAACCTGAAACTGTTGCTGTCAACTTGTTAATAGTCCCTGTTGCTCCATTGTCCACAGCATCATGAAGCTGAATCCATTTGTCACATCCTCCCGCCGCAAGAACCGCAAGAGGCATTTCAATGCCCCCTCACACATCAGGAGGAAGATCATGTCTTCCCCTCTGTCCAAGGAGCTCCGTCAGAAGTACAATGTGAGGTCCATGCCCATCCGCAAAGATGATGAAGTCCAGGTAAGGTTGCTTGAATTGCTGACATTAGTCACCATCAGCTTAAAAGGTGTAAGCTGCACTAGCTTGACTTGCCTGCGTTGTTTACAAACAGGTTGTCCGTGGACACTACAAAGGCCAGCAGATCGGCAAGGTCGTGCAGGTCTACAGGAAAAAGTACGTCATCTACATTGAGCGCGTGCAGAGAGAGAAGGCCAACGGAACCACAGTCCATGTCGGCATCCACCCCAGCAAGGTGAGACACAGTTTTATAGGTTCTCAAATTGGTGTGCCTGCCTCAGTAGAGATGAGAAAGTAGTGTAAAAATGTTATATTGTTAGGCACTGTAGGTTACACTGGGAAACCTACTGAATATTAACGTGTGTGTCAGGACTCACACTAGAGTGATGTTTCTGCACCTTTTTAGCCCCTTTTACATTGCTTTTTCAAGGAGTGACTTTCAAGCTGTTATGCCACCTTAAGATTTTGTATTAACGGTACAATTGAGTGATCGGGGGACAGTTTCTTGCCTTTAAGTTAACATCAGAGGTAGTAACGGCACTGAAAGGTCAATACAAAAGGGACAGTTGGCAGGACGGGATTATGTGTGGCACAGGTGTGATATTCAGACAACATAGCATGCATGTGAACCCACCATGGGAGATTTAAAAAGTAGCTGATAGCAGTTAGGAACTAACTCAAAAATGAAGAACAGCAGCAGAAAATGTCTGCAAATTGGGAAAACTGTGAGGTCCAGAAGCTCCTTGCCCTCAAAGTAGATTATGTCAGCCACCATATCACAGGGATGGTAAATTAGTGTTATTGAAGTCTGAATGCCATTGTTATTGTTTATAAAGAGATGTCAATGTGTATGTGTCCCACTAAAGGCAGACGCTGGTGTTACATGTCATGCTCGTCATGCCTCTTTTGCTTATGTGATGCCGGCATGCTGTCAAAAATCCCACCGTTGTTTGGTTCTATGTAAAAATGCAAAGGCAGCACAAAGGAGAGATTTCATAACCCTATAGTGTGAGCTCTGTGTAAGAAGGGCTTTTGGCATCTCCTCAACGTGAAGTGGAAAGTATCACAGTCTGTTGAACGATAAGCTGGAGAACTGTACCTGCTTTTCTTTTATTGCCCTCCTAAAGTACCAGAAAAATGGTCCTATATCATCGTTCAGATGTTGTATGGCTGGCCTTGCAAGCATTTTGCAGTAGAGCTCACATCAGCAGAGAAGCACTTAACCGTTGTGTGTTGTTTTCAACACTAGATTGAAAAAGTTGGGCCACACTTACACATTAATTAAACCCCATGCCCACCAGGTGGAAGATCTGTAATACACAAATACTGTTCAGTTCCTAACACTGTTACAAAGGTGTTAACTGGAGTTTGTGATGATCTTTGAGGTTGTAGTAAGTGGTGGTGTTGTATTGGACTGCATTACATAGAAGTGTTTCTGATGTTCTGTCACCACTTTTACATACATTATGTGTGAGACAGTTACTTGAGGGATTTCTAGTTCTCTGAAATGGCACAGTGGTCGATATTCTTACCGTCAGTTGTCAACAATGTTTCTCCGCTATTGATTTCCATGAGATCATCAAATGATCCAGACTTGAGCCTTATTGTTCACCAACATGAATTTTTATTGTGCTAAACTAGTAATTGTTTTGTCTAAAATTTTGAAGGCACTAAGAAACAGGGAAGTGCTATGTGGTTCTGACAGCGATTAACACAAATTAAGGCATGATGAACTTGGTCAAATTGAAAAAATAATATGTAAACTGTTTTATTCTGCCAAAATGGCATATTTGTAACTGCGTAATGATAAGGTATTTCTTTCTAAAAATAGTCTGGGAACAGGAGAGATTTAAAGATATTTGAAGATATCATAGACAGGAAGCAATGTAAAACAGTTCTGTCACTGTGTCAGGTCTCTGAAAAGTTAAAGTATAAAAGCAGGGAATGTGAACAGGTATTGAATTTATGATAAAGATGGGCTATACATAGTAACAGCCTTGTACCACTGTGAATTTTGAAAAGATGGGGTTTTTTTTGTTGGGTGTCAGAGAAGGTTATAATGCTGTAGTTCACTATTTGCATGACATTGAATTGTGAGGTGTTAGTGTCGTTTATGCTTATCTATATATAAACGACGTAAACAAATTAGACATGCCTGTATAATGCAGTCCACTACAACATTATACTTAAAATTTAGCTTCAAACCATAGAACAGAATCATACAAACAACTAATATCTCAACAAAACTGTACAGATTTTTAACTAAAATAGTATTTGTAGAGGTCCTTTTCACAGAATACATCTTGTCACAGCACAAAAAGCGCAGGTGTAAATAATGAAATCAGTGGTGGCTGATTTCCATTTAGCTCCTACAGTTTCAGGGTTCTGGTATTGTAGCTCACTGTCAAACTGTCATGGCATACTGTGACACTTGATAAGATCAGAGCCCACATTGTTGTTAGTCACACCTGCACTTTTCCACCTGTGACAAGTCAAAATGTCTGCTGTGAAAAGACCTGTTGGATGCACCCTTTGTTTTATTGTTTCACCCACTGCAGCAAACCTCCAGTTTGTTCCTCTTTTCCAACAAGGTGTTGTAGATTTACCCCAGCGTACCATTTTTGTACGTGACAGCCTTTATAAATATTCCTAAACCCAGCTGACAGATATATTTGTATTTATGATCAAATTCAAGTAGTGTAGTGTTAAGCTGTAGAATCTGAGTTGTGTGTTCGTCGTCAAGAGACAGTCACCCAGACATGATTAATGAAAACTACACAGCAGCATTTTGTCATGCTCGCACAGGTGCATGTGAACTGGACATTGCAAACTGCAGTTCTGATACTGGACAGTGGAACATTTGGCTCAGCTCGTATTTTGAGACATTTTTACATTTCCATTACTCTGGAAGGCAGATAAATCTGCAGGCCCAATTTTTATTTTCTCTGGCAGATGTGCCTGGTCCCCTTTTTAATGTTTAGATTTCCAGCCGACCAGCTCAGGTCAGGCCAGTTGAAATTGAATTCTCTATGGGGCTTGATACAATACAACTTGTAGAGCCTTCATACTTTACACAAATTACGTGAGGACATCATTTTGGCTGGCACACACTCGTTAGTGACATTAGGACACGCATAAACCTAGCTTAGTTAAGAGAAGCGCTGTTGAGGCAATCAAGATGGCTGCTGCTGATATCAAACTTTAAATTGAAATACTATTTTCAAATTCTGATGGCAAAGATTGAAAGCTGTTCAGACATATTGGTGCAACACCATCACAGCTCATCTGTGCACGCAGACTTTGTTTGCTGTATCAGTTGCTCAGTGCTACATTATGTTTTGTTGCTCTGCTTGGTTGTAGGTCTGTCCACTTGCGTCTAAAAGCATTTTGATCCACAGCAGTTGATAATGCCCCTTGGAAATTGAAAATGAACTGGGAGATTGCAGACTAACTGCAGTTCAGTTTGATCTGGTGATGTCAGCTTACATGTAATAGCATATACATGGCAGTAATTTCCATTTCATTGTAGAGTTCCAGTAAGCCATGCCTTGCTATTAAACCAGCATGCACAACACACGTGGCCCTGGACTCAGCACACCTAAACGTAATTCAGCCACAGTTAATGTTTTAATTGCACCAGGACTTTTCTTGTTGTGGCACCTTAATATCTGCAGGGGAAAGGATTGCTTATCAGTGTTTTAGAGAGCTGGACAGCTGTGGGTCACTTTCAGTTGATGCCAGTATAAGTAATGCTGTGACCAAGATAAACATAGTTGCATAGTTTTTTGACGCATGGCACAGGCAGATAACTGTCCTAAAGCCAAACAACTATCAGGCATGTAAGGCCCATGTTAGTCCTCTAGGTCTGAAGCCTTGGTGATGGTGTCTGTGTCAATTAATTGTGTTGTGTGTTTGTACTGATTGAAGTGTTTGTGTGACCAACAGACTTTAAATGTTTGCAGAATGTCTACTGGTAACTAGTCATTAAAATGTGCTGTAGACATTTAATGTTAATGTATATTGTGAGATGTGATATCAGATCAGTTTCTGACATGCTGCGTTTTTCTTTACCAGATTGGTAACACTGCCAGTGAGGCATTCCTTGACGTGTTTACAAACCCACTATCTTCCCTCTGCAGGTGGTTATCACCAGGCTAAAGCTGGACAAGGACCGTAAGAAGATCCTGGAGCGCAAGGCCAAGTCTCGCGCCGATGGAAAGGAGAAGGGCAAATACAAGGAGGAGACCATTGAGAAGATGCAGGAGTGAAAATGATCTTTTGCTATCAATAAACTGTATAAATGGACCATGCTTTGTCTGTCTTGTCATTTAGTTCTGGAGGTGGGATGGTTTTGTCTTTGAATTGTGTCGAATGTACTTCTAGGTTTAGGAATCAACATTTCAAACATGCATACTTTATTTAAAGATTGTTGTATATCACCTGTCAGAGAAGATAAGATCATTGTGAGCCCAAACAACACTGGTGCACTCGGTTCTAATGCAGTGCTCAAAGTGAGTCTTGTAGCAGCCAAAGGTGTAGGTAGGAAACTTTTTCTTTTGTGCTGCCAGAGGTCTGCTTTCCAGAGAAACTTCTTTTGAATACTGATGTGACCCAGATGTGATATTTGCAAAAACATGACAGAATTTCACTAATATTGGACTTGAAGTCTGAGAACATGGTATACAAGGATACTTCCTGGATAAAATCAACAACTCTTTATTGTCATTGTACGAGTACAATGAAATTGGGGTAGCTGCTCTCAGATTCAGTGCATTAAAGGTATAATTTAAAAACAAGGCAGCAAAACAACAGCTATAGAAATGTGATAAGAAACTAGAAACAAGAAATCACTAAACTGTCCAAATTACACTAGTGTACATATTTACACTTTTACAATAGTTTTGTTGCAAGCCACATCCGTGAGTCCCAGTAGAAGGGAAGGATAACACCAGTAGAACCTAGTATATTATATGCAACAGTGGAAAAAACAGGAATATTGCACAGAAGAGTATTTAGTGAATATTCAAGTGTTTTCAGGATTGTGCAGAGTTCAGTGTGATGACCGCTCTGGGTAGAAGCTGTTTTTCAGTCTGTTTTTGCTTTGATGGTCCTAAAGCACCTCCCTGAGGGCAACAGTTCAAATAGGTGGTGACCAGGGTGGGATGGGTCTCTGAGGATGCTGTGGGCTCTCCTGAGGCAGCGTCTATTGTCCTCAAGACATGGAAGAGGGCAGCCAATGAGCTTTTGGGCAGTGTTAATGACCCTCTGCAGTTTCTGTGTCAAGGTATTCTTCCTGAGTATCCTTAGGAAATACAGTCTCTGTTGTGCCTTCTTCAGCAGTGCCGTGGTGTTTGTTATCCATGACAGGTCCTCCTCGATGTGAGTGCCCAGGAACCTGTAGGATAGGAGTTACAGTAAATGCTGCTTGTGCATGCATATATTTGTCTGAGGGACTTGATTTAAATGCCACATGCATTTTAAGGAAAACAAGTAAAATGAAATCAGATTAAAGTCGTGACGTGCAACATTTTTTGTCACATGGGGTCTGGTGTTGCCTGTTTGGTATTTGTGATTTTGTAGTTTTACAAATGAGCAGTAGGTGTCACTTTTTCCCCACAGACTGAACCTTTTCATTACTATAAGTCCGAAATGAAACAGTTTATAATAAATAATGTCAGAAGGCAAAATGATTTTACAAAGAGTCTGTCAAAATTGAATTCTTTGAACAGCTTATGTTTAATCCAAGGAAAATGGTCCTAATCATTTTTTACAAGCTGATTTTACAGTTTCTCTGTACTCTTAACTGTAGTAATAAACAGTGCGTTAATCTACAGAGCAATAAGACTTAATTATCCTTGTATCTTTTAAGAAAGGCCAGACTATAATCAGATATATGCTTTAGAAATTAATGTTAAGTATAACCGCACTCGCCCTCCTCCTCCCTCTGGTTACTGGTCACATGATACACATTGCCACTTCAACACTGTGGATCCTGTCTGGCAGCTGGACGGTACTGAAGTTGTCTTAAGTCGAAAGTTTGTACTTTTTAAATATCTTTTGGTGTAAAAAGAAACACCACCATGGCGGAACTACGTTTCGTGATCTCCATGTCCGTGGTGACCCTGTTTTGGGGCATTATTGGAGGAGTGGTGCCCTGGTTCATCCCCAAAGGACCAAACAGAGGGTGAGTTTGTTAGCTTCGCTTTAGCTTCCAGCTGGCTACAAAGAGCTAACGTTAACTAAGTTAAGATTATATTACATGTTATCCCTTGACTGTCAGGTGTATAAGGTAGTGATGGTTTGTTTAACTTAGTTTTTTATCGTTACATGAACAGTTTAAGAAAGTTTAAGCTTGTGGGTGAACTTTACTCGCTGGTTGGTAAAAGTTACGGGTAGCTAACTGAAGCTAACTCCACTTCCTCCCGTGACATCGATGGCAGCTCAATCATTTTTACCTCTTTTACACTGGGGTTATTGACACCTCTCTATCACAAATCTATATTGTATTTGCCGGAATATTTAAATAATAAAGTCAAGAATATATATACCCCATCTCTGGAAAATGTGTCCAATGCAACTTCCCTTATTTGCCGTGTCACTCGCATCACGAGATCACACTGTTAATGGCCTGTGATGCGTTTAAGACCTATTATGCAGTCGTTAAATATTCATTATACCACTGTTAAGTGTTTTCTCTATTTCCACAGAGTGATAGTCACAATGCTGGTATTGACTGCAGTATGCTGCTACCTGTTGTAAGTATCCTCATAATGGAAGTGTACCAGGATTTCTATAACACTATGTTGTAAAAGATGTCATACATGTGTGCACAAATAGCATGTTTAATGAAATTATTGGAAGGTCAGCAAGATTTAGATCTATATTATAAATTGTGGAAAGGGTCAGTCAGTTTATCCATTGACAGAAAATTGCTTGACATTTATTTATATATTCAATGTTTATTTGTATAGGGACAAGTATGTAGCAGACATAAATGCCACACACCACAGTCTAAGCTAATTTGCAATGCCCGTCTATAGCTGGGCCTTAAGATACAAAAGACTCAGGTACAAGAACACAAGTAACAGTGCAAAGTACACACAACAGTAAAAAGAAAGACATAACAATACAAGACACGAACTGCAATGCATATAATTAGCACCATAGAATAGGAAGCACCAAATTAGTCATGACTGCGTAACTGATTCCTCTTTAAAACTGTTTCAGTTTGAGTTGAAGTGATCGAAATCAGGATCCAATTTGAGATCTGTAGGTAAAGAATTCCACATGTTAAACACACGGACAGAAAAAGCTGAGGAATTACACAGGGAAACCTTACAATTCCCATTGGCTGCTCCACGTGTCACTGAACCAGACGTTCTAAGAGGAACCACAGTGTCACCTGCCTGATCATGTAGGCATTTATGAATGAGTTTAAAATTGGCGAAATTAATGAAATTATCAAAACATAACAATTTAGTTTCTGAGGAACATGGAAGCGATGTGTTCTTAATGGTTTCCTGTCCAAAATTTTAACTGCTACTGAATAGATGATCGATTATAATCATTTAACATGAATAATTTCAGTAATTTGATACACAAAAATAAATTAACATACATTCCCTTGTTCCAGCTTCTCAAATGTAACTCGCTGCTTCTCTTTGTCGTATGTTTTATTGAATATCTTTGGAATTTTTGAGTGTTGAAGACTTTCCCGTGGCCTCTGGGACATTGTTACTGGCATTTTTCAATTATTTGATGACATCACTTTCAGTTGCAGCTTTGAAAATCTACATCATAAATAATAAAACAAAAAGAGTACCCATTATGCGTATTGTGTTTCTGTGTTGTGATCAATTATTTACATTCACACCACAAGTAGTTGTAAGTGTGCATATGGTGTCATGTTACATGTTAGATGGGTAAAAGAGTATAGAAGAGACAAAACAGTGTTGCAGCCAAGTGGAGTTATTTCCCAAAGGCCCTCAGTTTGACGCTGTGTAGAATAATAAATAAAAACTGGATGTTTTTTCATCACAAATGCGGGCCTAAATTCAGAATTATCTTTTGTGAGAGAATAAGAAATGGCCTGCATAACTGAGCTTAGAAGGGTGTATTTTCAATTGTACAAGTTTGTCTTTATCTTAATCTTCCCTCTGTCCATCAGCTGGCTGATAGCAATGCTCGCCCAACTGAACCCACTCTTTGGGCCTACTCTGTCCTCTGACACCATCTGGTACCTGAACTATCACTGGCCTTAATCTACCTTTCCAGGACTCCTGACCATGCAGGTAAACTATTGAACCTACAGCTGATGCAGTAGCTTTTATGCAGCTCATAAAGCCTATAGATTAAGTATTTTATTGCTTGGCTTGAATTTTTAAAACTTAGTCAATGTCATTTCTCCCAGCAGGGAAGGACCTGACACTGCTGCATACCAATGGACGTCTGCTTCTCACTTAACGCAGAGATCATTCCTTCTGAATCACCTTAAAGTCAGGTCTCTGTGTGATTACTGAGTGATGCCCACACTGGTGCCTTGTACAGAAATGATTTCCAAAGGACTTCTGAGAGATCTCACCGAATGTGCTTTACTTTAAATTAAAGCAACCTCCACTTGGTGTTGTTTGGCTTACGCGTTATGTATATTGTGTTTATTGCTGTTGTTAATATGAATGACCGTGCGTATAAATAGTTCATGTGTGTTGTGTTTGATGCCGTCTCTTTTTTGTCTGATGATATCAGTGATGGATGTAATCCATTCCATAGATGTTAATTAATAAACTAATAATCAGTATTGGTCCTGCCTAATTTGCCTAATTTTTGAATGTAACTTAAAGTATGAATGATATGACTTAATTTTCCCAGTCAATAATGTCATTGTAGATATGATAATTTCTCCTTATTATGTTAACATTCAGTTAGTGGTAATTTAGTTTGGTCCTTGTTTACTATTCTCCAAAAGTATGCCACATAATAAAGAACAGATACAACAAGGCGGGACTAGGAAGTTATTTTAACACTTTTGTATAAATGTGTCTCATTTCAGTGCGTATAGGTAAAATAATTTTTTCAAAGTGTATCAGATCTGTTCATTTTTTGTTATATGAAGCATAGGATTATGTATTATAGACACACATATATATATAGTCTCTTTTTAGTACCAGAAAATGTACCGGTTAGTACGGTCCAAGTCGACGGTCGAAGTTCAAAACAGCCTTCCTGCTTTCCGTAGTTTAAGCCGACTACGTTGGCAACATGGCGTCCTCAGATGTCCACGTCCGAATATGTGAACAAGAAATACTCAAATATGACTTGGAAATCAAAGCTCTCATCCAGGTGCGAGTATTAATTTGGTAAGACGACTTAGCGCCACGTCGAGACATGCTGGTGTGTTAGCTTGTCATGTAACGGAACCGTGTTGTTGTGTGATAGCATCGATGCTACATCAGTCAGCCGGTGCACCGACAGCTCGAGCTGCTCTGTCTCGAGAGGAGCTTCCGCGGCCGGTGGAGGAAAAGTGTTTCAACTTATCTTTTTAATGTGCCAAATGACCTTATGGATAAGTTAAGACAATTATATGAAATGAGAAATTAAAACTGGAAGCAGAAGAGCAGGAAGCAGAACTATAAGTGTCATAAATTGGCAATAAATAAAGGTAACGTTAGGCCATTCTGTTGGAAGATGAGGCGTCATAATGACACTGATTTGGAGGAGGATAAACGTGCTTTATTTGCCACGTTTTTCCCCACAAATTATTATAATTATTATCATTATTATTATTATTATTATTATTATTATTATTATTAATAGTGTATTTGTGATAATTTAGCCACTTGGTGATAGGCAAGGCAGCTTTATTTGTATAGCACATTTCATACACAAGGGCAATTCAAAATGCTTTACAGAGCAATACAATATAAAACATAATAAAGGATACAGAAAAGAATAAAGAGAAAAAAGATATCCAAGGTAAAATTAATTACTAAATTATTTACAATTTAAAAAATAACAAAAGTGCAGACAAGAGGTGCAAAAATAAAATGATCCATTTAAATTTGAGTTTAAAAATAAGGTCAGTCATTACAGGGTGGAGTAGGTAGTGTAAAAGAGGAATGTTTTTAGCTCTGATTTAAAATTGGTCAGAGTGGGCGTGTCTAATATCTCTGCATGACAACAAAACGCTGCTTCACCATGTTTTGTTCTGACTCTTGGGATGGTCAATTTGCCAGCCCCAGATGTCCTCTGGGCAGATTTTGATGATCGATTAATGGTTGAAGTCATTTGTCAAACAAAAACTCAAACAAATATTTACTGATTCCAGATTCCCCTTTGTTCTCTGCTTATCATATCATTTAACATTTTTCTTTACTGTTCATCAGAAGGAAAAACAAGGAATTTAAAGGCCTCTTTAGACTGTGGGACATTGTAATTAATTGATAATAAAAAGAATCATTGCAGGTCTAGAGTTACTTTATTTTTGAGCACATTTGGTAGCCCATGTTGACGGATTATTCCCACCTGACAGAATGATGCACCTCTTATTTACAGCGATTACCAGTGATGGCTTATCGTTAGAACACTGATCGTCCAGCAGGGTGTCTTTACTGTCACAAATGAGAGCAACATGTCAATACCAATAACTTCACCTGACAGTAAACACATAAATGCATGTGTCTCTCTCATCCTTTTCTTGATGTCTCACCAGGACATTAGCGAGTGCGCAGGCCCTCAAACCAAGCTGACCGAACTGAACGCTGAGGTGAAAAAGAGTTTCCACAATCTCAGGTTGCGGATTCAGGTGAGAAACACTGTTCGTGAACATCTCTGCAAACATCAAAGAACCCCATTTTAGGCTGTACATAAACCACTTGCACTTGGTTGTATAATAATTGATTGCTTCAAACACATTTGTGATGTTTTATTTACTTTGACAGGATTTTGAGCAGATGGCGATGGAGCAGGACAAAGAGTCAGACAAGCAAGCTTTGATGAGTCAGGTGGAGGGACATAGAAAGCAGATGCTGAGGTAATGTTCACCATCCCTTGACTTGTATAAATAATATTTGTAATTGAATAATGTCTATTTAATGATTTAAATTTTTTGCCTACGGCTTGTTTTGCAGTAACCAGACAGGTTGGAGGAAAGCCAACCTGGCCAGCAAACTGTCCATAGACAATATGGAGAAGCAGGCACTCCTTAATGGAGGAGATAGTGCTGTGAGACAGAGGTGAGCTGATGCATTCAGAGACAGGGATCAGCTTTATGTCTTGGCAAAGTATTTTCAAACAACTTACTAAATCCTGTCAGTGTTGTAATAAGAAAAAAAATACATTGGTTTTTTCATCCTTCTAGTCCTTTTATCATATACGTTTGATCAGAAAAAGGACATTTAAATCAATTGTATGTCTTGTTTTCTGTCTGTTTCTCAGGAAGATGACCAAAGAGGGGCTGGCTCAGTCAGCCAGTGACATCACGGAGAACCTAATGAGCATCAGCCGGATGATGGCGCAGCAGGTTCAGCAGAGTGAGGAGACCATGACGTCGCTAGGTTAGTGAAGGAAACGCCTGATGTAAGGAGCGTCTTAACTGTGTGCTAGCAAAATCCTGAATTATCTCTCTGAAACCACGGGCACCAAGTACTTAAATTGTGATTGTTTTCTTGAACTTGTTTGATTCAGATTTAAAAGGTACTAAAGGGGATCAGGGGCCGGTTGCACAAAACACCTTAAGTTAAGATTTTCCTTAAAGTCCTAGTTAAGGTTTCCTCAGAATAAAACTGGTTGCGCGAAACACTCTCAAGTCTTCTCCTTAAGGTTTCCTTTAAATGTTCACTTAAGTATTTATGGTTTTCTCCTTGCCTTGGTCTTATACTTAAGGAATGCCATTACGTGAAAGACCTTAGTGACCAAAGCAAGGTAAAAAAAACTTAAGGTACCCTCGACTCTATCTTAACTGCAACATGACTGAGTTTATGGTGGTAAATGAAAAAAAAACGATCACTCCAGAGGAGAGTGTTCTGCTACCAGGAGGATCCAATGGCTAGGCTTTTGATTTTACACTTTAGATTTTATTGAATTCAGGTTTGTTGCAATTTCTTACAATCTTTTTCGGTTTTCTGTTTTTTTTGGGATCACATTTACTTACGAGGATGTGCTTTTCATGATTGTACTCCTCCAGAAGTATAATCTTTTCTCCCTCTGACCAATATGGTTTTCTTGTCCTCTATTCTTTTGCCATTTTTCCACTATCTAACTTTAAGCCAAATTTGTGAGATGATAACAGGCATCACAAGCGTGACTCCTAGGTAACAAACAATCTCCATGGAAAATTTTTCCGCTGTAAAATGTCTTTCAACGCAGTAAATTAGTTTTTTCTTAACTAAGGAAACCTTTTAAGGGATTCCATGCAACTGTGTAAGCCCCTCAGCTATGGAGAAAGTAAGCCTTGAGTGTCATAGTTAAGGCAAAAACTTGTGTTTTGTGCAACCGGTCCCAGCTAAATCACTCTGTTGCCATGGATGTTTAGGTTGGGGCAAAAACTTTGTGTCCAGTGATTTTAGAAGACTTTAATCATTTCACAGTATTTGTTTTAATGCACGTATTAATTACACGTCTTCTTTTTAAAGCAACCTCCTCGAGGACAATCCTAGAGACCAATGAGGAATTTAAGACCATGACGGGGACCATCCAGCTCGGGAGAAAACTCATCACCAAGTACAACCGCAGAGAGCTCACCGACAAACTGCTGATCTTCCTGGCGCTCGCCCTCTTCCTCGCCACAGTTCTCTACATCCTTAAGAAGAGACTGTTCCCCTTCCTATAGACCAGGTACCTTTCTGAGGAGCACTCCCATTACCACATACATTACTTTCCATGCTCAGCGCAAATGATTTAAACAACCCTGACTGCCTGCGTTTCATATTACACACACATCACAGACAAGTGTCTGCGCGGTGGAATGCGGACCGCTCACTCTGCGGAACTGTGACGCTGCTGAGGGTGAAATATTGTCCACAAAAAGTGAAGATAAACCTACATGGCTGTAATGGCCATGCAGTGTTTTATTTACTGAGAAGGGTTTTGTTCATCAATGGGAGTATTTTATTCTTCTGGAAAAGAAGATGTACATGTTGGTGGCATGAAATGTGTCAGACAGCCATCTTTGATTAGTGTGAGAGTCCATTGCTTTTGATGAGAGGAGATGGACGATCCACATGAATCTTTTCTTTCATACATTCCAGTACGGTTTTTGTTTTCGTACATATATAGTTCACATATCAAATATGCACAGTACATATATTCATAAAGATACTTTCCGAACTTTCTGTACAGAAATTATTCTCACTCCTATAATGCTCTCTCAGTTTACTTCAGATGTTGCCATGACTACAGATAATGTGCTGACGGCAGTGAAACTCATCTTTATGTGTGACACATAATGGGATAGATTAGAAAATGTCTAAAAAAATAATGTGAACACAATTTCAGTACAATTTAATAATTGCAAAATAAGTGCCACTATTAATTTCAATTAAACAAGCTCTTATTGCCGTGTCTGTCATTAAAACAATGACCGTACTATTAATTACTGTTCATCAATAGTAGTATTACATGTCACAATATAAAGGATGTATGTGGTGGGGAAATTTTTCGGACTTAAGACAGAAACAGTTCTTCACTAACTGATGTTTTAACCAAACAATTTCCCATCACCTGATATCATATAGTCACTGTGCAAATCATGCAACGATTATGATACAAGCATTTTGTTTAATTGTTATTTATGAGGATATACTGTATAATCACTGTGAGGTATAAATTATTACATTATAATGCTATTATTTAAAAATACAATACTGAAATGGCTTTAAACCTTGATATAAGTCCGACTGCAGTCACTCAGTTTGCGTTTCACCAGCTGGATAAGCAGAACAATGCTTGTGCCTGTATATATGCACTTCAGTTTGTCCCTATGTTTTATTCAGTTAGTGAGCAAACCAAAAAAAAAAAATTCAAAGAAAGAGTGCGCACACTTCCCTCCATCTCGGCCCGTGTTAGCTCGGCTCTGGTCTGCAGCAGAGCAGAAAAGCTCAGAAAAGCAGTGCCAGTGATCACACTGGCAGAGATAGAGCAGCATGCATCCCTGCCTTTCTTCAGATAAGACCCGGAAAAGCAGATTATTCCGACCCGTTTCCCCTCTCCCTTTCCAGCGTGGGTGGAGGGCGAGGGGGGATATTTTTAGGCTTGCACGGCGCCGTTATCTGACGTTGCCTTTTCAACACCTCAGAGGAGAGGGTGGCCAGAGGAGCTACATGACCTTGCTACCCTGTCTGCAATTGCCTGGCATTGCCACTGTTTAATACATGTTAATATTGTCAGTATTGACTATCAATAAACGCAAAGTCCTCTGGCTTGATGTTTGACGTGTTTCTCAAATGTGTGTTTGTGAGGGTGTGTTGTTTAAAATGAGATGGGAGCCAATAGAGCATGTGTGGAGAGACCTGAGAGATGCATAAGCGTCTCTTACTTGTGTAAAGTGGTGGCAGTTGGGCAGAGCCCGTTCCCATATAACTGCACACTTAGACAAGGCCTCTGCCTCTCTGTCAAGCAAATTGGACTATTCTTGCATTTAGCACCGTGATAGTGTCCATCAAGTGTTTGGGTTTGTATCTGGACATGTGGAGCGGGGTCTCAGGGGAGCGTACACGGTATCACACTCATGGTGTAAACACAGGAACCAGACAGAACATCCGCAACTCTGCATTCATACTGTCATTTCTACAGATTTGTCCAGTTATTGGTTTGTCATTGTGTATTTTCGCTGTGAGTCTAGTTAAAGTTTGTTGGTTCAAATTCTCAATTAAAACAAAGCAATGACTTTACAAAATCGAAAAAGTTTCAAAAAGGAATTCTTTAATAAACAAGTATACTGTCCAAAAATAAAGAAATGTCTTGGATCAGGTAACATCTTGAATTTGTCCTCATATTTACAGGTACAGAGAAAAGGTCACTGACTCTCAGGATGCCATTTGTATAGAAAATGTGTGTACACACAATACAGTTAATGAAAATTTGTAGTTCCATATAATCAAACAGAATATTCTTGCTGAACCTAATTAAATACACGTCAAGGTCATGGCTCGCAGCCATCTCCGTCCCAGCAACTTCAACATGTGTGTACACGTGGCTGACAGCGGGTTGTAAAAAGAATAAACTTTTTTACAACCTTTTAACCTTGTTTAAGCGTATTGAAGGAAGCTGCCTAACAGCCACTTGAACATTTTAACCAGACACAAACCATGTGAGGGTTGTACAGATGTTAGAGTCCTTTATGTGGACCTACTGTATATAACCGGGTCAATCACTGTGTGACCCACGGGTATAGATTATATACTATAATTATAATCATAGTTCACTATTACATATCATATAATGTAGACTTATTATTGTTTTTAGTCTATTTCTTAATGATTTAGGAATCGATAGTCAGAGCCAAACCAAGCCAATTATTACATTGGACAACTTTAGATAATTTTAAATAGTTGCATGTCAACAATATTATTATTATTTTTATTATTATGAATAATAATAATAAAAATAGCCTATAAAGATTTAATTATTTTGATTAATTAATATAAACATTTAATAATTTCCCATTGCCTTAATTGTTACAAAATTCTAGCCTGTTTTTCATCTTTGGTCATCTAAAATATTGTCTGATTATTTTTTTTTAATAGGTCCAAATATTGTATCAGAAAAACAAAAAACAAAATGAACATTCTACAAAATGGTCGGGCAAATTTTAGAATAACATTTCAAGAACTGTGGCTGCAACTTTTTTCGCTCAAATGCCGTGTCTGCTCGCTAATATCAGGGAAATAAATAAAAATGTAACCTATTCAGGCAAAAGCCGGTGCTGAAAACAAAAACTCCCAAAACTAAATAGCCTAATTAAATATAAGAGAAGTTACACAAACTCCGCAAAGTCTTGACACATTTAAAAATGCATGCATTCATAAAATAATAACTGAATATGTAACACGAGTATTTGATATTGAGTTTACCACGTCCTAATACCATGTAACGAAGACACCCCATTACTGGAGGGAAATGTGCTCTGCACGTTATTCAGGTCCCCTACCCCAAAGTTCATGTAGCTCCCGTTGTTGGAGGATCCCTGCATAGTTTGCATTGTGGCTGCGGGATAATTACACGCATAGTTTGTGTTGCAGCCGGGGCTGGTGTAGTTACTGAAAGCCGGGTAGTTGTTATAAGTGAAATGGTTGATGTGACCCATACTGTAGGAGGGGTTGTAGGTGGCTGTGTCCCCCGCCAGGCAAGGCTTCCCATCCCGCACCAGCACCGGCACCGACACCCTCCTGGGCGGCGGCAGAGACACCATCTCCAGGCTCTGGTCCTGCCTCTGCCGCTTGCACTTGTACCTCCTGTTCTGGAACCAGATCTTCACCTGGGTCGGGGTGAGTTTGAGCACCCCGGCTAAGTGGTCTCTCTCCGGGGCCGACAGGTATCTCTGCTGCTTGAAGCGGCGCTCCAGCTCGTACACCTGCGCCTGGGAGAAGAGGACGCGGGGCTTCCTGCGCCTCCGGGGCTTGGGTCGGTCCGGGTCCTCGGGTTTTATGTCCTCTGCAGGTTCGGTGTGAGGGCTGAACTCCTCTGAGTTACCAGACAGAAATTAAAAGATAAAAATATATATATATAAGTGCAAAAGTGATCTTTTGACAGAGGGGCTGGAGGCATATTTATTTTCATCAACACAACATATTCAACTTCTACTAGTGCTGATCAATAATAACAATAATCATATAGCTATTATAATATATAATATTACATGGTATAGTTAATTTGCTTGTGACACTTCAACCAAGTTTGGTGATTTAGCTCCCCTGGTCGCCCATGATGCATTCACTGTAAGCTCTGGGGAAAAATAAACACGAATAACACACCTAATCGAATAATGTAATTGAAGTTATATTTGCCAGTGCAGCTTTTTTAGTCTTGATATTTATATTTTGATATAAATTTTATAGATCTAAATAAATGTAGCAGGCCTACAAGAAAGTGCTGACCATCATCTCAACTTTTAAATTTGCTTAAATTTGGAAATTCCAGTGTCACAGCCTGTAGGCCGGTCCAGTGAGTGTTCCCCATATTAATGCGTATTGCTTTGGAGTTTTGTGTGGAGCATCTGATGCGTTTTGCACAAATGAAAGACCAGTCCAGTGGGCCTCATTTTGCACAGGCCTACAAAATCAAGTTTTATCCTGTCATCAGCTCACCTTTTCTGCGTTTCCCCTCAAACGGGTCTGATTTCCCGTCCTTCACTATATCCATCTCCATGAGTGATTTCCCATAAAAGGCAGTAGCAAAGTTGAGCGCATTGCCTCTGCCGGCTCTGGACTCGTGGAGATCCTCTCCAAACAGCGAGGCAGCGGCGGCGGACATGTCCCGGAGAGGCTCCTGCTTCAGGCGGGCCAGCATGCAGGAGGAAGAGGAGGAGGAGGAGGAGGTGGAAGAAGAGGAGGTCGGGACGGTGCAGCAGTCCATACGAGAAGAAACGTCCAGGGAAGACACCATCACGTCGTGACTCTGCTCCAAGTTTAATATATCCTTTACAGAGAAGGGAGTGGACGTGCTGGGGTTTGGAAACATTGCCAAGAGCAGAAAAAGAAAGCTATTAACCTGTCATGTGGAGGTAACAAAAAAGACGTCAACAAACTCCCTCTCTTTCCTGGTAATATTTACTGGATTTAAGTATCAGTTTGGTAGAGCAGACTGATCTTGAGTGAAGTGTGCATTTTGAATGTCAACTTCTGTCTCCAAACTTTTTTTTCTTGGCCTCCCTCTCCTCCCGGTGACGCAGGGAGGAGGAGGGAGGGGGGGAGCCAGTGGGACCCTCTGTATGGAGCCTTTGGTACTCCCATTTCATGACGTGAAGTGATGTTTGGTACATGCCACGGCTGATGTTGCTTAGGGGCCTACATGTGTTCAAACTTACACCACCCCAGATCTCATCAGTCTCTTACCAAATTAGCCATTTATTTTATTCTACCTTGGTTTAGGATAAAGTCTGGCCTCTTACGCACAATACGCGTTTCCAGTCAATTCCAAAAGGCCAGCATTGGGACGGATGTTTACACACACCTTCATGTACCAAGAGAAATAATTTATCTGACTGCATGTACATCAGACGTGTGTATTAATGACTAAGGAGCCAAACTTGCACCTTTGAGGTTACTGAAAGGGATGAACAGGGGCCCGTCGTGCGCGTGCACGTGTTGGGGGGGGGGGTCGGAAACGGAGCAGACAAGCATCAGGAAAGAGCAGACAACAGGTTGGGTCCCTGAACACGGAACCTGAAACCAGCAGCGACACACTCTGCTGTCTGCCTCCGAGAGATTCTGGAGCCACTGTCTGCGTTATCAGGACGCGATAACAGACGACAACAAACCTGCACACACACACACCCACCCACGCTGCAGGCCAGGTTATCCTAAAGATGTGTCACATATGACACCCAAGGTTTAACCAATAAAACAGTAACATTTTGTTGCTTTTCAGCTTCAGATTTAGCAGTTTCGCTGAGTTTTTGTTCAAAATTCCAGTGAACAAGACACTCCTGTCTCCTCCAGCTGTATATTCTTCAGCATAAGACAGTGTCAATTAAGCATACAATCAGTGATTTATAGATTAACAACAACAAAGTACAAATCATCACGCCGGACAGCAGTAAAACAGGAGACAACCGTGCGTAATGACGCATACACGTGTTTCCCCCCGCGCAGTTGGCACTAAACCTGCTATTAATGCCTGTGGAGACGGTCACAGGAGACAGACAGTATTATCGTTTGTTTTATCTTCAGCGTTTAGCACAGCCACGGGGTAAATGGGTCCCCCTGTCTCCGACCTAGCCATGGTGTTTATAGTTTTAAAGACTATTTGTGCGCCTCGAGAGCTGATGAATGGCCGTAAAATCTTTCTCAGGCGCAGTGAGAGTCAACACTGGCCCGGCTCTTGCTGTAATAATTGGCGAAATAAAGTAAACGCACGAGGGGAGGGTGGGGCACAAGACATGGGGGGAAATGTTCTCATCATGATTGATTTCTTCTGGCTTTGTGTGGTTAGAATGTAATGTTTTACTGTTTTCCGTCTATAGTTGCAAATAGATATTCAAAATCCAAATCAATAATCCCGTGGAATTATAAATTATCCACTAAACTAGACGCGTCTTCAGTTCCACCGGATAGAAAACTGTAAATTGAACATGGCAGGTCTGGCATGTGTTTCATATCCCTAATGCTCCGTCCTGCAGCAGCCCCGCCGTCCCCTTTGACCTGTCTTTCTGCAGCACATCTCCAACTCAGATAAAGCGTCAGATAAGGTTGCTTAAAAACTTCCGCTGCATGAACCAGTGAGTATTTTGAGGGCTGCGTGTCGGAGTGAGGAGCCTCTCCGCGTGGGTGTGTGCGCGCGCGCATGTGTGTGTGTGTGTGTGTGTGTGTGTGTGTGTATGTGTGTGTGTGTGTGACCCGAATTAACATTTTTGTCTCTTTCCTAGACGTTCCTGGTGGCGCACGACGCTGCTTTATAATGGACTCTCTCTGTCCTGGAGGCCTTTTGGTGATTTAGATCCATTAACTGTTGAGTGATTACACTGATTGGGATGTAATCCGGTTAAGAATGGCATAGCAAACATTTTACACTTTCACCACAAAACCTGGTTGGCCTCTTTACCTGCTTAAAATTTCAGTGCGTCAAGACCTATCTCAAACATTTTAGTAATATAACAATTTCTAGTTTCAGAACTTTGTATATGAAAAAGTAGGCTATGCAAAAATGAGGTGACAAATGCTAGTTTAAACTGTTGCAGTGTGATATATATTATTCTATATCATTTTGTAATGTTGAAATGCAGAGTAGTTGACTTATCTGTCAGAAGTAACTTTTAAAAAATCCAATATTTATGTTGTAATATTTAGGAAAAAAAGGTTTTACATTTGATTTCTTTTGGTTGGATGATCATGAGAAATTTGAGTTTTGTTTCACGGAGGAAACCTTTTTTGTAGCTGTATTTCTTCGTCAGGCCTGGGATAGAAGGCAGAGTATTCTGTTTCTGGACTGAGCAGTAAAACAACATGTACTTTGGATTGTTTACTGCAATGTCATTTTAATGGTGTCTTGTAAACCCATGGGGGTTGGGCACATGTAAGTGTGCATGACACCAAATAAACAATCAATCAATCAATCATGTAGAAAGTTTCAGAAAATGTCTAAATAAAGAACAAGTGCTTTAAAATGTTGGAGGACAATACATAAGTACATGTAGGTACTATTAGCCCCTGAGATATTGTTGAGAAGATTAAATGAAAAACAGAACGTACTATTAAAGAATCCAACTACAGAATAAGAATCAAAAAGCATTGGAAAAGAAGCCTGAAATACATATAACAAAATTCACATATATGGGCACATCAATAGATATACAGTATATTTATATACAGAATAAATACACATACACTATATGTAAACACACGTACATGTATGTGCTGTATTTTACATACAGTTACACACCAATGAACATAAATGTATACACACAGACATACAAATACAAAAAATGATCATGCACATGCCAATAAAATAATGTGTAAAACATTCAAATAAAGTGAAATCAAATAAAATATTCTTCACTTCACAATTGAAGAAAGAGAGAGTGAGTTTTAAGAATTTAAACGAGGACATACAGTGAACCCGCCTGACCAGACAGGCTCAGTGCTCGATAAGAAGAAGCCCACTCCCGATGCCTTTCATCTGGAACCCGGGACAGCCAGAAGGGCCTGTTTGAGGATCTTACAACACACCCTGGTTCATGCAGAGTTACAAGATCTGTGATGTTGAAATCTGCAGTGATGTGCTCTATTGTTCTGGATATACTAAGAGTCTGGCTGCTTCTGATGAGACATTAAAAAGCACTGTCTCTTGACCATCTGTGGAAATAATATAGGCGACTGTGGAAAGTTTTAAAATTATTCTGTTCTTTTATAAAAATTACATCTGACTGATTTGTCTTATTTTCTAGACATTAAAATATTAAGTCAAATTTTTATAGTTTAAGGAGACAAAAACACCACACTTACGTTGTCATAATGTAACAACACAAATTTATCACACCGACCAAAGGAGAATATTGGAAGGTCAATCCAATTATTTCATGTATACAGTAGTTGATGCACACTTGTGGACGAATACAATGCTTCAAACTGAGTATTTTCTTCATTTAAAGATCATTTTTTGACATTTCTGCTTTATAATTGTTAGTGAGAGAGACAGGAAAGGCAGAGGAGAGACAGGCGATGACATGCCGCAAAGGGCCCAGGCTGGACTCAAGCTCTGGCCTCTGCAGTGAGGGCTCAGCTTTAATGGTGTTTGCGCTGTGCGTTTGCAGAAAGCTCCCAGGACGCCTCAGACCGACTTATATCTATGCCGGGGAGTTTAAATGGAAGCTAACTTAAAATGCAGCATCATAAAAAAGAAAATAAGAATTAGCCTATCCTGAAAAGAAAATCAGTTTTGAAACTAAATTCATTCAAAAATGACATTTATCTCTTTTTGAATTCATTGTCTGATGTGACAGAGATACATTTCTACATTTCTTATCTTGTAAATCACTGAAGAACGTTCATAATTCTGAGGATATTAGTCCATTCTTTCCCGTGCATGGCAATTATCATACATTTTGGCTTAAAAAATTGAAACAGTAACAAAACGTTAACAATAATTCCTTACAAATTACAAGTTAATTTACCACAATATTGACTGGACCTGAATTAAATTGCCTTCTAAACACATAAACCTTTAACATCAGACGTCACAGCCTTTGTGTGACCCAGCAGCACTGTAGCCTGATACACTGTCAATTCATATCACCACCTGTTGCTCCATCTTTCTTTTCAAGAGTTATATTTCCCAGTATATCTCCTGATTCCCTCGCGTATAAATTAATGCTTGATACTGTCCAGTTTGTCTTGGGTCCAAGGTCAGGCCTTGTCAGCTGCATCATCACGCCATGTCTCCACCTCTGCCGCTCCTTGGATGTTTCATATAATATTAGTAACGGGTGGAGATATGATGAACTGATAATAGACATGATTGATGTGGTTTGCTGGCTGATGAGTTAAGTCTTTGGCCCCTTGGCTCTGTGTCCTCACCACCACCACTCCATTATGAGTTACACCACCACCATGTGGCCATTACGAGAACACACCCAAACTTTGTTTAATCCTTGGTCCGTGTGCTGTTTATGATGACAATATGGATTTTTATTGTAAGAATAATCGTGGTGGAGCTCCTGTTGTGGCAACTGTCATTCAGTGGTCAGCATGCTGTATCATTTATAGCGTGAGATAAGCATCCGCTGATCCAGGGTCAGGTTATTGAAACTGGAAACTAACTGAATATGGCAGGAATGTCGAGTGCCATCTGTCTGTGCATCATTTGTCTTGTCTGTGATGGAGGGAGCAGCATCCCCTTCATCTACGCTCCATCCTCTGCCTCCTCCCGCCAACCTCCCCTCCCTTGACTCGCACCCTCTCAGGTCATGTTCATAGGCTTGGCAAAGCTTCACACAGTCTTCTGCTGAGTTCAAGGTGGTGTTAGGGTCCCCAGGGGACATGAGAGGATGGTTTTTACTCTGTGGCTGCTTTAGTTTTGTCTACAGCTGATGTTTGAGGTCAGCGGTGGGATACTGCTGTATTGTAGCTCATGAGCTGATGAATGGATTTTAAGGGACAGGTTGTGCCCTGCTGACATGTGCAAACTCAATATGAAAGCTGGATTCTAAAGGGGTATTGCGGTGATTTAGTATAGTTACTCAAAATTAGAGCAGCAGAGGCCGAGATGTCCTAAAATTTAGTCAAGCTTCAAACCACTGGATGCTACATGTCCTATAACTTAACTCAATAGCATCTTTTATTAGACCCTCCCCGCCCTTAAAGGGATAGTTCGGATTTTTTTAAATGGGGTTGTATGGGGTAGTCTACTTATCCATAATCAGTGTATTACCGATAGTAGATGGTAGCAGGCACACATCCACTTTGGAAAAGCAGACAGGAATATCGTTATGGAAGCTAAACAATGTACTGCTGTGGATGGGGTGGCAGCAAAACACATTTTAGCCACCTATACCCACGTTTAACCATCAGTTAAAGTATATGGCTTGTTATTGTGTGGCTTTACTGAATCCAGACGAACCACTGAAAACACAGAGGTAACACAATAACACAAATAAACCAAGTGATCGAGCCAGTGAGACCAGCAGCTCCTGTGTTCTGTGAGGTAAAATTACTGTTGTTGTCAAAGGAGTCTAGAGGGTGCTTCAGTTCCCTGTCGGAAAGAGCTGTCTTACGACCAAAGCAGTGAAAATATTCTAAATATAGTGTACAATTAAACTGATAGGTGCTCAAAATACTTTTTGTTGCTGCCCCCTTCCACAGCAGGACATTGCTTAGGTTCCATGGTTGTACTCCTGCCTGCTTCTCTGTGGATAAGTACCTCATACAACCCCACTTTAAAAAAAATCTGAACTATCTCTTTCACTACAAGGTAAATGGATGTTGAATCAGAGACATATTAAATCCAAGTATCCGGAGTAATAGAACCCCCTGAGCTGCATCTGTCTGATAAAATTTTTCCTCAAAAGATTAGATCTATCTTCGCTCAAGTGTCCATCAGTGTGTGTGTGTGTGTGTGTGTGTGTGTGTGTGTGTGTGTGTGTGTGTATGTGTAAATGAGTGAATGAGAGACAAAATAAAATAAAGTGATTTTTGTGTTGAGGTAGAAAAGTGAAGTCTTGATGGGCAATACCAAACCTTTTTAATTTGGTATAATACTGATACTGATACTGATACTTTTTGTTACAATTTTAACAATACCAACACTGCACTAGTGGTTAGCACTGTCGCGTCACAGCAAGAGGGTCCCTGGTTCGAACCCTGGGCTGGGGGAGCCCCTCTGTGTGGAGTTTGCATGTTCTCCTCGTGTCAGTGTGGGTTTTCTCTGGGTACTCCGGCTTCCTCCCACAGTCCAAAGACATGCAGGTTAATTGGTGACTCTAAATTGCCCGTAGGTGTGAATGTCAGTGTGAATGGTTGTCCGTCTCTATGTGTCAGCCCTGTGATAGTCTGGTGACCTGTCCAGGGTGTACCCTGCCTCTCGCCCAATGTCAGCTGGGATAGACTCCAGCCCCCCTGTGACACCCAACAAGATAAGTGATTATGGAAATGAATGAACGATACAAATTATGTCTTAAATGGGTATGTTATTTTTCAAAATAATGGTCATTTTTAGAACTAAAAGATAATTACAAGGAACATAAATCTTTTTACAAATATTTAACTTTTAAACCAGTTTTAGTATTATTAACTTTGGGGTTTTTATACAGCTATTTATATGCTGTGTTACTGATTTTATGCACTGTAGACTGAATGATTTTAGACAGGGCTACATACACGTAAGGGCAAATCACATGACACATACTGGCAATTAATAACAAAATTATTACAAAAGGAAATATGAGCAAAATTTAAGAAAAATGTTGGTCCTAATAAGTGTAAAAATAGTCCAGTATTTTACAGAAATACTATTTTTAAATAATAATAAAATAATTAACATAAATATGAACAAAATAAGTTAAAATACCAATAACAGAAAACATGTGCATATGTCGCACATTTTGTATTTATGTAATTTTACTTTGGTCCATCCCTACAGTACATCCATTTAAAGGAGATTGAAGTCTCAAACCCATCCTGTGATGACCCCATTACCTAGGTTATTTTCTCAGACTTTAGAAAGCTTCCTCAAGAGCTACCCAAGACTTTAGACAACTATTGTTGAAATTATACTGTAGAAACTAGTAGGCAACAGCACTCACAAGACTGGAGTCAAAACCAAGTTTTAATAGGGCAACACACAGCCAAACAAAATGACAGACGCATTTCGGCCTAAGCCTTCTTCAGTGTATCAAACTGGCACCAATCACAGTGCAAGGTGTAATGAGAGGCAATAGACACCATATGTGTAGCAGCTGCAGCCAGTGACAGGCTGACACAAGACAATTGCCAAGTCTGATGCAATGTCTGATGCACAAGAATCAATACATGCGAACAGAAACATTCAGATACAATGAGACATATAAGAACATCAAAAATATTAAGCTTCAGACTAGTTGAATGAGAAATTTTACTGTAAAAATTCATGGTTCCTCCATTTCACTGTATTTTTTAGAAAGTTTTCTGCATTATTGCAGTGTTACTAGAAATTGTTGCTCCTCTGAAAAAAAAAAACAATATCTCTTTAGTCATGCTGGTATGTTTTGAGGATCTCCACCCTTGAACCTGTGGTATAGTCGCCACTATGCTTTACTTTTCTCATCAAGTGCAGTGTTATCTGCTCTATCAGTCCACATATGGCTTTTGTTGTTAGAACACAAAGTGACCAGAGGAGGGCAGCATCACACAGTAGTTTACTGACACTCCTACAGTAATACCTCAAACTCATAATATCTTTTTGGATAACTGTCATTGAATGTTGTATCACATCATTACATCATATTCAGATTGCAGACATTTGCAGTTCTTGATGTAGATTGAAAATTGTTGCAGTGCTGCTCCTGCATTTACAGCAGGTAAGACCTACTGACTCATTGTTTGCTGAAAGTGTGTTTATCTGATCTGTTCATTTGAACTTTTCCAACTCTAAATTATACTTGTCTGGTGTATTAGCAGCTATGTAATTTCCCTAATGCTCGGCCTATTTGTAAATATACAGTATAGCTCTGCGTCCTCCTTTGTCCCCTCTTTAAATATTGGTTTTCATGGGCATGAGCTCATCCTACTAGAGTTCTCCAGTGACCCAGGACCAACTATGTGCCCTGAGGTTTGCAGCGTCTCTCCGCGAGCCTGCATGTGCTGTATCAGCTGCCGTCGCTTTATGGCCCTTAACTCACCCAGCCTTCCCTGAGCCCATTTAACATGCTGACTGCTCTATTTTCCATGCAATTGGAGTTGACCAAGAAATGAGGTAAGAGCATTGCTAATAGGCTAAATGACCAACATTGTAATAAGGCTTGCCGGAGCAGCTTGATTACCACACTTGGCCCTGATGGATAATTCATGTGGAGACAAAAGGTGGCGTGGAAAGAGCACTGATCTCTGTGCACGTCTCTGGTCAAGGATGAGCCCTGCGTGCCACATATCAGGTCCTGACACTCACATAAACACACACACACACCCACACTGTCAGCTGTGACGTGCATATATCGCCACAAAGGCCACTAAGTCACTGGCGTCATGCTGTCATCCTGTGCAAAAACCAGTGGCATGCTCACACATAAACACATCATTCAGCGACTCTGAATCCATTTTCATCACCTCTAACTGTGTGGCAAGTTCTGCAGCGTTTAGAGCATCGATCATTGTGTCGTCATCTTGGCACAGAGACTGTGTCTGGACACTGCTTCATCCAACTTGAGCCCATTATTCTCAGTATTTGACAGGAAAGTTCAGGGACCATCGACATGATGGCTTGACCCACGTCTCGGACACTCGCTGAGAAGTCTGTTGAGCAGGTTAAAACACAGCTGAGCAATTTAGAAAAGGGCTAATTATAACATGCTGGGCCGAGCTGAGCCACCGAGTCACCTAGCAAGCGCAGGACTGCGTAAGGTTACTGTACGCTCACTGTGTGTTTTGTGTGCGAGAGTGAGAGACAGTGTGTTAATGTGTGTCCTCTTCCTGTCTTCCCTCACTGCCTGTCTCTCCCTCTCTAATGGGGACAGTATGAGAAGAGAGCTTGTGCTCCGTCTGGACCTTTCTAATTGCCCCTGCCACAGAGGCCTGATACAGCAAGACCCTGTGTTCCCAGCAGGTCAGGCGTGTGTGTGTGTGTGTGTGTGTGTGTGTGTGTGTGTGTGTGAGTGAGTGAGTGAGTGAGAGAGCGAGGTAGAGAGAGACTCGGGCAGACAGAATCATCACTCAGGTGGTGCTCCCTTGGCTCCACCACACACATACAGGCCCCACATAGAGAACACCATTCATTATAAATATCAGCGCTACAGGAGCAGAGCAGGAGTGGTGGGAAGAGATATGAAAGGGGGAGGAGAAGGTGAAGGAGGAGAGGGCAGGACAGAGAGATGAACAGAGGAGATGGGAGATATTTGTTAGACAGTAGCTCAATAAATTCTGTAGAACTTTCTAGTGTCGTTATCAGCCTTCTCTGTTGAGAAAAGGCTTCTAGGATACACACACACACACACACATACACACGTATGCAGCTCCATCTTATGCGAGCACATAATCTTCCTGCAGCCCTTAGGCTTTCTACTATACTGCCAGGCCAGGTTATGAAATCCACCCAGGGCCAGGTTACAAAAATCCTCTCTGTGGTATCTGCCAGGGAAGGCAGCTCCGTGTTGACAGATGGGCACAGCATTCCTGGGCCCCGGGCCTCGCCAGCGCTCTGCCAGGAGCCGGACTGAAGGAGCCATGGAGAGGCTGACTGGCATTTCTTTACACCTATGTGCTTAATTTCTGTGGCAACCTCGAGGCACGTACGACATGAGTTACATTCCCTGAATGCTGCTCCTTCAAACTGACACTCAGGGGCAGTGATGGGCGTTACTGTGGAATGAATAGGGTAGTGATGGGTGTCATGCATGTGTCTGATTTAATTAAAACTGCACTAAAATGATATGGTAGCTACGAGGCTCATATTGATTTGGTCGCTTCTCTTTGTTAATCTCCTGCAATGTAAAACATGACTTGTAAATTCCTTTTTTCTCTGGGTTTATTCACATGTGACACCAAGATTACACTGATCTAGAGTGTTTTCTAGTGGTTTACCTCCACAGCTGAGGCAGGCTCCGTCCCATGCTGGCCCAGTTATGTGATCTATGTCCAGGCAGGGAAGAAAAGTTCGACCCCTTCCCCCCACGCCTCATGCTGCTTCCACAGGGATAGTGTTTTACATGCTCAAGGTGAGTGGAATACCAGCACAGCTTCTGTTAGCCCTGTGCTTTACTCACGCAGGGTCCCCCATCTCTCTGCCCTATCAACCACTGACCACCTGCTCCAACACCGTCCCCTAACCAGGTCACACTAATGAAACCTGCATGTGGCCACTTAGCATCCGCCGCTCAGACTGCACACAAAAATACAAACTCGGATGATTATGAGGGCAAGATATATATGTTTTTAAATTCTTTATCTTGGCAAAATTAAGCAATTTCTTGTGTTTTCATGTGAAAAAAATGTACAGTACATTCTACTTTGCAATTCAGCAGAGCATTTGGAACACAAATATAGCTTTGGCATGGCTGAACTTAATAGGCTGGCATTCTGCAAAACCATGCCACATTCTCCGCAATCACCACTCTTTAACATCTAGCACTGCATGGACACAATGTTCCAAGACGCAGTGCACAGAGGGTGCCCTGCCAACTCCTCAGACAGTGAGAGATTACAGTGATTACTCCTAAAGCAATCTCACTATGGCCTGATGTATGCATGGGGGTACAAAAAAAAGAGGGAGGGGGGCTGGTTTGTTGGGTGGGGGTTCAGGAACATTGGCAAGTTTCACAGCCCGAGAACAAAAAAAGACCTGCAAAACGTGAGCGAGTCGTTGACCTCGAAATCACTGTTAAAACACGGTGTCCCCATTTGGTAATTATCCTCCTCCAGAGATGAGGTCAGGCTGAAAATCAGCTGAAAACAAAGTGGGATGATGATGGCAGCGGTGACGACGGGAGCGAGAGAAAGAAAAGGAGAGGGGAAGAGGACATGACAGGGTGAAAATGAGAGAGAGAAGAGTGAGAGAGTGTTGTGGAACTCACTGCTTGGTGTGAGTGAGCATGGGAAATGCGTGGGACCATCACTGGCTCCAAGGGGATCTGTTTGGTGACTGACGCACACGCACGGACGTACATATATGCATGGGTACACACTCACGCACACATAGACACACACAACCAAGTGTAGAGCTATTCATTCACTTTGGCTTAGTCCTCTCAACAACCCTCCATTTAATGCTTAGCTGCAGCAGATGTCCATCTGAGCTACTGCAGTTTTTTTTGTGTGTGTGCAAAAATGTTCCCAAATTTAAGAATAAAATGTGTGCAAAGTGTTCATTTGGATCACATTTCCTAATTTACACAGCAAAAATCTGTAGTCTGCAGCTGTTAGCGTTGCTTTTCACTTGTCGAGGGGTGATGCACAGACAGTGCTGCCTGAGTTGCACCACCAGAGGGCAAAATCTGGTCAGAAACTATAATAGAGAGTCTCTCAAGCTCACATGCATGTACACACAGACACACACAAACACATGTTCATGTGCCTACATGCACAGCTGCACACTCCCCACTATTTGACACACATCCAAACCTTATGTCAGCATTTACATTCTTCCACTTGTGGTACCATATAGTATATACAATTCACAGCATGAACAGTTTATATTATACATTCTGTTGAATGTATAGAGCTGGATGTATAGCAGCTTTGCTGAGCACTGAATAATCTACTGCAACTGAAATGCAATGACTGACCCTTAAATCCCACCAGAGTGTCATGTTTAGGGAGGGAAATGTAATGTATGAGAGTTCATTTGACTGCCCACCAGGATCAAATGTCCACACAGCACAGGTAGCTGTCATGTTTGAGCTGGGAGGTCTCAAGGCTGACTCCCCTATGAGCTCACCTCATGGTAGATTATGGGTCCACTGGAGTATGTCCATGCTCAAGCCAAACTCTGGCAGCATGGAGCATGATGTGGCCTTTTCTCATGTCTAGTTATTTTTATGGCTGAGGTGGTGGTGGAGCCATTGGGAGGTCTGATTACCCTTTGGAATAGGCCAATACAATCAAGTGTCCCTGCAGTGAATCTGTGAATCCAGCTTTGACGAAGCAAGACTGCAACAGGCGGTTGTGAAGTGCAGCAGCAGCGTGTTATTACGCAGCATTTGCTGTATGCTGCATATTCAGCTCCATCGAGGTAAAGCTGAGCGGCCCACGCCTGTGCAGCTTTTTTTTATGCTATGTTTTTATGTTTCATATACGTCTGAGGGGAGAAGTTAGCCATAGGTGGTTCAGGTCAGCTGTTGTCAAGCCCATGCTGAGGGGCTGAGGGAAACAGAGCCGCTCAGGGCCATGACGTGTGCTGTTACTGCATGCGTGTGCACTTTTATACGGCTTTAATTACAGACTGCGAACACAGACAGACTTGTTTATTCTGCTGCGTAGTATACACTGAGGCCTGGTTGGCACCACAAACACACGTGCCACACACACACAGACACACAGACACACACACATTGCTTTGTAGTAGTAAAAGTATCTATCCTGGACAGCGCAGCAGGTTGTACCTGCCAGTGGAGTGAGTCACTTGTATTTTATGTCCGTGAATTTAGTCATTTATGGATATCTGAGCGCAGGACATCATCACTAACACCCAAGGTCGTCTGACGTTCTTCTTTTCATCATTTTTGTGATAAATAGCTCACATCTTTTTCTACTTTGCGGGCATTAAACAGTTCAAAGTTTCCAGAATTATAGTAGGCTATCAGCACCATAAAGTTGTATTCTAATTCCCTTAGCTTAAACAAACAGGCTATTTAAAGGGCATCAGCCTAACATAGGCTGCTTTATTTTGAGTAGACGAAGAAGGTATAAATAGACTTTGAGGAGTGCAACAAGCGAATGCTTCATATGAAATGGCTGGCGTTACATCATTGCCTGTGAGAGTGAAGTTCTGGAGAGGCGCTGGGCTCTCTGGGCCAGCCATTATGGTTTGTACTAATGTTCTGGTTTCACAATCCAAACATTCTAAGAGCTGTTATTTGCTCTCTTTTTCCCTTTTACTCAGTAATTCTGCTTCTTTTTTTCAGCCGAGCAAAGCTGTCAACAGAGAGGAGAAGCAGCTTTAAGTGGGAGACAGAAAAGGGATGGAGGAGGAGGAGGAGAAGGAGGAGGAGGAGGAGGAGGAGAGAGACGGGAAGAAGGGAGTTGGATGGAGAGAAAGAAGGAAAAGTAAAACAACACAAACAGATTCAACAAGTTTGCAAACTGTGTCACCTGTGGGGTAAAGTTATATTGCGCCATGTGTCCATATTCATCTGTCCATATATGCGTAGTGGTGGCATGGGTGTATATTTGTCCATGCATGTGCTGAAAGAAAAGAAGGTCAGTTTGATTAAAGGATGAAAATGGCTGAATGTTTCTTGGCACACTCCCGTATTCCCAACCACTCAAACAGCAAGGTGTATCTCTGTGCAGACAGTCTGAGGTCTGGGGAGGCAGCGTCCACCATGTGGTTGGCATACTGCAACTCATCATTACTGCTGGCTTCAGCCAACGCTACTGAAATGACTTGTATAAGCGAATCAGTGCCGCTGTGAGGAGTTCCAACTGGTAGCAAAATCACAGGACAAACCAACGTCCCCCATCATGCTTCTTTCCCGCATTTATCCTCTGTCAGTAACAGAGCCTGCACTTTTTCAAACACGGTACGATGAAGAATAGCTGATTGAGCACATTCTGACACCAGACTTGTGTCTGTAAGTATTGGCTTGTGTGCTTGCCATCTCGTACGAAATCCGAACGAGAGAGAAAACGTTTAATTTTGAAGTGCAGAGATGATGAGATGAAAACATAACTTGTGGTGGAGACGTTTACGGTGGCCGCTGAAACGGGGCTGGGATGTGTCCCAGTTGTGTTCTATATTCTGTCTTTCTGTATGACTGCATGAATGATTACGAGATAAACGCAGTTGAAACCACTAAATGTATGAATGTGGTCTCAGACAGTACTACTGTACACCGTTGTCCAACAATGCAATGCGCAATTAAAATAGCTCTGTCTGATGGGAACAAAATCTGCCTACCAAAGGTTTGCTCCAGACTCGGTAAGTGTTAGTCCATTGTGCATTTTGGTTAAACATGTCTGTTTAGTGACTGGAGTTTTCTCCCATTACATTTAATAATAATAATCGTGACTTTGTTGCAGCTTGATCTTTTTAAGTGGCAGTAAATGCTCAGGATCACGTCTGTGCTTTCTAGGGGTAAGTAACTCTATCACATGCACACACAGACATGTTCATGCACAGCTGCACACTCACCACCATTTGACACATATCCAAACCTTATGTCAGCATTTACATTCCTCCACTCGCGGTAACATATAGCATATACAACTCACAGCGTGAACAGTTTATACTACACATTCTGTTGAATGTATAGAGCTGGATGTATAGCAGCTTTGCTGAGCACTGAATAATCTACTGCAACTGAAATGCAATGACTGACCCTTAAATCCCACCAGAGTGTCATGTTTAGGGAGGGAAATGTGATGTATGAGAGTTCATTTGACTGCCCACCAGGGTCAAACCTCCACACAGCACAGGTAGCTGCTGACTCAGCTCAAGGCTGACTCCCCTATGAGCTCACCTCATGGTAGATTATGGGTCCACTGGAGTATGTCCATGCTCAAGCCAAACTCTGGCAGCATGGAGCATGATGTGGCCTTTTCTCATGTCTAGTTATTTTTATGGCTGAGGTGGTGGTGGAGCCATTGGGAGGTCTGATTACCCTTTGGAATAGGCCAATACAATCAAGTGTCCCTGCAGTGAATCTGTGAATCCAGCTTTGACGAAGCAGCAGCGTGTTATTACGCAGCATATACTGTATGCTGCACATTCAGATTTACCTGTGCAGCTACGTTTTTATGTTTCACATACGTCTGCGGGGAGAAGTTAGCCATAGGTGGTGTAGGTCAGCTGTTGTCAAGTCAATGCTGATTTAATTTCCTTTTAGTTATGTGAAATAAACTTCTTTGTAGCTACAACTCACGTGTGGTCTTTCCTCCTTTGTCCGGCCTTGAGCCGGTTTGTGACCAACTGGGGGCTCGTCCAGGATCAGATTAATCATTTTGGTAAGATGAAGTCTAGGCTTTGTGGTTTGGTTTGTGTTGCTACCTCCTGTGATAATGAAGATTTGTTAACCCGTGTGAAGGCGTTTAGAGCTTTGGTCAAAATTACAGCTTCCTACTTGTTTAAATGCAACTTTGGGAAGCTGAAGAACTCATACACGAGATTTTTTTAATCTCATGAAGCAAAGCAATATTCAAGTCCTTTGTCCTTTTTGTTTTTGCTCAAAACTCCAACTGCCTAGTCACACTCACTTAACTAAAACATGGCCGAACGTTCAGTTCTGCTCACTAACCAGTTGGCAACATGGTTGTTCATAAATGATAAGCTAGGGAGCTGAGAATTAAGGCTGGAGGACACCACATTGGTTTCCAGTGAATAAGTGCTCCCCATCAGTAGCTGCCTGAAGACGAGGATCGAGGTTATATAGCTGTATGTTAGTTAGGGGGAAGCCCCCAGTTTGTTTGTGTGTCTGTTAATGCACTTTTTGTGTGTTGTATCAGATTTGGTGAAAGGCAGTGATTAGTTACCTTCCTGATTGTGAGCGTCATATAGTCAGAGTTTGGGTGTAGATTTTTACATTTGTCAGGGTGACTGGCTGTCCCACCTGTATAGTGGTCAAACAGATTTACTACCTGTGTGCTTGGGAAGCTATTGTGCCAATGTTGGCATTGTGCATGATTAGCAATTAAAAAACCCACAGCTGGCGGACCTGTTATTAAGTAGTGACTACCATCAGCCAAGTCAACAACTCTGCTGGACACTCGGCCATCGTACATTAAGTCCTTACAGAATAAATAGAAATGTGATATTTTGACTAATAATGTGCGAGTTGAAGGAAAGTCAAATCACCTCTGGGTCAGTGAGAAAGCTATTGGAACACAATTTGTTTAAGCTTCGTACAAATGGCAGGTCTTCATCCCAAAGACAAATTTCAGTTCATTACAAAGACAAATGTTGGGAAAAATGAACCCAGTGTACTCGCTGTGTTCTTTTCAAGCTGGCATGCTGTTAAACCTAACAATTGGTCTTTCACCAGGTGTTGGGCTGCTTAAAGCGGATTTGTCAATGGGCTGCCATTATTGCATTGACACAAGTCATGTTTTCTTAATCTGTAATTACTCTGCAATTGCAAACCAGCTGTAAAATCACAAGGATGGCTGTTCTCTACATGCTATTGGTCTGAGCTGCTAAACTGTCCCAGCATTTTCTTTTTTTACATATAATTGAAGTGAAACTGCCGGAGAGCGTTCTCCGTGCAGATCCTTTGGACAGTCTTGCTATAGTGAACAAAGAGCCTTGCATCCAACCTTGTGTAACATTCCTACTGGAACTGAGAATCTTCCATAAACTGTCTGAGTAGAAAATAGTAAAGCATTGGTGAAGAGACTGATTGTGGATGGCTGAGTCTTCCAGATGTTTGATTGCAGTTCCAGTGAAAATAGCTCTTTGGGTAATTGTCCTGCCATCTTAATACCTCCCCACTGATACATTTTATGAGAGAGAGGCTGAGATAATAGTGAAGAATGAAGCCTGCAAAAAAACCCAGACTGTTCGTGCATGTACTTGTCGTTCAGATTAGACAGAAACTGTGTGACAAATCCACAAGAGAGAGAGAGACACCAATAGAGAACAAGAGTTGAGGGCTTAGTGTTTCTCTGTTATCATTCCTCAAGCAAGACACTATAGCCTAACACATCCAACACAGGGCGCATGCTGCAAGAGGCACCGAGGGAGTGCCTGGCATGGTTGGCATGGTGCCGTGGCCTGTGCTGCCTGGTGCATGCCACTCATTTCTGTGTGAAGCTGAAGCTGTCGCCACATGGACAGCTGGTTGTGAGCTGCAGAGCCCTGCGAGAGCACAAACCACCACATCCTTCTACACCGTCAATAAGCTGGTGCATAATACCCATAGATCCGCATCAGTTTACCCTCTCTAAATCGCTACCAACGAAATTTGTCTGGAGACCATGAAACTGACCTTAGACAAGCGCCTGGAAACAAAATGACACCCTCTGGCGTTCCACAGCAGTGCAACAGGACCCTGTCCTGAGTTAGATGAGCCTGCTTTCAATCAGCACACATCAGGCTGTATATCAGGTCTAATTAGTGCATGTGGGCCTGCAGCACAGAGCTTGGTGTGAGACATGAGCTTTCCGTGCACTGTGAGCTCTCCCCCGCACGGCACAACCAGACCTCGTGCCTATACGGCTTGTATTGCGTGGGACGTGACGCACAACTTTTATGGGCTCACCATTTCTCATCTTAACAGCACATGTGTCGCAGTCTGAACAAGATTCCACAACAACTGGATCAAAAACATGCAACACGGACATTCATATCCGTGCCGCTCTCGCACACACACGCCGCGGTGCTCAGCAGGGCCAAGTGTCTTACGAGTTACAAGAGTGGACGGATTTAGGCCTTAAACAGATAACAGAGGTCTGAAGGGACAGAAAGAGGAGGGGGAAAGGTTGAACGATACAGTTTGGTTAGATGTGTGAGTGCAATGTTGAGAGGCTTTAAGGACGTACAAATGGGATTAAGGCTGTAAAGATTTGTATGAAAAACCTCATAAACATCTTTCAATGGACATAATGTAATTTATCATAATTTACTCAGCAGTTATGCATGGCTCTTAGTGACAAACCCACAGAGGAATATCACCTGACTCTGCAGGTTTCAGTGCCTTTCAGTTTGTTGTTTGGTTTTGTGGCACGCAACTTTTCTGTTTGTTGCTCCAGTCTCAACACTCTCATCACCCCATGTTTTCTGTCTCAGGCAGGCAGATGTTTTTGGTGAAAATGCTCTAATAAACCCACTGTACACTACCTGCCCTGCTCCAAATGGCTGACAGACAAAGTCAATAACCAGCTGAGGTGAGCACAGTGGAGCATGTAGCAGCTTAAGAGCCAGATATTTCTCTCATGAGTGAGCTGAGACCAAAGACGGAGCTAAAAGGTGAGTGAATATTAGACTTGCATTAGTCAGGTGTCCAGAATCATGACTCCAAATGTTGCTGTTTGTCTGCTGAATGTATAAATAAGAATATGTTCACTATAACAATTTTATAAGGGGATAATACTGTAATGATGTGCTTACAGCTTGTTATGCTGCCCCCCATTGTCCAAAAAAGCAATTAAATGAGCTACTAATGTTTTTTTGAGAGCATTAATATAGCAGCAAACAAGTATTTGCTATGTAAAGATATAGTAGAGTAATGACGTCCTGAGCAGCGAGTGAAGTCACGCTACCTCTTTGTGTGTTGTAATCCGAGCTTCTCTGTTCTTTGTTGTGGTAGCCAGCCGCACGTGCATGTTAGTGCATTGAAGTCTGTGTGTGTGTGTCCCACTGGCTAGCTAATTGCCACTGCTTGACACTGCACCCAGATAATGGCTACCGCTGATAACTCTGTCCCGATCCACAATGCAAGCATCGCGCCCACCCCCAGGTCCCCCCTGTGTTAACACTGTTAGCTCTGTCAGCACTGTTGCCATTGTTAGCAGTGTTTGCGCTGTTAGCACAATTAGCCGCTAACCGGCAGGTCAGCCACCTCCATGTTGAGAGCCGTGTGCAGACAATCCTGGCTCAGACTCTGTATTACAAACCCTTTTTACACAGAGATTCGGCACTAGGATTGCAATGAAGGCCCTTTATTACGCTGCCTTTTTATACATATATATGTATATGACCAAATACCATCAGCATAAAGCCACATTAGTGTGTGATTTAAGTAATGAAGTCAATGGAAGCTAAAACAACGTGATGGGCGTGATGTGTAACACGATAGCGTTGGCCTCTAGTGCAACATATAACTTAGCATTTAAGATGACAGCACTTTCATAACAATAACAAGGAATTCCTTGACCTTGTTGTCTCTTCAATTTGTGGACATCCTCAGCTGCTGTTATTCTTCTTTGAGTTAGCTGTTAGCTGCTGCTAGCTGCTTTTGAAGTCTCCCAGCAGTGGGTCGCACACATAATACCTTTTCAAAACGTCACACCTGTCCCATTATGTCAGTTGTCCCTTTAACAAAGATGTCTTTGCTGCCGGCCTAAAGGTCCACCCATTCCACCACTGTACCTTTTCTACGGAATTGTGAGGCGGAATAACGGCCCAACATTCCCGCCTTAAACAGGCTGTGTAAAAGGGGCTATAGATATGCTTTGAATTTCACATGCAACTCTTATAATGCCGCTTTAGCCTATTCATACTGAATGCATTTCCTCCCTCATAAATTGTTTACAAAGCAAATTCTTAAAAATGCAGATAATGATCTTGTCTTTTTGGGTCAGCATCACATTACCTGCAATTCCTGTTCCTGGAGGCTCCAGAATGACGAGAGAGGACAGTGCAGTGGAGAGGTGTGTGGTGGGGTATTTGAACAGAGCTGCCCCTCAGAGCACTGTGTACGTCCCTGGCTAGCTGCTGGCCTCAGGGCAGAGATTGGCTGAGCTGTGTGACTTTATTGGGAAAATTAGGGTAAGTGGTGTGGTGGGGAGCATGTGGGCGGACTGGGGGGGCGTTCTGAGCGGGGGTGGGTTACTGACAGGGGAATTTACTTACTGGCCCTGGAGAGACGTTCCTCAGTTACGTTGTGGCTGTTGAAAAACTAATCCTTGCAGTAAATCATGACATTATACATCCACACAGCTAAAATTATCCGGTGAAGGTCAGGCAGAAATTGTGACCAGGGTTTGGCTGCATTCTGACAAAGTGCTAGCAATCCAGAAGTAGACAAACATCCAGATAAACATAGTTCTATCACTCTGGCAGCTTCGCACAGCTCCCTGACAATGTCCAAACATTGCAATTTCAATTTGCACGCCCTGAATCATTACACAAAATGCAGGTATTTTAGGTAGGCCGAAATTGTTTTATTATTTTTAACACAGTAATTGCAAGGCAAATGGTCTTAATTGTAACCCCAGCCTCTGAAATAAACAAGGCTGAAAAACGAAAGTGGTGATTATGGTTTCCTTGGGCCTGATGTGGGATTTGTGAAGCTGCTGCCAACTGCGTTTTCATGTCACTGTTTCGAGTTCCTGCCCAATATAGACACACTGAATCACTCATCAGAACACATGCTTTAATGGAGGACAGTTCGAAAGGCTCTGTCCAGCACAGGAGAGATACTGAATCTATCCACCCCCATTATTCCCCCCTCAGTGGAATGTTCCATAGGCAGTAACCTCCACAATTACCCCTGCCCCCGTGATGAATGGTGGAAAAACTGGATTTGACAAATAATATCTATCAGCGCTTCTTTTTCCCAGAAAACAGTTAAATAGATATGGTGCAGCCAGAAGAAATGCACAAATGTCATTATAACATACAGGAAGGATTTCGATGCCTCAATTTGAATAATGCTAAATGTCTGCGATATGATTTGACATTGGTGCCAGAGCTCAGCGAGAGGCCAAAGCCAGCAGTCTGGGACCTCTGCCTCTCTAGCTGCCTTTAGCAGATGCTCCTATCACCACATTTAAACATTTTTCTTTAAAGCCACAGTGTGTAGGAATTTCTCCCATCTAACGCTGAAATCATATATTGTATTCAAACAGATGGCGCACTCTAGCGCCTCACTGTTTCAAACACGTATTGCAACAACTGTAGCCGCTGTGTACCAAAAAGCTATGATAACACTGATGAAACCATGTCATCCGATACTACATGGAGTATTCATTCAGGCTCCTACACAGACACACGCGACGCGAGTTGACAAACCCCCTCCTCACCATGCTGGCTGTGTTTACAATGTAGGACTGTTGGGGCGGATGTAAATTGAAACAAACCAATCACGTCTTGTCCTTTGACAACTGACAAGTGGCTCAACCTCACACACCTCATCCCTCTCCTCGCATTACTGCGCCGCTAACAGCTGTTAGTGGCCAGCGGCACTACTGCCGCATAACAAAGTCCCACTCTTTGAGCATAATGCAGGATCATGCATTATGCAGCATCACGGGAGACGGAATCCTCGTCGCCAAGAAAGTGCAAAAGGGAATCAAAAAGGCAGCGTGACCGGCGAATTAAAAAAACAAGGGTCAGCATTGGGGTTGCCTTTCCCAGGTGGAGAGAGCTGCTGAAGGAGAAAGGTAATACAATCACAGGCCAGCGCTAAAAGCGGCTAACAGCTAACAGCGGCGCAGTGATGCGAGGAGAGGGATGAGGCTGTTAGCGACTGGCCGCTAACAGCGGCTAACAGCCAACAGCGGCGCTGGCTTGTGATTGCATTACCATTCTCCCTCAGCAGCTCTCTACCTGGGAAAGGCTACCCCGATGTGGGCCTTCGTTTTTTTAATTCGCCGGTCACGCTGCCTTTTCTATTCCCTTTTGCGCTTTCTTGGCGACAAGGATTCCGTCTCCCATGATGCTGCATATGCATGATCCTGCATTATGCTCAAAGAGTGGGACTTTGTTTCAAATTTGCCAGGGTAGTAGCGAAGCGCCTCTTGCTCCTCTCCTTCGGCTCCTCAGTCACGCAGTGCTGGCCTGGCTCTCAACGAAAACGCCGAAGGCGGTGCTGTATGTCCCTTGCTGGCGGGTGTATTCTCAAGATGGCGAAATGTAATGGAACCCCACAGACGACTTACCCGCACAATGTACAAACAAATCCGAAATTCTCCTTTTACGAAAATAAGTCAGATTATTGGTGGAGGTAATAGTACACCAGTGATGACATATTTATGAATGCAGACATCAATTTTTGCCAATAAACAAAAATGTTACACAATGTCCCTTTAAAGATCAGACTACAGTGGATGATATGAACATGAATCTGCTGTCATTAGATATCAGCAGCTGCTTCAGGTACCTTGTTGAATGCACTCGGGCGTTAATGGCAACTAGACTGAGATGCTAATTCACCCATGTTGTGGCAGAGTGGATTGTAGGGCAGAGGTGAGGGTGTGACCTTTTTTTTTGCATAGACTTGATTCCTGCTGCCTCAGCTTGGCGTCCTCTTCTCAGATGCCGCTGCCAGGCGCTCACTATGGCCATTTTGCTACCATGCCAGTGTTGTGCTTGGCCAGACGTAGGAAGAACTGAAGTGTTGGCAGCACGCAACTCTTCAAACACAAACACACTCACACACACAATGCCCCGAGAGGTCCAAGCCAGTCACACAGGTGTAATGATTTAAGACCCAAATTAGCTTTTAATTTGACTCCTGTCTGTTTTAGGTTGTTTATGGGTGATTTGCTGACTGATGTTGTGGTCCATTTGGAGACAGATGGTGGCTGGTAAACACATAAACACACATACACACAAACACACCTTTCTCATTAGGCATACTTTAAAAAGAGTGAATTTGTTATAACTATATGGCTTTAGTAATGGTAAAAAAAAAAAAAAGTATACATTAGAGAGGCAGTTCAACATTTTGGGAAACACGATTATTCACTTTTTTAAAAGTTGAGGGTGACACCGAAAACACACCACGCTGCAGCAAAGTGTGACCTGCAGCAAAATTACATTCTTCTGCAACTGAGAAGCATGTTCATGTGTTTCATGAGGGGAAAAAATCTGTGTAACATAGGTCAGCATGTCACAGGAGTCACAGGACTCTGTTTACTAACTGGCTTCAGATACTCTCTTAATGGGATTAGTCGCAAAAGGTTTAACTGTTACCAAATTTTAGTTTGGCTGCACTTTGCCACTGATTAGATTGGCTGCACCTAGAAGTGGCTGCCGAACACATTTTTATCCCAACTTGTCACATACTGCCACTTTGTCAGTTGACGTACATGTCAAAATATGACGCCCTAGGTGCCCTCTAGCATCTGATTTGGACATTCACAGACCACATGTATGTATTTCAGTTTTCACAGGAAATGTACAGTTTCTGCTTGTTACCTGCAAAAAGTATTTTTCAAAACTTACAATCTAGGTAAAATACTTTGTTTTCAGGTTGATGTCCTTAGGTTTAGGCAACAAAAGCACATGGTTAAGTTTAGAAAAATACATCTTGGATTAACTTAGAATTCACACAGGAACCAAACAATGGGCATCCAGGTAAAGGTCCGGAGTTTTTTCTGCCGCCGACCAGTGCGTATCATACTGCTACAATGGGGCGCCTCTCTGCATCTGTGTCTCAAAATGAAGGTCTACTGACAAAGTAGCGGTGTATGACGACTTGGATTGGTGCCCACTGTCTCTAAAACTGGTATTTATCATATAGCTGTGGGGGGAAAAATTGATATAGCATAGTATCGCGATATTTTGCGCAGCGATATTGTATCGATACACAGACACCAAGAATCGATCTTTTATTATATACATTATTCATTTTTGCAAATATACATTTTAATACAACTTTTGGTAATAAAATGAATTGCTTTTTCTGGTCCACTAGATGGTGCTGATGTTTGTTTCCTGGTGAGGTCAACAGAGGTCACAGTCAGCATCTGGCAGGAAGTTCATCAAAACAAAGATGGAGGCACCAGAGAAAGAAATTAGAAATGTGCAGTATTTAAATTAAACGTATGGACTTATTTTGGATTTTTTAACACTGGAGGAAAGGAGGACTTGGATATGACACATGATTTGCAGCAGTGTCATATGAGAATGAAATACTTCGGGAATACTACGAACATGAGGGCTTACCTCATACTCCACCATCCAGAGATAGCATTAGCCGCTAACGCTAAACCAGCTCTGCTGAAAAATCAACCAACACTGGATTCTTAGCTCGACAAAACTACCATCTAACTCTGAGAGAGCTAAGAAAATAACGCAGTCCATAACCTACTTCATGTGCAAAGATCTGCATCCATACAGTGATGTTGAAAACAAAGACTTTTGTTACATGCTAAAAACACTCAGTCGGTATGTGACTCCGCCCTGACGTTTTTTCACCAACATAGCAGTACCCAAGCTCTACAGAGAAGTTGAAGCATACAGCTGAGGAATCTTTGAGTACAGCAGGAAGGGTGGAATTAACTTGTGACACCTGGACTTCAAGGTCAGTGGATTCATATGTGACTATAAGGGCACATTATCTCACAGAGAACTGCTACTGTCTCATGTTCTCCAAACTGAAGCAGTACATGAAAGTCACACCGAAGCAAACACTGCAGACCTCCTGCAAAATACAGCCGACAAAAACCTTGTCACTGTATCAGACAACGCTTCTAACATGGGTGTTACCATTGAGTTAGCGGGATGCCTGCTTGTGAAGTGTTTCCCTCACATGATTAATCTGGCCTTGCAGAGGGCATTAAATCTGCCAACAGTTCAGTTTGTCAGGTGTATGCAGCATTTCTGACAGGTTTTATGACTGTGTTGGTCAGTCCGTCTGCTTTGCATCACATTTTGCTGCAATAAAAATGATTGAGGTCAGATGATCAGACTGAAAACTTTATGTTATGTAACTGATGTTGACAAAGTTTTCCTTTGGGGAAATAATTTGCAGCTGGTCATAAATGTAGTAAATTCCAATATATCACAATGTATAAGTATCGCAATACTCAGCATATCGCAATAATATAGTATTGTGATCTTAGTATGGTGATAATCTTCTTTTATAGAATTTTTATACACTCAGAATTGGGGCACTCAAATATAATGACGGACAGTAATTGTAGTGCACTATATTAAAATAAGTAAGTAGTAATTTTGGAAACAGCCTTGACAACCAGTGGTAAAACACTGACTTCATAGCATCTCGCATGTTGCTTAGCAACCTCATGATGATGACAAGTTTTCAGAAACTTAGGACAGAGCCAGAAAAGCTGTTTGCCCCTGTTTCCTGTCTTTAAGCTAAGCTAAACTAATCACTTCCTGGCCACAGCTCCTTTCTTAAGGCACAGAAATGAGAGTATCAATCTTCTCATCTAACCCTCAGTGGAAAAAGTGAATAAGTATATTTCCCATAATGTTTTACTTTAACGCTTCATTGACTCCAGGTATAAAAAATTCCCTTGGCAGATGTCTGTCCCCCTCTAGCATGACTTTGTCTTGTTAACTAGCTCTATCGCACAAACAGATCTAGTGCTGCTGCCAGTTAAATCTTGTTCCTTCTGTTCAAAGGCTGCAGAGCACCTAAACCAAATCCAGTAATGCACACTTAATCAACATGAATGATGCAAGACCTGGTAATTGTGGAGGAATAACCCTTTATCGATGACCGCTTATAACTGCAGAGATGATTGCTCATTGTCATGTGAGAAACTCATGAACCTTAATTAAGGGAGTACTTAACCCACAAACTGACCATTTGTATATTACTCATGTTACCTTGTATTTGAAGTAAAAGGGGACTGTGTTTAACAACAGCAAAAATATATGAAAACACCCTTTGCAAACTCATGCAGTATAATCTGAGTCTCATTTATCCAGTCGTATGCTCAGTGTTTCCCAAACACTATGTGGGAAGTACTGAACATACGACTGGATGAGACTTGGATTATAGGCCACTGCATGAGTTGTGTAAGAGTTTGCAAGTGGCTATTTTGATCTCGGTTTGCTGTTGTAAAATGCCTGACCCCTGTGGCCTCAATTCATCAAGAATTGTCTTCATTTTTGGATGCCTACATCGTAGCCTATGCCATTGTAAGCATTTATACTTGTGCGGTGGTGTGTCTGTGTCACTCTGTAGTTACACCTCCAAAACACTAGTTGGCTTCTGTCTGCTTCTTTCTATGAAGTGCTGTAAAGTTTAGTTAATTCATAAAACACCCAAAACACACATTAAACATGGCTTAATAGAGACCATTTCAAACACAAATACACAAATCAGCTTCACTATAACTTGCAGCATTCACAGACAAGGCACTTGTCTTTATCTGGACACATTTTCCCCACAAATACAACATGCTAAAGTTTTGAGCACAAGCCTATGACATTTCACATTGTATAAATTAGCTTAGCAGCTAGCAGACTTTTCCTCCACTCATATGAAGCCAGGGACAACAGCAACATTTAACAAAGGTAACGTTGCAAAATTCGGTCCCATTACAACTCACAAGATTCACCGCCAAAACAACTGTCTTATACTAAATACGTTTTCCAAACAAATATAACATGCTAACATTATTAGCACAAGCCCAGGGCGTTTTCCATTGTATAAATTAGCCTAGCCTAGATTTCCTCTGCTCATATGAGGCCAGGATAAATCCGGATGTATAAATTGTTTGTAGTACCATTGGAAATTGTCTTCACATTTTATTGTTTCTTTTATGTGACATTAAAGTAAATAAAAGCTTAGTTTCCACTGAGGGAAATGGTTTAAGCTTACAACAATAGAGAGGAGGTTGGCGTTGCCGCAATGTGTAGTTACATTTCAGGGGAGGTGCACGTCAGGCTACAGCGTAGGGTACGGCGTCAATTCGCCACAGATGTATAAATCCCGCACAACTGATATACAAATGATGGTTTTGTTGTATGGGGTGCCGTTTGTAAAGTGGCTCACGCTGAAAATAACATCAACATTTTGCCACATTTAGCTTCAATGTTTAAAAAAGTGTTGTGAATTTTTTAACGTCACCTTTTACCACATTTACAGCAATATTTGTTAACTTAGAAATATATTAAATAGTTAAATCTAAATATTAAATGTGGCACCTAAATGTTAAATGTTAAATCTAAATATTAAATCTAAATCTAAATGTTAAATCTAAATCTAAATGTTAAATCTAAATGCTAAATATAAATATAAATATAAATGTTAAATCTAAATGCTAAATATAAATATAAATATAAATTTATATTTAACCCAAAGTACACGTGAAAGTACACGTCAAATAAAATTTCTCCAAACATGTTTCTTGTTATTTTAGGTAGTTATTATCACGCTAATGTATGTTCAAGTGTTCATTTCCCCCGATAAGTTGGTTTTAATTCGTTATTTGATTCTATAAACACAGTCTGACCATCTCGAGCTTTTATTTTGGTACTTCCGGTGACCGGCAGTGTGAATTTGCATATTAGCTAAATATTTAGTTTCACCCAGAACATTTAGATTTAACATTTAACATTTATATTTATATTTATATTTAGCATTTAGATTTAACATTTAGATTTAGATTTAATATTTAGATTTAACATTTAGATTTAGATTTAATATTTAGATTTAGATTTAGATTTAGATTTAGCATCTAGATTTAGATTTAATATTTAGATTTAGATTTAGCATTTAGATTTAACATTTAGATTTAGATTTAGATTTAATATTTAGATTTAACATTTAACATTTAGGTGCCATATTTAATATTTAGATTTAACTATTTAATATATTTCTAAGTTAACAAATATTGCTGTAAATGTGGTAAAAGGTGACGTTAAAAAATTCACAACACTTTTTTAAACATTGTTTGAAGCTAAATGTGGCAAAATGTTGATGTTATTTTCAGCGTGAGCCACTTTACAAACGGCACCCCATATTGTTGCTGAACAAGTCCTTTAATGACTCACATACTAACGTTTGCTGTTAATAGGTCCACTATAAAGGGTCATTTCACCACACATATATATATTTTTTTAATGGATTTCAGTTTGAATGCTCTGGAGCTTTTTTTTTCCAGATAGTAAGACGACTGGAGGTCAAACTCTCCACCTTACTGGATTCCTGATGAATCAAAAGTAGCTTACATAGTTTAGAGTGGCTATGGCAACTATGGCTTATTACTGATCTACGAAGCATCACTAGGGTAATAGGAAGGATAATATTTTGAGAGCCATTCGTTAAAACTTTATTAGCTGCTATGGTTTCACATCCACACAATGATTAATGAGATTGAAATCACAAAATGCACAAGGGTAGAAAATTGTCTCTTTCATGTGTCTGTCAGCACGTCAGCTGCACCAACCTTCCAAATTCAATATTCCTCCAATATATTTCATCCTAGAAGTAATTAACCGTAACTCTGATAATAAAAATGGCATCTTGGCAAATCCCTGAATAGCCGGTGGCAGCTTATCTGCCACAACAGGAGCTACCTTGAGTAACCCTGTTTCAGCTTCTCTCTCTCCCTCTCTTTCCGCTTTCCCAACCTCTGTCTCTCGCTGTCTCTCTTATTCAGGCACATTTTCACAAGTATCCCTGCAGCTGCAAAAACACACACTCGCACATGCATGCACACACATTATTAAGCTAATTTGGAGCTGACATAGAGCCTTTTAAATAGATTGTAGTTGCTCCCCAAGCTGAGGACGAGGTTCATCCCATGGAGATATTTTAATGACGGAACACAGATCTACATAAGCTAGTAAGCAGGAGGGCGTTAAGACGTTACCTCAGTTCATCCCTCGTGTACCCTCTCTTTTCTCAACCCATGTATCTCCCTGTCTCTCCCTGAGTCTTCACCAAAACTCAGCTGCTTTATGAGAGGTGGTCATTATTTTTGCTTTGCTTTTCTTACTCTTCCTCTATATCCTCATCCTGTGTTCCACCTTTTATCTCTTCAGAGCTGCAGCAGTGCTGGGGAAAGACAAACAGGCTTCTCTTCAATCCCAAAATAATCTCTGGAAAGACATATCACCTGATGAAAGTGATGATGGGGCAACGATATAGAAGTTTAAACTGTAGCATATGATCTTGTTTGAATGAAAAGAAAATAGTTATGACTGGAGGAAAGAAAGTGAGGGCTGGCTGGCTGTGGGTTGTTTGAGGCTTATCTTGACTCACCATCAACGGCTAGCTCAAGCACAAGCCAAACACACTGCCAGCCCAAACAGTGTTTGTTGAAGACATTTTTGTTTAAGTTTTGTTATTTGTTCAAAAAGAGTCCAAAAAGAAAAAAAAATCTGGATGTAGTTTACTGAAGTCAAGTCAGGTCAGGTTTATTTATTGAGCACATTTAACGGTGCAGTGTGTAGGATTTAGTGGCATCTAGCAGTGAGGTTGCAGAATGGAAACTTCTCCTGTGTGCCAAGTGTGTAGGAGAACTAGGGTGTCTTATGTGAAAATGCAAATGGCCCTATCTAGAGCCAGTGTTTGGTTTTCAGGTGATTATAAATAAATGAAAACATAGTTATGAGTATCATATACCACTTTTGCCAATAGATGACCCTAAAACCTACTCACTGGAACATTTAAAAACAACAAACGTTCATCACAGGCGTTAAACAAAACACAGGAATGATCAAATGAAAAATCATAAATAAGGGAATAGAAGTAAGTTAATAAAAACAAAGAATATCTTGATAAAATCATAACCAGTGTTGGGCAGTAACATGTTATTGTAAGGCAGTTCACAGCAATGAAGTTTGTACCCCCTCTGTTCCCTTACAAATGTGTTCCTTGTTGCTAGATGTAGCGTGTTGATTGATCAGCTGACATAACAAGATTACATGAAGTAGGAGTCAGTTAGTAAAGGTTTAATCATGCTCACGGCTCATTGGATGGACAGCACTAGCTTGCTGTTCTGTGCCCGAGCTTGAGACTGCAGCCCATCAGAGTTGCCTACACTGATGTAAATGGCTGTATGTTCAGTACTCACCTGCCGAAGTTATGTAAAGTGCAGAAAAGATTCCTTGTCGTGTGAAGGGATTTCCACCCACGCACATCCAGAGGTAGTAGCCTAGCTTATTTCGGAAGCTGGAAGCATGACAATATGTAGTGTAACTAATTACTAATAAAATTATGGTAATAATATTACAGTTCCCCCAAAACCAAACATCCATCCATCCATTTTGTAATGCTGTGAGGTGGTGGAAAGATGACAAGAACACTGTTTCTGCAGGTAGTCGGACTAAAACTCTTTCCACTGCAAAAAACACGTCCCCAAACATCCAGTCTGAAACACCTACTACAACTAATCGCACAACAACGTGAAGCTCCAGGAAATACACCACCAAAGTTTAGCCGAGTGAGTGGAATACAGAGCAGTGATTGGTCACTGGATCTCAGGGGTCGGGAGGTGAAGTAGGAGATGAGCAGTTCAGAGATGTAACCTGGCATCAGCCCATGCAGTGCAATTCATAAAGAATCTTAAAATCAATTCTGTACATCACTGGTAAAAAAAATGGTAACACTTTACAATAAGGTACACAAAATTAAAGTAGTTACTGAGGAACTAATGAGGAACTAATGAGTAGTTACTGAGGAACTACGGTACACAAAATTAGAGTAGTTACTGATGAACTAATGAGTAACTAATGAGTAACTAATGAGGAACGAATGAGTAACTAATGAGGAACTAATGAGGAACAAATGAGTAGTTACTGAGGAACTAAGCTACACAAAATTAGAGTAGTTACTGGGGAACTAATGAGGAACGAATGAGGAACTAATGAGGAACGAACGAGTAGTTACTGAGGAACTAAGCTACACAAAATAAGAGTAGTTACTGAGGAATGAATGAGGAACGAATGATGAACTAATGAGTAGTTACTGAGGAACTAAGGTACATAAAATTAGAGTAGTTACTGAGGAACTAATGAGGAACTAATGATGAACTAACTATTAGTTAATGGTCAGTTCTTCAGTAAGCCCTGATCAAATTTCAGAGGAGTAGTTACTGAGGAACTAATGAGGAACTAACTATTAGTTAATGGTCAGTTCTTCAGTAACCCCTGATCAAATTTCAGAGGAGTAGTTACTGAGGAACTATCAATCAATTTCAATCAATTTTATTTATAAAGCCCAATATCACAAATCACAATTTGCCTCACAGGGCTTTACAGCATACCACATCCCTCTGTCCTTATGACCCTCGCAGCGGATAAGGAAAAACTCCCCAAAAAAACCCTTTAATGGGGAAAAAAAACGATAGAAACCTCAGGAAGAGCAACTGAGGAGGGATCCCTCTTCCAGGACGGACAGACGTGCAATAGATGTTGTACAGAACAGATCACCATGATAAATTAACAGTAACCCGCATGACACAATGAGACAGAGAGAGAGAGAGAGAGAGAGAGAGAGAGAGAGAGAGAGATGCAGGTAATGACAGTAGCTTACAACAACATTATTGAAAGTAATAATATTATCGTTATAGTTCTGGCTACTGTGGTACAATATGTTGAAAGTATGTATTAATATCTGGCAGTATACATGTGTGACAATAGTCATATGTGTATAATAACAGTAGAAGTATGACTAATGACTAATGATGGCAGCAGCAGCAGCAGGAGGCATCTGGCAGGACCACAGCAGCAGCACAACCACACACGTCACACTGTCCAGGCACCGCTGCAATATGAGTTAATCTGAGAGACAGTGGAGCACAAAGGCTCCGGAGAAGAAGCCGAGTTAGTGACATCCAGAATGGCCGAGTTAGCAAGATGCAGTAATAGAATACGAGAGAGAAGGAGAGAAGGTGCCCGGTGTATTATAGGGGGGTCCTCCGGCAGACTAGGCCTAAGTCAGCCTAACTAGGGGCTGGTACAGGGCAAGCCTGAGCCAGCCCTAACTATAAGCTTTATCAAAGAGGAAAGTCTTAAGTCTAGTCTTACATGTGGAGACGGTGTCTGCCTCCCGGACCATAACAGGAAGATGATTCCACAGGAGAGGAGCCAGATAGCTGAAGGCTCTGGCTCCTGATCTACTTTTGGAGACTTTAGGGACCACGAGTAACCCTGCGTTCTCAGAGTGCATTGTTCTGATGGCACTATGAGCTCTCTAAGATATGACGGAGCTTGACCATTTAGAGCTTTATAAGTTAACAGTAGGATTTTAAATTCAATTCTGGATTTTACAGGGAGCCAGTGCAGCGAAGCTAAAACAGGAGAAATATGATCTCGTTTCTTAGTTCCAGTTAGTACACGTGCTGCTGCATTCTGAATTAGCTGGAGAGCTTTTAAGGACTTACTAGAGCTACCTGATAATATAGAGTTACAGTAATCCAGCCTAGAGGTAACAAAAGCGTGGACCAATTTTTCTGCATCTTTTCGGGTCACGATAGGCCTAATTTTCGCAATATTATGCAGATGAAAAAATGCAGTCCGTGAGGTTTGTTTTAAATGAGAATTAAAAGACAAATCTTGATCAAATATTACTCTGAGGTTTCTTACGGTAGTGCTAGAGGCCAGAGCAATGCCATCTAGAGAAACTATGTCATCAGATAAAGAGTCTCTGAGTTGTTTGGGGCCAAGAACAATAACTTCAGTTTTATCTGAATTTAACATCAGGAAATTGGTGCTCATCCAAGTTTTTATGTCTTTAAGGCAGTTATGGAGTTTAGTTAATTGATTACTTTCTTCTGGCTTCATCGATAAATACAACTGAGTATCATCCGCATAACAATGGAAATTTATAGAGTGATTTCTAATGATGTTACCTAAAGGAAGCATATATAGAGTAAATAGGATTGGTCCGAGCACAGAACCTTGCGGAACTCCAAAACAAACTTTGGTACGTAATGATGAACTAACTATTAGTTAATGGTCAGTTCTTCAGTAAGCCCTGATCAAATTTCAGAGGAGTAGCTACTGAGGAACTAATGAGGAACTAACTATTAGTTAATGGTCAGTTCTTCAGTAACCCCTGATCAAATTTCAGAGGAGTAGTTACTGAGGAACTAATTATGAACTAACTATTAGTTAATGGTCAGTTCTTCAGTAACTCATGATCAAATTTCAGAGGAGTAGTTACTGAGGAACTAACTATTAGTTAATGGTCAGTTCTTCAGTAACCCCTGATCAAATTTCAGAGGAGTAGTTAATGAACTAATGAGGAACTAACTATTGGTTAATGGTCAGTTCTTCATTAACTCATGATCAGATTTCACAGAGGGGTTAATCACGACTTAATAATTGGTGAACTAGTTACTTCATCAGTACAGAATCATTACTCAATAACCCGTCCATTAGTTAACCTTTTTATGTCCTAAAGTAAAGTGACACATAATGAGTAGTCTTTCATTACTTCATCATCATCTTTACAATTAGTTCCTTAACAAATAAAATCACAGACAGCAGGATTCTTGAGAAGAGTTTAATTAATTATTTTCAGACCACATACACATTAATATGATCATCCATGTTATTCTGTACAAGGTGCTGACACACCAAACCGACATCAAAGAACTAGCGGCAACGAAAGCCAACTGTTGCATTGTCTACATCGCCTCACGTCACTCTGTGTCAATTGCATTTGAACACACTACAAAGACTACACCCAACGCTTGAAACTGTTACTCATTTATTTTGGCACTGCCCCATTGTCAAAAGACTCTGGAGTGATATTTGTAATTTTATTGCGAACAATATTAAAAAATAATTTAAGCTGTTTTGGAGGGATGTGCTGTTTGGACTTTTTGACTTTAACAGAAATATGGCAAAACCCATTGAAAGATTTATTATTAATCTCATCTTACTTTTGGCAAGATTTCACATTCACAAATGTAAGTTTACACATAGAAAACATTTTAGATTTTTAATATTTTCTTGTAAACTCTTATCCCCCTGGCATATGTGATATATGACATATATGTGTAATGTTGAAGATCTGCATTCTGTAAACTTCCTGTCTTAAATAAAGTTGTGAGGGAAAAAAAGAAGACTACATCCGACGGCCAAGTAGCACGTACGTTCTGCGCCTGCGTGAAAGGAAATAACACAAAACGGGAAAGCGGAAGTCCATTGAATGCATCAGATCAACAAAGTAGTGCGGAGTGACAGAGTGATACATCCTGTCAGCCGAGGGGTTTCCTATCTGTGCAGCCGAGCACCGCAGCACTTCCAGGGACTATTACATCCAGACGCTCTCTGTGTTTCCTCCACAGGCTCCACTTCACTCAACTTCACTCAGCTGCCCGACAAACCCGCTGCTTCTTCCCACTTTAACCTGAATAACAAACCAGGGCTCGGTGCTCCGGTTGGATCCAAACGGAGAGCCGGGGCTAACGTTAGCTGGGAAGCTAGCAGAGGCTAACTGGCTGCTTCCCTCCGGTCATGCTGCGGCTAACGCTCCGCTAGCCGCTCCCAGCTAGCTCCGGTTTGTTATTGAGGTTAAAGTGGGAAGAAGCAGCGGATCTGTCGGGCAGCTGAGTGAAGTGGAGCCTGAGGAGGAAGCACCGGTTAGCCCCGGTTTCACTACAGGCAGATTCGCTTGCTACAGGGAAGAGGATATAACACCTGAACAGCCAGTCAGAGGGATCTCTCTCATCGACAAGCACCGCTGCCGACTCAACATGCTCAATCAGCCGAAAATTTGGAATGAATGATGAACTAACTATTAGTTAATGGCCAATTCCTCAGTAAGTCCTGATCAAATTTCAGACGAGTAGATACTGAGGAAGTAATGAGGAACTAACTACCTTTTTTGTGTACCCTAAAGTAAAGTGAGACATCAAAATGAGTAGGTAATGAGTATTGAATCACTACCTACTCATTTTGATGTCTCACTTTACTTTAGGGTACACAAAGAGGGTAGGTAATGATTAAGTAATAGTTAGTTCCTCATTAGTTCCTCAGTAACTACTGAAATTTGATCAGGAGTTACTGAAGAACTGACCATTAACTAATAGTTAGTTCCTCATTCATTCCAAATTTGTTATTTTTGTTAAGGAACTAATTGTAAAGATGATGATAATGTAATGAAAGACTACTTATTATGTGTCACTTTACTTTAGGACATGCATAGAGCTCTTTCTCACCTGGAGAAGCCTGGAAGCTCTGTGAGAATCATGTTCTTTGATTTCTCCAGCACTTTCAACACCATACAGCCTGCGCTTCTGAGGGACAAACTAGACCACATAGGGGTGGCTAATCACCTCACATCCTGGATCCTGGACTACCTCACGGAGCGGCCGCAGTATGTCAGGACCCAGGATTGTGTATCGGACTTGGTTGTCTGCAGTACAGGGGCCCCACAGGGGACAGTGCTGGCACCGTTCCTCTTCACCCTCTACACTGCAGACTTTTCATACGACACCACCACCTGTCATCTGCAGAAGTTCTCTGATGACTCTGCCATCGTAGGCCTCATCACAGATGGGGACGACAGGGAGTACAGAGAACTGAACCAGGACTTTGTGGACTGGTGCCTGAGGAACCACCTTCAGATCAACGCGGGGAAAACCAAAGAGCTGATGGTGGATTTCCGCAGGTGCAGACTCCTCCCCCCAACACCGGTGAACATCCAGGGAAAGGACATTGAGATGGTGACATCTTATAAGTACCTGGGTGTTCATCTTAACAATAAACAGGACTGGACTAATCACATAACAGCACTGTACAGGAAAGGCCAAAGCAGACTCTACCTGCTGAGGCGGCTCAGGTCTTTTGGAGCGCAGGGGGCGCTCCTGAAGACCTTCTTTGACACTGTGGTGGCATCAGCCATCTTTTACGGAGTAGTCTGCTGGGGCAGCAGTGTCTCGGCTGCAGATAGGAAGAGACTGGGCAAGCTGATCAAGAAGGCCAGGTCTGTCGTGGGATGCTCTCTGGACTCTCTGCAGGTGGTGGGAGAAAGGAGGATGACAGCCAAGCTGTCATCTCTGAGGACTAATGACTCCCATCCTCTGCAGGAGGAGATAAAAGCACTGGAGAGCTCCTTCAGCGATAGACTGATTCATCCAAAGTGTGTGTAGGAACGCTATCGCAGGTCCTTCCTGCCTGCTGCTGTCAGGCTACATAACCAGCACTGCTCACAGTAGACTGCAACATGGACACTTTATTGACACTTTATTGACACTATGGACACTTTATGGACACCACAGCTGTCTGCTGTTTTGCACATACAATCACTTGCACTAGATGTGCTCCCTTTATCCACTGCTCATTTTCATTCACTGTTGCTCATTATTATCCACTTCCTATTATTTTCATTATTATTATTATTACTGTTATTGTTATTTATCGCCGACTCTTGGATTTTTGTACTTATTTGCATGCCTAGTTGTTTAAGTTTTTTAAGTCTAATTTTGAAATCTTTAATCTGACTCTTTTTCCTTGACTGCTGTAACACTGGAATTTCTCAATTATGGGATCAATAAAGGTGTATCTTATCTTATCTTATCTTATTTTAACTAATGGACGGGTTATTGAGTAATGATTCTGCACTGATGAAGTAACGAGTTCACTAATTATTAAGTCGTGATTAACCCCTCTATGAAATTTGATCATGAGTTAATGAAGAACTGACCATTAACTAATAGTTAGTTCCTCATTAGTTCCTCAGTAACTACTCTGAAATTTGATCGTGAGTTACTGAGGAACTGACCATTAACTAATAGTTAGTTCTTCATTAGTTCCTCATTCGTTCCTCAGTAACTACTCTAATTTTGTGTACCGTAGTTCCTCAGTAACTACTCATTAGTTCCTCAGTAACTATTCATTAGTTCCTCATCAGTTCCTCAGTAACTACTCTAATTTTGTGTACCTTATTGTAAAGTGTTACCAAAAATAAAGAGAGGCCAGCACAGGGGGGGTATGGGCTCTCCTCCTGGTAGCAGTAAGGAGTCTTTCTGCTACATTTTGAATAAGCTGCAGGCGAGATAAAGCTGACTGACTGATTCCAGCATAGCGAGAATTACAGTAAAATAAAGGCGTGGAAAATCTTTAACAGTCAGTAATAAGTTTAATTTTTCAATTGATCCAAGGTGGTGGAAGCCAGTGCTGACAACTGAGTTGATTTGTTTCAACCAGAATCAAAGACAACACCAGGACTTTTTGTGTGGGGCTTTACGCTCAGTAACAGAGCATCAAGGGCACCGATTGTTGTTGCAGAGTTGTCTGTGAGGCTGAAGATTAGGACCTCAGTTTTATTCTTGTTTATCTGGGGAAAGCTTTTTGCAATTCAGGATTTTACATCCTCGGTGCAGTTTAAAAGGGAGTTAACATTGCATGGATCACAAGGTTTCAGTGGGAGGCGTAACAGGTTGAAGCAAAAGGTAAGCAGCAAACAGGTATTGATTCTCTGTCACTCCAACAGTAGTTCAACAAAGTCGATCCTCAGTGCTGCTGTGCATTAGCGCTTCATACACCTGGGACTCTAAGTTCATTTGTAAGCCCCCGCCCACTACCAGTCAGCCAAGAAAGAAAGAAAGTGATCATGTGAGCCTAATACTCAGCCTAGCACAATAGTGTGTAAATACCTCCTAAGTAGAGGTATGTAGGCTGCCTGCTCTTTAACTATAATTTCTCACATTCTATTTTTACACGTGAAGATGAGACACATGGGTGTGATGGCCTTGATGTTTTTGGAAAGCTAGCTAAGCTTGGCACAAAGAATGAAAACAGAGATTAACAGCTGGCCTGGCTCTGTTCAGAGTTAACAAAATGGGCCTACCATCACCAAGTAACATGCTACATTTTGTTTCTCTTTGTTCCTCCTCTCCAGACACATTTCTAAAGCCCCTTTTCCACGGCACAAAAAACACCCACTAACATCTGGCTTTTGTAATGGGCAAGGTTACAATCAGCATTCACAGTCAGGTCAAATGACTCTGCAGTAGTCACAGGTATTTATCAGCTCTGACTTTGATCGGCAGTGATGGAAATACAGCACCTGGGTGAACATTCTAATTTTAGCCCCACAAAGTACCCTCTGCCACGCCTGAGCAGCTCTAAAACATTCCAAATTAGTCTGCACTGAGTCTGAAATATAGACTGAATAAAGAAGGGGTATATAAAAGGAAGTAGTCTCCATATACAGACTCTACATTAAGTGAATGTAGAGTCTGTAGGCAAACCCCGGAGATCTTGCCTCCGGAAGAAGAGCGGAAGAGCCATGGTTTCCGGTTGTAGGCTGTTTGTAGTCCGCGTGATATTGACTAATCACATTTGAGCCGGCTGCAGCTGTTGCCAGGTTAAACGGTCCGTGCGGTGAACGAGGCGGAACATAATTGGCGTCACTGCAAACTCTGAATCCATCGCAATGGTTCAGCATATTTACATATATATAAACGGAAGTCGGAAACGGAAATTCACCTCCTCCGCCCAAATCAAACCTGAATGCCAAAAAATCGGGGGTCTGCCCCCAGAGGCCGTATCGCCGTCTGCCGGAAGTCAGATGCCGAATACAGCCGATGGGTTCCGAGAATGAAAAGGAAGTACTCATTGAACCATTTTCACTGGCCTCTGTACTGCTTTCTGCTGTTTACTAACCTGTTTTCCGGCCTGTCTGTGACATTGAACATGACCAGCATTTCACAGGCTTTTTTTTTCTTGGGATTTTCTTGAATGCCTGATTTCACAGCAGCTTTTCTAAAAACTTGCGATGCATGCTGCAATGTTTTCCAGTCTTTTATGCAATAACATTGTTGGAGCATGTGAAAATTGCAGAAATAGATGTGATGCCATCTCAGATACAGACTTTGTCATTATGAGCTCAGTTTTTCCAACAGAACACTCCTTGCTAGTTGCTTGACCCGACTTTTAAGCCCTTTGTTAGCCTAACCTGAACTTCAACCTGGACCTGTATGTGCCTGACCTTCTGCCTGCTTCATGAACCTATGACTCCCTTCCTAGCACTTTTTGGATTTGTTTGCCTGTTTAGACCGCCCTCCCAGTTCCAACCATTGCATGCTTATGATCCATAAGCGCTTGTCCGCATCTGTTTGATTAATGAAGCCCTGAACCGATCAGTCTGCATATGGGTCCTATCCCTGTTACCCTGCTTACTCCAGCCGTGACTGTTTGATCTGTACAAAACACAGAGTGTAAAACGACAAGTTGCAATCTTATGGGGCTTATGTGCTGGATTTCTTTTTGGCTGGATACAGTCACTTACTAGAGTCTCAGCTGGATCCTTGGCTCCAAAGTCATGGCTCCAAGAAAATACTTAGAAAATACTTAGAAATAGTCTGTCTTTATGTTAAAGCCAACCTTTTCCTGGCTTTAGCTTCATATTTAGCATGAGAGCAGTATCAATCTTCTCATTGAACTCTCAGTTAGAAAGCAAACAAGCCAATTTTGCAAAATACCAAACTGTTCCTTTAATACCTTTAGAAATGTTTCATCTACATTCATCTCAAGACCTGGAGCTAACTGTCCATCTGCCGTTGGTTTCCACTGACCCCAACAGTAATAAGAGAACTGAACAAAGAAAAGGCAACAGGAGGAGACAAAGGAAGCTGTCAGTACTATCTGATGTGACCCGAGAGCTCAGATTCAGGTATGAAGAGATGAATGGAGTGAGGTAATCTTGGACCTCAGTGAGTAACAAACAGAAAAGGAGTGAGCGCATTCAAGGACTGTCCCCCAACTGAACTTTAGTTGATCAATTAACTCCATTATGTTAATCTGGGATGCACTCCATGTTCCCTGTGGCTCTCAGTCCACCCAGGAACCCGGGGACGAGCCAAGACACAGAGGACAGGGAGACGAGTTCATTTCCCGCCGAACGGTGAATGAGGTCATCAAATGAGGAGCCCGGGGGCCATCCGTCCTCCTGCGAGGTCACCTCAGGGTCTGCAGCAGCCTGGAAATACAGCACATGTCCTGTGAGTGACCACTTTGATGTCTTTAAAGAAGGCACGCTCAGATGAAGATTTATCAGAGTCTGTCCAGTGTATTTTTTATTTGTGTTTTCATTTGCCAGAGCTTTAATGGGGCCCAGATTCTTTTGTACAAGATACCATTTAAACCTGATGAACTTGGGGGCAGATTCAAACATGCACGCACTCTTACATGTACACCCAAACCCGAGCAGTCACACGAAAGAGCTACAAAAAAACAACAGACGCATCCTTAGTTCCACCACATCCAGGTGAGTGGTAACATCTGCAGCTTTTAAGAGGAACAAAGCAACACAAAGCAGTTTTTTGTGTCAGCCAAAGATGTTGTGACTGCGCTCAAGCATGCATCCCAAAGGTGATTCATGACAGTTTAGGACCCAGGCTCCATTGCTTTGAGCTGACGCACCAAATCAAGACCACTTCAATGACCCAGAGAAGCAGCCGTGACTAAAAATAAAGAGGCAGAAAGGCCAAGAATAGCCTCGGCATGAGAGGAAGGAGTGAATTACTGCCGCGATAAGCCATGATTCCTACACATGCAGTTGGATCACGATGTGGCGGGGGCATGCAAATTGGTACCAGCTGTGTGGCCTTGGAGTATGCCGTTGCGGACAGGAGACAGGGTCCAACTATGCGGATTAATCATTTACTCATATAACACAGCCACGTTGGAAACCTCAGGCACTCACTGCATTTATCTCCATTCATGTGTGGTGGCACTCATGCTTGGCTTTGTGTGTGCGTGCGTGTGGCTCTGAAAACAATGCCGACCTCAGTGCCCACCACCTAGTCCATTATGGTTGCATATCATATCAGCACTCCGAATCATGAGCAGCACAATGGTTAAAAGACACCCTTCTCCTCCTCCTCCTCCTCCTCCTCTTCCCCTTGTGCACTTCAACATCCCATCACCCACTACAATTGCTCTCTACCGAAAGTCCAAAAAGTCTTGGTGTCAAACTGTTTCCAAGTTTTCGTGGAAACCATTTGGCCCACATTTTGGTTTTAAATGCATTCCTAGGATTTAGCACCCAGTTTTCTAGGAACAGCATATTCTGGGAACACTCCACTATACAGTATTTCAGAGAACTATATTTCATTGAAAATTTGATTTAGGAAAGTGTGATTTTTTAAAGTGGAGCCAGTGGGAGATGCAGCCAACAAATAAAGTTTATTGCCATGAGAAACCCAGACCTTCAAGGAAAGATGTCGGTGGTGTCTAGCCACAGCGTTGGTGCTGAGATGTCAGTAAAGTCGTCGCTGACACAGTGCTAAGGGGAATACATCCACGCTGAACGCTACAAACGCGCAACACCTACTCTTATAATAAACTTCTGAGTTCACATACATAGAATCACACACCTCATTTTACAGATGGGGGTTAAACACTCAGCATCATGATGACAGAATTTTAACGGCCGCACACGCATACACAAAAATCATTGCCTCTTTGAGTTGGTGGTTTACAGGACAAGACCCCCATGTGTTACTCAGCGAAGCCTCTGTTTATGGTGCTGTTTTTACAGGTCTATAAAATATTAGTCTGAACCACTCTGCTCTTGTGTGTGTGGAAAAGCCACATCTGAAGCCTGCTGGTTTGTCATGAGTGGCTGTGGGGAATAAGAGTTAATGCCGTGGCTTGGGACCTTTCCTATAACAACACAGACTCCTTCAAGGGTCCCAACATGACAGCCAAGACCACTGCTCGGGCCTCGCTTGCTGTATGTACTTCAAACATCAAACGAGCTACAGGGGACCTGTGCCGTGTTTACTGACCGACCTGTCTGGCCTGTTGCCAAGAGCAGCTCTCAGACATAAGTCGTTCCTCTGACATCACCGCGCAAGGGGATGGTAGGCAGACCAATGTGGAGCTACAAGAAACTATCTCAGACCAAAGCAGTTATACATACATGAGTATCTAGTGTCTAGAGAGGCAGGATATCCAAAGAGAGAAGTTTGGTGAAACTGGCTTCAGCCCCTTTCACACATGCACTGAAAAGCTGAAACTATCTTGACATTAACTGGAGGAGCTGTATGTGAGAACGCAAATGTCTGAATCAGTAAGACCGGACATTTAACGGACTCCGGCCTCCTAGTACAAAGTCCGTGTACGGTCCGATTGAGCCTATGTGTGAATAGAGAAGTCAAAGCGAGCAGGTGAGCATGTTGATGACGTTTCTATCATGCAGCTTGGACGAAATTGCAAGAAAACAAACATCCAAGAGTGAAGAAGAAGAGTAATTTACACAAAGACGGCAACGGAAAAGTCTACCTGGACAGAAGACATGATTCGGGAACTTCTGACGGTAAGGGCCGAGGCCAGTATCGTCAGACAAATTCAAGGAACGACAAGGGGGTGATCGCGATGTAATCTACGTCGTGTCTTGTCTCCTGCCACCCCTCACCTAAACCATACTGAGTATTTCCAGTGATTGAGAAGACGTTAGATATAGACAATCTTGATCTTGTGTATAATGTTCTTTTGCACCGTATCAGTTTTACAAGATTTCTTAGCTCTTGGCAAAATGGATTGTAATACCCTCAAAATCAGGCAATGCCACTAAAGCCCCGTTTTCCACCAAACATTTTCAGTATGGTACCTTTGGAACTAAAAGTACCCTTCAGACATGGTACCTAGACCCTAGCGTTATCTTTAATTGTGGGCGGGGTTATCGTCACTCACTGCTCTGACCAACACTCACTGTGTTTCCTCATTATCGGTGACATAGAGGAAAGTCTGCACTCCGTTTATTGTCCACAGAATGAGGCTAAACGCCAACATTTTCAGAACAAAATAGCTCAAAACAGGCTGCAGTGAGAGTTGTCTCTCCATGGGACATTTAAAAATAGTGGGTTTGTGCATTCAGTCCTTCTCAGGCAAGCTCAGGGGTTTAGTGTTGCATTGGCCCAACACTATCCCGGCAGTCGGCACAGTGAATGAAGTTATTTTTTCTCAGACTCTGGCTGCTGCAAGAGGCAGTAAAACATCCTTTCATTGCATAGTTACAGTTTACTAATAAAACTCTCCACGATATGAGCAGTGGTTACATTAATTTCAAAACCAGCCACAACTTGGCCCTGAGTGACCGTCCACTATTGACCAATCAACAGACTGCAGTGTTCACAGATCTGTGTGCTAGGTACCCCAACAGAGGGGGGACCAAAAATGGTAACCGTTCCATTGGTACCATCAACAACTTTTTTTGCAGTGAAAACGGAAAAAAAGCGTACCGAACTGAACTGGACCGTACCATACTGCTTGGTGGAAACAGGGCTTAAAGCTACTCCCTCTTGAGACCAGGAAGGCTGTTCCTTTATCAAACAAATAGAAAGTAAGTAAAGCACAAGTCACTGTTCATCCACATTCATTTATTCATCATTCCTTGCAGTGAAATCAGTTCAAACACAAACTTTTTTTTTTTATCAATTTCTTCTAGTCACAGAGCACAAACAGAAAACTCACAAGCCCATGTATAAGCACTTGACAGATTTCCATTAGCAAAGCCAAGAGCTCTGCTCAAATAGTGGAGGTGAACCCAGCTTACACCATGACAGGTACACTTAAAACCGACAGCGAAGACAAACTCAACCTCGCAGATTTTCTTATTTGTTTTCCTTGGATTGAGCAAGGCTAACTATACAAACCAAAAATGCAAAAAGGATTTTGTTTTTCTAATGAAAAGCATTCACACACAGCCCTCACTGCCCCCCACCCCCACTCTCTGTTGGCAAACAGACACAACTAATGCACCAAATTCTTTGCACATCATTACAAGGAGAATGTTTGGAATCTAACATACACACAACACATAAACAGACCGAGTTATATTTGTATATTCAATGAATAACTGCGTCTCAGAAAAATGTAAATAACTTACAAAGACAAACTGAATCTGTAGAGGAGATATAAACCATGAGAAAATAAGAAAAAGAGACAGTGAAAGAGAGAGAAGAAGAATTGGACAATAAGGTATTATGATGGAAGATGGCCTGGGGCATAGAATCTGGTGTACACACCATATGCACCACTTTGTGTACTGCATGCATGCATTTACCAGACACACACACACACACACACACACACACACACACACACACACACAGAGTACAAAGTGCATCCCATCCACCAACCCAGCAGGAGGAATGCGGGTCCAGTAAATATCTAAAAGGGGAGAGTTGACAGATGGCAGTCCTGAACACAATAATTACCACATACTTCCCACCACTGTGCATGTCTGCTACATCCTCAGCTCCTCAGGCCAACTCCCTCTAACCCAAACCAACGGCGCAAAGAGCCCACACAGCAACTTCATCCAGCTTAGGTCTCACAAAGAAGCCTGGCTTTGGGTTAGCAGCTGAATCTAACCCACAACACATATAGGCTGGAGAGCTGTTAACCAGAAGCATTAGCCCACAGACATATAGTAGGTTTAAGCTAACTCGAATCATGTGATACCGCAGTCTAGATCGGCTCCAACCACAGAAGCTTATAACCACAGAGGCAACGGAGGAGCCATTGTCTGCCTCTCTCACCAAACCTACCGTGACAGACTCCACTAAGACCATGTTTAGACCCTGGGGCTGCTTCTCACACCATAAACGCTCAACTTCAATTCACTAGCTGTCTGCAGCTCCCATCCAACCCACAGGTATGACTACGCACGCTGGGATGGCCAAGACAGCGTAATCAGCAGATTGGGGGTTGGAATCCGCAACCATGAAGATGAGTGGCGCCCACCATCGCAATGTCATGAAAACTAAGCTGCACCTCGCTGCGCTGAGGCTCCCTGGACCTTAAAAATGTCTCGCTCTGCTATGTGGTCTCCCTTGATAGGGAGTTCAGAGCCAAACAAGAGGTTCACACACTGGAGGAAGACATCAACATTGCAACAAGTACTTACGGGTCCAGTTTATTTCAACTTGTTGCACAAGACCAGCAGAGCTTCAAATGTTTACACCAGAGTCTCAACCTTGGGGTCGAGATGCTATTTGTGGTTGCTTAATATGCAAACAGGGTCACAGGAGATTTGACAAACTAGTACATGAATGTCAGATATATTTAGATTGAAAATAAGGAGATTTAAATATATTGAAATGTCTATGTGTTTCATTTAGAGCTTCCTCTACACTCCTGAAAACAAAATTACAGCGTACAGAATTTAGGGACTTAAAATCTGTGTCAAAATGGTTAAGAAATCCATCAACTTCAGACAAAACAAAAACTTACATTTTTGCCTTGAGATCAAACAAACCACACAGAGAACGGATTCATTACACGACTCAATAAAATGTGCCCAGAGGCAATGGATAAGTAAGGGTTTAAGGGATGGATCAGGGATTGTGAGCCGGATAAAAGTGTGTTCTGTGTGTGCTCAAATGACTGAGGGCAGCCTGCTCCCTCTCTCTCACTGTGATCTTTCAGCACAAGGTAATGATGAAGGATGAACCGGCCTTCCAGGGTTCACTGAGTTGATCTACAAGCACCCCACTGACCCCCCTCTGTGCACTCAGCTCTGATGCTTGGCCATGCAAGGAATGTTCACACATACGGATACAAACACAAACACTCAGGCATGGCCTGAAAACTGGTAGCAGGTTATCTAACATTCCTGACCTGGAAGACATTGGCTAAATTTGGAGTCTGGTCCTCACAATACTACAGCACTGGTTGTTTGTTCAAATGCCTTAAATGACCTATGTTTATGATTTTCTGAGAAGGACCTCGTGTGGCCGTGCGAATTATGACTGTTGTTTGTCAGAAGCAAAGGTGGAAGCAGCGTGATGTTGTTAAAGTACCGCAAAAGCTCTTAGGGAAGAGGTCTGAATAGATGGTTGGGTGACATCAGCAACTGCTGTTTGCATCCCCTTTTACTACCAGCTGTCAGCGTTGTTTTTCCTCCCTTAAATCTAACCACATAGTTTTTTTTAAACCTAAACCACAATATGTTTCTACCCTTAACCAAGAAGTTTTTATCCATACTAGTGGCTCTAAAGATTAACATGTCAGTCCACTTTGCTCCAGAAATAAACATCACGGGAAATACAGGATGGTTTGTTATAATTTTTGTACAGACATTTGTGGTCCCCAAAGGATGAAGCCTTCTGACTTTGGTGATCCTTATTAGTTATTTAAAAAATAATCAAGGGGTTTTCTACAGGTTCGAGAAGTGGAGGCCAATGCATAGGTGTCTTAAAACTGCATTGTTTTTAACGACCAGCGGGGGGTGACTCCACTGGATGCAAAAAGAAGTCAGATTGTGAACAAGTTGACCCTACTTCTCATTTGATTTATGACCTCAGAATACATTTTTCTAAGAGGTTTGTTTTCTCAAATTTCAAGTCTTTGGAGCAAAATGGACATAAAGCAGAGTATCTAAGGCATAGCTACCTTTTGATTGACACAAGGTTTGCTGCTAACATGGCATTGTCAACAGGTTCTCAGTCAGATCCACACTCTCATCCCCCCATCAATCTATCTATCTATCTATCTATCTATCTATGAGGATGGCAGTTGTAGTTTTACAATGTCTTGACAACTACTGGATGGATTGCCATGAAATTTCGTAAAGGCATTCAGGGTCTAATGGCAATCTACTGTTTACTTTGTGTTTAGTGCTAATTAGCAAATATTAGCATGCTAACACACTAAACCAAGAGGGTAAACATGCTGAACATCAGCATGTTAGTTTTGTCATTATGAGCATGCTAATGTTAGCATTTAAAGCACTGCTAAACTCACTCTCCCACAGCTGCTCTTATGGGTGTAGCTGCTTAGCCTTGTTTCAATCCAATCCATGATCTTCCTTGAAACCTTAACAAGTTAAAGGAACCAAATCCAAACCTTAACCACAGAGGTGTCAGATCAGAAATGGAGATGTGAATCATTTTTGTGACTACCATATGTAGTTTTTGTCCGGAAAGCAGCAACAAAGATGCCAATAGGGGCAGAGGATCAGAAAACACCCATGGTGTTTGGAATTGCTTTGTATAACACATGAATAAAGTCAGCCAACACCTCTGATGCAGACTAATATAGCATTGGCTCACAATGATTAGTAGCGCTTTTTCTTGCGAGCCCCCTCAGAGCTTTTATATGAAGTTCATGGTGTTTATCCAACTGCTTCTGTGTGTTTTTGGTCCAGCATCTCTAGATTTTGATTTTTCCCTTTCTCCTTCTTCTGCTTCTATGTTTACCCCGTCTGTTTCTTTCTCTTTCTCTCAGTTGAAGGGCAGCGGAGAGAGGAGAGAAAGTGAGTAAGAGTGAGCCATCCAACCCCATAAGACTGAACTCAATCAGCCATGCATCAACCACAAGCATTGGTAACCACACTCTCAAATGCTTATGTCAGATGTTATAAAGTGCCCATGTGGGCCTTATGAAGGACCCCTGTGTGCCATCTCTAATAAAGGGCCCTTCTGTCCCCACAGCGACTCACACAGTGGTCTGGCCAGGGGCTCGATCCTAAAAATAAAGAAACATACATATGCATTTTAGGAATTGGTATATTTGTGTCATAGAGAATTCATCACTCACTGATGCTCACACCAGGGATTTATTTAGGAGAGAAATTAAAAAAGAAAAAAGAGAGGGCACTTCATGGTTTTTAATTAAAACGATTCATTACAGTTTTACAGTCTGACAGCAGCACTAAAATAGGCAGTCTACTGACCCTATTTTTTTCAGACGGCATTGGGATGAGGTTGGGAACATGTTGGTCAGCAATGCTGTTTACAGAACCGCCAAGCACATAAATTCATCTTCACTCCCTGTGAGTTGACATATTGTCAAAATAGTAGCACTTAATCAGTGAGATTTCCCCAAGGAACAAAATGTACAGAGCAAACAGAAACACCAGCACTCAGTTCATACCTCCCACGACTCACACCAGAGAATTTGTGTCCCAAAGCACTTCTGGCACATGAAATGAAGAGGCTGTACGTAAAGCCAGGCTGACAACCCAGTTAACCAGCCCGATACTGCTTGATGTGGATGGCAAATGTGGGAACAAGAGGCTTGATGGCTAGAAAGTAAGTTTTTTAAGGAAGCCACTATTAGCAATACTTTTTGGTAACAGTGGATAACAAGACTTCTTGTATGTGAACGTGATCGTCCATAGTGATGAATCCACGACAATTATCACCTTCCTCTGTGACTCCCTTCATCTCTGGAGAGCATTTTAACCTCTTTCAGCTCATTGTTTTGGTTTTCTAGCCCCAACTTACACCTCTCTCTCTCACTGCACAGGTGCAGCTGTTATTAGCAAAAAAGCTCTAAAAACAGAGTGCGCACTGACAGACTGCCTGCTTGACAGACTAGGTGGTGAACAAAGTGGAGCATTTAGACACTAATGAGCCAGATCCTTCCCTGAAGAATTTATAGAGGCCAGAAACAAAGCTTAAAGGAGAGTGAATTTTGGACTTGTACTTGCTACACCTCTTTCTAAAGGGGTCCATGTCATTGGTTCGACAGCCCATTGGTTCGACATCCCATTAGTCCGACTGTCCGCGGTGCTGAACGGCTCGCGGCGGGCGTATGGTGCGCCGCGACCAGCTTGAGGCAGAGCAGGCTCACGGCTTATGTGTTTGTCACTTTGTTTTTCATTTTAACCCACACCATGATCTTTTCGTGACCCTAACCAAGTGGTTTTTGTGCCTAAACCTAACCAGACCTTAACCACAGGGCATCATGATAATTTCGGAACAGACTTCGGAACAATGGGTTTCATATGGTCGGAACAATGGGATGTCGAACCAATGGGCAGTTCCCTTCTAAAGCGGGATTTGTAGGCCTACCCTACGCCATAGCCTACGCCATTGTGACCAAATACTTGAACGGTGGTGTGTCTGTGTTGCTCTGCAGTTACACCTCCAAAACATTAGTCAGCGGCGGAGGTTTCTGTGAAGTGCTGTAAAGTTTAGTTGATTCAAAACACACATTAAACACACATTAAACATGGCTTAATTGCGACAATTTCAAATACAAGTACACAAATTTGCTTCATGAAAACTCGCAGCATTCAAAGACAAGCACTTTAATCTGGACACATTTTCCTCACAAATGCAACTTGTTAATGTTATTTGCACAAGCCTATGGCATTTTACATTGTATAAATCAGCCTAGCAGCTCGCAATCTTTTCCTCCTCTCATATGAAGTCAGGGACAACAGCAACATGTAACGAAGGTAACGGTACATAATTTGGCTCCATTACAACTCACAAGGTTCAACGACAAAACAGCAGTTTTACTAAACACGTTTTCCAAACAAATGTAACATGCTAATGTTATTAGCACAAACCTATGGCATTTTACATTGTATAAATTAGCACTAGCCACAAGCAGAGGTTTCCTCTGCTCATATGATGCCAGGATAAATCCCGAGGTATAAATCCCTGAAGGATAAATCACACACAAGACTTAAAATGCTATTTTGTGGAGGCTTTATTATCTACACAATTTATTGTTTCTTATCTGTGGAATACAAGTAAATAAAAGCTTTGTTTCCACTGAGGGAAATGGTTTCAGCTTACAAAAATAGACAGGTGATATGCGACGCTGCGTCGTGTCGTTACGTTTGTGGGGAGGTACATGTCAGGTTAGTAGCTACCATGTCAATTCAACGCAGAAGTATAAATTCCGCCTAACTCGGTGCAATGCGAATAAGCAAATGAGTGAACGTCAGATTGTTTCAGTTTTTCCCAATGAAGATTTTCTAAGCTGCCTGTTGTCAGCAGACAGGCTAAGTGACGTGTCGCTTGCTTGAAAAACCTCTCACCCTGTATATATCTGGACAATTTTTCGCACTCCATTCACCAGAGTTCGCTTGCTTCCTGAACATTAGAAAGAGGTGTTAAGGTGACCAGAAACACAATCCCATAGAAATGCTAATGTTTCTGCTAATGCTGGATGTGCAAAGAACCAACTGTACGCTGACAAGTCCGCCCTACAAGTTAACAGGTAGTAATATGTATAAAATTGTGTTCAGAGCTTGTTTCTGCTGCCCCCAAGTGGCCAAAATTATTCAAATATTTTTGCAGCTTTAATTTCTAGTAAAAAAAAGAAAAAAGGGTGTTTTTTAATTATAAGACATACAGTGCGCACTATATGACAGCTGAGATTAGCCTTGTTTAGCTCAATAGCTTAAAGCATTTATAAAGTATAGTTTGTTCATTCTAGTAGAAATATATTAAAATTGTCATCTCTATCAGTTTCATCCGCCCAATGCCAGGGTGGATGGATACAAATGTTTAGACAAAAAAAAAGTTTCCAGCTATCATGAGTAATGATTTTGCAGGGTGTAAACTTGTGTAAGTTTATTAAAGAAAGGCTGTTAAGATAATATGCAGCATTAAACCCTCATGTAAGGAGATTCTGAATTTCCTCACCTTTAAAAAGACCTGTTACTTGATCCCAAAGACCTCCAGGAACTTGGCCAAGTTGAGGTATGCTCGCCATACCTTTTGAAATGCCTGCAGAGACAGAAAGGCAAAGAGCAAAGACTGAACTCTCAGCTTTAAGCCATTCTCTTTCACACACACTACCTTTTCCTTCCTTTCCTTCCTTTGCCCTCTCATCTTCCTCTTTTTGCTCCGAGGCTCTTCATCCATTTCCCCGTCACTTTACGTCTTTCGTCTGCGATGATGCTCGCAGAGGGGTAATTGGAATGTGTGCACGTGTTCGTGTGTGCATGTGTTCACGCAAGTGTGTGTTTGTAATGGGTGTTGGGGTGATAGGGTGGGGGGGTGTTGGGCCTCTGCTCTGCGGATGTCATAATTAGGAACTGGAATTCTGGGAATTCCTGGGAAGGTTGGACGGTCCTAGGACTTTTCATCTTCTGCAGTAGCCCCCCCAGCCGCTGGCCTTACGGAAAAATACAACATGTTCCAACACACACCATCACAGCAATCAATTACCCCTAACTGTAGAACACACATCGTAAACAACAAATATCCCAAAACATCCTACAATTGTAACCTCATGGCACTGAGGTTCACAAGCATCTGTGACATGTTGGTTTGATCTGGACCCAACCACTAATTCATGGGCTGGCTAATTAACCTCAACTGTTCTAAATACAGTATGTCATGTGCTTTATTTATACCACTATCAGAAAATAGTTCCTTCCAGACAAGGAAAATAAAATGCTAAATGCACTTCTCATCAGTACAATAAAAAACGCTTCATTCTTTACAAACAGGTAGTCTTATATAAGGCTGTAATATTATCACCAAAAGAGTCCAATGGTATTTTCTGTAGACACAGGCGCCAGTATAGAAACAATGCTCTCCAATCATGTGTCATGTCAAATAACACTTTTCTAATGAGCTACCTAAAAGGCTTATTATTGCTCACTAATGCATAGTTTTACAGGGTCCAACATGTGTCTGAGGAGCACTGGATAATCACAGACACAAATAAGAGTTTGGATATTTCTCTCTCAGAATCCGACTTCTTATAACTCACACCCACCCACACGAAACTAAGTTGACCAGTTGGTGAAATGGAAATCAAATATTGTTATTTTTAGCTTCTTTTTTTAGCAGCTGGTTCGCAGTTTCAAAGTGCATGATGCAACCCAAAACAAGTGTTACATTTGGCTGCGATCACCCAAACATTTCACACAGCCTCATTCACCATCCCACTACAGCTCCTCACCTGCAGGCGGTCAACAGTATCATGGTTGCATTTTATTACATTCAGTATTTTCAGTCTAATGTTTTAAGCTTCATCGAGTTGTTTACTTCTTGTTTTAAAGGACTAAAAAGTTGTGACTGTTCCCAACTTTGCTCAGGAGGTCCACCTTCTTGTGTGGACGCCTTATAATAAACAGACCAGAATTGACATAGGGTAGTCGAGACCTCACGGTGTCTTATGTGACAGAAATCTGAGAGCACTCCAAAACTGAATTTAGTTTGGCAGCCTTAGCGATGTTGGGGGTGTGCCACCTATTCGTTTTTCACAGGTTGGTCTAGCATTAGCTTTTATTGGTTGTGTTTAGGCCCAGTGTTGCTTTGTGGTGATAATCACATAATAAACACAATGAGTAGCATTAGCAGATCTGCAGAATTATATTCATAAGCTGATTTAAGTGAGGCTACAGCCAGTGAATGGTGGAGCGCTCAGGGATGGCATGTCAATTTATGCAGGTTATTTGCATTGGGTCTTTTCAAAATAAGTTTCTGTTTTCACAGGAAATGCACGGTTGAAGTGTAGCTCAAGCACTCATTGACATAGTCTCATCATCTGTTGCCACAAAGCACCTTGACACTGTGAGGTCTCGACTACCCTATGTCAATTCTGGTCTGTTTATTATAAGGCGTCCACACAAGAAGGTGGACATCATCTAAAGGTTGTACTTGGTCAGAAAAAAATGTCTGAGCCCCATTTTAGCATCACATTCTGCTGCTCCATTGCAGTACCACAGCTAGGAACAACCACATATGGTTTGTTTTGACGCCTCACCGTGTCATTGGAGCAAGAAAGTTGAGGCCAGCTCAGCTTTTATTTAAGCATGTCAGGCATCAGTTTATAGCTTCATGTCACCGGCTTCCATTGAAAATGACTTGTAGTCTGTTGCTGTGACGCCAGTGGTATGAACACAGCAGAGGTTTCATACAGGACACCAGCAGCAGTCCTCTGGGTGAAAGTTGTGAGTGCTACTCATCCACCACACTACACCACCCACCCTGTGCAGACTTTCTTGCTTTATGGCAGTTGCCTTGGTGTGTCTCTGTGTGATGCAGAGAGCTGCTGACCAAGCGTCGGTATTTAACGAGTTGGGAATGAGACCAGGTTAATGGGGAAGGATTCAAGATGGGGCAGAAGTTTTATGTGTGTGTGTTTTAAGGAGGCAGTCAGTCATTTGTTTCTGTCATGGTAGGAGCGCTGCCAGGAGAAGTGGTGTACTCACTTGGACAGGTGAAACGGGTGGAGCTGAAGAGCCCTGCCAGTCCAAAAATGTTTCAAAGGGCTAGATTGGGTCAAATGAGCTCACCTCGAAGACATATACATTACACAGTCAGTTTATTCATTTATTTTCCATATTACCAGCGAGCGAATAAACAAATGCATAAACAGATAAATGAGGCAGCCACATGCCCTCTCAAACACATTTACACACCAGAAGACCACGTTTTTGGTCTTGCATTGGAAAGGGGTATTGTTCCACTGCAAGAATACTGTGAGCCAGCTTGTCTTCTAACACAGTCTAATGAGGCAGGAACAAATGACTATCCACTCTAACACTCTTTCTCTACGTGCACTTCTCTGAATATTGTCAATTATCCCCCATGTCTTGGCTGACCTGACTCTGAATGTGGGTCACGGGCTACACAATCACCTGGTAATTACCACAGAGTAAACAAGCCAAGCCAGGGGAGAAGTTTTAATGATTGTCAGGCTGCCACAAAGGACCCTTCATCTCTAATGAGGGGTAAGTGTGTCATATTATGTTGCACAATTGCTGGACCTGAACATCACGATAAATATAGCATCCCTGGATCCAATATTATGGGATCAAGGACATTTTAGGGCATCAATGTGATTAAATAGAAGTGTAACCCAGAAAGGCTCCCTTCACCTCAATGAAGCTGTCTACACTGACCTTACATAATAAGCCCTTTGCCCAGTTCTTGAATCAGATGATTAATTGCTCACCGGTCTTTTCAGCAGCTATGACACTATGTGCCACCCACGGAGTCTGCTCTGGCCTCATGTCTCACTCTCATTAAATGGGGCCTTTGTATCCCATGTGCTCTCTTTTGTCCCAGCATGCCCACCTATCAGAGGGGTCGACCCCTGTGTCTCTAGCCATGATGACATCACCTCTGCCCTCATCGAGGCTAGAGCAGCCAAGGTGAGGGCTCTCATGGGCAGCTACGGGCCATCTCTTTCCCCTTATCACTCAATCACTCCTTTGTGCTGGCGAGGCCTGCGGGCTTATATGGACAGTAATGAGACGGAGCACTTTGTAATCTGCCAGTGCTCTAGCAATATAACCCATACAGAGCAAACTCTATAATAGCACATTGTTTGAGGCAAGTTAAGTGAGGGTCTGAGATGTGGCGCTTTCACGCCGGTTGGAATCAGAGCCCAGAGTTTGCCTGCTGAGCTGGGCCAGTAAAACCTCTCTTTTCACGAGTCAGGTGAGTTAACGCACCAAGGAGTGCATTAATGGGGGAGAGAGAGGAGAAATTTTGCAGCTCCATGTTGCAAAAATTGCGTGTTTTTCTGTTGCAGTACGCACACTCGCAGTGCAAAACATCAAGTTTACATGCTCTTTAATGAGTTGAGACAGTTTCTCAACTCCTTGGACTCATAAAACGCTGCTGGATGAGGCCAAACATGCACTGTCATCCTACTAAAACAAGCATGTTTTTCTTAAATGCGGCTCCCACAAAGTCAACATGCAGGAGATACGAGGTTTTCACCACCTGACACCATTAACATGCATATGCATGCACACACACACACACACACACACACACACACACACACACAAATGTGCACAGTCATAAACGGAGCCAAATTTAGAAACTAACATATCATCTTCAGGTTCCTCGAAGACTTTTGGTATTTGATATTTCACAGCTTCTCCTTCTCCCAGCCGAACACTGCTCCCTTCTCATGCTCTTTCTCCTCTGAGGGGATTTATACGTTATGTTTACAATGCAAGACTCTACGCACAGCTTTGATTTACTGCTTTGATTTTGTCAGACTGCTCACGTTATGTTTTTGCGGCCATGTCCTGCATCAGTCTGAACTGAACCTCTAATGTCAAATGACAACATTAAAGGATAAACACATGGCATGAGTGTGAAGTTTATTGCATAGAGCAGTGGTTCACAACCCTTTTCCTTAAGGAACCCCTTTTCTGTCATTGAGTAAACTGATGACTTCTGACTAAGTGACATACTTTATGGATAAAATGAAATAATATAACAATAACAGTACAGAACAAGTGATAAACTGTATAATTAACCCAAACAGTGAATGTGGTAACTGCTTGTGTGTTTGTGAAAAACAAGTAATTCCCAAAAATTTTGAGCAGATTATTTCCTGTGAATGTTGCATCTGATATATTTTTAGGAGCCTTTTATATGACTCTTTGTCTGCATTATGTCTTTTTGTTTTACTAACAATCATACATACTTAATAGGCTTCACTTATGACAAATTAAGTGACTAAACTCTAGAGTTTAGTTTAGTTTTCTCCACAGAAATGAATGAAATGCTGAGATATTGGCCAACTGAATATTTTTAGGAGAAGTTTTCTTACATCCCTTAAAAAATCAAGAAGGTCTCGCGATCCCCTGTGATGCTTTGGTGACCCAAAATGGCGGAGGGGACCACCAGGTTGGTAACCAGTGGCATTGAGCTCAGCGTTCAAGTTGCATATATTCTAGTTTTTCAGGAATAATCCAACCTTTCTGGGAATATATGTATCCATTTTCTTGCTGAGAGTTAAAGGGACAGTTCACCCGAAAATTAAAAATACATACATATTTTTCCTCTAACCTGTGGTGCTTTTTATCAGTCCAAGTTGTTTTGGTGTAAGTTGCTCAGTGTTGGAGATATTGGCTGCAGAGATGTCCGCCTTCTCTCGAATATAATGGAACTAGATGGCACTCGCCTTGTGGTGCTCAAAGCGCTAAGAAAATACATTTGAAAAACTCAACAGTGATGTTTCTTTCCAAATAGCATGACCCAGTTACTCAAGATAATCCACAGACCTTGTTGTGAGCAGTTTGATTTAGGAACTATTTTCTTTCCACCGAAATACACCTGCCAACCGAATCACCATGCTGAAGGAAGTGTGCATTTGCATAGAAGTGCATCTGCTAGCTCACCCTGCACCACTGAGCTAGCCAATATAACAGCTCAGCTGAGGTGGACGCCAATAATGTTTATATCTCATGCTATGCTCATTAGCAAAAGCCTCTCATCTATGAGTACATGCACGCTTCCTTCTGCGCAGTGATACGGTTGGCAGGTGTTGTTCGGTAGACATGGTTCCTACATCCTACATGAAACTGCTCACAACAGGGTCTGTGGATTATCTTCAGTAAACAGGTCATGATTCCTAGAAAGAAACATTGCTGTTGAGTTTTTCAAATATTCAAATATTCAAAATCACTAACTCAACAGGCTTATATTAGGGACAGGCCTTTAATCTTTTACACAAAACTGTTGGTCAAAGACGTGAAATACAATAAAACTTTTTTGTTTTACTTGTATAAAAATTAGGCCTCTGATAACATATATGTGATATGTTACAACATTTGTTTCACAACACCTAAGGATAACGACACCCGGCATACCGACACAACACCACTTTATCCTGTTAAAACAATAGTCACCACATGGATTAATTTTTATGAAAAACCCATTTGATTCTTTTGATTCTTTTTGATCGGTGGACCATTGCAAACTGAAGGAATAAAAATAACTTACCAGAATATCGAGAAGGGACACATATTCTGACTCTATGACAGCTTCAGAGGAAGGGAGTCGCCACTTGTTTTTCGTCATGCCGGTAAATCTAAATGACTTACAGTCTTCTCTGGTGCTCATGGTTTCAGTAAACTGAAATTAACTGAGGTAACAATGTGTAGCATCTCCATATTGACAAAAGTTTAGACATTTATATTTGTATGTGCAATTTAAGCAGCTAACTAACATTACCTCAAGTGGGTAGTGAACAATCTGGTTTTATACATCCAAAGAACATCTATAAAAATGAACTGCTTGGCAATCAGACCAGGCGTCTAATTGAGACAGGCCTTAATTTGTCTAAACGTATAGCCACTCCGCACTAGTAAAAGGGACTGGGTGTTTAAATGGGACTTTAACTGAAGTTTTACGGTATGTATTTTGATTTTGGGGTGAACTGTCCCTTTAAATGAGAAGACTGATACAAGTGGTGTTAATCATCTCAACTAACTTTTGGCAAGAAAGCAAATAAACACATTTCCCAAAATATCAAACTGTTCCTCTTTAACCTTGCAATGTTTACTCATCACTTTTTACACCAGTCACACCACTTGGAGCTGTTCTTGCATGTTTATTTGTTTTGTTTTTCTTTTTGGCATCGAGACAAAATTCCAAAATCCATTCCAAAAATAATGATGCAGTCAGACACCTCCATTACAGCAGTGTTTTTTCCTCAAATGCCAGTGTGGAGTCATGAGAATTATGCACTGGAGTGCCATCAAAGTCATGACTTCCACATGTAAGATATGTATCGAATCACAGACTACAAAAAGAGAATGTTTGAAATGTAAAATTGATTTTGTTTTCGTTCTGGTTGAAAGGATTTGAGGAGAAAATTCCAGGTTGGGGCCACTTTTATCTGCAGTGTGAACATTGCCGTGTTGCCACACATTTGACAACAACAAACCCAGTGTGTGAGTGTGAATAGAGAGGATGTTTTTTGAAGTCTATGTTTAGGTCACTTGGAAGTTATTGTCCAGCATCTTTCCACAACTGAGCCTGAACTTTTAGCCGAATTACACCCACATGCTTCCCGTAAAGTACTATAAGGAGTCTGTAAACTAGTTACATTAATTGCTGTTACAGAAGCCTTCCCTCCAGTGAAGTGACCCCCCATTCACACACACACACACACGCACACACACACACATACACACACACACACACACACACACACGCACACACACCTCAGCCTGGCCTCTCTGTTGTGGTTTCATTGGTTGATCACTTGCCAGGGCCCCAGGGGTCCCAACTCAGAACACATGTCTGCTTTCTGTATGTTTACAGTACAGCAGTCAAAGTGAATGAGCATTACTCCTGTCAAAGCATACTTGTCTATTTTCTGGACAGTGTCACCAAACGGAGACAGTGCCTTTACGCAACATAAACATGAAACAGATTCCTAATACCTCTGAAACAAAACAGATTAGATGTAAAAATAAAAAAACATATCACTCCAGCTGTCACGCAACCATCTGTGGCAACCAGACCGCGACTGTCCTCACACTTCAGATACAACATGATTGTCATTACAGGCACTGAAGCTCTGCACTGTGTTCAAATACTCAGTGACCTTAACAGATGCAGTCAAGTTGTGAACAACAAGTATTTGGAGGCTGAAGGTCAGAAAAAGGCAACTTATACATATAATCCAAATTTCTTTCTTAAACACAGCTGTGCAGGATGTATAACAATGAGGCAATGCATCTATTTGTGGCTATGTAAGATTAATAACTGATGATGGTGACCAAAGGAAACTCTTTTTTAACCACCAACCTAAATTCATATATTCATTTAAAACCATGTTGTGCAAAGTTGTTCATGAATAAAACCAGCCCATTTGCCAGAAGAAAATGTTTGCATTTTATGTTTCTGCAAACCAAGCGTTTCCACCGGTGTTTGTTTTAGCGCTCCTTCACAGCATTTCCCAGCAGCATTTGAGCCACCAATCTGGATGTTTTTCACCGACCCGTCCCTGCTTTTCCGTCCGTTTTTCAGCTGTTAGCGACCAGCGCCGCTAACAGCACTAACAGCGCTAACAGCTGTAAGCCGCTGTTAGTTGTGATTCTCCTTCAGCGGCTCTCTCCACCTGGGAAAGGCTACCCCGATGTTGACCCTCGTTTTTTGAAATCGCCAGTCACGTTGCCTTTTTGCCTTTTTCCAAATGCACTGGCACTGGCACTTGTGACTAGCCTGCTTGCTGCTGCTTTTCGTCGCTCTACCTGCAGGCGTAAACCGGAAACTGACAAGTGAAAATGCGAAAGACAATTCCGTATTTCTCAAGTATGTCCCTGTAAGTACCTGTATTTTCAAGATGCCACACGTACATGATGAGACACTGGTCGCAATGTATATGTAAATGAGAATTTCGGAGCTTACGGACATAGTTAGATACCCTGATGGAGGTAAATACACATGTGCTAGGACACACTTTTGACTGCAAAAGTGAAAGATCCTTTTCTGACCATGGCCAAGAGTTTTTTTTGCTTAGACCTAACTGCACTGTCACCACAGTGTTCTTCAGAAACGTTCAATGTATTCATGACAAAGTAATGTATAAATGTAACATAACCACAATCCATGGTTTGCAGAAATGTACAATGCAAACATTGGTGGTTTTGGGGTGGCGGTAGCTCAGTCCATAGGGATTTGGGTTAGGAACCAGAGGGTCACCAGCCCAAGTCCCCATCTCATCCAAGTATGAAGTATGGACTGGTTGCTGGGAGGTGCCAGTTCACCGCCTGAACACTGCTGAGGTGCCCTTGAGCAAGGCACTGAACCCCCAACTGCTCAGGGCACCTGTCCAAGGCAGCCCCCTTGCTCTGAAATCTCTCCATTTAATGCATGTATATGTCCTGTTTGTGCATGTGTGTGTATGACAACAGAGTGAAAAAATTCAATTTCCCCTTAAGGATTAATAAAGTATATCTTCTTCTTCTTCTTCTTCTTCTTCTTCTTCTGGTGATTGGGTTGATGAAATAGACATATTACATTCTTGTCTATGAGGAAGTGGGCCAATTCAGGATTGGTTATGAATCCTGCAATTTTCTCCATCTGTTTAATGACAGACCAAGGACAACTCGTGTTTTTACCGTGCTCGATCATTGTCCTTTTAGTTTTTATTTATCTATTCATTTTGGATAATTCTTTACTCTTCCTCTTAGCTGAACCTGGCCCAGCATCAGCCATAACCACAAAATATAACATAAAGAACAAATTCTCTAAAAGAAATCTTGTGCTTCCTTTAATTGGCTCAAGTACTACTTACTGCAAACTTTGCCTTGGACATTAGTAACATAGCCGTCTTTGGTCCTCCGTAAATTCTTTCATCTATTTTCACAGGGAATCGGACCTGATGAAAGTCATTAAGAAAATCTGTATAGAAATAGCCAGTCTTCTCACTGAGCTTGTCCTTTTCTTATGTGGGTCATACAGTGACATTAGTATTAAATTAAGACTGTTTAAGAACCAGTTAAAAACTATTTGTAGCTGCTTTTAATTATATTCATCTCTACATGTGTTTCAAAATCTACCATTGCCTGCTCATTCGTTGCCAGCTGTTCTGGAAAATGTGATTATTTTAAACTTTGTGAACAAAGTTTTAAATCATGATGTTCATTCATTTTTGGGTAGTCAAACCACTGAATGTTCTTGTTGCTAGTGCCAATGTTTGGCATGTTGTGTTGCATTCAAGTAAAGTAGGAAATATGAATGGCACTAAGAGCACCACTTTTCTCCACCTTTCAAGTTCCTTGAAGTTTTCCTGTGGTACATTATTTAACAGTATCATTCATTTGGTGGTTAAACCTGCTAGACAGCTCTTAGCTCCCAACCTTGAAGATACTATGCAGGATTTTCCTTAAAAAAAACAAAAAAAAAAAAAACAATGTATAGACTGACACATACAGCGGTAATCCCCCTCAGTCATCACTTATGAAACACTCTCAGTGTGTGGATGTGTATTTTTCTTCAGAGACTCTGTATTTTCTTATTTTCCTCTTATTTTCTGTCCTCAGGATGTTTATGGGCGTGTACCCCCACAGCGCTCTGGTGAGGTAGGGGCTATATAAAAAGGTAGCAACCAGGTGCCAGACCGTAAGCTGCAGGTATCCAAGAGACACAGTGCTTTTACTTTCACTTTTGCTGGCAAGTGTGTTTACAAATCAATCCTGAGTAGTGTACCTTTAAAGTTGCCCTGAGAACAGTCAGATTTATGTTCTCATTTAGTGTTATTAACTAAAAAAGCATTAGCCCTTATAAACAGAAATCACGCTATAGGGCCTCCACGACATCTCTTCTGTATGTGGCCTTTGTATTTTCACACAGAACCAAACAACAGCAGTATCATGCTGCTTCAGACAGCATGCCGGGATCACGGAAGCAAGAGAGACACGACAGGCGTGACATGAAATATGACAGCAAAGGCCTCTAGTGTGACATCTACCATGTCATGTTAATAACAATGGCATTAACATGTCATTTACCTTCGCATTCGGCCGCCATTCTTCTTCTTTGAGTTGGCTGCTAACTGCCATTAGCTACATTATATTCTACTGCCAGTGGTCGCACACATAACACGTCATCAATATGTCAGTACTGCTAATGATCCCGTCCTGCCGTCTGTCCCTTTAATACAGCCATTGTGTCAGCGCTGTTAATACCTCAGGGACAACTCTGTCCCCCCATTCCATGATTGTACCTTTTATGCAGGACGGCGAGGCGACATAATAGCGTTAAATTCCTACCCTGACAAGGGGGACCCTGACTTCTTTAAAGTTTGAATGGCACTACTATCAGTCCACAGGTTACCTTTACTGGCTATTTTTAAATGCTGTAAACAAAGTAAAATATGATAACTATGAAGCATTCATTTTGATCTTTGAAGCAGTAGCTCGACAAAAAAGACACTCATCAGCTGTACCTCAGCAGATTGCTCCGTTATTATGGAGGTATGTTGTGAGATACCAGATTTAAGTCACTGAGCTTTCTCCATCTGCTGAGGAAGACTGTGAAATGTGGTTAAAAGCTCTGTAAAAAGCTTGTAAGTGGACCTTGAGTGATTTTTTTCTGTCAAAAATGCTACGTAAAGGTTTATACAGAGAATTAAATCATTTCTTTATTGGTGTCTGGTCTGCTGTTAACTCACCAATGTCTGCTAAGTGCTTTAAGTGCTAGAAGAAAATACTAATCACGGGAATATTTAAGTCTCTAAATAACTATAATAACCTCCAGGTCGTTACTCTTGGTTTGAGGACCTCCAGCAGTTTTTCCCATATGACTTGAATGCAGCACCAGTAGGCAGCGGTGACGCACTCCATTACAAGCCTGTGGTCCACTGCAGCACACTGATTGGGCCAAATCGAGGGTGTGTTCACAGCGTGGGCAGCTTTTAACAGACGTGAATTGAGCAGGAGATTCCAGTTTGTGGTATAGGCACAACTGGAAACGCTCCAAGCCCATCTCCAGACGCGCGCCACGGTGTGCTACACCCTCCTGTGTGAGCCTGCTGGAAATCCAGTGGACTTTGAAAATACTGCTGCATTGCAATTTCCGTTCTGTGCTCGTCAAGCTTAAGCCAATTTGTGGCACACAGACTGGAACAACTTTTTTTTTATTGAGGAGAACAAAGTCTATAATGATGCTGTATTAAATTTAGATTACTAATATCAGCTCTAATCGTTGCATCAGTGTAACATCATGAGGATAGAAGACAAAAGTAAGACAAGATCATCATAAATTCATGGCAGACAAAGTCCACCACATCCACCATAAGAATATAATGGGAATATTGAAATGTTGAGGTTTTCTACGCTGCACCATCTCCTGGCCAAAATACCTCCCATTTCTCAGCTGTGGTGACTTCTCCAAAATTCATTCCACTGACTCAAAACCTCAATTAAACCGATAGATACTGCAGTCTGAAGATAATAATTATCTATATTTAGAGCTATAAGTGATCGTCATTTTGGTTAGGTTAGAGCAGGAGTCCAATTCCTGCTCTAGGCTAATTTCATTGATGGTCTAAATATAGCCTGGGTCTTAAAGTTTTTTTCCAGCAGACAGAGCCAGAGCTTCCCATGAAAAGGATTTTATGAAAATAAATGAAATGTTATGATAAACACATTTCAGAGTCACAGATCTATGAAATTTGGCCGGCCACAATCAGATGCCTGTTTGTCTGTCTCGTCCTCTGTCTGTCTTTCACACACACACACACACATACATACTCACACATACACAAACACACACACAAAATGGCCAATCGTTTCCCCATGTTCGTTTATGGGGCGCCTGAGCAGTGGCGTATGGTATTTGTCTCAGGGTCTGAGTTGTAGTTGGGTCCCCACAGCCACCCAATCACACGCAGACACTAAACCACATCATCGCTCCTCATCACTGCAGCCACACTATGATGGAAGTTGAAGTTTGGTCAAATCTGAGAGTTTTAACAATAAACCACCAGAGATAAGAAAGCCACTGGCTTGGATTTTCAAAGTCTGCATGTCGTCTCTACAGCCCATTTTACACTGCCTGTTCAGAGGGGCAATAAATTCTGCCTCAGTGTTCTTTATAAAAGGTACGATTGTGGAACATGGGGGCAGAGCTGTCTTGTCTTTAAGTAGCAGAAGAGATCGTAACAGCACCAAATCACTGACTGTGTAAAAGGTACAACCAGCAGAATGAGACAGGTGTGACATTTTGATGATGTGTTATGTGTGCAAACCAACATCGGACTATTGAAAAAGCAGCTAGCAGCAGTTAGCAGCTAACTCAGAGGTCCAGGAGCTCTTTATCCTCAGAGCAGAGAACAAGCTTAACCGCCACATAACAAGGACGGTAAATGGTTGCTATTGTCATGTTAGGCCATTCTTATTGTCTAGAAAGTGCTGCCCAACACGTGTTAGATGTCACACTAGAGATTGACGCTGCTCTGCTACACATCATGCCCATCATGGCTCTTTTGCAATGCAGGGATGCTTTCTAAGCTCACTAAGCAGGGGAGCCCAGTCTCACTCCGAAGTCGTTGACATCCGGCGCTTGGGCAGTGACTTGCGGTGTCAGAAACCAACAAAAAGGGCATCCTTTAACGTTGGCATAATACGTGGCAGGTTGCCGTTATAATTTAATGGCACCCAGTGGCATCAGGGGGAATTGTGGCCGGACAAGAACGAAAGTTAAGGCAGTGAAAGTCCGAACAGGGTGGGTGGGAGCAGTGTCCAACAAACACCGACCTTCACCTGAGAGAGCGGTGTTTGCATTCTGTAAGATTCTAAAGCCAACCCTGTTTTTTTTTCTAAACATAACCACTTCCTTTTGTTGTTGAAGGGGAAAAAATGTTTGCAGTGTTGTATCAACATGGGGCATTTATTTTGAAAGAAGACAACGCATGTAACAGGTAGAATTTGACACAGTGTCTCAGCACGTCAACAACCAATGCGCCCAGGGCACCTTGCTTGTCATACAGTATGTGGACATGGGAAGTCCATGACCAAACATCAATATGTGACAAAGTCAGAGCGAGAATGTGTTGAGTGGGGCGGCATTATGCCATAGTTGTTTGGTTCTGCATTAAAAAGCAAAGGTGGTGTAATGAAGGGTCGTTGTTGTATCTGCATCTATCTGTATGCATTAAGCCCATACATTGTATAATGAAGATGAATGACATGACAGATGCCCAAATGTGAAGCCAAAACATTGAAATCGCTTGGGTGACTTGCTTCGATACATCTCATAAATGTTAGCTGATGTGACACGGCCAAACTAAAGAAGATGATTTCTGTCACTTTAGGTAGTTCTCATCAAGCTCATGTATATTCAAGTGTTTATTTTTTTGACAAGTTTGACTTTTATTTGTTATTTGATGCTATAAAAATGGGGCTGACATCATGATCAATGGCGCACAGGTGGATGGGCGGGAAATCTATGCTGCAGAGATCACCACAGTGCAGACTCTGGCTCCAATGACGTAACCAGCACAAGATGGCATTGGTAGTATCCGAAATATTTTGGCTTCTTTTTTGTACAATCGTAGGAAGTGAAGACATGCTGTCGTTCTTTATATAAAGTCAGTGGTTAGACCTGTGATTGCCTGGAAGTTTATTATGTCAAGGTTGCTCTAGCGCGATGTAATTAACAAAAGGAAGGAGCAATAAGCATCACCAGGCCCCCTAGAGGCTTTGGACCCAAGTGCCGTCACGCACCCATGCACCCTGATAGCCGTTTCCTTCCACGGGTACAATTTCCTGTCCTCCAATGGCCCTCTGGCATGACGAGCAACACGGCGACATGTTGGCTCGCGTTACACCGCTGGCTCCTATAGAGGCCTTTACCTGAAAGTAGTAACACCATTAAGTCACTGGAAACATTTCGAAGACAGAGACTTTATGTTCTGACTGCAGGCTCAGTCTGCTTGCAGTTATTCCACATGGCATCCTCAAGTGTTGCTCTTGAAAAAGATTCCTCTAAGGTCTCCAAATGTGCAACCCTGCCAATGTTGGTCCTCTATTCTTAGATCACTCCCTGTAGTAGTGGTTAGCAGACCTCATTGTCACAGACTAAACTGGGCATTGTGTAACAGACGCCTTCATATTCACTTCCCTATAAAAAAAAAAGTTAGTTAAGGACGTTCTATTTATAGGAGCTTTCACTTGTAAGTATGCAGTAATTATAGCATGATCTCAAAATCAATATGGACTATCATATAAAGTTCTGACATCCTGTTGTTTATGTGCAATTATTATTAGGACATTGATTGCAAGATTATACGGTATAAGTCATTTTCATTGAGTGTTTCTGTTGTTGCAGACTTTTCACCTACTTTCTGAGAGCGGCTACAGACATCTTTGAAGCTGCAGTGAATTTATTTACTACCTTGCATTAATGACTTAGTGGGTTGTAGAGCCACAAGCTAAGCCTATTTTATGCAGTGTGCTTGGACATCATGTGCTTCAATTTACTCCAGTTTGTTGGCAAGCCTGGTATGTCTTGATCCTCCCGCAGCCTTGTAGCCTAAATAAGTGCTCCAGTTTTATGACAAAAAACAGACTTTCTATTGACTTTTAGCTGCTGCACCGTCCCTACAACAGGCAGGGACTGTTGGTTATCTTACAGTATAGGCAGATTATATAAGATGCTCACAGATTATCACAGTGTCTTTATGGAGGTTTATGTGTTATATTGGGCATTAGTGACTTTTGTAGATTTGGTTTGTGAAACACTGCTTGATCATCCCTGAGCTGTCACAATCAACTCACTCATGAATATTGCTTTACAGCGCCTGTTTTATTGCAAAAAGGGGACTTTCACTGGACACTCCCCTAAAACCTTGGACGTGGATGTCTGCGTCTCTGATTGGTTGTGAAGCCCCAACCGACAACACCTGCTTAACTCCTTCATCCAAATTGACACCCGGGGCTCTGAGAAATATAGGCAGCATCCCTTCCAGCTCATGCATTCAGTCCCACAGCTGCCCCCATAAGACACCAAGCCGCAGCTGCGCTGATCACTGATCCAAGGTGAACCCTCACACACACATACACACACACACATACACACACTGCCGGGATCTTTGCTGGAAATCGGAGCACACTGTCGGAGACGCAATGTTGGTCAAACTGGCCGTGGCGCTGCTGGTTTTGTCAGTGCTGGAGCAAGTGGTGGGATCGGATAATACTGATATCCATGACAGCCTCCCGGAGAAGCCTGCGAGCCAGAAAGGACGCCTCTCCCTGCAGAATACAGGTAAAGTGTCAGAGGAGATCAGAAATGTGGAGATTCTTGGTTGGTGCAACTGTTCGCACATCTCCGTGGGGTTTGTCCGTACACGTGTTTCTGTGGCTGCAAATTAAACCATGCTGGGGGGACGAGTCCGGGCGATTTGAGCAATCCGCTGCTTTTAACTTAAATCCCGGCGCTACGGTGCACACGAGTGACCCTTTTCGATTACCCAGGAAGACGATATCTTGTAAATACTCTCAGACAGAAATCCAATATGTTAGTAAACTATTAATAGAAAGGCGCAAGGTAATAGGTAATGTATACGGCAGCGCATCTAGGTGTGCGTGCGTCGCTGGTGTCCGTGTGTGCGCGCGTCGTAGGTAACGTTTTCAGTGGTTTTCTGGAGAAATGTGGGTTTTGCATGTGTTGTGCAGGCTGTGTGTTCAAATGAATGCTGGGTGATGTGTTCAAGCAGGTTAGTGGAGCAGTAATGATTGTTGGTCAGCGCTGAAGGCGAGCGGGAGTTGATTTCTTGGACAAATCCTCTGGGGGAAGCATTGCTTAAATACCACTAAAAGACGAGCGCGTCTTGGCTAATTAACACAAAGCACTAACACCACGTTGGGCTGCTGCCTTCTCTCTCAAACTCGTCGTATATAGTGGCTGATTTATTTGTGTGTGTGTGTGTGTGTGTGTGTGTGTGTGTGTGTGTGTGTGTGTTCTCATACACATGACTTGCGCCCCACCATGTGAACCAGTGTCAAATATTACAGCATAATTGTTATCTTGCCTCCATAGTGAAAAATTAGGGACAAACTCCAATGCAGGTTTTATAGCAGAGACCCTGGTAACACCACTGTGTAATTCAATGCACGTTGCGGCCAAGCTCGTACGATCCAAGCACATTCCCGTGATGCCAAAACAAGCACTGCTGACAGCGGCTCACTTTTCCTGCGCACTAAAGTTCAACTCAGTGCCTACCAACCCCGCAGCAGCTCGTCCCCTTCCCCCTACTACTGCCCCCCCAACAGAGGCTCTTTGTTGACAAGCGTGATTTCTAATAAGTCACATTTAATCCTCTATTTGCTGTCATCTTTACGCAGCTGGCGCGCACTTCCGAGTATGGAGGGAAAAAAATTCTCTTACGCCCATCAGTTATCAGCTTCGAGACAAACCACGCGTGTAATTATGTTTTTACTTAAGTCAACAGTTGGGGTTTTCATAGCCAAACTGTGTACGGCCTGTTGGCTCCCAACCTAACCTGCAATTTGCCATAGAGTAAAACACTCCCGACGATGTCACATAGGGTAAGCAGCAGTTTCTGTGACAGGTTCCCTGCTGGTAGTCAGATGTCTCATAATACACAGCAATTTGGGGTTAAAAGAGAGACCTTCACTTTCACATTGTAATTTCTGTCCTCAAACATCTGTTTTATTCCTGTCTTTCATGGCCACAGTAAAGAGAAAATGGCACTTGAGAGCCAGCCAGTGGGGTGCAGGAGCTGGCATTATGTATTCACATGACATATACTTACATATTTCCCAAGGTTTTTTTTTGCCTGCATTGCTGCTGTTGTGCCCCCTCATGTCGCTAATGATGCACCTTTTATTTAATGTTTTAGTATGCAGGCTCAGTTCATCTTTGAATGCAGTAACGAGAGACTTGTTGATGCACATTTAGTTGACAGACAATAGGAATGACTGCATTTGTGTTTCCTCCACAAGTAGTCAAGGCTGTATCTGCAATGCACCATCCCATCTCAATGCTAGGCAGTGCAGATGGATTGTGGTGCAGAATGACACAGTAATATCTGTCACCAAGTGTTCCTCCGCAGGAACCCCTCAGCTTGGGAAATTAGACTTCCCCCCTCCCCTCCTCCCCTTTCTCTCTCAGACTCTAGGTCATGAACACACGAGCGACCGCCTGTGTCTGTGGAAATAGTTATACGCCACATCAGCTTTGTGATTAGTGCAGCAATCTCAAGTGCTGAAGTGGAGTTGTGCCTCCAAGCCGTATGGTCTTCATTGCCAATACGCCTGTAACAATCTGCTGCTGTGTCTGCTGTGAACAGATGATAAGGTCCCTCCCCCTAACCTGTTCTCTCTTTCCAGCTGAGATCCAGCATTGCCTGGTGAGTGCAGGGGATGTCGGCTGTGGTGTGTTTGAATGCTTTGAGAATAACTCCTGCGAGATACGAGGGCTACAGGAAATCTGCATGACGTTCCTGCACAACGCTGGCAAATTTGACTCTCAGGTACTAAACTATTCTGTGTGTGTGTGTGTGTGTGTGTGTGTGTGTGTGTTTGCAAAAAAATGATATAACCAGAGGCAACATTCCTTTTCCTTTTCACCGGTTCGCTGCTCCACACTCGTCATTCACAGACAGATTTGTTTACTTGTGCTTTTTTTCCCCCTACATACCTCAAAACATATCACTTTTCCTCGAAGTGCGATCTTACAGACACTGATCTCATAATCTCTTTTCCTCTCTTGGGAAGTTCACTTCCCTCTCAGTGGACTGGTGCATGTACAGTTAGGACCAAGGGTCATGAGCCAGTTGGCCAGACGCCTAGTTAGCTCCCTTTTCATACATAGCAGAGGCTGAAGCCATGCCAAGCCAGGCCTGACTGAGGTCTTAACATGTCTATAGGGTCACATTCTAGGAATCTTTGGCAGGCAAATCCAGAAGATTTCAGCAGAAGAATGGCACAGTTTACTGCTATTCATGCAGACTTTCATCACCCCATTCTGTATTAGAAGCATGTAGTTACACATTCATATAAAGTTTGCTCCAAAGCAACTACACACACACAATCCAACATGACTGAAACAGGTGCATAACATCTCCCAAACTATTAGGTGTAAGTAATATAGTAAAATGAGCCAAATGGTTTTCTTTGGCTGGTGTGCGTACTCTCAGGTTTCAACAACTTCTAGGGACTTTGTCTTAAGAGTTGACTGCTCAACAGTTGTGTCTCTGTGTGTGCACAGGGGAAGTCCTTCATCAAGGATGCTCTGAAATGTATGGCACATGGGCTACGGCACAAGTTCAGCTGCATCAGCCGGAAGTGTGTTTCCATTAAAGAGATGGTGTTCCAGCTCCAGAGAGAGTGTTACATCAAACACAACCTTTGCTCTGCTGCGAAGGAGAATGTGGCCGTCATGGTGGAGATGATCCATTTCCAAGATCTCTTCCCTAAAGGGTGAGTGGCTGCTCTGGACAGCATGTTTGGATTTATTTTTTCTCTAGCCTGTCCCTTCTGTTTCATCTCTGGCTGTTTACCTTCCCTGGACTCTTCTGCCAGTTTAAGCTTGTTCTCCTCTTCCATGTATAGTAATACTACCATCCCATTTATTCTTGTCATTTCCTCGACCTAGATGTATTGTGCTTCCAAACATGAAATCACAAGCTTCATGTGAGTTATCTGCCTCTCTCTGCCCAGTCCATATGTGGAGCTGGTGAATATTCTCCTAAGCTGCGGAGAGGAGGTGAAGGAGGCGTTGACACGGAGTGTCCGGCTACAGTGCGAGCAGAACTGGGGGGCTCTGTGCGACAGCCTGAGCCTCTGCTCCTCCCTCACCCCGTCTCCCGCCGGCGCCGCCGTCGAACAACACCACCGCCCCTTGCCTTCCCACCCTGAGCCTGAGCATCCTCGCCCCCCGCGGCAAGGTGAAAAGGACAAACCCGCTAAGGCGGGCTTCAACACTCACCCACGCAACCGCAGTCAGGGACCCCGCCGCCAGAGCCCAGAGGCCGGAGTCGTGGCCGAGCAGGAAGACCCCGAGGCCACTGATATCCGGAGGTGAAAGCGCAGAGACTGTCCCGACCTTTGACCCCCTACGATGTTTAAAAACCACACTTGCAGACTTATGCACAACTCCACACTTCTCCACACACACACACACACACACACACACACACACAAATTCACAGACAGACTGAGCAGAAGGAAACAAGCCCCGACCTTTCCTGTCCTTATTCCGCCCTCTCCAGTCATTCCAGCAGTCCCACATGGTAAACTTGCAGGGTAATTGTGGTGTAGCTTGTACTGTTATGCCAGACTGTAGGCCACGATTTTTTAAAATTGAGTAATAATTGTTATTATCATGATTATTTCAACTGTTAGGACTATTTTGGCTCTAATATAGCATTTCTCAAATCATACTTACTGTAAGATTTGATTATATTTGTATTATTTATTTTATTCTGTATGCAATGTTGAAGTATCAAAATGTACATAGAAATATACTTATCTATATTTATATAAACATGTATAAATATAGTTACAATATGCAATACTGATATACTATAGATGACATAGTATATGGTGTGCTGTCTGTTGTTCTCTTCACAGTATTGCACCCATCACACATCGGTCTGTAGATATGTAACATACACCATTTGTTGTTTCAAAGTGGGAATGTGTATTATAATTATAGATACTTGATGATTAAATACAAATTGTACAGGTTTCAAGTCCAGTTCTGGCACATATGAATTGTAGTGCATGATGGCCATGAAGCCAACAAACTTGTGCATTCTTCAAGTGAAAATCCACTCTAAAGAGGATGCAAATGTAATACTATGAATATGGACAGTTATTTCACACTTGTATGTATTGATAAGTCTCTCACAAAGCTAGAAATAAGAGAGCCAAGACTGATCTCTGATGTCATCGAGCGCCGCTGTCTGGGCAGCAACGAACGGGAGACTCTTTGTTTCATAAGTGTTAGGGCAACTCTGACGTGATGCAGAAAGTATCTCATCACTATCATTCATTGTTAATCTAACTTCAGGAGCTGCGTCTCGGTGACATTACAGATTCATGTTCATAGCTTCAGGAGACGTTTTTTGTTCTTGTTCACGAATAATAATTGAACTGTCAGATGTTATACATTCTCTTTGAGTCGGTTTTCCATCTAACTGTCAGCTATCAGTGAACTGCAGCAAAGAGAGGATGCTCAGTGGAGTCCTTTCGCATATAAAGTCACACACATCAAGGTGCCTAAACTTGTTATTGTCCACAGTGACCGCTTCTCTGTGATTTAAGTGAATGGATGATACTGTGTCATGGGAGAGATTTAATGTTGAGCTATTTTACGATGATGTTGAGCCACAGAAGTCTTAGATTTTGCACTTTGGATGATTGTTAGTTTGTGTTGGACCGCTGCAGGTTAAGAAGTAAGACCAGGTTACCAGAGCAGTCGCCCTCTAATCAGACCTTACTGTATAGGATGTTTAATTTGAGCAACCCCTGGTTTTCCTTATCAGCTTACAGCACCAAGATTTGTATCCCCAAATGCTCCTTAGGACCAGATTGAGCCTCTTCTTTAGAAGATCAATGTTACCCTTTTGTGGTGTCCCAGTGGGCAGGAAAGAGGCTTGACAGAAACCCTCCAGATCCCTGGCCCCTCTAAATTAGCCCTTATTCCTCTCTGGTCCCTTACCTAGGTCAGGAGAGACATGAAGGCCTGTTATTCTACCCGTTAGAGCCGCAGGCAACGCAGCGAGGAACCAGGAACTGGGTTAAGTCCACACACGGGGGCTCTGGCGCTGTTATTCTAAATGTTATATTTACCAAGGCCACCAGAGAATTCCTCTGGGCCACAGCCAAGAGCCAGCAACACAGAGAGGTAGAGAGGAGTGGAGCAAAGAAAGAGAGAGAGACAACTTTTTTATGTGATGATTCACTCCATCTTCTCCTAGTAGTCTTCTTCTCTCCCTCCTCTAGGTCACAGACACAGGCTTTTGACCATTTCAGGCCAGTCACATGCTTTTAGCTGTGGAAGTGTAGTTTGTGAGCATACAACACCACATGCTGGGGAGCGATTGGTGCAAGCAGAAAATAAAACCTGCTCAGATTTTGTGGCTCAATTAAGTTTTTTTTTGTTTCTGATGTACTTACAGTAAGGTAATGTTTTCTCCTCCCACTCATTAAGAGACTATAATAAGCTCCGAGGGTTTGAATCATCAGTGAGGCTTTCAGGCTTTTCTTTTTTTTATTCTGTTGTGGAAGTTGGGATTCCTGTGACATCCCAACACAAGACATAAGCTAATCCTTTTTGAGAATGTACTGTATGTGTGTAAAGTGACAATCTGTTCAGCTCTCTGTCATTAGGTTTGATATGGCTTTTTGTAATAATGTAGTGGCTTGAATGGCTTTTCTTTATGTGTTCAGAGGAAAATAAAACTAACCACATTTCCGGTATTGTCAGTGCTCCATCACCACGTTGCAAGTTTTCCTCCGTTCAGCACAAGGACTCTGCTTTCACCGTTGAAAATACAGAACATGGTCTAGAAGTTTGTAACTCACCTGTAAGACATTGGGCATACGATCCCATGAATAACTTTGGACTCATGAAGTAAGATGTATCTTGTTATCATTAAAATATTTTTGTCTGTATTTTGTACATGTTGTGTCTATCAATACAGTTTGTATTCACACTGATGTAGCATGAAAACATGGCGTAAACACCACGACAAACACGTTCTCGTGGCTCAGCCGAAGAGTTCACACAAGAGGACGAAACATTTGGTGGTAAAACATTCAAGGAGCAGGTTAGCAGAGAAGGCCTCGTCGTCTCAGGTATACACACGAGTTAAAAGACACCCTATTCTCGTTTGACTTGCCGCCTCCTCTCTGACAGTGAAATACGGGCTGTGTTTAAAGTTTCAAGGACTGGAAATATCCTCCCTATTGAAAGGCCTAAACATTTACGTCAGTGGCTCTGGATTGTATGCAATGCTTGGGGTGGGTCCAGGGTGTCAGTTTTTATGAGTTGTCCCAACAGTGTACATTGCCTCACTAAACATTTAGACAGTGCGCTGGTTTGAAAGGTAGACGTCCAACTGTTGTTTTGGAGCTTTTAGACATTCTGGGGTCAAGTTAAGAGTGTGCTGAGGTGCACAAGGCCATATATGGGAATTTGACACCCAAAGGTTTTTTTGTTTTTTGATTTATCTACAGTGTGGCAGGGAAGAAGAAAGGCTACATGCCACTTAACATATACAGCGCTTGTAATAATAGCACCTCTGCATTTCAGTATGAATCTACCCTATACAGTCTGCCACAGCTCACCTCTGACTGTGTAATGACACCAAATGACCACTGGGTGGTGACATCTCTCTTTGTATTGACCTAAAGGCAGATGAAAGTAGCAGGTGCAAGGATTTGATTTTTAATAGGGTTGAGATGAGTCATTGGATTGAAGCTACAAATGATTTTAAAGCTGAAATGATGAGTTGAACAATTCAGTCTCTTTGATTTTAATTTGAAATGTAAATCCAAAGTGTTTTTAACTTCCTGTTATCGTCCTTTCTGTTGGATTACAGGAAGCACACAAACTTCCTGTTACAAACTGGTGGTGTGGAGTGTAATAGAAGAGGATATTTACGAGGCAGGGAGGGTCTAATGAAAAACATTATCAAGTTGCATTACGGGAAGTCCAACATTTTTGGAGTTTGGCACAGATTAGGGTCTAAAGGTTGGAATATCATCCTCTGCTGCTTCAGTTTTGACCTTTATTTTTTAAAAATCTGGGTCTCTCCTCCATCTTTATGATGCCCCTAAAACCTGACTCACTTTTATACACTTGATACATAGCAAAAAAATATGTCTCAAATCACAGTTTTGCTCGTTTAGACAAAAAGACGCTGCTGGGATGACTGCATCTAGGTCCATGTTTACATCTACATCCAGTAGTCCATGGAACCTAGGCACCCATTCTTTACATTCTAAAATAATTTCTAAATACAGTGACATTGTTACACACTACAGCAAATAGTCAACCTGCAGTGTAAGTGAGTAAAACTCCCTAATTTTATTCATTTTTGTGACATTCAAGAAAATAGAACATAAGGGAGATGTTAGAGTATTAGAGAAAAGAAAAAGAAGAAGAAAAATGCACCTATCATAGTCTTTTATAGATTGTTAGCTAAATTGTTTGTGTTGGTTTCTCATTAGCGCTTGTCTCTTTTAGTAAAAACATCCAATAAATGTAAAAGATTAAAAATATATACTTGTTTTTTGGTGGTGGTGGTGGGTAGGTGGGGGTTGTAGTTTGCCTATGGGAAGCCCTGTGCTGGATATGGTGCTGTGTATATACTGTGCATATATTGAAAAGGGCAGTGCGAGCTATGACATCATCGCCTGCACACTGCCAGTGTCACACTATAATCAGGGAGCTGATAAGAAAGGCCGCAGAGTGCAGCGTGCTACGTTCACTGGGATTACAGCGTGTGAGAGAAATTATGCTGTGTCACACTCAAACAACGCATTGAGTCTGAGATGGATGACCTCCTGGCCAAACAATGGGCTGCTGGCTGGACTAGAAATCTCCCAGTTTGCATGGTTGGTATGGCAACGGTGCTCTATCAATATAGAGGCAGCAGAGATCACATCTGAGAGGAGGCTGAACAGCAGAGAGAGAGAGAGAGACTGCACCTCTGAGCAGAGAAACCCGAGATAGTCGGCCTCGGGTGCTTCGTGAACATCTACCCTGTGCTCCAGTGTGAACTAATGAATTAATGACTGGGTGCCTGAGTTCCATGGATGAATCATTAAAGAACCAGTCAAGGTGAAGAGGTGCACCCCACCTCTGTGTCCCACTGGGCCTCGGAAAGAAAAATGTAAAGCTGATACAACAAAAACATAATATACTGTGCAATGAGTAATCACGTCGATCTGCTCAGCTCTATAAAATGAGTGGAACCTCAGCAGCAAGGCTCAGTTTCACAGGGGAATACAGAGCGTGTTGCTCTCAGGGAAGAAAATGCTGACACAACTCACTGTGCTCGAATTACTGTCAGCCTCAAAAGACCTATGGCAGGCAGCAACACACATAAGATGGTGGATCCAAACATGCATTCATTCAGCCTTACCCGTGACATGCACACAGGCTGCTAACTGGTTTTAAGTCAACAAAGTGCCATAGCTACCAATGATTTGCTGAGTCTCTGGCCTGAGAGTAACAAACCAGTAACACCTGGGCCAGCAGTCTGTTATTTCTTTCAAAAGGAAACCAGAAGCTCAAGACACACTGTTGTGTGTGTTGTTAAACCACCCCAACAGGCCCTGCCGCACATAGGAGTGGGGTGGGGTGATGTGTGTTGCTACTACAGGATACAAATGAAGGGTGGGTCTGCCTTGGGGGACAAGAACACTGTGTTAACAACACTAAATCAACAAGCAAGCAGTAAATAACACTCCAACTGAGGTGGAAAGTAACTGAAACTTAGTGGCTCTTTCAGTTAGGTTTTTCGGTACATTTTAAGAACAGTAAGTCTATGCTTTTAGATGGCACAGTCATGAAGATATTCTACATAAGCTTCATTTGAAACTCCTTTCCTTAAAAGGCAACCTTTGCTTTCAGAGACAAAATGGTCTTGAACTGCACAGGAATTGTTGTTCAAGTATTCACTTTAATGTGGATTTAGTCAGGACCTCACCTATGACCACAATAGGCTGTGTGACATTCACAAGAACTGTTAAAATTAGTCTCTTTTGCTTGAGTAGCTTTAACACAAGTAATTTTACTCCTCACTGAGTAATGTATACTGCGGCTCCAGCAGGAGTACTTCTATTGAAAAGGATACTCTTTCCTCTCCTGGTGAAGGATCATTAAGGTTTTAATGAATTGGCTTCAGCAAAGGACAAAGCACAGCTACGTGAGGTTCTGGCTTGCGAGCAGACGTCAGATGAGGGAGACGATATGTGGAATGTGGAAATGTCATCTGTATTATAGCCTACTAAGTGATAGTATGATATGATGACATGATCAGAGCGAAGCACGGATCTGACCAAAGTAAGATTAATCAAGCTCTCAGGCTCGATTATGTGCTGAAAATAGCAGCAGCTTAATGAGATTGCTATGAAGTACTTTGCTGTGATGATGTTATCTATCTATCTATCTATCTATCTATCTATCTATCTATCTATCTATCTGATCCTTTGCTTTCAGGGCCTGTCTGATACACAACACACCAATCCTGGACAATTGCTGTAGGCTGAGGTGGAAGAAAAAAAAAAAACCCATTTGCTTAGTCAAATTAACTCATCTGCATTCGGAACAGATGCAAATACCAACACTAAACCCTAGATTTTAACCCTTTGCACTAAATTGTCCTACAGTTTTCTTACATGAAAATAGCTCTGTGTAGTCATGGTTGAGATTTTAGATAGAAATTTCCTTGGATGTTTAATTTCCCTTACAATACAACAACTCCTCCCATTGATTTCTAGGTATCCTTATTTGGGAGGAGAACGTCTTGAGTGCATGTGCCATTCATTGAGAAGGAGTGCTGTGGGCGTCATCACACGGGAATCATCCAATCACATGTCAGATTCTAGTGAGATGGGCGGGGCTTCTGAGGGAAATCCTGACACACAGTGGCTGGTGGCTGAAGGAGGGGGCGGGGCTTGCAGACGGAAGTGTCTCCCGACTGGTCCAGCTGTCATCTAGAAGAGAGAAGAGACCATTTACACCGGCTGCCTGTGAAATGCAGAAAAAGGGAAAACGCTAAAATATGGCAACATCTAAACGATAAGGTCATGACGCCGAACTGAAGGTAGCTATGCCCGACATATATCTAAATACACACATTTGTCGATACGTTCAAACGGCCGTCGAGGTTGCGTCACGGTGTTTCGAGATGTAAAAATGATGACAAGGTTTGGTAGGCTGTGTGACATTGAACATACAGGACACGAAACAGACGAGGTCGTCTAAAGAGCCATACACCATTTCTAACCACTCAAGTCCTGGAAAATTCCGCCGTCCTGTCGTCGTTAACGCTGTCGTGTACGTTAGTGAAATTTCGAGGTGACGTTTTAGCCGTTGAATTCGTTTATTGCTTCCCAGCTGGTGTGCAAATATGCTACAACGTCTCTGCGGTATCGGCTATTATCCTAGCCTAGCGGCTTGGTGAAGGGAACTACCCTAGATTCAGAACAGACAGGAGACGTCATCAACATTTTCCTGTATTTAAATGGTTGCGTATGAGGAGGTCATTGCTGAAAAGGGAAGATTATTTGGTAAGTGTCCATGCTGTAAGCCCCCACGGTGCTTGAGCGTTCACGGATGCACTGTAGTGCATAAACGTACTTTAAAATTGACTGCTGGGATCTGCATGATTAATAGGGCACATGGAAGGTGGCGGAGCAGCTGTTAGCTTGCTGCTAGCTGCGTAACGACCTTTAGAGACGTAAGCCTCACCAGCACAGGCTGCTAGCTGTCTGCGCTGGTGAGGCTGGGTGTTTTCCGTGGTTGCCTGCCTGCCTGCTATCCGAGTGTTATATTTCATCCAGGCCTCCCATGGCCAAGCGAGTCAATGATTTAATCTCATTGATTGCATCACAAGACCAGACAGGGTGCAGCCCAAGCACATTTACAGGGTATGGCGAGGCTTGTTTTTTTTTTAGAGGCCAGATCAACTTGAGTGTAACAGTCTTGTGTTTTTTGTCACCCCTCCCCTGCCCTTCCTCAACCCTTGTATTAGGATAAAGAAGACGGTGAAAGCCAAAAGTGAATTGAAGATTTACTGGGTGTCCTAAATGGGGGACTACGGGTTTGGAGTTCTGGTGAAGAACAGCAGCGGTAACAAATCTGCTTTCCCTGTAAGGATCCCTCCTCACCTCCAACCCCAGCACCCACACCACCCCTCCAACCCCCCCAGCCCCCCTTCCTTCGTAAACAACACCTGCTCCACCAATGGGGGCAGTGCTTGGCTGTTCCCTGCCGTAGCCCAACACAGTAACATGCAAGATGAGATTCTGGAGTCAGACAAGTCCAAGGCCTTGGACCTCCAGGACATGCAGGAGAAGTCTCAGGTCCAGGCCCAGCCTCAGGCCTTGTCCCCGGGCCAGCAGGAGGCTGGGGGAGGACTAGGAGAGCTTGAGGGAGCTCTTCCTGAAGACAGCCCTTTGGAGAAGGGTTCTCTGGAGAGCAGTGGTGGAAAGGAGAAGCTGAGGATGGAGTCCCCTGTGCTCAGTGGGTTCGACTACCAGGACAGCCTGGGAATGGGTACAAGCTGTGCACAGTCCACCTCCTCCTCATCCTCGCTGACCAGCTTTAACAACTGGTCCCCTGCTGTCCCATCCACCCAGTCTCCAGTGGTTGGGGAAGACGTCGGTGGGTTCTTCGGCCCGGCTGGCTCTAACGCCAACGGACCTCCCCTGCTGTTCCAGAACTTCTCCCACCATGCCGGCCCTGGCTTTGGAGCCGGAGGTAGTTTCTCCCCGCAAATTGGACCAGTCTCCCAGCACCACCCACCCACACCTCACCCCCAGCACTACCACCCCCATGGTCAGGGGGTCCCACAGCAGCACCGGCGCTCTCCAGCTAGCCCTCATCCACCCCAGCCCTCCTTCCCTCCACATCCCCATCGCACAGGACCGTTCACCCAGCTGCCCCACCTCACTCCTGCCCAGAGCAAACCCCCTTCACCTTGGGGAAGCTACCAGAGCCCCTCCACTCCCACATCCACGTCCTGGAGCCCCGGTGGGTATGGTGGCTGGGGAGGCACGCAGGGGGTTCGAGAGTACAGGCGGGGGGTAGGTGGAGGGATGACGGGTCTTAACTCCATCTCTCCACTGAAGAAGTCCTTCCCCAACAACCAGGTAGATGTAGATCTTAAACACTTATAAATGGTAGCAGATATTTGCATTAGTTGGTATGATAGCACACGGTACATTTGGTGAGCAGACATGCATGAAACTAATCCATCTGTCCTACAGGTTCCTTCTCAGAAGTTCCCCAGAAATAGCTCTGGTTTTAATCACAAGGGCTGGGTGGAGGACAGCATGAGTCGCAGTGACAGTGTCTACCCTTTCCAGGTGAGCAGATCACAGGTAATACTCTGGCTGGTTTTAAAGGAATTACGAGATGTGATGCCTAATAGTACTAAGTTCAGTTTAGTTTTAGAGTGTCCAGCAGGAGCAAAGGATATTAACCACATTAAACACGCTCATCTGTAACAAATGCAACAAATAAGCCATTGAGCAAAACGGGATACGTGACCGTTAAGCCAACTAAACGGATGAATTGAAACTTATTGTGCATGTGCTTATGTCTGAGGCCTTATCTAGATCATTGCGTTGAAGGAGAGCAGTGTTATCATCTGCTCTGATCACATGGCCGTCTCTTGTCCTGATTTGAGAAGTCTTGTGCTCCTCTGCAGCTTTGCATGCTCTCAACCCATTTAGATACACAGTGAAGCACCCTCAGTTGTGTTAAGTATTACTCATATCTTTTCTGTGCTTTTGGGATTGTTTCAAATGCTAATATCTTTTTACCTTAGGCTATTCAATTAGAATTTGTATTGATTAGAAATTGGGCAAGTGGTGACACATTTTTTGCCTCCTAAGTAGCATATATTCTGATCTGATGCTCTCAGATAGACAGGAAAGATATGATTGCAGATATACACAGGTGATTTTGTGTGACATACTCTCGGCTCCATTTTCTGTTTACAGTGCTTTCCGCTGAACGTCTCTACGGGGATATTCTCTGCAGTTTTTTTATTAGCTATTAGCATCATGGCAAACTATGTCAGGGCTCTTGCAGCTTGTCCCGGTTTAGACGGTGATGTGGGAAGTGAGGAGGCTAATTGTTGTCTTCCTCTCTTTCAGCAGGAGAGAACACGGTCCTTTGATGGTTTCAGTATGCACTCTCTGGAGAACTCTCTGATTGACATTATGAGGGCTGAGCAGGATTCCTTGAAAGGTTGGTTCCCACACTAACAATAGTTAGGAGAGGATACTTTCCCTCACCGCTGGCTGTAGATAAATACAGCCATTTGTTGCATGTATTTGACAGCAAATGAAGAATGGGTATTATCCTCACAGTGCCGACAAGTGATTGTGTTGATGGCGGGGCTTCAGTTTGAACATACATGCTGCTTATTGGGTCCCAAAACTGTGTGCGCTAGTTTTACTTGTGATTACACTTCTTCTTTGATAATAGAGTTACATGTGTGGTTAGGATTTTGAGACTTTTTGTCTTGCAACACACTAAAACCAACATACAAATACAAAATTATAGTAATAATACAAAATTAACCTAACATGTTGAAGTACATGTTGATTATACAATGTAATGCCTACAGAATGATGACACCATCTGCGTTTAGATTGGTTCCCTATAAGCCTCGCTTTCACTATGTAATTCTGTCTGCCACTGGGTACGATCTCCTGGGAAAATGAAGGCTCGATTTACAGCACAAAAGATGTGTGTTAGCCACTGCGCAACCAAAACAAGAAGAAGATAGAGCTTTTGTTTTTCTGGGTAGCTATCAGTAGCTATCCCTAGTCACCAAAGAGTAGCTATGTAAATTCTATGCAGTTATCATTCCCAGTAGCAGGAATGGCAGACATAAATACTCCCCATCCATTTCAAACATTGGAACTGCTCTCATGCTTCCATGCGTCATTTATAATAACATAGATACTTCCAACTGACGGCAATAGAGAGCAGAGTCACAAGTTTTACACAACAAAAAAACGAGGCAATGGTGAAGGAGGTTGTGATAATGAACCTTTAAACTGAGGCAGTAGACAGTGGGGGTCTGTGAGGCCATTAAATACATCTCTACATGTGGAATGAGAATTATTTTAACTATATTACGGATTTATTTTGTTCCGCCATTTTTTAAATGTCCTCATCATCTTCTATGGAAATATCTCACTTTAAATATGCCACACTGCCCCCACAATCTCCGCTGGTACTGCTCTACTGATCTGTATCCGTAAGCTTTCAAAGAATGGTAAATAGGCTGCACTTATATAGCACTTTTCTAGTCATCCGACCACTCAAAGCGATTTTTTACACTACGAGTCACATTCACCAATTCACACACGCATTCACCGAGGCTGTCATATGAAGCGCCACCTGTTAAACACACTCGCACACCGATGGAACAGCCATCGTGAGCAGTTTGGGGTTCAGTATCTTGCTCGAGAATACTTCAACATGCAGACTGGAGGAGCTGGGGATCGAACCGCTGGTGTTCCGATTAGTGGACGACCCGTTGAGCATAAAGGAGCCCTAACTGTGGAAACTGTGGTTGTTGCTAAGCTTGGAGGAAAACTAAAAGCAATCCAGTTAGGTTTTTGATAGTCGTGGTGACAGGGAGTAACTCCCAAAAATTCGAATGATGATTTCGAATATTGCACAGTACAATGCATCTTCCTGTACATTGTTGCCCCCTAATTTCAATAGAATATAATTTAAGTGCTGTTTAAGCGGGGATGTGTATCTTATATACCTCTTAAAGGAATACTTTTCAGATACTGATTTTCAGCCAGCTTTACCAGTGCCCAGGTCTCCCTGCTCACCCCTCAGCTCAAATCTGCCAGATGACACATTGCGTGTCATTGTGCAGATTTTCACTGGCTCTGGGGCTGTTCGTCGCACCACAGATTGTACTTCGGCATTTTTGTATGCCCGCCCCCACGGACACAAAGCGTATAGAAATGGACCAAACTTGGACCAAACTATAACACTCAGCAGTGCTGATTAAATTGAATCCAAGATTCTGTTACTGTATTGCCAGTTTCTATCATAAAATGTCTTCAGAAACCTATTTTGGTGCACAGTTGACTGTGATATGAAAATCTGAACAGGAAGCGGGCACCATATTGTTTATTTTATTGTGAAAATCGAGGCTGAAAGAACTCAGATCAACTGTGTTGCTTTTCTCTCACCTAAAATGTCTTCAGAAACATATTTTAGCTTGCTGTTCAAATGTAATATGAGATCCCTTGCAACTAGCAGGCCACCATATTGTTTTTAGACCAGCCACCAGCGGGAGCATTAACTGTAGTTAGTTAGTTAGTTAGTTAGTTAGTTAGTTAGTTAGTTAGCATTAATTGTGGTAGTTGTAGGTTTTCTACCTTTTGAGCAAAAGCGAGTGCCACAGTCCTTTTTCACTGTTTTCTCTGGCCATGTTGTTCCAATTTCAAAAGTATTTAAGCCTATCTGCTGCATAGACAGCCCAACTTTATGAAAAGACCATCTTTCCAGCAGTGAAATAATTATTTAAGTACCAACCAAAATGCGTTCACAGCAGTCAGAATCAAAGTACCAAAAGCTGGCGTGGCATATCTAGGTAGAATATTTTATTAGATTATCAGAATTTGGCACATTTTAGGCACATTTGTACTTTGACGACTGCTTTAGTTTAGACAATTCACATTAAAGAGATATGATTTCCTTTCTCTTGTAAAAGAAGGATTTTGTGGTATAGTATCAAAAAAATGCTTTTGCATCGTTGCAAAATGCATATATGTCGCATTCAAATCAAATCGCCACATTTCTCTTTTTCTGTGTGACTCGTGAAAACCGTTGCCTGCAGCATTTTTGCTGTGGAGGCTCTTTGATCTGAGCTAACTCTCTCATTAATAAAACATTTTAGTTCAGTTTTTGTTGCAGTCAGTCTTAATAGAACTCTGTTTTTCCATCACAGCCAGCTGATGCTAATGTGGGCCAGCTGATGCATGTGCCTTCTTTTTTTGAAACTTCTCTTTTTTACAGCTTCCTCAATTATAAAATCCGCTAATAATTTGCAAGTCTAACACATGTCCTTGGACTTATTCCAGCATTTCTCTCGCACATGATATTACACTAACATGCAGTTTTCTCTACATGTATGTGTATGCAATAGCTACATTCTTCTTACTTTCCCCAAATGTGTGCTCCTTTAGAGACAGAACAGAATATTACCCTAAACCATTTCAAGATAACTTCAGTTGGAATAGATTTATATGTTAAGGGAAAGGAGTGAAATGTCATGACATGATGTTCTGAGGCCTCTCCTGTTTTTGTCATGTAGGACGCTACAGCTTCTCTCACCAGGGTGGAGACGGGCCTCTACCTATGAATGGTATGTAAATGACATGCATACAAATATGCAGCGCTGTAGCAGAAGTCAGGGCTTGAAATTAAAGTCTGCCAAATGCAGAAAAAAATATTATTTAACCATGCAAGTAAAGATGTAAGATTCAGTCCTTCATTACCATTTAAACGTAGTTTATAGGAATTTGGTGAGATCATACAAAATATACATAATATATGAAATCCCATAACCCCAGTGAGACATAAAGCAAGTAGTAAAAAACAAAATGACTGTGACACACCCAAAATGGCTGACCAAAAGGAGATGAGACCAGACCGGCTTCTTGGAGTAGAGAAATAATACTGTTGTTACATAGGTTCGGAGACCACACAGAGCAAATAAATTATACTGTGAGCTGTCAGAGGCAGATGATGTATGGTTGTAAGTTTTATTTATCAGTATTTCCATGCATAATGATGAGCGTTATGTTCTGAAAGACATTGAGTCACACAGTGTTTCTTCAGTCATATGCGGAGTTAGTGAATGTGTAGCAAAAGAAATCTTAGTAAAAAATAAAGGTCAGCTTTAGTTTGTTTTACATGCATAGTGATTAATGAGGCGTTCAGTTACTGTGGGCTACAGTTACATGCCATGTTGGGTTCTCACTCTCAATTATACAATATATATATATATATATAGATGTATTGCTCTCAATTAAATGCAGTTCATGGATACTGGTGTATTTTTCAGAGTGGCTGATACTTCAAAATACAGAAGCCATTTTAGCTGGTGATCCAACAAATTAATTTCAAGCCCTGGCAGTGTTTTACTTGCTGTTTTTGACTCTGCACCTTTTTCAAAAGCCATTTCAAGAGTGTTTTGTGTTGTTTTACATGCAGCAAGAAGTTATGGCAGAAGACGAGGTAAAGATTGTGGATGTGTCTTGATTTCTTCCATGTGATTTTTAGAGAACGGTGATGAGCCCTGAGATAATGACTTTGTGGTTTTCCTTTTGTGTTTGTCTGCTTGGCTGTTAAGTGTCACTGATTATTGTGCCTTGAATATTGTCAGGGTTTAAATCCCCTTTTTTCTGTAGGGTGTAAATGCCTTCCCATGTTGCCTGCTGAGACCTTGTAGTGTTAATACTCATGCTTTTACTGTGTCATCAAAAATGGCAATCATGGCTGCTTTTGTATGTATTCTTTGATGTTATTTAGTTAATTTACATCTAATCAAATCCCCTGCTCATTATAATATCATTAATACTTTTTCAAAACAATAAGAATCTTGGTTCAACCTCACTGTTGGTGAACCCGTTTATGTAATCCAAATCGTTCTCCCTGCTAGGTCACTCGTCTCTGTTTCCCATGGAGGATGAGCGCTCCTTCGGAGAAGATGAGTCTGGTGACCAGGGGCTCGCTGGCCTAGGTTCAGCCCACTGTTTCCCACACCTCAATGGTGAACGTGTGGAGCGATATTCGCGCAAAGTGTTTGTTGGAGGGCTGCCCCCAGACATAGATGAAGGTAAAGACGTGTTACTGTCACAGAAGATGCTTTTCATCTGCATGTTGGAGATCAAAAGCTTTAACAAACCCGTAATTTTCAACTTTCTTCTTTTTTTATCGATAATTTTTGTATGGCGGGAGTTGATTAATATCGCAAAATTTGTAATGGGCACGGCAAAATACGAATGCTGACTGATTTGAGTTTCCTTTTTCAGATGAAATTACTGCCAGTTTCCGCCGATTTGGTCACCTGTTTGTTGACTGGCCTCACAAGGCAGAGAGCAAGTCCTATTTCCCACCAAAAGGTAAGTCTAACCAGTTGGACATTATATTTCTGCCAGCGTGTTCACTCTACAGCTCTGTGATGATGCGTATTAGCTAGTTCTGCACACTCATTGTTCCGTTTGTCCAACCTTTCCAGGATATGCATTCCTACTGTTTCAAGATGAGAGCTCTGTTCAGGCCCTGATTGATGCCTGCATTCAGGAGGATGGCAAGCTTTACCTGTGTGTCTCCAGTCCCACCATCAAAGACAAGCCTGTGAGAGTCATCTTGTTTTGCCGCTACATGCTTTTTATCCATCTTGCCCAGAGAGTACAAAACTAACACAAATGTTAAAATCATAGACTCGCACAAGCTTTCTTTTTTTTTAGTGTGTCTGGTCATTTTATCTCAGAAAACTGGGAGGTTCAGTACAGCTTTATTTATTTTGTGTGTGTGTCCAAATGTGGACTTCGTAGTAATTCATTAGATGTATATGTTTAGTTCACTGCGCATTAAAGTGCAGAATTTTAGCGAAAAATCGACTGATGGCTGCTGCATATTGAACAGAATAGTCCGCTTGTAACACTCAGTTTCCATCTTCAGTCTGACATTACATCCACTCTTACTGGTTGCCATGATGAAGAGGGGTTCATTTTTCCCTAACCGATCACGAGAGACTAACGTGTCCGCCTGAATCCAATTTAATTTTAAGTCCGCACTGAGGCATTACCTTGCCAAAATACTGGTTCTGCGTGTGTGTTAAGAGTGAATCAGAGCAAAGTAAGACAAACTATGATGTTGTGCGATATTGAGAGGACACTGATAGCAGTGTCTATCTTGTCATTGGTTCCTGTGCACCACCTCATATCAGCGTTAGTCCCCCCATGGTGCTCATTGGATCGATGGATTGCCAACTGAGAAACAGCTGTTACATGTCATGATGCCAGACGAATCAGTGAAGTTGGTGGCGAGGGCGGATTCAAAGGTCTGGACCCAGACAAGACTGGTAGCCAAGTGCTAATCATGATCAATTGAAGGCTAATTTTGACTGTAGTGTTTGTTTGTTAGTTTATATGTTCAGTTATATAATGTACATTTACGTATATGTTGCAGTGTTCTGCCCCACAGCACAAAAGGTGGGGAAAATGTAACAACAGTGACCTCCCCAGTTGGAGCACCTACTGTATTCCCCCTTCATTGCTTCCCGTAAAAATCCACAGCCACCACCAGCAGCAGTGTGCTGCAGTGGCAGTCAGACTGAACCAAAGAAACGTGTTAATCCATATTACATGAGCAGCAAGCCGCTTTCATTTTCACAATCCAAACTGTATCTTGCTCACAAAGTAGTAGAGCCTGACTGAGAGGAAATGAATGCTTTTCTCATTTTGGTCTTCATAGGTTCAGATCCGGCCCTGGAACCTAAACGACAGTGACTTTGTAATGGATGGCTCTCAGCCATTAGACCCGAGGAAAACTATCTTTGTAGGAGGTGTCCCTCGTCCCCTTCGTGCAGGTGAGTGTATGCGGTGACTCCTCTAAATGTATTGCAGTCTCAGGAGTCAGTTAGATCCCATTAACATACATTGTGTTGCACTGCTCTTCCAGTGGAGCTCGCCATGATCATGGACCGTCTGTATGGTGGAGTCTGTTATGCTGGGATTGACACAGACCCCGAACTCAAGTATCCAAAAGGGGCGGGGCGAGTAGCCTTCTCCAATCAGCAAAGCTACATTGCAGCCATTAGTGCCCGATTCGTTCAACTGCAGCATGGGGAGATTGATAAACGGGTGAGTCCATCGGATGTTAGCAGCTTCCCATTCAGGTCTTAAAAAATGAAGAGTGGATGTTCATGAAATATTAATTTAAACCTATCCAACATGCTGCTGTGCACGCATTTCACATTTTTCTCAACCTCCATTTTAACACAGTTTTTCTCCTGTCGTCCATTTTCTTTTTCTTTTACAGGTGGAAGTGAAGCCATATGTTCTGGACGACCAGCTGTGTGATGAGTGCCAGGGCACCCGCTGCGGGGGGAAGTTTGCTCCTTTCTTCTGCGCCAATGTGACCTGTCTGCAGTACTACTGCGAATACTGCTGGGCGGCCATCCACTCCCGGGCCGGCCGTGAGTTCCACAAGCCGCTGGTGAAGGAGGGAGGGGATCGACCACGACACATCTCCTTCCGCTGGAACTGAGGCGAGAGGGCAAGGGAGGGAGAGGATGCAGGATCGGGGAGGGATTGAAAGACAGGGGTAGTAAGGGAAGGGGTACGGGCAATGACATGAAAAATAAATGCACTTTTCTTTTAAGTTAAAAAAAAAAAAAAATCTTAATTTATTTTTTATTTTATTTCATTTTAATTGGGCCTTCTAAAAGAAGTAAATGCTAAGAAGAGAGTGAAATCCCATTTATGTTTTGACTTTAAGTGTGCATGAGCATATGGATGCATTAGATTTGGATTTAGATGTTTTCTGACTTGACTGTACTTTTCTTTTCGTGTTAGCTGGCAAAGCTGCTTACATTTGTTGTCAAGAGTAACATAAAATTTAAGTGAGGTTCATCATACCTAAATCAGTATACTAACTATGGAAGTTGAGTTTAAGAAGGGTGCATTTTCTTACTTTTTGCTTGCAGGATTAGAGAACAACTGTACCATTTACCAAAGGTTGAGTGCAAATGGTTGGGTTGAACAGAGGAGGAACGCCGTTTCCGATGGTCGGACGATTGAGTTTTTCTAAGAAGCTCACGTGTACAGCATCTGGCCACGTCACAAAACAAAATCTCCCCTCAGTCTGGCCCACGTGTTTCGATTGCTGGCATGAGTTTTTAGGTTTTGGTTTAAAAGTCGACACTTTGTAACCAGAAAGGGCAAACCAAAGATTGGCCTAAAACGCATCATCAAAAGCAGATGTTGATCTGAGGGTTTTCAGGATAATGTTGTGTCCTCCTGTCATTCGGCGGAGGAAAGGCTGGAGTTGTCTGGAGTTTCGGTTTGTGGGTGTCGGCTAATAAAGACACAGCCCTCAGGGCTCAGGTATTGGCAGTAGTATTTGCTCACTTTATATTGTCAGGGATATTAGCACTGGAAGCTAACATGCTAATGTAGTACAAACTAATGGGAATGCACAGTCCAGTCTCCCTGAGCTGTCCTCATGGTGTACCACTGCACGCTCTACCATGACTGGAGCTTCTATCACAAGTGTTGTGGTTGGATATGGTAGTAGCTAGAATTTGCTGTCACAGAGATAAAGATATTATTTTATACATGGCCTGCTGATTTTTGTACAGTGTTTTATAGCTGATTATTTTGTCATGAACATATATACATTTATTATGCACTACTTTTCTAAATATTTTTTTCAATAGTCATTTTAGGCACATTTTTCACAGATGGGAGAACTCCTTTTGCAATACCTCATTTTTTTCACTTGGTGAAAAATAATTTTGTACCTTTGTTACTAAGAGATCTGCATTTATGGTAAACTTAATTTAAAAAAGAAAATGAATGATATTAATATAATTTTCAATTAGCTTTTATATATTTAAGTGCTGGTAAATCTGAAAATTGTCTGGTGCATTGGTGTGATTCTGTAGATAAATTAAAAAAAAAATGAGGCTTTCATTAGCCAGTCATATATGGATTCTCCTCTGTCCTAATAAACATAATTACAGGATCCTAAGGCATGACAAGACCTTTCTAAACTGATTTTGATAGTCTTGAAAATATATTCTGATATTTCGCTCCTAGGTGTAGTCATTAAGGTTATCAATAGGGTAAATGTTTTGGCTTTGGTCAATGTGAAATCTTCCCTTCTATCACCGGAGTGGATATCAGCTGTTTGAATATTTAGATCTTCTTTCTGGGACTGCCTGTAAGTTCTACTTATTCTTGGCATGCATAATGTAATACAGAAATAACATGGCTAGTGTTAATGCAGGACCTAATGTAATGCACTAGATCTCCTTTTTCCTTTTTAACTTTCTTTTCCTTATCTCTTTGAGATCACCTCTCTTGTAGCCTCTCTTTACATGATGGAGTCTGCCTTCCTTACACAGACATGATGTTTATGCAATCTACACAGTGACAACACTTTGGATGCGTTTTGTAATGTAGAGGACACTCAGTAGGACATAGGTGAGGAGACTTGATCACTTGACCCCCTTTGTGATGTGGCATGCTTTGGGACATAACCTGAATGTGATTTAATGTTGCAAGTTAACTTTGAGCCATTATGTGCAATACTTATTCTTTCCAGAAACAAGTCTCCGCAGTGTAAGTCATTTAATCCATATAAACCATGCAGTCATTTACACATTATTTGTTTCCTATTGTTCATGCTGATGTCTGCAAGAAAAAAAAACTAATTTATACCTGAATTTATTTTTAAACATTAGTTTTGTGCTTATTTACTTATTTTGCTACAACCATGCTACTGTGATTGAAAACATTGTATATACTAGGTCGATAATGTATTTAGCATTTGCTATATTTTCAATTGAAATGTATAACTATCATTTTGATCAGATTTTTGTTATATTTTTTGGGGTGATGTGTTAAACTCGTTGATGTGTCTAGTTTTTCTAATTGCTGTATTGTGCTCCACATTTTCAGATGAAAAGAATATTGATTATGTCTGTTAGTATTACTTGATTGCAAAATTTCAATAGTTTTTAATTGTATGCTGGGAAGGTTATATTTATTAACTTTTTTTTTTTTTTTTTACCTGATATCATTTTGATTTTTATTAAGTCATTTCACATTTATACGTAAGTTCCAATTTTTATATTTTCTTCCTGATTAATTTACGCTACAATACAGACGTCAGTTTTTATAGTTGGTTTGTAGAATTGAAGTAAAACAAAGATCTAATGTCATATATTCATTTGCTGCCAACTGTTTGTAACTGTATGCATACATTTGAAGTATTTGTAATGTGAGTTGTTGAACGAATAAAACAGCTGTGAGGAAGAATTACATGCCCAGTGTTGGTTTTTCCTTTATTTGAGTGTTTTCGGAGAGGCTCCTGTTAATTGATTTGCCCTGTGAAGGTTTTTTACCTCTAAATGTGAGTCTTACACCTGATGCCGTTGTTATGCCACAGCAATTTTTTGGCACATCTGGTGGGCTGAGTTGAATCAGGTCAGAGGTATTTATAGGCTGAGGCTTATTTCAGACCTTGGTGAGTGATAGGCCTATTTAGCTCACCCAAATCCCCTGTCTTTGCCCTAACAAACCTTTTCTAGTCTTAAACATAGGCAACAAAATGTCATGAGATTTTCTAATTTTAATACAAAAATATAATTCAATAGCTGATTTTTTTAAATTGACATACTAAACTCCCGATGAGCTGTAAAATGTGATGCATTGTTTACAGATTAAGCTACAGTATAAAAAATGTTAAAATTAGAACCACCTTTAGCCTGAAATGCTAATTGCACATGAATGTATCGGCAGTATAATAATGTAGTACAGCAGGATATCACTTCTATTTTTAAAACCTAAAGTTCACTTTGCTAATAATCTAGGCGGTAATTAAAAGTGAAATTTAAATAAACTTGAATTTAAATTAAGTTACAGAAATTTGACTTTTTTTTTCATAGACTGAAAGACGCGAACCGCTTGCCGGAAGCCAAGGGATCGGGATAACACTGCCACCTGCTGGCTGAGAGCGGGACAGGCACAATTTAGGACAACAGAAAGGAAAAATTCAGCCCAGGTAGAAACATACCTTTCATTCGTCAGTCTCTAAAGTAGAGTTTACTTAGAATAAAAATGGTTAGGACCGTGTATGTGCCCCTGTTTGGCTCACAGCAGGGCTCCAGTCAAAGACATGTATCAGACCGGACCATGGACGAGACTGAGCCCCCCTCTCCGCGGGACAAGCGCGGGAACAAGCGGGGTAAAGTTAACGTTAGAGGCCAAAAAACTCGGTTCGTTTTGAAAGTCAAATTTCCAAAACTCGACAACAGCACTTTGTCCAAGAAGGCGACAGAGGGGGAGACAACAGAGAGAAGGTGGACGGCAGAGGCCACTGCAAATAAAACCAAGGCGACTGTGAGCAGCGGAGGTAACGGTTATACCCATATACCAATGTTAGCTAAAAGTGGTTAGCTCAAGTTAGCAAGTTAGGCTAGCCGTCGGTCAGTGCTAGCTAGCAGTCATTTTTTGCCTGTGTACCATAGTAAACCAGTGACGTTACTGTACAGTCTATGTGAGTGAACCCAGCAAAATGAGTACTAGAATATCTTGGGTGGACACAATTAAAGATGCACAATATATTGTTATGTTACAGCAGTGGTTCCTAAACTCGAGGCTATTAAAAAATCTGATGTGTTACAACTAACTAGCCTTTTGGCTAGTGTTGGTCAGTGTACCTGGGCTTTGTAAAAATAAATAAACACACACACACACACACACAAAATTTGACATATCTATCTATCTATCTATCTATCTATCTATCTATCTAACTATCTATCGTGAAATACTGACTATTTTCACATTTGTAGGCCACTAAAAGTCAGTCAAATAAAACAAACTCAAATGGAGATCATACTTTGGCGAGACTGCTCATAACTAATCTTGATAATAATAATAATAATAATAATAATAATAAAAGAAACAATAAACTTTATTTATATAGCACCTTTCATACAAGAAATGCAGCACAAAGTGCTTTACAATAAGGGCAGTATAAGCACTGAGTGCTTCACATGAAAATAGACATATACAGACAAGGTTATTCAATATAAAAGGACATTCAAAACAGTTTAAAACATGGATTAACTGATTCATAAAATCATAGTTTTAAAACAATAAATCAGAAAATCAAGTAAGATTTTAAAAGAGTTGCAGCACCGTGAAGTGTAAATAAAAACTAAAAGCATAAAAACAATTAGTTTCAGACCTGTATCAGAGCTAGTTAAAGGCTAAAGTGAACAGATACGTTTTTTTATATTTATAGGTCGTGTGTTCCATAGCTTTGGGGCGTAATCTTGATCACGACTAGAAAGGGTACAAGCTTAAATGGCTGGAAACCACTACAGTTAAGTACACTATTCCTGCAATAAACTACAATTCATAATATCATCAAAAGATTCAGAGAATCCAGAGAAGTCTCTGTATGCAAGGGGCAAGCCTGAGAATCATTATTAATTGCCCGTGACTTTTGACCCCTCACGTGGCACTGCATTAAAAAAAATGACATGATTATATAAAGGATAGTACTACATGGGCTCGGGAACACTTTGGAAACCCACTGTCAGTAAACACAGTTCATTGCTGCATCTACAAATGCAAGTTAAGACTGTCATGTGAAGTAAAGTCCAAATATCAACAATAGAAACGTCACTGCCTTCTCTGGGCCTGAGCTGATCTGAGATGGACTGACAGAAAGTGGAAAAGTGTGCTGTGGTCTGACGAGTCCACATTTCAGAAGACAGAAATTATAGATGTCGTGTCCTTTGGGCTAAAGAGGAAAAGGACCATCCAGATTGTTACCAGTGCAAAGTTCAAAGCCAGCATCTGGGATGTATGGGGGTGTGTTCGTGCCCAGACTGCCCACGGCATCATGGTTAACTACACATCTGTGAGGGATCCATGAATGCTGAAAGATACATACAGGTTTTGCCGCAACATATGCTGCCATCCCGATGACGTCTTTTTTCTTCTTAAGACAATGCTAAGCCACATTGTGCATGTTACAATAGCGTGTTTTCATAGTAGCAGAGTGTGGGGAATAGGCTGGCCCCCTGCAGTCCAGACCTGTCTCCCATTAAATGTGTGGCACATTATGAAGTGCAAAATATGACAACGGAAACCCCAGACTGTTGAGCAACTAAAGTTGTAGCTCACGTAAGAACAGACAAAGAATTTTACTTTTTAAAACTTCAACAATTAGTGTCCTTAGTTCCCAAACACTTACTGAGTGTTGTTAAAATAAAAGGTGATGTAGTAGTGGTAAGCATGCCCCTGGCCCTGTCTCAACTTTTCTGGAATGTTTTGCAGGCATCAAATTCAGAATGAGTGTGTATTTTAAAAGCATTAAATATATTGTCTTTGTACTGTGTTTAACCGAATATAGGTCAAAAAGGATTTGCAAATCATTGTGTTTTTATTTACGTTTTACACAGCGTCACAGCTTTTTTAGATTTGGGGTTGTACTTTTGTAAAACATTATATATGATAATATTCACATTTTTGTTTTAGATTTTGTCATTAGTTTTGATTCAGCTGAATGCCTTTTTTTGTTTGTGATGGTGTGCTCAGGATTGTATTTAATGGTTTTCATTAAAGTGTTATTGTGTCCACCCCTGGAGTTAACATCTGTTTCATCTCAAGTTAACCACACAGACGTAGGTCTGTTACTTTATTATCACAAACCTTTTTCAGATCGCCTTCCAAAGGTCAGAATCTTAAAACTGGATGATTGTGGTTTAAATTATCTTGTGTAGCTATCAAGACAGTAAAATGTCAAACACAGACCTGCTTTATTCAAATTGGCAAAACTCACCTAAATAAGCAATGAACTAGTTCTGCATATTGTGGGAAAACTAAAACTGTCGCATTTATGTTTTGTTGTCAGGTGCTGGCGCTGAGTCGGACTCTGTTGGTAGAGATGTTTTCTTCTTCTCCCAAAGACCCACCAGCACAGCAACAAACGAGAAGGAAAAGGTAGGCCCCTATGCAAAGAGTACATTATGTGCAACGATGAAGCGTAATGGGGGAGCAGATACTGAACAAAGGAAAAACGATACACCCTAAAACATTTTGTAGTTCAGGTATGTTGAAATGAGAATGATTTTGGGTTCAACTGACAAAAAAATCAAAACACGTATTGTGAATTCCATAATTACATGAGGCCGACTGTACATTCAGTCTCCTGAACTAACAGGTATGTTTAATTGACTATGTCACTTAATATTCAAGATAACCAGTTTCCCGTTGAGCTTCCACTATGGCAATGGAGGTTATGAGTGCACAGATGACAAAAAGCAGAAGGGTGGGCTGTGTGTCCCACTCATCAAGATAAATAGGAGCATTATTGCAGGTGCTCAGTATGTATCTTCAGCTCTACTATTTATTGCAGCATCTGGGAGGTAAAATGAATGGCGTGTGCCGCAGTCGCTTAAAGTTTAACCACTTTGTAGTTGAAGACTATCTCGAGCCCAGTCATTGGCTTTGAAGAATGGCATGTATATGTGATAATTATTGTGCATTTATTTATTCAAATACATTTTTTGGATAACTCTTCACTATGTAAATGTTCGCTGGTACTTCAATACTAGCCAATACAAGTCAGAGTGACTGTGTTTTATTAACTCTGTAGTCATTGTTCACAGAGGACATTTTAACATGTCACAGCAGGAAAAGCACAGGTCTAAATGAGGCAATTAATGAGTATGTTTGCATGGACATTTATGATTGGATTTTTTTGAGTATCCCGTTTATGTACTTGAGCATGTGAACACCATCCTGTTTTCAGAAACATGAGAGGCTTACCGCCTGTGCTGGTGTGTTTTCAGCTAGGAGACATAGCAGAAATACAAACAGTGGCGGCTGCGATAGTGTCTCACTTCTGGAGCAGAAGAAATTGAGTTTTGTCTTTCGGTAATCAAAGATGCTGCATATCTTCGTCAACTGCTCCCCTGTTCTATATACTGTGACTCTGACTAGCTTGTGCCAGTGTGAAGGGTAGTGTTGTAGGTGTAGTGTAGCTGCTTTCAGGAAAAACCTTTGGTGTGTAAATATGGTGTTTGTGTGTGTGTGTGGGTGGTGAGACGATGTGATTGGAACAGAGAGGAAATTAGACGTTAAGCTGTCAAGTGTTAGCTTAGTAAGTGTACAGTGGAGTGTTGAATATTTCGTGTTGCTTCTATCTCCCATTGCCGGTTTGTTTTTGTAAACATGACAGCACCTGATCGTAAACTTTGATTAAAAGCAAAACCCTCAAATTCACATTGATTCCGTTTTACTTGCCAGACGTGGCTACACATTTTGACAAATGAACGCGGGTCTTAAATAGACGCTGTGTGTGGTTGTTTCTGTTTCTTGTATAAAACCTTTATGGTGAACAAATGATTCGTAATTGATATGTTTTTAAAAAATGGTTTCACTCTTTGGCCTATATGTCCACTATGTTGACTAATGTTAAGCGGATTCTATCCCGGGCTTGAAAAATATGCAATTAGCTACTAAATGCAGGAGCCACTTTGACTTATCCTAAGGGATCCAGCTAAAAACAAGTTATGGCTGGTCGCCGGTACAAGATGGCCACCACAGAGACTTAAAAAAAATGGAAAGATTGGTTAAAGGGTTTTAACTATTAATTGAAGTTTTTTGGTTACCATGTTGCTAGTATTTTTCATGTATAAGGGGAGTATGAATAATCAGATTTGTCTGTGCTCATGTAAACACCATATCCCGAATATGATCATAACTGGGATAAGCTTCATAAACAGGTTAATCATGTCTATGTAAACAAACTCAGTGATGGCTGACTTCTATTTAGCACACTGTCATGGCTTGGTGGGACACTTAAATAGAACAGAGCTATTGTTTGTATCAGTAACGCCTGTGTTTTTCCTTCTGTGAGAGGTCAGTTTTTTTCGGTGAAAAGTCCTGTTGATAAATGTGCAGACTCTGCCTGTACTCATCCTCCTCCACCATAGAGACACACATGTACTTTGTGTCCTCTGAACTCATGAACCAGACAACCAAGATCTTTTTCTTTTTCTGGGAATGTACTTCCTATCCCACATAGGCCAGGCTTGCAGTTCTTAGGACCATCTCCAAGATGCTGGAGGAGAACCAGCTTATCAGAGAGAGACTGGCCACCGTCAGCCAGGCCAACTGAGGCTGCGTTCACTGACTGAAATTACCCACAACTGTGGCAAGTCACTTACCGTGTTTTATTTTACTTAAATACATCATCAGTATTTCTCCACATCAAAGTTCTTACTAGTTATATCTTTAGTTCCTTAAGCATGCAGGTTTCAAAACCAATGTTACAACAAGGCACAGTTTGGTGGTTCATCCGTGTTTGTCCTCACTGGTAGTGTGCCCTGCGACAATAAGACAATCTGCATAACAATGTATTTACCAAAGAGAACAGTCTTTTACACAGTGTTCAGTTAACAGTGTCCTTTTATTAAAAGAGTCCATGTTCACGTGTGTGTGCTAATTTTTTAAAATTCAAATCAGCCTGGTATTTTACAGTTTCATCATGTAGGCAAATTATGATTTTTGGCCATGAGTTATATACAAGTCCAGTACAGCACATGCTGCCTTTGTACAGATTTTATTGCTCAGTGTAAGCTGAGACTGTTTCAGAGCAGTTTAGTATATAATAGTGTAGTATAGTATATAATTTTTCTCTCAATTATAGTGGATAGAGAAAATATTATATCAACATTATTGACAGTATACTAACACTATAAACATCTTTCTTGTTATAAAGTTGTGTTGCATGAGATTGAACAGTTATTTATGATATTGAGTTCACAAACCGATATTACAGCATGTTGCAGGAATTACAATACCATGAGGTTATCTCACATAAAACTATCTTCATTATCCACCAGAGGGCACCAGCTCCTCCAATATCAATGTCTGCTGCGGTAGTTATCAGTTCATGTTCACACAACTCTCTCATTCTGTGTTGACTCACTCCTTTTTACTACCTGCTCACAGAAATTTTACCAGCCAGTTTTATAGTAGCATAAGAAAACTAATAAATGCCTGTAAATCTGTGGGTGGTGCAGCATCCTGGCTGTGTTAATGATGTTTGTTAGTATTATATTTTTTGCTATAAAAATGTACAAAATGGCTTGTGCATGCTTCTATTAGTGGAAGAACATTTTTCTAAGATTATGTAGTTCTCATTTTGCTGCTTGTATGGTTACAAGAGCCGCTACATTGTCAGCTGCCGTTACCAGTACATCCATTTTGAGAGGAAACAGAGCAGATGATTTCGGAAGACCTTTGAATTCATCTTTTATTGCGGGTCAAATCTTTGGTCAACTGGCTTTATTGACATTGTTCAAACTGTTTCCACATTCGTCATTAATAAACAAAAAGTGTTCAAGAATATTGAATAATACCACTGACCTGAACTTGTTCACCAAAGGTTTCAAGTGATGAATGTGTCACCAAAGGTTTGCTCTTTTTATCAGAATTTATATTACTAAATCAACTTGGGAGCATATGGCTGTGATTATTTTAACTGTAAAATAATTGCTGTTAGACCATGGACAATTTACTTTAAATTGTTCTGCAGTTTCTTAATGTTTTGATTGATGAGCCTCATTGCCTCTGTGTTTAGAGGCCAGTTGTTTTACCCTTTTCTGCCCTGAACACAACATGGCAGCCTTATCAGAGTTCTCACTAAAGTTCAGCACAGTATGTGCTTTAATATGCAGCAGTGAAGGGTTTAATGCACCCATATTTACAACTGTATTATGATATGTGCAGATATCTGGCATTTCTACCGCATTTAAGACATGTTGTTCTGGCATCTGTAGACTTGGGCAATATGGTTTATCATTAAACAAGATATTGGCTGGCCACAGTAATGATCCTTATGTATCCACAATAACACTATGATATTCAATTGTGCAATGTCTCATATGAATTTTGCCTATTCTCTTGCTTTCTGTATGCTTCACCTCATTATTGTGGTGTATCAAAAAAAGTAACAACATGCCAGCATACATCTGACACTGTAAGTAACTACCCTTTTAACGTAAGCATATGCTGTATTACATGACAAGCAAAAAAGCAGCAGTGTGGCAGCTGTGTTGTTGTGTTGTCTTGGATGCAGCAGGAAAGATTTCGTTAAGCTTTCGTTAGCAAAAAGAATGCAAGTGCACCTATTTGGGGATTCTTTGTTTTTAAATCAAACAAAAAAAGTAGAGCCAGAGAATATTTGATTCAGTTCAGTTCAATTCCTTGTCATTCTCTATGTACACTAGCATACGGTGAACGAAATGTCATTACTCACGAATCCAAGTGCAGTAAGAGCATATAGCAAACAAGCAAAGACATTCAACGTGGACATGACAACATTAAAGTTCAATGAAAAGCATTGCGAATACTCATAAAAATAGAAATAGGTAACTACAGAGAGTTAAATAATGCATTGTAATGAACTAATAAAACAGCAAAATGATGATCTGGGTAACAGTTAAAATTAGTTTCAGGGTATATTAAAACCATAGTACATTAAATTGGGGCAGCAGTAGCTCAGTCCATAGGGACTTGGGTTGGGAACCAGAGCGTCGCCTGTTTGAGTCCCCGTCCAGACCAAAAATATAGAGCGTGGACTGGTGGCTGGAGAGGGGCCAGTTCACCTCCTGGGCACTGCCGAGGTGCCCTTGAGCAAGGCACCGAACCCCCCAACCGCTCGGGGCGCCTCACCAAGGGCAGCCCCCTCACTCTAACATCTCTCCACTTTGTGCATGTATAGGTCCTGTTTGTGCATGTGTGTGTCTTTCGGACCTGTGTGTAATTGACAAGCAAGAGTGAAAACATTGAATTTCTCCTCAGGGGGATTAATAAAGTAAATAAACTTAAACTTAAAGACATATATACATGTATGTACAGGATAATAAATAGTTAAAAGCAATGGACAGAACATGAACAAAGTGATTTGTAAGCTGTGCGATGAAAGAGTTGGCACTAAAAATGGAAAAACCACAGATCTCTGCTCCGTCTTTAAACTTACCATCCAACAGACTATCCACAAAAAACTCTCTACCACAGTGACCAATGAGTCCTCAGTCAAGTGGAAGAATGTAAGCCCATATCTGTGTTATCCTCATTCTATCAAAGGTGATAAACGTACTACTGAATAAAGATAACCTCACCAGTTGATTGATCTGATTTATTGGTCTCAGCATGCCATTGTGTATAACAGCTCTTACTGCCTGTACATTGTGGGCACTTATGGGTATTGCATATGCATTCCCAGTCTATCTATGTGGGTCAGTTGGGGATTTAAATATTGCCTTAGGCACCTGTGTTCATGAATGTGATTTTCCTCGTTACCCAGCACCATGCCACAGAATCCTTATACCTGCCGTGTATCATTTAAGATAAGTTTGATGAAAAGTTGCACTCTTGATTTGGTGCTTTCTAAAGCAAAACCTGCTCAACTGGTTTCAACAACTTATTATTTTGAAAATAATTGATTTGGGCACATTATTAGTTTACTTCTATATAATACATCTACGAGCAGCTTGGATATAGCGTGTAACGTGGCTACTTTCAGAAAATTGAAGGCACTTTGGCACTGTTTCAGAAACGAATCCTGAAGATCACAGGCTGGTGTGCTCTGCAGCAAATAGAGCTGGTGGTTTGAATCAGTAAACAGGCGGTTTATTGAGAGTGTTTTTACAGCACTGAAGATAAATTGCTTCTGGACTGGTGATTAGCAGTTAAACAGGCCTTTTAATCAGAGCTGTGGTCTGCTCGGAGACTGGCAGACTGTGGCAGCTGTACCTCCAGACCACACTGTGAAGCCTGTTGACCGGCAGTGTGCTGCATTGTTTACATGGACAGAGGCCCCAGGATGTTGTGCAGTTTGAAACAAGCTGGTTTTGTTGTACAGAATCTGTAGTGAGCTGAAACACTGGTCGAGAGGAGACATGTAGAAGACACTGAGCTATAAGATGTAATGTAAAGGGATATAGTATGTTGTGCATTAAGTCTTGTTTGGGTAGCTGTGAATTCATGTTTATATAAATTCATCCTATGTTGTTGCAGCTCTAAAATTCAAAGCCTTTGTTTGGTTTCTAAGCAGCTTTCTGACGCTGGGTTTACTCAAATGCTGGCATCGTAGATAGCAGTATGGTGGTGCTTCTGAGAATGATGGATGATTCATCGTGTTTTAACACCTACTGTACCACATCCTGACTGAAATGGCTCAATGTGAGAAACAGGACCCAGTAATGTCAGCACATTTGAGAGGTGTGGGTGTGGCACATGACTAGCAGGGGAGCTAGCTCATTCGTTTTATCTTTTTTACTCATTCTCATCCTCAGCAAAATGTTAAAGTAATGTATTGTTTTGGTTGAACTTCTTCACTGTAGTACTTGCTCTCCCTTTGACAAATAGTCGTGCTGTCTTCAACCTCTAGATGATTTTGATCACAGAACACAATATAAATTGACTATACCTGGATGTACCTTTCTTTGATACAGATACATGAATTTGCTTAATTGGCTCATCAAAGTCCTGATTAAACAGCATCATTATTACACAGGTCATGTGTTGGGATGGTCACAATAAAGGGCCACTCTAAAATGTGCAGTTTTGTCAAAAAACACAACGCCACAGGGGTCTCAAGTTTTAAGGTAGCGTGCCATTGGTATGTGGACTGCAGGAATGTCCACCAGAGCTGTTGCACATGAACTGAATATCGATTTCACTATCATAACTCCCCTCTGATTATGTGACCAGGAATTTGGCCATACATCCAACTGTCCTCACAAATGTGGTTATGTGTAACCACATCAGCTCAGGGCCTCTACATCGAGCATCTTCACCTGCAAGATTACCTGAGACCAGCCACCTGTACAGCTGACGGAACAGTTGGTTCGCAAGGTTTGCTGAAGAATTCCTGAGCAAACTGTTAGAAATTGTTTCAGGGGCTCTCATTTCAGTGGTTGATCTCAGAAAATCTTGCAGGTGAAGAAGCCGGCAGTGGAGGTCCGTGTTTGGCTCACTAGACTGGTTGGATGTACTGCCAAATTATCAGAATGACATTGGAGATGTCGTATGGAAGTAACATTACCATTCAATTCATGGGCAACAGCTCTGGTGGACATTCCTGCAGTCATGCCCATGGCACGCTCGCTTGTGTTGTGTGGTTAAACTGCACATTTTAGTATGGCGTTTAATAGTGACCAGCTCAGGGCACACCTGTGTAGTAATGATGCATTTCTAGTTTTGTTAAGTGTAAAAGGTGGTAAAATGCTTCAGAGAGCTGGTCACTGGTTTCCCTAACCAATCAGTAGAGATCAACGACTCACCCAGAATCTGACGTCATTAGTATCCATGCCTCGGGGGTGCCGAAAACAAGCGAGCATTGCCCGTTTAAAATGTCTCCGTCGTCGTGCACGCCCAGCTGCATCGCCGTTAAATCCAGTTTAGCAGCTTCCTTAATTTGGTCCTCCATTAATGCGAGTAGTGGTGAAATACCCCGATAGCATCGTTAATGTGGTCTGTAGGATTTGTAGCGGTCGCCATTGTTGCTATCCTTACCAGTTACCCACCGACGTACAGCTTGACATCAGCGTGGTGCTGATTGACTAATCGCTAGACCCCCAGCGTTCATTGGTCCGTCCATCGTTTGGATGAGATAAATTGCAAATTCATTGAAGTATGCCAGACCAGAGATGCAAGCCTACTCAGTTGAGTGGGCGGGGTCTATGGTCTGGAACCAGGCTAGGGAACTATGAAGTATGATGAAAACTGTCTGGGTTTCATTACATTTTATCTGTTGTTTGTATAACAAGACTAATTCTGCAGACTCACTAGCAACTCTACGGGGTTGTATTCAGGCACAGTGGTACTTAGAGCTAAATGCTAATATCAGCATGTTAACATGCTCACAATGACAATGCTAACATGCTAATGTTTAGCTGGTACAATGTTAACCATGTTCATTATCTTAGTTTAGCATGCTCGCCTGCTAACATTTGCCAATTAGCAACAAACACAAATTACAGATGAGGCTGATGGGAGTGTCATTAGTTTTGCAGATATTTGGTCATGAACAAAAGTTTGGGAAATTTTGAACCAATAAGGGAAAAGACAAGTGGTCCACAATGTTATTAGAGTTCATCTTGAGGGGGACATCAATGTGTATACCAAAGTTCATGGTGATTCATGCAACAGTGGTTGAGACATTTAACTAAACATCTCAAATGTAAACCTCACCAAGTCATTAGTTTGTCATCTGGGGACCATGGTTCCAAATTTCAAGACAATCCCTCCAATAGTTAAGATATGTCATTGTGGACCAACGTAGCGTAGCAGCTGACAGATAGAGAATGCCATCCATAGAGCAATGCTGCTAATGTGGCTAAAGATATTGATTACAGTGGCTTCAAAGAAAAAAAAACAGCTGGCAATCTAATCTATCAAAATCCCCACACCTTTTTGCGTAAATGTTCAACACAAGATTTTGTAGTAAGTTCTTGTTTTTGCTGATGGTAAGAGGAAGCAACCACATTTTTGGAAAGTACGGGGTTTGACAGCATGTTAGCACCTCCCTTCCTCTCATCCCTGACGGAATTACTGAACAAATTCCAACTCCTCAAGAGCATTTCATTATTTTCACTGTCAGACATAGTTCAGGGTGTTGAAATTTGCAGGAAAATGAACGCTGTCACAGAGTTTCATCAGCTTTACTTAAGTCAACAGGCAGCATCCCTTTCCAAGCCGAGAGCAAACTGCTGTGACTCCTTTAGTTCTGCGGAGAAACAGAAGGCACATTAACCTACCAGGCTGTTCTCCACACTTGAGAATGTAAATCATGAAATAAAAATTAAAAAGAAGTGGTTCTTTAATCTGTTCTCAATCCATGTGAATACTTAGTAGGGATGCACCGAATATTCGGTAACCGAAAAATATTCGGGCGAATATTGCAGAAAAACATACATTCGGTATTCGGTGGAATAAGTTAAAAGCAAGGCCGAATAATAGCGGCGTGTTTTGATAACGCAATCAGACGGCGTGCCGTGACGGGCGGATTAAAATGTTAAAGTGTTAAAGTGTGGCGATCCGTCCGTCACGGCACTCGCATTTGTGACTAAAAATTGTTTTGAGCGAGCAAAATAGGCTTAAATCATTCAGCACGCTGTACGAGCAGCCTACGGATTTCTACCACCAGCAGAAACGAAAGGCGAATCCCACCGATTGTGGGTTGAACGGGGGTCACAGACACAGACAGTAACGTTAATGTATTCCTGTCAAATACGGCGGCCATCGGCTTACCCGGCGACGGAGAAGTCAGCTCCAATAATATCCTCTTCTTGGCGTCATGACTGCCCAGAAGTACCTGAACAGCCGAGCCAGCTGAACACAGACCGTACGTGATGTGTCAGAGGAGAAACAAGCCTTTCACATTTCTCTCTTTTGTGCTTTCAGTGGCAGGTAACGGCCCACAAACCTCACTGCACTTTAGGGACTGTTCGTTACTTATGAAGGGACTGTCAGGGGAGGAGGGTGGCTGGTTGATTCTTATTTCTTTTATTTATTTTATTTTGATCCCCCCTATGTTAATCACTTATTGATGCTGTTTTTGAAGTATGAATAAGTCAGTAAGTAATTTATTCCATTGAAATATCATTGATGTATTATAGAAAAGTGATTTATCTTTTCATAAATGACAAAAGGCACATCTGCCTAATTTTTGCTGTGGTATCGTGATACTACTCAGAACCATGATATTTTCATTGGTATCACGCCGTGGATCCCAATTTTGGTACCGTGACAACACTAATCTGGAGGGGGTTCATCTGCAAAAACTAATGAAAAACTAAACAATGATATTCGGTATTCGGTACTCGGTATTCGGCCAAGCGTTTAATAATATTCGGCTTCGGCTTCGGCCACAAATTTTCATTTTGGTGCATCCCTAATACGTAGTTGATAGTTGGTAATGTTTAGTAATGTAGGCTCATTATTAGACTGGTCTTCTTTAAATGGCCGTCATCTATACTGTACTCACTTCAGAATGAGATGTTATTGCATTACAATTTGCCAATATTACTCTACAATTGATCATTGTAGCTGAAACAACAACAACAAGCTGTTACAGAAAACGGATGGATGTTTATAGGTTGCCTGTATTTTAATACTCTGTTTGTGTCACGTTGTAAATGATGAAAATGCTTCTACAGTCATGGCAGCCAATAGACTATAGATAGCTCTCCTTCATTGTCACTGTTATTTTAATGTGTAGTAATTGTAAATACTGTCTGTCATTTGTAAGAAAGAAAATTATCCCCAGAAGCCATGAAAATGACAAATGAGGGAAGATGGTTTTGGGAAGGGGGTATATTACCTGTGGATCACCTGGTTGTAGCTACACTACAGTGTAATAATCACTCTGCCTGGAGCAACTGGCAAAGCCATGTGAAAGGCGCCACTCTCACTCTCGGCAGATGGTGCTCATGTTTGTGTTTGTGGGTTAGAGCCAGAATATATAATTTCAAGTGTAAAGCAAGCTAAGCATGTCGTTTACATTATGTACTTCACTTGCCTCCATTTTAGCACGCTTACTCCCAAACAATGTTCATCAATCCACTGTTGGATTGCATTTAAGCCCATTATCTGGCTCAGAATTTCTACACATTTGCACATGAAAGAGAGGAAGCTCAGTGACATGACATTGCTGTTAATTCCTCATTGCTTGTACTATGAGCCTAAATAACCCTATGACCTACTTAGTGTGACCGTGTGTGTAATAATTCTGTCACTCATGTTCACAATCTTGTGATAACTAATATTTCCTAAATGTTAATGTGTTCTAAAGATGCACAAATGTGACTTCATAAAGTCGCAGCTCATTTTCAGGAGGAAGCTTTCAGGGTTTCGATGGGTGGTTGAAATCCTTGAAAGTTTGTGATTTTGAGTGTAAAAACGTCAAGGCCCTAAAAGTTTTTGAAAATACACAAATAGACATGGGCCATTGAGAGTGCTTGAATTTATATATTTTAAGCAAGAGTAGATGTTGAAGTTCTCTTGATTTTTTTTTTTGATTTACTTAACGTTAGTAAATAGGCTTTGTTCTGCTGTCTGCATGTGTGTCTCCTGCAGTTGTGCTGTTGTTTCAAGCGCCACCTATGCAGCACAGTTGAGTGTTCACACATTCAAGCCTCTCTCACTTTTTAATTTTTTAAAAAGCCCAATCAGTCTTTGGCATTAGCATTGGCAGTATAAAAACAAAATCAGGGAGTGCGGCAAAATGCTGCCTGCCTATTTTTGTTCATACAGAATGCGCCTTTTTTGGGGCAATGGGGGGCGTGAGCAAGTAACAAAACGTGTAGCTCAGTGTGTGACGTAAACAGTGACGTACTCCGAGGGAGGCCGCGGCTAGTCAGTCCTTCGGCGATTCTCTCATAAGTTGGCCCGTCCTTCACCGTCCCCATCACTTGACGGTTAATGGCCTCTTCATTTGCGAGGGTAAAGAGGGCGCGCAATTCCTTGTCGCCCCAGTTGCCAGCGGGTCGCACGTGCCGCGTCATCAACAGCTCCTCCCACAAGTCATCAACAGCCGTGGCGGAAGGGCGCCTCGTTCTTTTTAAACCAAAAAGGTTCCGCCAATATGTCTACCCTACGAGGCAGAAAATTGGGCACCTCGGATCAACTTGCCAATCCAGGCTCTGTGTATCTAAACGCTCGCAGTTTGCCGGCAAAACAGCCCAACATTCGGCAAAAATCTGGCAGTGTAAAAGGGGCTTTACTGAGCTGTCAGTTCAGCATGCCAAGATGCCACCAAAGTATTCAAAAGTATGGCTAAATACATACTTGTGGCATCTGGTGGCAATTTTTGCAACTGAATGCTTCCATTCACACAGTAAGTATCAAATGAAGTAGAAAACAAGGTATCAAATGAAGTAGCCTACTCTATGGTATCAGTATCACTTTAAGTGTACTGGTATTGGTACTGGTGTTGTAATGTTTTAAGCGATACCCAGCCCTATAAATTTGTGAGATAATGGCACTGAATCATTTTCTGTCTTTAGCTTTTTGTGGTTAATGTGGGTCAAAGTTAAAAAGTTTGACGTGCTCCCACAGATATCACGTGCACATTTGCATAACTGTAATGTTGTTGTGGGTGAGACGGGGGATTTACTGTAGCTGCAGTGCTTTCGTCAGTCAGGGGATTAGTTTAATATGTTTTGGCTTTTGTAATATTATGAAGTGACTCGCTTCAAACAACAGCAATGTGTGGAAACACAATGAAGGGCTGAAAGATCCGTCAGCTAACTGTGAAGTAATAATTGCACTGTCAGAAGAACCTGAGGATGCAATAATGAGAAAACACGTCTGACCACTTTCAGCATCCCAGGAGATAATTACTCCCTCAGACTGAAGCTGGTTTTCTCTTTGTACTCACAAGTCGCATTAAATACGTAATGTCTTCTGCATTGATTACATTTGCCTCCAATAGCCAGGTTATACTTATAACTAGAGCATAAATGGCATAATTGGGGTACTTGAGTATACTTTTGTTAGCTCTGTTTAATTGCCACACTGATGATAGTCATCTCTGTGCTTCTTGACTTTAAGGATGTTGGAAATAAGTTGCAAAGTAGAGAAGTACAGTCATATACATTAATGTATAGAAAGTAGCCTGCACTCTAACCACCAGCCTTCAGTAAATAAACAGCTCTGGGAGTGGTGGGTGCCAGCTTTATAACACAGGACTCATCTGAAAACATGCAGGCCAAAATGCGACCCAAATAAACTCCTCTCTGTAGATTTAGGAAAACAACTTAAGAGCTCGTTCTACTTTTAGCTGTAATCCACTCTACCCTATACTTATAAAGACATTAGACATCAGTTATCTTGAAGCTGTCCGTGGTTGTGCCTTTGTTTTTTATGTCGTTTATTTTGACTGTCTTCAGATGAAATATTGATTCAGTCCTGATTGGCCCGTGATGGCTGCAGTGAGAAAGTCCATGGGTTGCTGTGTGGAGCGGTTGTTAGTGTGTTTAAGTCAGCTTTGAACATGATGAAGCATGTCCGGGAAACAACAGCGAGACAAAAGCTGACACTAACATCACTTTTTAAAATTGTGTGGAAGGTTATATTATCATTAAAGTCAGTTATGTAAGATATCAAGTATTTTGTATCCAGCACATGACGTGAGGATTTATAAAGGTCTGTGTCCCTTTAAAGCAGGGGTTCTCAAACTTTTGTGACTTACGACCCACTTACATAATTAATAAATACTGATTAATAAATATTTTCTGTACATTTGTGAATCCAATTTTAATATATTCAGGGTCATATTTCTGCACCACACGCTTTGAAGTAATGGGGCGGCTTGTATCCCACATTATGTTTTCATTCAAAATCTGATCCATTTTGTGTCACTGCAATCGAGGAGATGTTAGCTAGCCAACAATGGTTGTCTCTACCATAAGGTGAATCATGATTTACGGCGTGTTACTAAAATATCAGCTGTCATTGAGATTATGCATTTTAATTTGATGGGTTTTTTTATATTCATGTGAATTCTTTAGCACATTTATATATAAAAATACATTATTTGGACAATTTTAATTACAGTTATTTGGCAGTACCCCCGCAGCCCACTAGATGACACTCTGAGGCCCACCAGTGGACCACCTCCTGCTTGTTGAGAATTGCTGCTGTAAAGATAATGAGGATAAAAGGTATCTGAATAAGACTTTTTCCTTTTGCCACTCAGATGTGTGTGTATATTTGTAAAAAAGCATGTGTTGATGTTCATATTAACAGTTGCAGACTGTAGACATTTGAGCCATGTGTGTACATTTGTGTGTGTGTGTGTCGGTGTGTGTGTCGGTGTGTGTGTGTGTGTGTGTGTACTCCACACTGTTGCTAGCAGAACTAATGCAGGTGAAGTGGGGCAGAAGAGAGAGCAGTGCTAATTACTGTTTGGCGTGATCAATGTGAGCTGAGGACGTCCGTTCTCTGGTCTGCTGCTGCTCTGCCTCATACGGAGACTCTGATTCTGTAACATTTGCTCGGATGGTCAGGTTGCAACAGCTCTGTCAGTAACTTCCCTCGTGTGTGTCCCCCCCACAGTTTGATACAGACTCAGCAGGGACCTTCTCAGTGACCAGTGGACAGCAACGAGCTATTTGGGCCTGGTTACTTGAGGAAAGGCTACACAGACAGATTACAATGGTGGAAGATTAAAGGGGGGATTTTATGCAGTGTCGGATTGCCCTCAAATTATTTAAAAAATCAGGCTACTTCTGTTGATAATTAAAGGGACACTTTACTGACTTGTAATGCCATTAATTAGTCTAGATTGTTTCGGTGTGAGTTGCTGGGAGTTGGATATAACAGCCATAGAGATGCACACTGAACATATCAATGTGCAGAAGGAAGCTTGCATCTACTGCTAGCTCACCTAGCACCACTTAGCCAACTAAAGTTACAGCTCAGCCAAGAAGGACACCATTAATGTTTACATCTCAACCTCTCGCCCACGAGTAGAAATGCGCTTCCTTCTGCACGGTGATATGGTTTGCGGCTGTAGTTCAGGTTCCTACATGAAACTACTCCCAACAAGGTCTGTGGATTATCTTGAGTAACCAGGTCATGATTTCTGGAAAGAGACATTGCTGTTGAGTTTTTCCAAATGTATTTTCTTTGGCGCTTTGAGCACGACAAGCAACTCACACCTAAATTTAAACGTTCGCACACCTGTTCCATCCATGCTGCAAATTCAGACCACTGCTATTGTTACTGTTTAACTCTCTGCTGCTGCTACTCAGGTGCTCTAACTTTATTTACAGTTGACAGAACAACTATTCCATCTACCGCTGTTAGCATTACTTTGTAAACTACTGATGTTACTGCTTCTTTTGACATGTCAGTTTTAATCTGCTTTTTGACAAGACATTGGATTAACCCATCATTCCTCTGCAAATTATGTTGACTCATGATGCCCTTCTCTGCGAACATCCATAGACTGTTTACACACAGTAAATGGTCTCTGTAAGAGTCAAAAAGCACAAAGAAGACTTTATACAGGATGATACTCTCTGTTTTGACTGCTTTTACTTGATGAGACTGAGTTTGATTTATTTAAGCAAAGCAATCTTTTATTTTCCTGTGGTATTTTCCCCTATCATTCAGTACTGAGTGGTAAAACACAGTGATACAGTATTCTAGAATAAGAAGTCAGTGCATTTTTGCCCAGCAGTTTTATACTGTACATAATTAGCAAGTTAATTTTTGCCCTCTTGTAGGAAGCACACTGAAATGATAGATAGGCCCTGTAATTGATTTGCATGTGTTTACAGGAGAGCGAGCTCATGCTGTGAGAGCACTTTGCGTCACATGGAGACTAATAATATTGAGGCGCTAGGGAGTCGAGCCCCTGATGCCACTGTAATCCTGCTGATTACAGAGTGAGGGTTGATCACAGAGCTCCGGACAGCTCACTCCAATCACTTCACAGGTGGCCTCGTGTGGGCATATGTATATAAGAAAAACTCACATACTAGACAAGGAAACAGACGTGAGAGTAAAGATAGAAACTGGGAGCAGACTATAGGAGACAGCATGGAATAATGCACATTAATGTTGCATCAGCAGCTGTGCATGTCTTTCATTGGCTGAATGAACACTAAACCTCACTCAATGACATTAAACCTTCTGCTTTGTATTTCCTCATGTCAGTTGTAACATCTATGACCTTTTTGGCTGGGTTTCAGGGCACTGCGTTGCCTTATCCCATCAGTGAATGGTTAGAGGCCAGATTTAGGAAGGCTAGAGCTGCTGTTGTACTTCTCATGATGTTTCCTCAAACTCCGGAGCCCTACAGGTATGAGCTTCAAACAGGCACAAGACGCCTCTGTCTCCTCCGACAGAGCAGAGACTGGGACTAATCGCAGCGGGCGCCACACACCTCAGGAAGGTAGCAATTTTCCATCATTACCGTTAAATCCTGCTTAAAAGAACCGGATTCCACAGACCTAATTACAAGGTGTTAATAATAACAATGTAATGACAGTCATTTTAAAGCCTGCCCAAAACCATAATCCATCTCCCAACTGACTCTCACATTAAATGTGCGGTTTCTCTACAGTGATAGTTGGCATTCAAAAGCACCGTGATTCTTATTGATTACCATTGTGATTACTCCCACAATTGGTGTGTCAGGTCCTGCGTGTTAGGGCTTGAGTCAGGAGCTCTGTCAGCTTTTGTTAAGTGGAAATACAGCTCTTCAGATGTCACATTGATGTTTTTCATCCTGCTGCTGGTGGTGCTCGTAGAGACAGCCAGGCCAATCCACCAGCCTAATTGCAGGATGGAGTAGACAGGGGATTGATTTACTTAAAATGAGTGTTTTTTTATTTCCAGAAAATACAAGGCCTCATCCAAAAGTTGTATGCATCAATTCAGCACATCAAGCAGGACTATTTTCCTGTACTTTCAATGTCAGCAGAGCGTTTGCAGTCTGCAGAGTGAATAAAATACAGTCAGTATTTATAAAATCGTGTGAGCTGTTATCAAGAAACAGTCTTCCTTCTGCGTAATTGCTGCTAAATGAGGCTGACGTGCAGCTGATCGCCTGTCTAGTTGGAGGTGTGGCGACACAGGGATCCAGACCAGAGGGCCTCAAACGCACCGTCCAATCACAAGTCTTCCGCGAACCCGGATCGGGACGCATCACTGAAATTCCCGAGAACCTCCCAAAGTTTTTCCAGCAACAACATTGTAACAACTGTGGACTCTGTGTGTTTGCACTCCGTGACAAAAGAGTTATGCGCTCTCTGGATTGGAATTAGACATCGATCCGGGCCCTGAAAAGACAGCATGCCATCCCCTGGAGACTGGAGAGACGAGTGTTCGACAGACGAGGATGTACAAGCACCGCGGCCGAGGAAGCGCGCGGCGCAGGTGTCGTGCCTGCCCTTCAGCGTGGAGGCGCTGATGTCGGACAGGAGGTCGCTGAATGCGACGGACAGAATAGATGGAAAACGTCCTTTGAACGATGACCAGGCGCACAGGTCGGATTTGTTTTCCCAACAACTAGTATCTATCAAACCAGAGCCATCGGAACGAGGGGACTGTGCGTCCTGGATATCCAGCCCCATTAAGATGACAGCACCACCCCGTAAGTGAAGAGTTATTAATAGGAAGGATCCAGTCTAACATGGTTTACATAGAGAAAGTTTACAACTGATACATTTAAAGTCTTGTAAATATATAAATGAAAATAGAGATTCAGTCTTTTTTTGAAAGCACATTGATAATATAGTTAATTTAAGTATTTATAAATAATTTATTTTTGTACAATGAATTATTTTCACCCTTTTTTGTCCATTTATGACTGGACCTGATAATCTACTTTTAGAAAATCGTTTTTTTAAATCAGATTACTTTTTTAATCAATCATTTAGTATATACAAATTCAAATAATGACAGATGGTCATCACAATTCACTAGAGCTTATTGATAATAATGATAACAATAATAATTATAATAAACTTTATTTATATAATACCTTTGATACAGGAAATGCAGCCAACCGGCCAACAAGGGAATTCAATATAAAAGGGACATTTAAAAACCATGTGAAACAAAAATTAGGTAATTAGATGATTTTCATTTAAAAGTGGAGGTTATTTGAGATCCTATTAATCAAAATCTCAAAGTATTTAGCCTTCATAAGGTGAGGTGATGATCAGCTGTCCAAACCCAAACTTAATTAGTTAATAGTGACTTAAAAAGGAAAAATAGCCCTCAAAGAAACAGAAGAAGAGAAGCGGCAAACAGGGAAGGTTTTGCACTTATCAAAATTGTTGTCAAGAACGTTTCTGTCAGTGAACTAATTGAATAACTGAGTAATTGTTTCAGCCTTTATTTAAGTATAAAAGTATATAAAACTGGGTGAACTCTCAGCCTCACATCTGTCCCATGTCCTGTAGGGGAGCTCAGTCCAGCAGTGTGCTCTTTGAGGAAGCACAAAACCAACCGCAAGCCTCGCACTCCCTTCACCACCACACAGCTTCTGGCCCTGGAGAGAAAGTTCCGTCAGAAGCAGTACCTGTCCATCGCCGAGCGAGCTGAGTTCTCCTCTTCCCTGATGCTGTCCGAGACCCAGGTCAAGATCTGGTTCCAAAATCGACGAGCCAAAGCCAAGAGGCTTCAGGAGGCCGAGGTGGAGAAACTCAAAATAGCAGCTGGCATTGGGCCCAAGGCAGTATTCCACCCAGGCTTCCCTTCCATAGGTTTCCCCCTCAGTGTTAACCTGCAGGCTGGATCAGCAGCACTCTACGGACTGGGCTGCTCATACAGCCGCAGCCCCCTTCTCCCCGCCACACATCTGGCCATGTACGCCTCACAGTTTGGGCACAGCCTCTTCCACCTCTCCTGAGATGAAGCAGCATTACACAGACAAAGAGGCATGGAAGTGTGTTAAAAAAGAGGACAGGAGTGTATCATGAAGTCATACACCTTATAAAAAACCTAATTAAGGACCTGAAGTGGAACTGAAGCTTTATAATCTTACTGGTGCAGCTGGAGTTACAAGGAGAATTTATAAATGTCCTTTTACAAGGCTGTAGCATCTTGAAGGTCCTGTGCTGTTTGTTTATGCCGATTCAGCAGGGGTCACTGATGATGAATAGGAGACTGACCAGGCAGCGTGTTTCTGATTATTGTACCAGATTGCATATATTGCAGCCTTTGTGAGTTGTTTTTTCTACTCTTCTTGTTTTCCTGGATGAAGTCAGCATTGGGAATAATGTATTCACTTGTTTGCCTTGAACATGCAGGGATATTGTTTGTTATACCCCTCTCAGAACAAATAAAAGGCCACAATTGGAGAATGACATTTTGGCCTGGCGATGTGCAGGCTTGTTTAAAAGCCAGAGCATTCCCAGTGACTCATTTATTTATGATAACCCTTGGATTCATTTACTATATCATAATGCATAGCTACACTTTTGAAGGTAATATTTTGTGTGTTTGCTATTACATTAAAGCTTTTAGTTAACCCTCTGTTTTCTTCTCCAATTGATCTCCTCATGTAGCTGGTGAGCTAACTCTACTCAAATGCAGTTGTCCAGTGATACACAACCTTTAATGGGTGTTTCAGCTCTCCAGTTGAGTCTTGTGAGCCCTTCTGATTCTGACTTCCAGCTGCCTCTTCGTGTGTACTCAACATCTAGGACAATGCTTGGTGGTTCTGTCAAGCTATGTTTTTTCTACAAATGCTCAGAGGAGTTACAGATCGCCACACTGATTATGCCAGGAAGCCTCACAAGCAGATCTCTGTGGTGAACAGATACGCTTGAGATCTTTTGTGTATGCAGATTAGGGTCTGATATCTTGAGGATTCCCTCACAGCACTGTGGGCCTCACCGGATTGATCTCCTGTTGACATTTATTATTATGGATCACCTTTGGGAGCGCAGCAACTCCCATTATCAATTGTCATTTCCCATCTTCTGATCGTCCTGTCCCAGCAGACATTTTGATTTGTCATAGCAGAAAAGGCACAAGTGTTACTAATGACACAAACAATGGCTCTATTTCAATCAAGTGTATCAGTAAGCCGTGATAGTGTGACATTCATTTAATTCATTACTCATTTTATTTTCCTCCTGTGACATGATCATGAAGGGTTTAGTTCCATCCTGGACAAAAATAACTCAGGGTTCCCACTGCTTCCTGGAAAACCTGGAAAATGAGAGAAAAAGTGATCTTGTGCTGTTCTGGAAAATTATCCCAACAATCTCCTATATTCTTTCAGCTGAGAAAGAACTACCACCGAGTATCTGTCAAAGCTTCCCAAAACAGATAACATTCACAACTGATAGGGCAAAGTTACGATCAGGATCATATCAACATTCAAATGATAGTTAATGGAAGAGAGTACTTTGAATAGGCTGCGCTCGGTTATGTTGTGGAAACATACCCCCAAGCACTACAGGTTGGATGACATTACAACTTAAGTGGCCGAAACTCAGAATAAAGCAGAATAGAGTGGGAACCCTGTAAATATCTTCTCTCATTGCTGTGCACACTGGCCATTATTTTCTGCCTCTCTACTGTAATTTGCATTTTTTGCGTAAGAAAGTATGAAAAACTCATTTTTAGTTTAGAGCCTGTTGAGACATACTTATTTATAATGAAAAATAAAAACATTGCAGTGTTTTGCATTATCTAAGCTGATAGGCGGTCCTTATTGCAACAATAAATCACTTGGGCCTACCAAAAGTGTAGCAGTTAAACAGTTAACTCTGTGGAAGTGTTCTTTAGCCGAATTTGAACAAAACACTTTCCAAGACCTTTGTCCTGCAGTTGTTTGGAGAAAAACAACCAAAACTTTGCATCTTAAACAAGGTTTAATCTGGGCTGGAATTAAAAATTTCTTTAGTATTCTTCTGAGACTTTGACTACATTCAGGCTGCAGGCAAAAGTGGCCCAAATCTATTTATTTTGCTTCTGCATTACACAGTTATTTTTTTCTTAACAATGTGAAAATGACAAATCACATGGAATCTGATCATTTTAAATCAGATTTGGGCCACGTTAATATGCTGTCCCAAATCACATAAAGGTCCAGTTTTTGCATTAGGCCTGTTTCCACCACAGGAACTTCGGGGTAAATTTACGGGGCCAGGGCCGTTGGTGCGTGTCTCCACCGCAGGAACCACCCCCGAAGGACAGAGTTCCGGAACTTTTACAGGGGCTAAACAAGTCCCTGCCTCGGAGTAGGAACTCAGAACGGCCCCGAGAAACTCCTGGCTGGGGCTTGGGGATTACTTGGTGCTGATTGGATATACTCAAGGCGGAATGTGACGTCAACAGAAAGCAACAAAATAGTCGGCATTTTTAAAACTCAGCAGACGAGGGTTAGCTCGTTCATAGCTTCCACCGCCATGTAAACAAACTCAATAACCGGTCCGTGAAAAACATATTTTTTTCCGGCAGATATCTTAGTTACAACATGATTGAGCTAGCAAAGCAGTTTTGTGTTGCTATGTGTGGTATTTATTCAGTTTTGGGAAATCACGATGTCTAGAAAGCATCAGCAGACAGGAACAGCTAACAGCAGCAGCAAAGCTAACATCAGGACGTCATCTGTTAAAAGCCTCCCGTTGTCGGAAACGACATGAAACTACTCCAGTTAGCTCAATCATGTTGTAACTAAGACATCCGCTGGAAAAAATATTTTTTTCACGGGCCACTTTGTGAGTTTAGTGAGTTATTACAGACTCCGCTATCGGCTAACAGCTAACAGCTAACAGCGTCCCTACGCCACTATGTCGCCCGGTCAAAATGGTCGCGCAACGATTATGTCACATACAGAGCCCGGTAACTTTACAGGAACCTTCCTCCTACTACGCTCTCTCAGTGGAGACACGGCGGTTGAGAGGGCCGAGCGAGAGGACGTTCCTGTAGTAGTTCCTGCCCCCCACATAGTACCAGGAACTTCTTCAGTGGAAACGGGCCTATTGTGACCTCACGTTGAACAGTTGTATGGGAATAAATGTGACGTTTATGACACTCACAGATGGGCTGAGTGTCTCGCCACAGGAGTCTTGAGTAGCTGCGCTGACGGATGTTGTTAAAAGTAGCCCTTGACATTCTGAAATTTTGGATGAAATCAGTTACAGTGAGGCCATTTACCCACCACTCTGGCTCACATGGGAATCTGATGCTGGCCACATTTAAAAAAAAAAAAAAAAAGAACAGCAAAACAAAAAAAATCAGATCAGAGCAATAAATCCAAATTCAGCACTAAGGTTTGCAGTGTGAACATAGCCTTTATGTTGAATTTTTGTGCTCATTAACCAAGAGACCTTTGAAGTAAGGAAGCTGTGCATGACGAACCGAAACATATTAGTGAAACCACTGAGCTATTTAGTTTTCTAATCTGCTTCAGAGCTTCACACTGCAAATAGAAAGCCTGGTGTAATACTGTATGGCTGCATGTATGAATAAACTAGGATCTGCTGTATGTATGTGGGGGTGGATGTTCAACTGGGTGGTCCGAATGAGGAGGTGTTGCACTCTTTAATGAATACTTATCCAACCAAATTTCCTCTAAAGATGTGAAATTATGTCTGCAAAAATGAATGTTTTCTTCAAATAGCACATCTCATATTGTCTTAATTGCAAACATGTGTTTTCACATTATCCTCTTGGACACCATACAGGTGGAGATTTACTCCTTTGATGTGAGCTGTATTTTTAAACTGTGTAAGTGAACTCAATCTGTGAACTTCGCAGCGCAGCGTTACACCAGGCTGTCCCTTTGCAGTCCCTGGTTTAATTGTCCTTGTCCCTGAATTCTGACTCCAAAGCTCTGTGAAATTATATGTGTAGACTCAGTGATAACAGCGCAGGGCATTATACGGTCTCTCTCACTTTCTGTCTTTCTGTAAACTTGGGGAAAGCTTGTTACCATTAGCACATATTTCACAGTCCATTTGCTCCCCTCCATTTTGAAATTAAACCCAGCATTAGGCTGATAGCGAGGTCTTTAATGGCTTTGATTGCTCAGTAACCCCAGCCTCCAGTTTCAGATGCTTGCAATGTGAAACCTTAGTGGAGGAAATGATCACAGCCCAAAGTGGAGCAGCTGACCTCTGATAAAGAAAAAGAGAGGTCTTATAATGGGTAAAAAAACACATAAGATTGAAATGATGAGGAAATGCATTATTTTTATGGAAATATGCTTTGATAAGTTATTAATACAATGACTGAGCTAATGTGAGTTTCACAGGTAGAGAAGTCAGTGGGGATTCAAGTTATGCAAGAAACATATCCTCAGCCAAGAAAAGAAAAGGTTCAGAAGAGCTCATAGAGGCTTAAAGGATAGGTTCACATTTTTTTAAGTCTCAATACAATACTCACAGGCCTTTATGTAAATTGAGACAGTTTCTGGACACTAATCACTCCTGTTCTCCATACTGGCTGTGGGGAAATTCACTCCTAACTCGATTCTACTGTAGGAGCTGTGACAAAATCCACAGTCCTTGTTCTGTGCAAAAATTCTTTCTAAAGTTTGGCTGATGATAATATGAGGTATTGAATTCAAGTTTGTGTCTTTCAAAGTTGCAACACATTCTCACTCTGACCTCGTCACATACAGTGGTGGAAAAAAGTTTTCGGACACCCCATGCATTTGTGAAATATTGCATTAAGAATCACTCTTAGGTCTTCAAGTGCAATTTCTTTTAGTACAGTCACAGCCAAAATACTAAATAAATCCTAAAAAAGCCATTAAAAACTTAAAATTGATTGGTTCCATAAAAATACATAAGAAATTTTGAGTATTGGGTCATTTTGGTACCAGTGATGAAGGTCGTTCTTTTTATTAAAAGACACAATTTTTGTTGCCAAGCTTCGTGTCTACATAAAGCCAGCACATTTGAAAGTTCTTCAGACACAAAAATGGCTAAAACAAGGAACCTAACGCAGGAAACACGCCTGAAGATAAAGATTCTCAGCCAGGAAGGATACAGCTGCCGCCAGATAGCCAGGAAGTGCAGATGCAGTCCTTCAGCAGTTGGATACACTCTGCAGAAATACAGACGAACCAACAGCTTGGAAGACAAACCAAGATCTGGGCGTCCAAGGGTTTCTTCAGCAAGAAATGACCGCATCCTGATCCGCATGTGCAGGCAAAACCACCGAATGACATCACAGGAGCTTCAGCAGCAGTGGTCAAACCAAACTGGTGTCCAGTGTTCCACCCGCACTGTACGTGGCCGACTTTTAGATCATGGCTTAAGGTCCTACAAGGCTATCAAGAAGCCCCTGATCAATGAGAGACAGAGGTTAGCCCGGCGTCGTTGGGCCCAGGCACACAAGAACTGGACAGCCAGGAAGTGGAAGAAGATTTTGTGGTCAGATGAGTCCAGTTTCCAGCTTTATCTTCCTCCTACTAATGTGAGGGTACGCAGAAGGCCAGGCGAAGCATTATCTCCAGCATGTACAGTACCTACTGTCAAGCATGGTGGAGGCAGTATCATGGTTTGGGGATGCATGAGTGCTGCTGGTGTTGGTCATCTCACTGTCTGTGATGGCACATTGAACTCTACCAAGTATTGTACCATTCTCGAAACCCACATGCTCCCTTCTGCGCGTGCACTGTTCCGTCGAGGTAAAAACTGGATGTTTCAACAAGATAGTGCCCCTTGTCACACATCCAAGGCCATTAGAACTTGGCTGCAGGAGCACAGTATCCAGGTCTTAGAGTGGCCAGCTCAATCCCCGGACATGAGCCCCATTGAAAATCTGTGGTGGATTATCAAAAGGTCTGTTTCAAAGCATAAACCAAAGAATTTAGAAGAATTAAAAGCAGTAATTCAAGAAGAATGGGACAAGATTACCCCTCAACAGTGTGAAAGGCTCGTGGGGAACATGCCAGCCAGGATTAGAGCTCTACTACATGCCAATGGCAGGACTACTAAATATTAATTTGATGATGTGATGGTTTATTTATTTTTTGTTCAGTTTTGAACACATTCTCTGTTATTTGTTGACTTTGATACTGTCAAGAATTTAGTTTTGGTAGTTTTTCTTGTTGTCTAATGCAGCCACACCTTTTGAAACACAAAAAAGATTTTTCCACAAATATTTCATGATAATATTTGAGATTGTGTAAAATTTTAAGGGTGTCCGAAAACTTTTTTCCACCACTGTACGTTTGGTCATGGACTTTCCATGCCCAGATACGATGTGAAAGGTAACCTGGGTGTGCTGGATGTTGACCTTCTCGGATGCCATGCCATGTTAAGCCTGTCACATACATTGTTATTTTTTCAAAATAGACTTCCGTTTTCACGGGAAATTTAACGTTTACAGACTCTTTCAAAATAAACACACTACGTTAGTAAAACCGAGAATAGATGTTTTTTCACCTTCAGCAGCTAACGTACGTGGTTAGGTTTGGGCAATAAAATCACATGATTAGCTTTAGGAAAAAAGAACAGGGTTTGGCTTTATAATGTTACGGAGTGTGAACACCGCTCTCCTGGGTGAAAGCCATTTTTTTGGACCCATCAACCACACCTCCCGCCTGCCCCACTTGGACTTTTGTCGCCTTAACTTCAGTTCTTGTCCCACTGCGTTTCCCCCTGATGCCGCCGATTGCCATTAAACTGTAAGGGTGATCAGGCGTCTATCATGCAAACATAAAAGGACAGCTTTTTTGTCATTGTCTGACGCCGCAAGTCACTGTCCAAGCGCCGGATTTCAATGACTTCGGGGTGAGACTTGGATGAAAGTTACAGTCCTTAAAGTACCAAATTTCCTTTTTGTGTTTGCCAGTGTTTTCTGGTGATTTCTCAGTGATTAAGTAAATAATAGCCTGGGCTACTAATTGAAGTTTAACGGTATGTCTCATGTACTTCTCTCAATTCGTAGTGACAGTCCAGAAAGTGACACTTTTTTTTAATATAAAAGTTACCAACTGTAGCTTTAACAGTCTGTTTGCATTTATTTTAGCCACAGCGTAATCGCTAATTATCTCTTCTATCTAATTAATAAAGGTTACATTTCCTATTCATTAACTTGTAGATAGATTTTAAAGGCATTTATGCAGCATGTCAGTACATAAAGTCTTGCAGTTCTGCCATAATCCACAAGGTGTCGCAGCCTCCCATCTGTTGCTGCTCAGATTTTAATAAGGACATACAGTGCTGGCCACTCTCATATTTATAGACTTATTCTTGGCATTTAAAAGACATTTCAGACCTCCATATTATCGTAGAAAAATTGTTATCTAACTTGCAACTTACAGTCTCTTAGATAATGTCTGTTGAATTCGTCATGAGAGCCCTCGTGAATAAAAGATGAAACTTGTATGTGTTGCTCCATTGTGCTGATGGTAAATGGCATGAGTGTGGGGACTGGGGATTTCTAGAGCTCAGTGTTGTGGAGACAGAAGCATTTTAGTCTTTGTACATGCATCATTGCAAAGCACTGTTGCATCAATTCTGCTGAGACTAAGAATAAGATTCAATCTGATCGAGAATAAGTGCAGAGAAATATTGTGTAGTTGTGTAGCTCTCTTTATTGTGATAAATGCAGATATTCACAGCAGCTGTCTAATTGCTTCTATCACACTGGCATTTCATTAAACATAACTGCACACAATTTATGAATCCATTTACTGTGTTAAAAATGTGTCTAAAGCAAAACAAAGCAGTCGGAGCCATTGTGTTAAAAGGACAAGAAGAGCCAATGTGGGGTTTCTCACTGCCCCCTTCCTCTCCTGTCCCAGCCTGTTAGGCAAAACTGAGATTCGGAGGAACATTTCACCATCTAACTGCACGCAGGAGCAAAACTGAAATATAGTACGCGCTTCATCGCACAGCAGAAAAACACAAATTTAAGGATCACTTCCCACAAGGGTGGCAGTAATGTGAGAGATGACAAATAAAAGAGGGGTAAGGGAGAGGAGAGTGGGAGTATTTTATGTGGTACTTCCACACACCTCACAGGATGAGGAGGAAAGCACTGACATTTGTGTTGTTGGAAGTGCTGTGATTAGAGGACATGCTTTCATGTCTTCATCAAAGCCGTAGAGCAGGTGTGTTTCCCTGAACAATCCCTGCTCTATCCTCCACATATGCAGTGGATTTCTGCATCTCTAAACATCTTTCCCCCCTCTGCCTTTCTGTCTCAATTTCATTCTGACTCCTTAACTTCAATGTCACACAACAGGCAGGAGGGGCTATTAACAATCATAATATAATTAGGCACCCAGTCAACCTTTGTGATTTTGCTGTGAAGTCAATTTGTGTGCTGATTATAATGGCAAAGGAGCGCCCTGCACAAACTGTGGTGACAGGCTTAGATACAGTAACAAGTTGACAGATTCCTCACAGGGAGAACCTGATCTCAACTGAAGCACGCAACCTTACACACACACACACACACACACACACACACACACACACACAGAGGCAGACCTCGTCCTCAGAGTAAACCCACCTCTAGCAGTTTCTGTCCTTTGTTTAGTTCTTTCAGCTGCTTTTCAAGAGACGTTTCCATCAGTCAGGTCCGCCGAACGACATGACCTATTTATACACAAAGACTCACCTAAAAAGCTTTGGCTTTGAGGTTATATGACAAAAAGCTTCCTCTGGGGTCATGGCTGTTTTTTTGAAGATCTGGGGCACCAATGGCAACAGGAGGAAGAAGTCCTCACAGAAATGAGAACAACACACTCCAGGATATTGTTTTTTTTTTTTTTTTTATTAGTTCTAATGTTAAAGGCTTAAAATACTTCACCATTTCACCCCCTCTCACCCTGTGTGTTTTTCTGTCTCTTTCTCTAATTCTCAACTCTTGTGGATTTGCTTTTATTTCCCAGGGTGTTATTGTAGGAAAACTGTTCTCACCCCCTACAAAGCAGCAGCCTGGTATTATCTGCGTGCTGATGTGATTGTTTGTACGTCCAATGCTTTTTTGAAGGCCTGAGATGAACACATCTGGGCTCAGCATTGCTTTGTACCTCTGAGACTGAATAACAGCATGAAGTTTCATGGCAGTGAGTGTTTACAGTACATCCAGTACATACTGTCCTCCTTTCTCTCAGATTTGTTTCAGCTTAAGCTTACAAAGTACCATACTTTTAAAATTAGATCTCTTCTATGTTTTGAGGTGACTTACAGATAGGATGCACCAATGTCATTAGAGTCTTGCAGTGACATCCATACATTGCCCCATGGGAGGTTTATACCCTCCGCTCAAGCCTTTTCAAAGCGCTGCCATCTGTAGCCATCACCATTGTCCGTGTCTTCTCACAAATCTGTGCGTCCGCTCCGTCTCCTGAGATCCTATGAGTCATCAATCTCCCCCATGGCCTCTATTGTACTGAAGGAGATCTAGCCCTCCAACACTTTCTGGTAACTTCATAACACACTCGCCGACATGAGATATTCACCCAGTTACACGGAAAGACTGATGCACACAGACGCATGCGATGGGGATTAAATTCCACAGATGCCCTAAGCACTGAAACCTGAGTTATGGTACATATGGGACAAAGCCACAGTGTTGTAACTCTCTGCAGAGGCTCCGTTCAGCTGTCACCGTGTTTTCATATTTGTTTGAGAAAATGTTGAGCAAAGCTGATAGCATCTTTTCCTTCTCTGATTTGCATCTGAGGAATATGAGGCTTATGCTCACTTTCCCATGTCATTTCCGTTCATCACTGAAGATGTTTGTCTTTTCTGTGGCAGATAACAGAAGTAAAGATAAGACTGCTAGCTGTGGAGGCTTAAGAATCAAGCGAAAAGAAGTAATTTGGCCCATGTGGTCCATAATTTGACCCCGGTAAAACATCAAGGGAGGACTGTAAAAGTTTTGTGCTTATTCTTCACATTTTCAATTCAAATGTCCACGTTGATAAGATGTAATACATGCAAATAAAGCTGGTCTTGTAAAGCATGTAATTCAGCAAAACAGGCTTGACCCCCTGTCTGGACACATATTGAATTATTGATAAACAGAAGGTGGGCTAAGCAGGGGAGCAGACTTCCAGATGGGACAATTAAAGCAGATTAACATAGTCCTCAAAAGGACCATCCATCTCCACTTCCTGTCAAGCAGTCTGTCTCCCCAGTGTTGATGTAAACCCTTTGAATACAAATCCCTTGTTGAAACAGACGATGATGAGTATTTGTTTTACCTCCCCCTTGTTACGCCAGCGGCTCTTTAGTACTGTTTACACCATTACTTCTCATAATGCGTATACATTCACTACAGTCCTGTTTACATTCACTTTATTCATTTGCATTGCTGTCTACAGCAAATCATATTACTTTACTCATATTTTATTTATGTTTATATTTTAGCCCTATGTTTCAGCTTGCACTATTTTAGGGTTTAGATTCAGATTGTGCAATTGCAATTGTTGGACGTATGATAAAATAAAGAACTTGAACTTGAGTTTGTTGGTTGGTTCACAGTTTTGATCCAGACAGAAATATCTCAACAACTGTTGAATGGGTTGACATGAAAGTTACAAAGACATTCATTCTCCCCAGATGATGAATCCTAATGGCATCATCAGTTCAAAGTTTTAATTTGTCCAACTGTTGGAAAGGCTGTTGATTGTTGTAATAAATAGGCGGAGCAAGAGGCACATCTCTGGCAACTCTGAGCAAAACCAGTTATTTCTGACAGAGCAGGACAGATACTGGTTGCTTTTATTAGTGCTGTTTTACATATGCTGAGCTAATCTACTTACCATGTGTTTTGCTCATGCTAAGGCTAATGCCAATTGTCTTCATGGTAAAAATGTTGGCATTGGTGGGGGGTTCGAACCCAGGGTAGGGGAGCTCCTCTGTGTGGAGTTTGCATGTTCTCCCCATGTCAGCGTAGGTTTTCTCCGGGTACTCCAGCTTCCTCCCACGATCCAAAGACATGCAGGTTAGGTCAATTGGTGATTCTAAATTGCCTGTAGGTGTGAATGTGAGTGTGAGTGGTTGTCTGTCTCTATGTGTCAGCCCTGTGATAGTCTGGCGACCTGTCTTGAGTGTACCCCGCCTCTCGCCCAATGTCAGCTAGGATAGGCTCCAGCCCCCTAACAGGATAAGCAGTTATGGAAAATTAATGAATGAACATTTTACATAAACTGAGCTAATCTACATACCATGTGGTTTACTCATGCTAATGCTAATTCTCTTTATGGTAAAATGTTGGCATTCTGGTATGTAAATGGAATGGAAGTCAGTTTACATCACAACTTTAAGGAACAGTCAGTATCATTTCTTTCTTGTGTGTATATGAAACTGGTTTAATATAAGTTTTGCTGGTCATTTGTTGATAAGGCCTATGAAGCATATGTGCAATAGCAACCAGATCATGTAAACCAATCGCCAGCATAAATGTTGCCATTGTATGCTTCTACAAACCATGGATATGTTACATTTGTATGTTATTATGTAGCGGATATGTTTTAATTTAGCATGTCTTTACATTTCAACAATGCTGTGGTTAAAGTGGTTTTATCTAGGCACAAAAGCCACTTGATTATGGTTGGCAAAAGATCATGTTTTGTCTTAAAATACATATGTTACCAGCTCAGTGGCCTTGTAGTAGAGTGTCCGCCCTGAGACTGGGAGGTCGTGGGTTCGATCCCCGGCCGGGTCATACCAAAGACTATAAAAATGGGACCCATTGCCTCCCTGGTTGGCACTCAGCATCAAGGGTTGGAATTGGGGGGTTAGATCACCACATGATTCCCGAGCGCGGCACCGCTGCTGCTCACCGCTCCCTCAGGGGATGGGTCAAATGCGGAGAACAAATTTCACACACTCAGGTGTGTGACAATCAGTGGAACTTTACCTTTACCTTTACTTTACGTTTGATGGCACAAAAGTTGCCAGCAATGCATTGATGCCTCACTAAAAAAACACGTTTGGTGGCACAAAAACTGAAACTTAGCAACGGGTCACTAAAAAACAACCTTTGTTGTCGTTTGTTGGTCTCAAACAGTGGTTTGCTGCTTGGCCATTGTCTTGCCGAGGTGTCACACCATTCACCATCCGAGTCAGCTCTTACACATTTAATCAGAACTTCATCACTTAACAAACATAGGAAACGTACTAATGAAATGTATCTGTGGTTTGCAGAAATGTACAATGCCAACATTTTCTTAGAGCAACTGGACAGGATCATGGGAAAATATATTTGTACTTTTTGACATAATATATTTGATAACTTGAATTCTTAATATATTTTGGAACCTTTGCATTTGTTATCGTCCTTCAACTCGTTACCTGTAAGCCTTGACGGCTGCAAACCTGTTTAGTTGTGTGAAGATAAATGTCAGTAAAGAAGAGTTAACGCATTTCAGGGTGAACATCAATCTTCATTTAACCAACACATTTACAGTCCTGAGTGTAGACCTATTCTGTATCAATACTTTTGATAATGTCCAAATTCCGGCATAATTAATGGCATTCCCATCAGCCTCAGCTACTCTTTGTGTTTTGTGCTAATTGGCAAATGCTAGCAGGCTAAAGTAAGATGGTAAACATTCCACCTGCTGTCTCAGCACCATAGCTTTGTCATTGTGAGCAAGCTACCATGCATGTAGCTGAAAGCAAGAGCCGATAACATGGCTATAGACTCTTTGCTTAGATAACTTGTTGATACATTTAAGGATGATGAGAGTGTGTTATTAAATCACAGCTAATCCAAGCACTTAATTATCATAATTAATGTTGCCACACTATGAGGAGCCAAAGAGCCTGATAAAGCTTGTGGACCTCTCCAGATTAGTTGAAGTTGGTGTTTTAATCGTAGGATGAATTGTGTTATCCTGCGTTCAGACACTGATGAGTGAGACAGCTAAAGAGAGATCTGTCCACTTAAAAGCAGATTCTGCTGACAAGTGAGTTTTACTAGAAAGACTGTAAAGTCATGCACTACAGCTGTAACATGGGGGGGTAATATAGCATCAGTGTGGTGTTATGAGCACAGAGACCTGGGTTCAAGCCCCCGAGCATCCACCTTGCTGTGGTGTCCTTGACAGATTTACACAAACACCCACACATACTGAATCCCTACCAGCTGCAGGGAGGCTATTCTGTAGCTGACCCTGACCTTTGACCTCTCCATGGAGGAGCAGCAGGGAAGAGAGATTTTTCCTATGGGAGTCATATTACATTGTTACATGCGCAGTAAGCCCAGCAGGTTACACGGATTACAGCAGCATTTTGGTCAGCTGGTAAATTGTGAGGGCAGATGGCTGTGTAAGTGGTGGGCTTTTTTTCCTGTTCTGTTGTTAGTAATTCAACAGCTTTTCATTAAAATCAAATATAGTAACAGTCTGTCAGGTAGAGGCAGAAAAGCTGTCAGTCGTCCTCTCTTGTTTAAGTTTCTCTCTTAATGGTATCACTGAAGGTGACAGAAAGGGCCCGATTTTTACGCATGGTTGGAGCGTGACGCTCAATTAAACAGTTACGTGGCAGAAACAGAGGTTTGGTTCTCTGGCCACTGCCAAAAAAAGGATCCAAAATGCTTGTTCCCACAGTCTCCCAGCTGTGTCTCTTGTGCGCTTGTGTGTGTACTTGTGTGTGTGTGTGTGTGTGTGTGTGTGTGTGTGCCTGAGCACATTTGCATCTGCTCGTGCTCGTGTGGTCCCATCTGAACTTTCCAGAGGGTAAAAGAGGCTCCTGCTGTGCTCCTGTTTGACAAGTCACTTCCTAAAATAGACCAAATTGTGTCTGCCGTCTGCTTCCCTCCTATGGAATAAAAAAAACCCAACAGCAACACAAATGCACGGCCACAGCACCATCCTGCCGAGTGAAACTGTGTTGTCCCGACTCTCCTCTTTGGCCATGTCTTGTTTTATGTTCATTTTTGGTTTAATGATTCATTCAGTGCATTAAATATCAATTCTGCCTGCACTGATCTGGTAAAAGAGATGAAAAGAATGAGTCACTTCAGCTTCAGCAATGACACTAGGCTGTGCATCAAAGTACTTGATTTTTATTTATTAAAGCACCTCATGCTAACATATTTTTTTGTGCGAAATGGAGCTCTGTGCTCACGTAGCTCACGACAGTAGGGCTGTCCCCAACCAAGAATTTTCCTAGTCGATCAATAGTCGTCATTTAGGGCCATTAGCCGACTAGTCGCCTGCATGTTTACGATATTAATTTAATTAATAAATGATATATTTTGGGCAGGGCAACAATGGTTCGAGTTCAAGATGTGAGAAAGAATAGTATCAGTAACATTGTTAACACTGTGCTACATTACAGAGAAATACAAAACCATACTAATGAACCTTCATTAATATAGGCCTATATTTTATCTACAAGTGCACGTCACACACTGAGCGAGCCACCTGTTAATGACGCTGTCGGCAAAGCAGTAATGATTGTGGCTAAAGGTCAAAACACACCGGCGCCGTACGACATGCGTCAAAACAGCTACCCCCATTATTTTCTATTTACAAACCCACACCGGTGGCGGCTCAACGCGTGTCGATTTGTCCTATTTTTCCAGCGTCACCGCCCTTGAAAAAGTGCTATTTTGTACTTCCCAGCTCCCATAGTTAATTAATAACATAAACACAACTACAATAAGCAACGTACCGTCATTGTCTAGTTGTCGTGGTCGTCCTGCGTTGTGTGTTTTCTTCTTGCACTTCTTCTTGTCTTTTGTTCTAATTGGCAGTTGGCAACCAGTACCGCCACCTAGCGGACTGGAGTGTGCAATAGAAATCCAGTTGACGCCCCGCAGCGCGACCTTTTTTGTGTGTGTTGGGGGTGGCACTTGACTCGCATCAATGATGCCGCCGTCATATGACGCCGCCGTCATATGACGCCGCCAGTGTGTTTTGGCCTTAATGGGCATGTTGCTACTTCCATGTTTCAGATGATACATTATGTTTTTAGTCAAGGAATGAAGTTGAGTTTATATATCACCTTGGGTTCGTCCTGCACCTTCTCAAAATGATCCCACACTTTGGATTTCCTGTCCGACATGTTATTAACTAGCCTGTGGAATAACCGCAGGTACCAGTAAATTAGGGGCCATACACATGCCGTGTCTTGAACTTCCTGAAAAACGCGAGGTCGGGCTCTGGGCACTACTCATGTGCCTTTTTTTGTGCCAGCTTTCAAGCGCGTGGGGCAAGTTGCGTCTGAGGTTGCTAAGCAACCTTAACAAGCATCCTATAGCCTATTTACCTGAAATCCTGAGAGCAGAGCTGATCTTCTTCCAGGTGCTGTTTATAAGTGTGTAGGCCTATCGTCCGTGAGACAGATGTAAAGCTCTGGGTGGCCCTGCACTAACATGATCAACTCTTCCATATTTATCACAGACTGACTATTTACATTAGAAGGTAAAGATATCTCTCAGCTGTGATTGGTTTGTAACATGACTTATGCCTCACAGCTGAGCTTGACCTCTTCCTGTGTCTGTCCTTTCAAATTAAATTCCCACATGGTCCAGTGATATAGTTTTGATTTATTTTGACAAGGCGCAGCTCCTAATAGAGTTATATGTTTTTTTTGTTTTTTTTTCTGCGACCAAGGGACCAATGAAATCTTGGCGAGCAATGACTTTTCCGGTTGACTAACATTGGTCAACTATTAGGGGGCAGCACTCGAATTGAGAACCAGTTACAGTTGAGATTCTGTTCCAAATTGTCTGATCCATCAGAATAATATGCCTCAATTCCTTTTATCAATGCCGGGATGTTTTTCTGACAGCTCCACATTGGGAGTTTGCAACAAGAAGGAATCATGGCAGGCAGGAAGAAATGGTCCAGAGTTTGGCTTCTTTTCACAGTGAAAGACGACAACAGCGCAGCTTGCAATGCCTGTAAAAACGATCATTTTAAGTGAGGGTGGAAATACCAGCAATATGTTGAAACAATGAAAGGTTAAAGCTTGACTGATCCTCCACTTAAAGCTAAAGAAAGAACAGAATTTTAACATGATCTCTCCCCTCTATCACTTGTACTTGGGTTGTAGTCCCCTTAAACGTGGCCTCTGAACACCCTTTAATGGCAATGTTAAGTCCTACAGCACAACTTTCAGAGTCTGTCTGAGATTTAGTTCCCTCAAGGAGAAAGTGGACTGTTAACTGCTTTAAAGCCGTTTTCTTATCGTACGGCTTGTCACAGTCTGCTCCCAGTTTCTTCCTGAACTCTCAAGCTGTCTTTCTATCCCGCCGTCCTTATCTCCCTCCCCTCTCCTCCTTCCTGCTCTCTCTGTCTCTCTGTTGGGGATGTTTGTGCAGCTTGTCACCGTGCCATCACTCGAGTGGGATGTCTGTCGCTGAGTGGTCTTCTGTACTGCCCTCCCGCTCTGTTAATCCCCTTTTCAGATGCACAGAGCAGAACCTAAAAAATATGCCTGGCTTTTATATTCTCCAAGGAGTTGCTGGCTATGATTGTAGATCGTGTTTACACCACCCTGTCCTTCTGTCTTTCTAATCCTGACAGACATATTCTAGTCAGTGATTTACTATAGCATTGCAAAAATATTTTATTTTTTACCACCTGTCATACAAACCCATGTGTATATTTACTGTATGCAGAGAAAAGGTCGGTCTAAATTACCTCCTCCAGTTCCTTCTGTGCAATGCATTTTAGGAGTGTAGTGTGTACCAGTGCCCCCTTAACCCTTTGGAACAGAGTTACAAGTGATCGTGGTTGAAATCTTCCCATATGAAATCAGACCCAAGACTCTGATAAGTCATCAGTATTTTCATAAAACAGAATACACATAACATAAAACATAGTAATGATAAAGCAGTTAAAATCACCAAAAGGAAATTTTAAACAAGTAGGTTTCCAGAAGCGATTTAAAAGAGGAGAGCTGAGTTTTCAGCCCTGATCTGCTCAGGCAGCTCGTTCTAAAATGGAGGAGCTCTGACTGCAAAACCTCCATCACCTTTGTGAATTAATCTAGATCTCGGAACAACAAGAAAAGATGCATCTGAGGATCTCAGGGTGCGAGAGGGAACATAGGGCAATAAAAGATCTGTTATTTAGCTTGGAGCAAGGCCTCTCAGGGCCTCTTTATAAGCAATCAATAAAATCTTAAAATCAGTTCTAAAAGCAACAGGTAACCAGTGTAGGGAAGCTGGGATTGGTGTGATGTGGTCATATTTTCTAGTCCGCAGAGTTTTGGATGAGCTGGGAGAGGAGTGAGAAGGATTTTTTACCGATGCCAGAGAGCAAGGAATTGCAATGATCAAATGGAGTGGTTATAAATGCATGAATAACAAACAGATGTTTGTTGGAAAGGAATTACGTATATGATCCTGGAGATATTTCTAAGATGGTGGACGCCAGATTAAAGTACTGAATTTATATGTTTATTATTGCTCGCGGTTCGTTGACAACTTAAGTGTCATGCTACCAATCAGTCGAACAAGTCATCAAATCAAAAAGAACACTGCTTCATTACCAGGCCACTAGTGGTGCTCTGTAGGCTAATGTTAGCAACCTGTGCTCCTACCTTGCCATTGATCACTGTTATAAGAGGAGCGGCAAAAGTGCAGCAACTTTGCTGCTGGACTTAAGTTAAATTTAGGGCACCATATGCCTTCAAAGGAGGGAGGAAACATGGAAATATTGCTATGCATAAATTGACAATAACAAAGTTACATTAGCTAGCTGGTTAGCTACCGAGACATCACCATACTACTAGTGTTTTTTTGTTTGTTTTTTTTGTGCTTGTTAAAAATAAAAGGACCATAATACATTATGGTTATTGTCTCTAAATTCTCTTATTAACAAAGAAACTTTCTTCTTGTTGCCTGTGCAGCTTCTTGCCAATGATTACTCATAACACTCAAAGTGTGCCTCTGAGAAATCTCCATTTGGAAGGCCATGCAGCTCTATCACTTCAACCTATCTCTCTAGCTCAACAAGAATCGGGACACCCTACACTGAGACGTGAACACACAAAACGTATAGGTAAGGGCTAAGTGGTAGGGACAAGGGATGTGTAGGGACTGAGCCTCAAAATACAAATGAACATGCTACTGTTAGAGTTTGGGCGTAGCCTCTCCCTTTCCTTGTGTTTTCCTGTTTTCCCCTCCCTATTGTGTCATGTTTGTCTCAGTCTGTCTGTGTTGCTGGGCGTGGACTCTGGGTTCCCTCCTCCTGCCTGCCCATCTGATCTCCTGCAGCTGCTGGTTCTCCTCACCTGCACCTAATCTCCAATCAAGCCCTGCAGTGTATATAACCTTGGTTCAGACCTCCAGACTCCGCCAGATCGTTCAGTTTCCGTTGTGGTACAGACGTCTAGGTCTCCTTTCCTAAGACTATTTGGATCATTTGTATTTCTGGTGTTTTTTTCCCTGGACAACCAGTTTACCTGTTTTTTTCTCTGTGCCTCAGATCCTCCACGCCAGCTCCACCACTATACAAGACTCGACCTGCCTCACTTCTGTCTTCAGCAGCCAATTTGGTTTCTCCTCCTTCAACTCCACCGCCTGCCCTGCTCCGCCGAACCCAACCTCCTCAGCCTGTCCACTCCAGCCAAGCCTTCAACCAACTTTCCTTTTTTGTCCAAAAATAAACTGTCTAAACTGTTCAGTCTTCTGGTGGTGTCTGCTTTTGGGTCCTAATATTGAACTGCCGTAACAGAACGATCTGGCCAGCATGGACCCATCAGACACAGACCCTGAAACTGTAAATTTACAGAAAGCCGTCTCCAGTCATGGTCAGTTATTAGGACAACATCAGCAACATCTCCGAGCACTCTCCGAAAGCAGCCAAAGCATGGTAAATCAAATATCTGAACTTACACACCAAGTGTCTCTACTCACGTCTCTGCTCACTCCTTCAGTGTCCCCAGCTCAACCTCCTCAGTCCGTTCCACCTGCTGCTGCTCCTACGCCATCTCCACCTCGGGATTCCTATGCCACCGACCCAGAGCCCTTCTCCGGACAAATGGACAAATGCCAAGGATTCCTCCTGCAATGTGCCATGGTTTTCCAGCAACGGCCTCAAGCATTTACTTCGGACCAATCTAAGGTACAATATTTACTGGGATTATTAAGAGGAAGAGCTTTGGCTTGGGCGGAGGCAATTTATTCAAGTCAATCTGTGGGAACCTGGTCTTATGAGGATTTTGTTCACAAGATGAAAGCTGTGTTTGATCATCCTGACTATCAAGGCAATGCATCTAACCGCCTGTTGAATCTTCGGCAGGGTAACAGGAGTGTGGCTGATTATTCTGTTGATTTTTGGACCTATTCTGCTGATGCCAAGTGGAATGAGGAAGCCTTGCGAGGAGTATTTGTTAACGGATTAAGTGAGCAAATGAAAGATGAATTGGCAACCCGTGATGAACCTGCTGACTTGTGTTCTTTGGTTTCTCTTGCCATTAGGATTGACAACCGTCTACGTGAACGTCGTGCAGAAAGATTCGGACGTTCTCAGCAGCCATCTGCTTCTCGTCCCCTGCCCTCAACACCTACAAGAATCCAGCCTTCTGTGAGTTCCTCTGTTAGAGCCACTGTTTCACCTCCCGAGGAGGAGCCTATGCAGTTGGGGCGTGCCCATATAACGCCTGAGGAGCGTCTTCGGAGAATCAGGGCTGGTGAGTGCATTTATTGTGGCCAAACGGGACACTTTCTGGCAACCTGCCCTATTCGGCCAAAAGACAGGGCTCATCAGTAGAAGTGGGGGTACTGGTGGGCCAGACTAGTTCTTCCTCCCCATCCAAGCCACGATTACAAATACAAGCCACAATCTGTTGTAACCAACTAAACTTGCCTCTTTTCGCCTTAGTAGATTCTGGTGCGGAAGAGAACTTTCTGGATTATGAAGTAGCCATTCAGTCTGGAATAGCCCTGGAACCTCTGGAAAGACCCCTCACTGCCAATGCCCTGGATGGAAGATTGCTGGCTCATGTCACCCAACAAACTGAACCCATCACCTTGGTACTCTCAGGAAATCACAGGGAAACAATCAGGTTCAACATTATTTCTGCTCCCAAAACACCATTGCTGCTGGGATACCCATGGTTAAAATGTCATAACCCCCACATTGATTGGTCTGCCGGGAGGATTGTGAGTTGGAGTTCATTTTGCCATTCATCATGTTTGCAGTCTGCTTTGCCTCCCACAGAGGGTGCTGTGGTATTACCCAGTTCTGAGCCTCCAGATTTGTCTTCCGTACCTGCTGATTACCATGACCTTGGTGAGGTTTTCAGTAAAGATCGTGCTCTTTCTCTGCCTCCCCACAGACCTTACGACTGTGCCATTGATCTCCTCCCTGGTGCTCCTTTGCCATCCAGCCGCTTGTATAACCTGTCTCAACCCGAAAGAGAGGCCATGGAGAAGTATATCAAGGAATCTCTGGCAGCTGGCATAATCCGCCCTTCCTCCTCCCCTCTCGGTGCTGGTTTCTTCTTTGTGGATAAGAAGGATAAGACCTTACGCCCCTGCATTGACTTCCGAGGTTTGAACAATATCACAGTGAAGAACAAGTACCCCTTGCCATTACTCACTTCTGCTTTTGAACCTCTCCAAGGTGCCACCATATTCACGGAGCTGGATCTACGGAACGCATATCACCTGGTTCACATACGAGAAGGAGATGAATGGAAGACGGCCTTCAATACTCCACTGGGCCATTTTGAATACTTGGTGATGCCATTTGGCCTGATAAACGCACCTGCTGTCTTCCAGGCTTTGGTGAATGATGTGTTGAGAGATTTTCTAAATCGCTTTGTTTTTGTCTATCTTGATGACATTCTGATTTTTTTCCAAGACCCAGTCAGAACACATCTTCCATGTCCATCAGGTTCTGCAGCGACTTATGGAGAATAAACTGTTTGTCAAAGCAGAGAAATGTGAATTCCACTCCAGCTCTGTGAGTTTCCTTGGGTACATTATTGAGAGCGGGCAGGTGAAGACGGATCCAGAAAAGATCAGAGCAGTTGCTGAATGGCCACAACCCACCACCAGAAAACAGCTTCAGAGATTCCTTGGCTTCGCAAATTTCTACAGGAGGTTCATTAGGGATTTCAGCCGTGTTGCTGCACCACTTACTAGCCTAACCTCCTCTTCAGTTCCATTCTCCTGGACTCCTGAGGCAGAGGTTGCCTTCAAGGAGTTGAAGAATCTCTTCACCTCTGCGCCTGTCCTGATGCAGCCAGACCCATCCCGGCAGTTCGTTGTAGAGGTGGATGCATCCGACACAGGAGTGGGGGCAGTCTTGTCTCAGCGCCTTGAACCAGATCAGAAGCTCCATCCCTGTGCCTACTTTTCTCGACGTCTGTCTCCAGCTGAGCGCAATTATGATGTTGGTAACCGAGAACTTCTGGCTGTTAAACTTGCCCTTGAAGAATGGAGACACTGGCTGGAGGGGGCTGAACAACCATTTGTGGTGTGGACTGACCATAAAAATCTTTCCTACCTTCAATCCGCTAAGTGACTGAACTCCCGCCAAGCTCGCTGGGCACTGTTTTTCAGCAGGTTCAATTTCACTCTTACTTACCGCCCTGGCTCCCGTAATGTGAAGCCAGATTCCCTCTCACGTCAACACATGGTGGAAGACGCAACCTGCTGTCCAGACACAATTCTCCCAGCTGAATGTGTTGTTGCTGCTATAACTTGGGAGATTGAGTCAGCTGTGAGAGAAGCTCAGAAGGATGAGCCAGATCCAGGAACTGGTCCCCCTAACTGTCTGTTTGTCTCAGATTCTGTTCGTTCACAGGTCCTGCAGTGGGTGCATGCTTCACGGTTCTCCTGCCATCCAGGGATTAATCGTACTCTCACGCTGCTCAAGAGATATTTCTGGTGGCCCACCATGGACTCAGACACCCGTGCCTTCGTCACTGCCTGCACAGTTTGTGCCCGAGGAAAGTCTTCTCACCGCCCTCCTGCTGGCCTGCTCCATCCTCTACCTGTTCCCAGTCGCCCATGGTCACACATCGCCTTGGATTTCGTCACCGGCCTACCCCCTTCCAATGGTAACACTACTATACTGACCATAGTTGACCGTTTTTCCAAGGCAGTTCATTTTGTTGCTTTGTCTAAACTTCCTTCAGCCAAAGAAACTGCGGACCTAATGATTAATCATGTTTTTCGTCTCCATGGTATCCCAGTAGATATTGTATCTGATCGAGGCCCTCAGTTTATCTCTCGAGTTTGGAAAGCCTTCTGTCAAGCCCTTGGTGCATCAGTTAGCCTCTCCTCTGGGTTTCATCCTCAAACAAATGGCCAGACTGAGAGAGCTAATCAAGATCTGGAGTCGGCACTACGCTGTGTTGCTGCTTCAAACCCTGCTGCCTGGAGCACCCACTTAGCCTGGATTGAGTATGCGCACAACTCCCTGACCAGGGCAGCCACAGGTATGTCACCTTTTGAAGCTTCTCTTGGTTCTCTTCTCTCTGTTCCCGTCCCAGGAGAGCGAGTTGGCTGTTCCTTCAGTGCAGCATCATCTTCGCCGGTGCCGTAAGGTCTGGAAGGACACCCGTGCAGCACTCCTCCGAACCTCCAGCAACAATAAGCGTTTGGCGGACCAGCACCGAACATCGGCTCCACAATATGAACCAGGTCAGACTGTTTGGTTGTCCTCAAAGCATATTCCTATAAAGGCAGATTCAAAGAAGTTGTCACCTCGTTATCTGGGCCTATTCTCTATTGAGAAGATTATCAACCCTACTGTTGTCAGGTTACGGCTCCCCAGTTCAATGCGAATCCACCCAACTTTCCATGTCTCCCAGCTTAAACCTGTGGTTGTCAGTCCTCTGTGCCCTCCAGCCGCACCCCCTCCACCCCCCCCGGCTTATTGATGACCATCCGGCTTTCACTGTCTGCCGCCTTCTGGATGTCCGTCGGCATGGCAGGGGGCTCCAATATCTGGTTGACTGGGAGGGATATGGACCAGAAGAGCGGTCGTGGGTTCCCCGTTCCTTCATTCTGGACCCCCAGATGGTGAGGGAGTTTCATCGGTCCCATCCCTACAAGCCTGGTGGGTCGCCAGGGGGTTCCCGTTAGAGGGGGGGTACTGTTAGAGTTTGGGCGTAGCCTCTCCCTTTCCTTGTGTTTTCCTGTTTTCCCCTCCCTATTGTGTCATGTTTGTCTCAGTCTGTCTGTGTTGCTGGGCGTGGACTCTGGGTTCCCTCCTCCTGCCTGCCCATCTGATCTCCTGCAGCTGCTGGTTCTCCTCACCTGCACCTAATCTCCAATCAAGCCCTGCAGTGTATATAACCTTGGTTCAGACCTCCAGACTCCGCCAGATCGTTCAGTTTCCGTTGCGGTACAGACGTCTAGGTCTCCTTTCCTAAGACTATTTGGATCATTTGTATTTCTGGTGTTTTTTTTCCCTGGACAACCAGTTTACCTGTTTTTTTCTCTGTGCCTCAGATCCTCCACGCCAGCTCCACCACTATACAAGACTCGACCTGCCTCACTTCTGTCTTCAGCAGCCAATTTGGTTTCTCCTCCTTCAACTCCACCGCCTGCCCTGCTCCGCCGAACCCAACCTCCTCAGCCTGTCCACTCCAGCCAAGCCTTCAACCAACTTTCCTTTTTTGTCCAAAAATAAACTGTCTAAACTGTTCAGTCTTCTGGTGGTGTCTGCTTTTGGGTCCTAATATTGAACTGCCGTAACAGCTACATACTTGAAATAAAAATGTAGTTTAGAATCAAGCCACTACTCTGGTCTTGAAAAATAAACTGTAAAATTTGGTTACAAAGGAAGAGAAACAGTGGGCTTTGTACCTAAACAGAAAGCTAACCAAGAGTTGGTAACCAGACATTTTCAAACTTTGTCAGAGATAGAGGTGTGGCCATGTGAGATTACAGTAACTTCAGCCAATGAAAGAAACTAGATTTTAACACATTTCATTTTTTATTTTTATGAAATTGCATGAATCACCGTCTTGTGTTTTTCACTTAAAACTGAAACTGTGTAAGAAAAACACTTGAATGCCACATTATGTTGCGGTTAAGTCAACAATGGTGTGGTTAACATGTGGTTATGTTTCAGCCCAAAAACCTCTTGGTTATGGTTCAGAAAAGATCCATTTTTGGCTTAAATTACCTTGTTTGGGGGGCACAATCCTGTCTGAAAATTCAGCAATGTCCTGGTAAAAAAACAACCACTTTTGTGCCTTAAAAGCTGCTGGTAAAACAGCAGTGAGTTACTAAATCACAACCTTTTTTTGTTTGTTTGTGCCATCCCACCATCCCCTCCACCTCCCTATGGAAAAAGTCACCTTATATATTGGGTCTGTTTTCAAATGCTGATATAACATGTATGAAATGTACAAATGTAATGTATTGGTGGTTTGCAGAAATGCACAATGCCAACATTTGCTTCTGGTGCCAGGGCTGCAATGGCACACACGGAGTGGGATCAGCTCCAATCCTCTCATGGTCAGCGCTGTTTACCAACACACTCAGGCCAGACAGACAGAGGCCATCACCTATCTTAAGCTCAGGTGGAGGGGACAAGTATCTGGGAGCTTCCCTGCATAGTTGTCAGCAATCACTCTGTTGTTCTGTCTCTGTCAGTTCCTGCTGCCGATGTTGTGCTCTTAAAGAGATAAGACACATCTGCTCTCCCCCACAAGCTAGCTGATTAGCATTCACATCGTCACAATTCACCCATAGGGCATCCTACCAGCATGAGCATTAACATTGGCATCATTAATAGCATGATCTCCGCTCAGAGCCCTCTCCGCCAGACAGCACCTCTCTCCAGCTAAGCTGTGCACTGTGGCTGGAGTGGACATCACCCCTGTTGAGCACACTATTCATCAGCCAGCCTAATTTGGACCCGGCTTATTATTCATTGTATAATTGGACTTGCTTTCACTGACTTGGCTTAGTACTTATTTAACATGCTTCAGTGATGTTTTCTTCTCTGCCGCACTGACAATCTGTGATAGGCCACAGTGTTATTTGAGCAATTATACGGGCAATACATCAAATCTGTCTTTATTTCTCTGGAGGATTTGATCAGGGACGAATTTAGCAAAGACCCAGGTCAGCTCATCTCCATTTCATCTCCAGTGGAGGTCACTCCATGAAACAGTATCAATACTGGATCAGTTTATGAGTCATTATGATCTCAAATGATTTAGGCATCAGTTCTGGTACTCTGAGGTTTGTGTGGGGAACAAAAACTAAGAAATATTACAGAACTAAAAACAGATAAATGAGGTAATTAGATAAGTGGATTAAAGGGTTACTTTGGTCTTTTTCAATTTGGATCCTATTTTCTCTTGTTTTTAAAAGTGACTAATAGAGACAACAGTTGGTCCAGTATTGACCAAGAACGCTGTAGCCGACAGCAACTAAACAGGCTGCACTGTAACCAGTTGGGGCATTTGTGCACAGTAAGTGCGAGTGTTGTCAGTTATGTCCACTAAAAGTGCTTGTTTTTGCCACTGACAGGCTCAGACTGTGTTTCTAAGTGTCTGACACATTGTGAAAAGGATACAGACATTTTTGATAAAGATTAAGATCATTTTTGTTTGATCAGAAACACACCCGAAATTACTACTGCCAAACCCACAATACTCCATTTCAATAAAGAGTAATTATATCATCTTAAAATTTAGGCTAAGGCTGCAATGTATTGTTAATGGGTAGCTGCGTACCATCAACTTACGTACACTAAGGCGGAATTTATACTTGTGCGTCAGCTTTATGCAGAGCCTACATTGTAGCCTACGTACATGGCCTATGCCATTGTGAGCATTTATACTTGTGCGGTGGTGTATCTGTGTCACTCTGCAGTTACACCTCCAAAACACTGGTCAGTCGTCTGGGTTTCTGTTAAGTGCTGTTAAGTTTAGCTGATTCCAAACACACCAAAAACACACATTAAACACACATTAAACATGGCTTAATAGAGACAATTTCAAACACAAAACAGTTCGACTTAACTATAACCTGCAGCATACACAGACAAACACTTGTCTTTTGCTGGACACATTTTCCCCACAAATACAACATGCTAATGTTATTAGCACAAGCCTATAGCATGTTACGTTGTATAAATTAGCCTAGCAGCTAGCGATCTTTTCCTCTTCTCATATGAAGCCAGGGACAACAGCAACATTTTACAAAGGTAACTTTACAAAATTCGGCTCCATTAAAACTCACAAGGCTCACTGACAAAACAATTGTCTTATACTAAATATGTTGTCCCAACAAATATAACATGCTAACGTTATTAGCACAAGCCTGGGGCATTATACATTGTATAAATTAGCCTAGCAACCAGCGGAGGCTTCCTCTGCTCATAGGAAGCTAGGATGAATCCTAGAGAGTAAATCCCCTAAAGAAAACACACACACAAGACTTAAAATGCTATTTTTGAGGAGGCTTTATTATCTACACAATTTTATTGTTTCTTATCTCTGAAATTTAAGTAAATAAAAGCTTTGTTTCCACTGAGGGAAATGGTTTCAGCTCACAAAAATAGACAAGAGGTCTGTGTTGCTGCGACCATGTAGTTACATCTCTAGGAAGTGCACATCAGGCTAAGGCTTAGGTTATGGCGTCAGCTCTACATTGATTCAGAGCCTACGTCATAGCTACTGCGTCGATTCAATGCAGAGGTATAAATTCCGCCTCAGTGAACGTATATTGACGGTGCACAAATGCCCAAAGTGGTTACAACGCAGTCTGTTCGTTGCTGGTGGCTTCTGCGTTCTTGCTCCACACTGGACCAATATCAAACATTGTGGTTCCCATCAGTCACTTAGACACAAAAACACAGTAAAATAGTTTTCAGGTTGAAAAAATATGTAAGTTACCCTTTAATGAGGATGTTTCTGAACAGTAGCTCTGTTCTTCTCATTAGGAAGCCTTTTGCTTCTACTGTACCTCTCTGTTCAACAGCATCGTTTCTCGCTCTCACTCACTCTCACTTCCTGCCACTTACAGATGGGTGACAAATTGAAGGAAAAAAAACTCATTAAATGGATCAAGCAACATAATGGAAGCAGATGCATAAATACAGAGCATGAAGGGCGACTCAGTGATTTAATGAAGGTGAAAATGATGTGAATCATATGATCTGATCACAGTCACAACAACTTACCATAAGTCAGCACCTCCGCCACTGTCATGGAAACCCCTGATATATTTTGAAGAGTCACTCTTCAGTAGAGTTTCAGAGACTTGCATGGTCTTTATATTGATTTTTCCTTTAATCTGCCATGCATCTGTGTATTCTAATGTTTATTTTGACCCGTGGAAAAAGTATTGAAAGTCAGAAGGTCCCCATTTGTTGTGTACTCCCTTTCTGTCTTCTATAATAATTCTGTTTCTCTGCTCTCATCTCTCTCTCTGAAGAACCCTCTCTGGTTCTCCCTTTCCCCTCATTCCCTTGCTCCTTTCCCAGTGGTGGGGTCAGAGAGCCTGTCCTCTCCACTGGAGCCAGTTGGAGTGACGAATGGCAACGCAGCACTGCCGGCGGCCCACAGCACAAACAGTAAATAGAGCGAGGGTGGAAGGAAGAGCGCGGAGGGGTGTGATAAGAAAGAGAAATGAAGAGCAGGAGTAAACTAGGAAGAGGAATCGAGGGGCTTGGCGCAAAGGACAAAAACTAAAGGTCAAAAGATGTGCGGGGCGATCTTGTATCTATTTTTGAATCACTGGATGAAATGTGTTTACATTCCTTTAAAATGTATTCTACTGTTTAGAAAATAGCCTCTCAAATTCCCACTAGATGACTGAGTGTGTTGCAGCAGGGCCCTGATATGTCTTGTTGATATCTTCTTTCTCTGTCAGTTAAAAATGAATGTAGAGCATCTGTTTACCTCAACAAGGAGACCAGACAAACAGAGCGACAGCATTTTTCAACATGCAGTGCATGGAGTGCTTTCATGTCTGTCAGCATGTAACTGTGTTGACGCACTTTGGATGGAGCCACCAACACGCTCACTCTCAATTATGCTTATCTTGATGTCGTGTGAGGTATTAAAAATGCATTAGGCTCTCGCGCAATTATGATAGCTCTGCCAGTTGTGAATAATACATATTTAATGGAGAGTAATACAGATCACGGCAAACTGTTTAATTGCATTTTAATTCCCCAAGATGCCGACTGGAGAGACAGGGTGACATGGAAATCATTAACTACATTAAAAATCCGCTTTTCACGTGGCCAGGTGTGCCCGGCCGTAAGCAGACGGCCGCAGACCGCAGAGGATACTGCATTATGGATGTGACAGCAGTCTGACTTTGGTGATACTTGTGGGTTATGTGATATTTACAGAGCATCCTTTGAGTCTCCCTTTTTAAGTAGCCATTGCTTGATACTTACATAAGACTCTGTCTCTTTCCTTGCCCCCTTCTCTCTCCCTCCCTGCCTCAGTAAATCATTTCCTCAGGGCAAGTCATTAGCATCATCTGAAGTTGCCACGTCTAACATCGCTCCTCCGACGTGCCAATCTAAAAAGACAGTATCGCTTTGAGAACCCCACAAACTCCACGGCAACACAAAGATAGCGAAAGTAAACAAATTCTCTGTGTTTACAGAGTGCAGCTGACATTGCAGGGACTCTGGGCTGGGCACTGGAGCAGGTGACAGTCACACTGCCTACACCACACACATAAACACACACATGCACACACACCCTGTCTTGTCGCCACCTCAGCCATCACTCTGAATGATGTCAGTCAAATTAATTACTGTTCCCTTCCCGTGTCACGCTTGAGGAGGTTTCACAGAGGCAAGGACAGTCCGGGGCCCAGAGAAAGTGGGCTTTAAAGGACAACTGTGTGTGTGTGTGTGTGTGTGTGTGTGTGTGTGTGTGCAAGCAAGCAAGCAAGAGTTATCATCACAGTATTTACACTTTTTCATATTCCTAATGAACATGAACTGAATTTGATTAAAAAAATCTGTCCTCTAAATCTTTGGAGACTTGCCTTTTAATGAGAGTCGTTCATGATTCTTCAGTCACTTCCAAGTGTTGATGTGACAACACGCTGTGGCCGTTTTACACTTAAATACATCTCATTCCGATTTTTATGATTATTAAAGACCTGGCGCATCGACATCGAGATATTCATTAGTTTGAATAAACAAAAGCTTAATCTCAAATCATCTTAGATTTTGATTTATTAATAAAGAGATAGCAGGCAGATTCATGAGGGGATGTTTAACGGGGTCTCGCAAAAATAAAATCCATCACACGTCCTTGTCGCTGCTCTGCTCTCCCTCTGCACTTCAACTACCTCCATCTCCCTCTCACTCCCATTCAAGCATCTGAATAAATTAGGGCATGTAAGTTCATGTGACAGGTGCATCCTTGATACAAAGTTACTGAAAACTGAAATGTATAGTCACCTCTCCTTGTTTTGGCTGTGATCTAAAAATTCACTTTTAGTTTTAGGTATTGTTGCAAGAGTTCAGGCATTCACTTAGGGGTAAAAAACAACTTTAGTGCAATAAATGAATGAATGAAACAAAGTCAAAAGGTGCCACAGTGATTGCACTGCTTTATTATTCCAGGCTATTTACAAGTTCAGATTGGGCCTTTGACTTTGCTAATGATGGCAATATATCACCAGACCAAACAGACACATGAACACCTGAGTTATGTGAGAGTGAAATTTTGGATGTGAGACACAGCTGGTCCCGGTACGTTTTACCCTTTAGACTCTGGTGTGAAATGTGCTTGAGGAGGTTTGATCTGTGGAGGTCAAAGCTGCACACAGCACATCACACATACACCACACAGCGGATTTCACCAACATGGACACATACACTTTTATTAAGCTGTGCATTGAGATATTTCCACATGGCTGAAGCAGACACTTCCCAACTGTTTCTTCTGATGGCTTATAATGTTATGAATGAAACATAACAACATTAATTCATTCGTCAGACCTCTACTACATATTCTAAAGAGATCGTTTTTTAGCAAAGTACAAACACCTAGAGCTTTTGTTTGTGTCATGAATGATCACTGTAGCTCACGCGAAGTTAGCATATAAAAAAATAAAATAAATAGAGTCACCAAATTAGAGGTGGCCGGTGATAATGATGGCTATGCATCATAGTCTGCCACACAATGCTTCACGTTATAGAATAATTCCTGGATCTTGTCATAGATTTGGCTTTTATTTTTGATAAGTACTCACAGAGTTAAGGAAATAGTTTGACATTTTGGGACATATGCTTATTTGCTTATTGGAGAAGCAAAGCATCTCTAAAGCTCACTGATTTACTCTGCATATCTTATTTGGTTGTTTTGAAGAGAGACAGTAAAAACAACAAGGTTTTCCACAGGATTACATGTGGGACTATTTCTTGACCGGGCTCACTGACTTGACAGGCACTCCAGGAAGTCATCCAAAAAAAGCTGACTTTCTGGAATGAGTCAGCCTGAAGCTAACCCTCCCAAATTGTTAAACTTTTTCTTTAACTGCTGAGACCTGGGAACACACACTAAGGGTGCTTTCACACCTGCCCTGTTAGGTTCGGTTCAATCAAAGTCAAGTTTGTTTGCCCCCTAAGTGCAGTTTGTTTGGGCAGGCGTGAACACAGCAATCACACTCTGGTGTGCACCAAAACAACCAGACTGAGACCTTCTTGGAGAGGTGGTCTCAGTCTGGTTACAGATAAACTCTGGTGCGGTTCATTTGTGGTGAGAACGTGTTCTGACTTCGATCCGAACCAACTGCAGTCACGTGACACATTGTTTGGGTTAAACATGAGCATGTTACAGTCCTGGAGGATTATTAATGTGTATCTCCTCCTATACTGCCTTAATATTCACATTCAGCACATCCAATGTATCAAAACATTGTTTTCTAGTTGGAGCCGCGCCTCGTTTTCAAACTGTATGGTTTGACTAAAATGAACAATGACAGCAATATAGTACACGATGACCAGCGCTAAAATCAACCTGCGTAGTTGTCCCTCCATTGTAACATAGAAAGTGTCACATTTATCTAGAAATCTAGAGCAGCTTTCCTCACGCAAGGCATTTGATCTGGTCTGCTTGTAAATGCTGCAGTGAGAACATGAACCAACTCTAGGCAATTATGCAACTTTGTAACAAAGTTAGTCCCTGATTCAGACCAAAGCCAGACAACTCTAGGTCTGATAATCAGATCACAGGTTTCAAACACACCCTCAGCTTAGCCAAGTTTACATGAAAAAAGGCAAACTCTGCTATTATTCTTTTGGCTAATGCATACTAGCATACTACGCTACATTGTTAGTAAAAGAAGTCGGAGATATCCCCCCATGGGTTTATCTTTGATCTCTATACAACAGTGCTTTATCATTTTTTTTATACCACATCTCCACACTTCCTACTCTGTGCTGATATTAATTTCTAGTGCCACTAAAGTGCACCACCTTACAATAAATGTAAGTTTTGTAAAATGCAACTGCATTACGGTAATATTAGCTTGTCGCTCACAAGAGGCAGCAGAAGTATCAGATGAATGTTCGTTCCACAACACAGTTTCAGATTAGATTATTTGCTTTCAAAATAAGTCAAACTAATTACGTGCAGACTTTTGGTTTCGTCTCCAAATGTAGTGGCTTCAATGATCTGTGGGCAGATTTTCAACTAGTCTGATCATCTGTCTGCATCTGACTGACAGCCAAACCTATGTTGTTATAAAGCAAGATTATCCTTTAGTAATTCACTTTAAAGAGCTAATTAAAATTGATTAATCCAAACATAACATTCAGACAGTTCATTCAGCTCCTACATGGTCACAATAGTCAAAGACACCACAGGTCAAGCAACACCTTTGTTTAGGTCAGTGTCTTCTCCTTAAAAGAGGTCATCAGCTGTTGTTTGCAAAAAATACAGGACACAAATATGAGACTCATCCATAAAACACTTTCAAGCGACTAACAAATACTTTATGAGGTGTCTGTTGAGTAAATTTGGTTTAAAGTCACAATGATCTGACATTTGGATGAGCTATAAATTGTGAACCAGCCGTGAGATACAAGCTGCATTTTTCACGTCTGTGTACTTTCACCTCCAAAAGAGACGACTTCTCAGAACTTTCTTCTAAAATCACAACATTAATAGATGTAAAATCAAATCTGGGTTCATTCTTGCTTTAATATTTAATCACATGTGGATGTACTTAACCTACATGCTCATCTTAAACATGATTTGGTTTGACGCTTTACTGCTGGACTCCTCGCAGAGCACAGGATGTTAATGTAATGAGTAACAGTATTTCTGTGTGCTGTCATGTACTTTGTCATAGAGTGCATGCTGGGTGCTGCATTTACACTAAATTTGGAGGAGCATGTTTTGACAATGTTTGTGTTTGTGTACGTGTGTGTGATGGTATTGAAGAGAGCGGTGTCTGACAGCATTAGGGTGTGTGCTGCCCAGTCATGGGATTATCTATCCCAGGGGCGTGTCAGCACCGCTGCGCTCCCAGCTTCCTGGCACAACAGCGAAGAGTCTTAATCTCAATCCCTAAATCCCCTCTCCTCTTTCAGGAGCATCTTCCACTTGAAGACGGTGCAGCAATTGCGGTGAGCACGGCGAGCTCACTTTGACAGTCTGCACGTGGACAGGCCACTCGCCTAATGCAAACACGGGTACATGTAGGGTCACCGTATCCTTCAGTCACACTACGAGTCAGCACAGAGAGCAGCATCCTCGTTTGAAGTCGATCAGACCGGCCTCTACAGGAACTAGGACTCTTAGCATTAAGGATGAGTCAGTGCTGTGAGAGAGTCATGAGTCATTTCTTGTTTAGACTGACTGTCTCTATGTTGTGGCCTCCTGGATACAGTCTGTGGCAGCCCAGCAGGATGGAGAAGGCCTTGCGGAAATCTGCATTGAAGGCATAGATGATGGGGTTGAGGGAGGAGTTAGCCCAGCCGAACCACACGAACACGTCAAACGTGGTGGGGCTGATACAAGGGAAAGCCTCCCCTCCGCTCGACTGCTCGCAGAACGGCACCATGCAGTTGAGGATAAAGAACGGAAGCCAGCAGCACACAAACACCCCCATGATTACTGACAGCGTCTTCAGCACCTTGGTCTCCCTCTTGAACGTCATTTTGAAAGAGCTCTCAGAATCTGCGATGCTGGAGCCTCCGCCCATGCTGTCGTGTCTGTTCTTGGCACTTTCAGCCGCGCGCTCCAGGGCAGAAATCCTCCTGATTTGTCTGTGGGCAATGCGGTATATTTGGGTGTAGGTGGCCACCATGATGGCCACAGGGATGTAAAAGCTTATAAGGGAGGTGGAGATGGCGTAGGTCCTATTCAGGCTCGAGTCACAGTTCTCTGGGCTGCGGTAAGATGTAGCATTGAAACCTGAAGAGCTAGAGGACCCAGTCAGAGGGGTGTAGGATTTAGTTTGGGCCTTGTGCCAGTTGAGCTGCACCGGGATGAAGGAAATTAGCACAGATAGTGTCCAGGTCACACTGATCATCACATAGGCAACCCTGGGTGTCATCTTCCTCTCGTAGCGAAAGGGGCTGGAGATGGCCCAGTAGCGGTCCAGGCTTATCACACAAAGGTTCAAAATGGACGCAGTGGAGCACATGATGTCAAAAGCCACCCAGGTGTCACAGAAGGAGCCAAACGGCCAGAACCCGGCGATCTCTGTCACCGCTTTCCACGGCATCACCAGGATGGCAACCAAGAGGTCTGACACGGCCAGCGAGATCACAAAAAAGTTGGTCACTTTGGAGCGCAGATGTCTAAACTTGGTGACGGCAGCACAAACGAGCATGTTTCCCAGCAAGGTGGTGAGGATGAGCAGCGAGAGGAAACAGCCAGTTAGGACACGGCTCGACGGAGCCTCGTCCAAAAACCCGTTGTCGATTACAGTTGTAAGGTTCATGGGATCCATCCCTGAACGTGTTGGGGTTGGGGGGAGTTCATTTAAGTCATGCTGAAGAGTTGTGCTACATTATATCCACAGGGTTAGAATCTAGGAGGCTCCTGTGCTTCAGCCTTGCAAACAATCTTTGCCATTGTATCTTCTGACAAATGACAAAGGATGAGATGTTTGAAGCAAACCCTGTCTGGGCAGGACATTTGGCCCCTGACTCTGTAAATTAGATTTGACATCATTTGAGCTGCAGAGCTGAAGAAGTAGTGGTACCTTAATTCCTCAGTGGAATGACTCTCTCTGCCCAGTTTATGGTTCCCAAACTGCTGTGATGTTAAGCATCCTCTGTCTGCTTACTGAGGTCATCAGCACCCCTGTGGATTAAACAAATTAATTATACAGCATTTGATATATCTGTATTAGTTTAGATAATAGTTATTATCATAAAGTGCAACATTGGTTAGAATACTTTATTTTGGTTTTAGGTTTATTTAAGCTCTTAAGGTGAGTAGGGGAAAACAGGGTTGGTTGTCACATTCATTATATTATATTATATTTTGCTTCCTGAAGGGCCCTGTTAAAAAGTGTTGGTTCTGAATTTTTCAAAATTTTGATCAGAGGTCCCCAACCAGCATATTTTTTGAGTGAGACACTTAACACTGAGGTGAGATGAATGTTTTTCATGTCAAAATGTTAACATCCAGCTCATCTGTGTTTCTCTGCTGGCTTTTACACAATGGGTTTACATTATAACAGTTATTACTATTAAGAAGTATGAAGGGAGCACTTCAGTTTAGATTAGTTAGATAAGTTTAGTTTTTTCTTAGTCACAGTGATGAGTCTTCCTGTAGGTAGCAATTTTTTTTCATTAAATGGAAATGGGAAATGGTGGAGTTGAGTGTGTGGAGAGAGCCTTGGAGTAAGAGACAATTAAAAGGCAAAACCACATGCTGTATTGCCAACACATTCTCACTCCGACCTCGTCATATATTGACGTTTGGACCTTCCATGTCCAGATACGACGTGAAAGGTACCCTGGGTGCGTTGGATGTTGACATTCTGGGATGTGAAGTTCTGTTACATGCATCGTCTTCTTTCAAAATATACTTCTGTTTTCACAGGAAATTTACGGTTTACATACTATCTCTTTCAAAATAAATGTACCACATCAGTGCAACACTGCAAATTGATGTTTTTTTTCTCCAGCACGTGGTTAGGTTTAGGAAAATGGAACAGAGTTTGGCTTTATAATCTTACAGGATGCGAACACTGGCCTCCCAGATGAAAATTGGTGTTTGTTTGACCCATCCACCACCACTGCCACCCGCCCTACTTGAACTTTCGCCACCTTAACTTTGGTTCTTGTCCTGCTGTGTTTCCCCCTGACGCTACAGAGCGCCGATAAAATATAACAGCGACCAGGCGCATATCATGCTAACATTAAAGGACAGTTTTTTTCGTCAGTGTCTGAAGCCACAAGACACTGCCCAAGTGCTGGATTTGGACGATTTCGGAGCAAGACCGGGTTTGTATTGCACATACCATTCTTATTATTATTGTTTGTTAACTACTAAGTTGTTTATCTGTTGAGTTACCACTGGCTCTCATTCTTGTTAGTAATGAATACAATAAATAGAAAAATTGTTGTTAGATTAGGTGTTTGCTAAAATATATACATAAAATAAAATATAAAACAGTAGGGAATGCTTATCACATTCTCTTCGAGGTTGGTTGTCCAACCCGGTCTCACTCCGAAGTCAAAATCTGGAGCTTGGGCAGTGACTTACAACTGACAAAAAAGGCATCCGATACGCAGCCGGTTGCTGTTACAGTTTAACAGCGCTCGGTGGCATCAGGGGAAAACACGACAGGACAAGAATGAAAGTAAATGCAGCAAACATCCACTTTCACTCGGGAGAGCGGTGTTCGCATCCTGTAAGATTATAAAGCCAAACTCTGTTCCATTTTCCGAAACCCACCCATGTGTGTTACTTGACAAAGGGAAAAAGGTCAATTCGCGTTGTTGTACCAATATAGTGCATTTATTTTGAAAGAGACAGTGTGTACACAATAAACATCCTGTGAAAAGGGAAGTGTATTTTGAAAGAAGACAACACATGTAACAGGCAGAACTTGACACAGCGTCCCAGAACATCAACATCCAAAAGGGTACCTTTCATGTCATATCTGGACGTGGAAGGTCCATGATCGGAGTGAGAATGTGTTGGGTTGTCACATTTATTGTTCTTTGTATGCTTATATGCTTGTTCCATCTCAATCAAATTCAAATTCATTTTTAAAATTATCTCCAGTTTTATTTCTCTTCTATTAAAATAACAAGGATAACCAGCTCCATAGTGTGTGACTACTAATGCCACCATTAGTAGGAGGAATGTTGTCACAGACAAGATGTTTTTGACAGTCCATATCTTTTGAGCAGAATAAGGTAAGGAGAGAAACGTCCCTCTATTTCTATACCTAACACTTCGGGCTTCCATTGCACATTGGAAGAGAATCCATTAAAGATACTTTTATTAAGGGATCCAAATTAAAGTAAAAACGTTTGACAACCAGTCCCGATCTCTCCTATGCGATAGCTGATTGCATTGTGCATTGCTGTGCAAATGATCCGATTACAAACAGAATAAATAGACAGAATAAAAAGGGATTTCCCGTGAGCGCAATGTTATTATTAAGGCATAACCAATAAGAGTCACACCTTCCTACGTGCATGCCCCAAAATTTCTATTCTGATATTAATCATCATCACACTCACCTCTTACTCACAGTGCCAGCTGTAGCTTGATGTTGACATTTCAAAATAAACGTCCGGTCACTTTCATGGGAACTTAACAGCTTAAAGTCAATCCAAAAGGGCACACAGTCTCCATGTCCGACAAACACAAACCAGAGCACAGCACAGTCCCATTAAATCCTCGACGGGCTCCACATCGCTGACAGTTAATAAATAAATAACACACACAACAAATACTCAGATGTCACTCAGCCATCGCCGCTCCGGCTGCGTCCTGCTGCAGCCTCTGCTTGCGTCTGCGGCCAAAGCCCGGAGACTGTGCGCTCCCGCGGCTCGGCCTAACACCGGCGCTCTGACGTTGTCCCATTCAAGAGAAAGTGAATGAGAGCATGTGACTTTGGCCCTTTGGCGACCAATCACGCTATACTGCCTTTAATGCACAGCACGACGCAGTGCTTAACACTTGACTTTTTATCAGTGGCCTCTTGTGCAGACTTTAGAGGTTTACAACATCATTAAATTTACCTGTTAGCAGCAGTGCTTTCTCTTCAGCTGACCTGATTAAATCTTAAGTAACATCTTAATTAAATTGAGATGCAGGTTATAAAATTGAGTGAGGACGGGGCAAAACATGCGTGGTCAGTGTGTCGCTGAGGCCACCTAATGGAGAAAGTGAACTATTGCGCCTGTGGAGGGAAATCAAGCTGCAGGGACATTAAACTCTCCCTGTGAAGGTTTTTACTCCTGTGCAGGATTATAATGAATTAAATAGAGATATTTATGAAAGACAGGTTTATGCCCAGACAGAAGATTAGATCAGAAACTCTCATTTTTCATCCACCTGTGGCAGAGTTTTCCATGCAAAGACCAATGTCACCTTCAGCAACAGTCATTATTTCTGTCTGCTCTGACCGATAAATCGTGCACTGCTTGGAAGAAGAATCCTAGCAGTGTCTGTCAGCATGCCCGTAGTTGTTTTATTTAGTTCAAGCTGGTATCTGGCATGCAGAGCATCATGGGATGCAGAAACAATCGTGACATGCCAGCTGTCACCTTGCAGTGATGTAAGTAGTTCTGACAGGAGGAAAAGAAACAGCTTTTACCCTTTTCCTTCACAAGCATCCACCCTATAAGACGTTTAAAAGATGGGTCAAAGCCATGACACTGAAGGAGTGATAATAAAATAAGAAATACACACTGCATGTCACCCAAAATAGGCCTAATTCCATTAGCCATTTCCCTTACCATATCTCACTCTGTCTGTTAGCCTTAATCCAGATTATGCACCAATAAACTACTCTGACATTAAACACTACATTTGTAATATGACACACAAAAAAATAAATTATGTAAAAAAGAAATAGCATCGGCGTAAAGTCAAACTCGTTCTTGGTGGGTGTTGGCCTCCGCCAGGGTTGTCCCTTCTCACTGACCCTATTTGTGACATTCATGGACAGGATCTCGAGGCGCAGCCAAGAGGAGAAAGGGGTGTGGTTTTGGGGACCTCAGAATTGCTTCTCTGCTTGTGGCAGATGATGAAGTTCTGTTAGCTTCATCACACTGTGTCCTCCAGCATGCACTGGGGCAGTTTGAAGCCAAGTGTGAAGAGGTCGGGATGAGAGTCAGCACGTGCAAATCTGAGGCCACGGTTCTCTGCCAGAAGCTGGTGGATTGTCCCCTCTTTGGGTTGGGGGAGAGTTACTGCCTCAAGCAGGGGAGGTCAAGTATCTTGGGGTCTTGTTCACAAGTGAGGGTAGGATGGAGCGTGAGATGGATTGGCAGTTGGTGTGGCTTCTGCAGTGATGCAGGCGCTGTGCCGGACCATTGTGGGGAAGAGGGAGCTGAGCTGGAAGGCAAAGCTTTCGATTTACTGGTCCGTCTATGTCCCAACCCTCACCTATGGTCATGAGGTCTGGGTAGTGACTGAAAAAATGAGATCACAGATTCAACCGGCCAAAATGAGTTTCCTCCCTGGGGTGGTTGGGCTCTACCTTAGAGATAGGGTGAGGACCTCGGACATCTGGAGCGAGCTCAGACTAGAGCCACTGCTCCTTCTCGTCAAAAGGGGTCAGTCGAGGTAGTTTGGGCATCTGATCAGGATGCCTCCTGGGCGCCTCCCGCTGAAGGTGTTCCAGGCACGTCCCAGTGGTAGTCGGTCCCGGGGCAGACCCAGAACACGCAGGAGGGATTATCTCATCTGGTCTGGGAGCACCTTGGGGTCCCCCAGGAGCTAAGTTTGCTCCTAAGGAGAACTTTCTTTGTGCTTTCTTTGTGGAGCCAGCCTCAAGTGGCTATTCATAGAACTGCGGTTTTTGCCACGTGTTGGCTTTATTTATCAGACCCAGATGTTGCCTCATGGGCAGAACTGATTACACTTTAATATCTGTTTATTTACTGTAAGTAATGAAGCTCAGCGTAAGTTCAATCAGGAAGACTTTCTTTGCGCTCATCCATTCACAGTTCTCTCCCTCCTACTCCCACTGCTTCCTCTAATCAGCTGAATACGGTCGTTCACTCTTCTAATTATCCAGTCAAACTTTGCCACGATCTGTATCCGGCCAATCAGGATTCTGCTGCAAAATTTTTAATCTGCTCTCTCCCCTGCTGTTGTCAGCTGTCATTTTAAGCAGCAATTGTCGCGCCCTCCTCCACCCCGTTCACCTCCAGTTATCATATCCAGAGTCCAGAACAAGCTCAACAAAGGCTCATTCCTCTACTCATCCAGATGATCTGCACTTCTCCATCGTCCTCTCATCTCATCTTCACCACCTCTACCACCACCAGTGTCTAGACCCCAGGGGTGGGTCCTCCTCAAATCATACAATCTCTATTGGGTCTAATCGCCAAAGACTTTCCACATTTTTCTTTCTTATGTGCACATGTTGATAAATATTTTTTACTAGAAAAAACAAGTCTATCCTGATTGAAATATTGTTATTGTGATATTCAGTATCAACACTCTGCTGATCACCTCCCTCCAAGATCATTTAAAATTGGCCTAAAAGCCTGTGAAAGAGTAAAATATCAGTGTCCTTTTCTCTTTCTGCTTATTAGTCATGTGTTTATTGTTTTCATTCTTTTGTAAAAAGACCTCATGTTCTTCCCTTGTTCCATGGTCTTTTTCTGAGTGCTGATTTGAGGACTTCAAAGACACAGCAGCCAGACAGGATCCACAGTTCAAAGGTCAGAGGTGAGACCAGGGACCGACAAGCAAGCTGAGGTGCTGAGGTACTTTTCTGTGTTCAAGGGTGCAGCTGCTGCTCCTCTTGACTCGTATCACACACAGTTCACAGGCTCTCACTCCACATGGAGGCTGCTGCTGCATTTACTGTGAGTTAGGGTTTATCAAACATGGTGATTGTCTACTCATCTGAACTTTCCTTCTCAAACAAATACAGTGAGTCACTGAGTCATTTGCTTCAGACAGTTATACGTGACAAAGATGATGAGAGCAGATAAGGCAAACCTCAACTGCAGACGCATTTTCGCACAGTCTGTCAATCACACCATGCGCTCATGGAGACTTCTGCTGATACAACTTTAGCATCTCCTGTGCAGCCATTCAAGTCATGACAAAACTCCTGAGTGCTTTTATTCTGATGTGGGCTGACAGGTAGCTAGCCACCCGCAAAACACACTAGAGCTATGAGTAAGACAGCTGAGAGCAAAACGAGCTGTTTTAGGACCCAAAATGTTAGAAAACCTCAGCCCTACCTGCTGCTACTGCGGCTGTGGCTACATGTTTGTGCGTGCACATGTGGGTACATGGCCCTGCATATTCATCAGTCATGCATATCTCTGCAGGTTGAAGTGAGTCCATGTGTGTTTTTGTGCGCTGGCATGCAAACGGGTCATGTCTTACTGTTCTCCAGATGGGTAGAATAGATAAAAGAGACAGTGAATCGCTTTAGCGCTCTCTATTATGTAAGAATTTACACAGACTGAATTAAATCTTACTTGCTTGGCCTTTTCTCTGTTGACACCCAAATAGCGGCTCATAAAACATAGCAGTGAAGGATTTACAAATACTCAGTGAGAACAAATTATGAAAGTAGTTGATTTATTTGACGATAGCAAATTAAAAATATGAATAACCTTTTTAACATTTTGAATATTACTTTGCACCATCCAACAGGCTAAATACATCATAGAAAATGTCTGACAATGTCAAACAGTCTCATATAAATAAATAAATATGCTGTGAAATAAATAGACATAAATAGTGATGATAAATACATAGATGCTATTTAAAAAAAAAAAATCTGATTTAGAAACTGCATAGTAATGCATTCTCCGGTCATATCAACCTATCAGTGACAACTGAAGCAGCCCTGCATGAGGCAAACAACAGGCCAGAGTTTTCATCTTCTCTGTGACAGGTTTAGTTTCTTGAGGAAAAGTGTGTATGTTTTAAAAGGTAGCAAACTCCTTCTCTGCACCATTCGGCATATGGGGTTAGCCTGGAAGAGAACCAGAGACATTTCGGTATTACATCTCACACCACTGCTGAGCTCAGTATGTTTCAAGAAATCATACAGACATTTTTTGGTTGACTTACCTCCTGATGTGGGTCCAGAGCCTGCAGGTTTGCCTCAAGTTCCTGGAGAATATGCTCGTTCCCTTTATGCACCGTCACGTTGCCAAGAAGGTGTTTTAGCTCCCTGACATAGACGCTCACACAGGAGGACTGCAATTGAAAAATGACCGGGCCATGAAGTCAAAACAGTTGAACATGGTGAACTGAGTTCAACGTAACAAGAAGAGCAACAAAGCTTGGTCTAGAATCCTGGTTCCCAACCTGGGGGTCCCAATCCCCACTAGGGGTCACCAAAGCTTCACAGGCCTTCCTGATTTGAAGGTGTTTTTCTTTTTAACATGCAGCAGGTGCAGGCCTGTATCTTAGCACTCTTTTTGTAAAGTAGAAGATGTTTAGATTATAATTCAAGATATAACTGGATAAGGGCACGGTGAAGAGCTGAACACAAGCTCTGTTCATAGAGCCTTCACTCTCTGCTAAACAGCCTCATCCTGCTTTAGAAAAGTACCCAGTTAAGACAACCAAAGAGCTAATAGAATAATGGCCAAAGGTCAGGGAGAAGAAAACACTGAATTTGTCAAAAAAGGAAGCCTGTTTAGTGTGTGTGATTGCTGGAAATAAAAAATAAAAAATTAGGAACACTCATCTCTAATGCAAAAAATTCACAGTAAATAATCTGCTCAAAATTTACCCAAACTGCTAGTTTCACACAAACCTCCTGTAGTTACTGTGTTCATATTGTTATGCATTAAATATATTATGAAATATCTGTGAATTATGTCACATAGTCAGAGGTCATCCGTTTACTCAGTGACAGACAAGGGGTCCCTTAAGGAAACAGTTGGCAACCGCTGGTCTAAAACATTCAAGGAGCAGATTCAACACTTACCGCGTGTGAAGTCATTTCAGGTCCTGGTATGCGCACCATGTCTGGCTATAAAGACAGAAAATTCATTTAATTGATTTATTAAGCACGGGATATTTGAAGTGCCAGTTTATGACATTAACAGTCATTGAGATACATATAGTAAGGGCAAAGTCACAACAAGCTGCATGTGTGATTTTATCAATGCATCATACTCACCGATGTGATATTGACTTCTTTCTTACTGCAGAGGTGATGGAGTATGTCCAGTTTTGCTTTAATCTCCCCGTTCAAGGTTTTGTTTAACTTGTAACTGTAGCATAAATGCAGCAGGGCAACAAGGGCAAACACACACTTCATCTTTATGCAGCGTTGTCTCACTCAGTCTTCCTTAACCAGCTTCTCTTGTCTTAAGTGTGAGAACTGATGTCATCTGTATCTGCTCATTCTTATATACACACAGAGGTCAGAGAGGAAAAGGAAGTCATCAGCATGTCATCTCAAACACCTACCTGGAAATGCAAGTGAATTTTTTCCTGAAGTGTTATGTGCACATTGCACATTTTCAAGTCAGCAGAAATTAGGATAATTTTAAAATCTTTTAAAAGTGGCAAATGATTAAGAAACCACTGCAGACTATCGTTTTGACGTTTCATTATCTCTATTATGAGTGAACGGCAACAATCCTGTTTTACTGCATTCTGTAAAAAGACAGTCTTGCTAAGAAAACAGGGCTCTAGATATGACAAGGTTCCCAAGGTCATGAAATTACTAGAAAAGTTATGAAATTAGAAAAACTGATTTCTAGGCCTGAAAATGGTTTGGAATACACAGAATGTTTTTGAAAAATTTTGAATATGCATCATTTTGGCTACTATTTAAAATATGTTCATAAAAATGGCAAAACATATGTAATGTTTAGTGAAATTTGTTCCCTGTTATACTAATTTAACATATAGTGCTGTATTTCGTCTCTGTTGAAACCACAGACTGTATGGAAAAAGATGTAACAACTCCCCAAAAGTGAAGTTAAAACATCTTGATCACCTCCTGGTGGCTGGCTGCAGTGAATGTCATATAGCCTACTCCCTCCATGTTAGTGGATGAGATATGGGCCTAACCAAATACTCAATCTACACGTCAAATTAATTTTTCCCAAAGATGGTTTCTGTCATTCTAGGTAGTTCATATCACACTGATGTATATTCACATGTTTGTTTTTCTGATAAGTTTGGTATAATAGTTATTTGACAGGTGTTTGCCAGGAACTCAACAATGCAGCAATCACTACTGTGCAGACTCCAAGTGACGTCACCAGCACAAGATGGCAGCTGCCATATCCAGCATATTTTGGCTTAATTTTTGTATAAGTAAGTATAGTAAGTGGAGACACTTTGTCTATCTTTATATACAGTCTATGGTTAAAACGTTATTAATAAAGAAAGAAAGAAAAACACACGCACATCCAAACCAGAAGAAGGGCAGAACAACAGAAAAATCAAACAGCTCAGACTTTTTTTTTTTTTTTTTAAAAAGTGCGATGAAGAGCCTGACGCTCGAAACGTTACTAACTTGAATAAATTACGACTGAGCATTGGAGCCCTGCAATGTGCGAGCTGTTTGATTTTTGATTTTTCTGTTGTTTAAAACGTTATTAATATCATGTGATACACATGGACCAGATCAGCACTGTGTCATTGCCAAGGCCAGGCCGCTGTGATGGACGTAGAGGAAAGAGAAATACAGTGACCTTTGTCCTCCTAAGCAGTTCACCACTAGTTCAATTACAGTATACTTCAGTTCAGACTACCACAAAGAATCACGCTGTCACATCAGGAGAGATGTGGAAAAAATGCCAACAAGTCGTTTTGTAGCAGGTTAACCGAGGTTTTCAAACTAAGATATGAGGCACATGAGTATGGGATGATGCCCGACAAGGTGTCCATTATCAGGAATTAATGGCCGATGAGCAGCGGCCTCCGCGAAGGCCAAAGACTTCTAACTATGAACACCTTGAGAAGAATATTCATTTACATTTTCACGCATTTTGCAATTGAAATGCTGAGTTTGTCACATAGCACATGCCTTATGCAATGGAAACATTATTGACTACTCCAGTAAATCTTAGATGCAACTTAGCAACAATGGATATTTCTAGTCCGCTGAGCTCATAGAACCTTTTTGGCTCAGCTATGACCCAGAAAGCTAAACTTACGCTAGCAAGATTAAAAATCAATTACATTGTGTGCGGCTGACAAACAGTAAATATAGTTTGACAGTATGTTTAACAACAGGACCAGCTAGTTATCCAGCTACCCAGCTATTTATTGTCATATGCAGCTAGTTGGTGGCAGGAACGTCTGAGCAAATAAAGCTAGTAAGTGCTAGCAGTTTGCTTATCCAAAAATGCCTGGGAAGTGCATGTATAATAATATATGTCAGTATCGAAATATGGCCCCATCCACTTTAAACTACTTAAATAAAGGAAATTTGGTAAAATATTATGGAAAAGTTTTGAAAATTCTTTGGTTAAAATGTGCAGGACCACTGCTGTGAGTACTTTGTTACCTTGCAAATGTCTTGTCTAGACATAAAGAAAGCACAATATTTGGAACTGTGCTTTCAGAAAGAAGAGGCCTCCAATATTCTGTTATGAGATGCAGACATGTAAATGAAAATGTACTGACTACAACAGCCACAAATAGTGCCATCTTAAAGCTTCTAACATTTGATTCTGAGGTAAAGTTCAGCAGTATCCTACTGTGTTATATTGAATGGTACAGTGAGTTTCCTGTGAATATATAAAACACAATATAATTTCTCATTTTGTCCACTTCTCAGACTGATAAACTGATCGTCTTCTTCACAACACCCCTGCAGTTGTTGCTAGTGATTCAGAAGTGATGCCATTTATGTGGGAAAGCCTGTGCACATTTCACAGGTTGCACTCTTGTTTCCTCAACTGGACAGCCCCAGCTCAAAGCTTCCTAAATACATCACCCTGCTGTCATTTTTTTGAAAATTAAATTGTGGTAAGAGAGTGGGCGCCCTCTCTGCTGACATCATACCAAAAAATGCACAGTGACCTCATTGGTGACCATATAGACTGTTCATCCTTCTCAAGAATCTGCTAAATTTGAAACATCCTCTCACATTCATTAGTGCAATACTTTGAGGTCTGACAGCAGATATCAATGCTCCTACTACTACAACTGTAGTAATGACATCAGATAAACTGAGAAAGCACCATCGAGAGCAAAATATAGCAGTTTCTTCAAGTAAAAGGAAGTGTGTTCTTGAGGGGTGCAAAGAAACTAAGCTTCTGCTTTTTTTGTCTTCCCCACTGTCCAAATGTCCTCACACCTCAGTTTCTGTGGTCAGAATTTTTTTTTCGTTACTTGTCAGACTACAGCGTCATTGTGAGCCATGGTTGAACTGTAATGTCTGGTTGACTTTTCCTACGTCCAGTGCATGAGCAATTCTGATGACTCACACCAGCATGCCTGTGGTGCTTTTTTGTTTATCTTTAACAGATTTGTTAAAGAGGGGGTGGGGACATCCCTGACATACATTGTGGCCACTGACGGCACTTACAGCGGTGTAAAGGTTGGCGCAGTTTCGCCCGGAAACGCCTGCGGATGTCAATTCAATGTTCAGTGTCTGATCAGTGTTATTCAAGTGAATATATTTAATGAGATTACTACTGACATGTTAATGTGAGTAATAAATATATTTGGTAACACTTTACTTGAAGGTATCTACATAATAGTGTCATAACTATGACATGACACTGTCATGAACTTGTCATAAACATTATGTACATGTCATAAACGTTTATGACTGCTGTCATTAAGTGTCATTCGGTTTTTGTAATGACAAGTTGACATTGTTTTGGCTGTATTGATTATGACAACTTGACATTAATTAAAGTGACATTACCAGAAGATGTCGTTGTCATAACAACTTGACATTAACAAAAAAAATGCACCTCTTTTTGTGTTTATGACAAGGTGACATAATGATTATTTTAATTAGATGTCCAAGGTTACAGACTGATTCTAACACTCGGTCAGATAGATGTCTGGCAGGATATAATCTCTCAAGACAGATTCTGCAATTTACATTGTAAAGGAAGAAAAAAAAAAGTTTTTTTTGTTTTTTTTTACCGATGGATTTCCAGATTGGGCAGGATATGACACAAAACTGGCTGTCATGACACCATTATGACAGTGTAATGAATAAATTCTTTGACCTAAATTAAAGTGGTACCATTTTGCTTGTTATTAAGATATCATGATATAGTTACATTACTTTTGGATTACTCTGTCACATCACCTGAGATGCACCATTACTTAATTGCCAATATAACAATATAAAGTTAAACCTTATAGATCAGCACAAATCCTAATTCTAATACAGACATACACAAGATCTCTCTTTTATGCTCTTTGACAGCCAACTGCAAAGTTGTGAAAATTAGCCCAAACAGCCCTTCACAGAAAAATGTATCAAGAACAAGGCTACAGTACCGGCAGTATGCAAAATGTCTCAAAATAAATTATGATTAAAACTGTTATCATCATTAAATGTCTATTTCTATTTTGAGGCCATGAGATAAGCATTGTCAAACTGAATTTCTTTACAATACAACAACATAAAAGAGGTTGTCCTTCCAACCATCTAATGCAAACATGAATTTGTTCAAAATAATATCAATAAATAAAATAAGATACTGGCCTTCATCATCATATCAGATGATGATGAGACTTTAAAGGAAAACAACATTGCATATGAAATGTAATTTGAACTGTGCATTTAACAGGCCAAACACACTCAACTCACTGTAGCTCACTCACCAAACTAGGGCTGTGTTGAATTTCATACATAAGAGCCCCTTTTCCACCAACATTTCCAGCTTATTAGTAACAATTCACTATCAGCCGAACTAGCGTGCTGTCCTTGTGTAAGACATAATGTTACAGAGGGGGTTCAAATGATATATTTACTATCACCATGGGCATCGGTCAGAATGCAATGAGCCAGGAACTCCAGGAAGTGAATCTTCAAACTTAGGTTTATTTTTTAGAGAGTTTAGCTGAATTTAAATGATGAATTCAATAAAGGGTACAAAAACACACATAGGTGGTGAATCTGGAAGAAAGCAAAAATAAGATTAAAACCTAGAAGGTTATATTATAATAAGTGAAATAAGGTTACATGTCCATCTTAAAGAAATAAGGTTATTAGTAAACTAACATGGACATAGGACAAAACTAAAGAACAGATAACTTAAACTCTTAGCAGCACTGCCGCCCCATGCAAAGGTGAGGAAGAAAAGAGTGGTGAGAGGGAGTGCAGGCTTTTAATAAGGAGTGACCAGGTGAACTCAATCAGCTAAACAAGGAGTGACAAAAGGTGAAAACAAAAGCCAATCAGAAATGAGGAAAGGAGAGGAAAGGAAGTGAGGTATAGGAAGTGACGTGAGTGAGAAAAGGAATGAGAAAAAATAAGAGAATAAGGATCTTTACTACACATGACGTTAGTAACGGTGGATGAGAGACTGTGAATGGAGCGTACTGAATATCACTGTCTACATGTTTACATGTTGCTTACTGAACACATGTATTGATAAAGTATTGGCTTCTTACTCGCTAAGGGTTAAAGTCACTTACAGTAACGAGTGTAGCTGCTGTCAATTCGAGTTACCCATCCTTCATTAAAACACAAACAAAGGGAAGCTTGTAGAAATGAAATAAAGTTTTCAGCAGCTGCCCATGCCAGGAAGTGTGGAACGTTGCAAGTGTGAGTCCACCAATCAGCGTTCTTCAGCAAACAGCCTCGCCCCTCAATCTGAAAAGTCCTACCCCCCTACTAGGTACTTTTTCCAGGGTAAATTTGGGGTTGAGGGAAAGTGCATTAATGCGCAGAGGTTTTTTTAAAATTACGGGTAATTGATAAAAGTTCTTGCAGTGGAAAAGGGGCCATAGTCTTTATTATGGGGAAACGGTTCAGAATCTCCATCTCTGACCCCGACTTAAAATACTCAACGACTGCTAGAGGTGGGGATCTGTGGCATATATACATCCTGCTCATTGTGGGGGGAAGCACGGCATTCGGTGGTCAGCAGTGTGCTTAAAGCATCTCTCCTATCCTCTTCTTTCAGCCACCGCACCTTAAATTTTGGCAGTGTGACAGCTGCAAGGAGAGCATCTTTGCTGTCCAACGCCGACCCAAATCGTGTCTTGATGACCTGTGAATGCAATATAGAACGATTTGATAAGCTTGGCTATGTACAGTGTAATTTGTGCTGCATAGCTCAGCGGGGAGCATCATGTGAGTTAATGAGGGACTGTAACATATCTGCGGATTCACTACAAAAAAATAATAATAGATCAAAATAAATTTAAAAAAATAAAACAATGTATTTGGCTTTCAGATTTAAAATTATAAAACAGATCTACCTGTACTATGACATTAGGCAGACCCGCTGTCATCCGGGAGAGCCTGTTTTGCAGTGCCAGCGTCTTTGACGTTAAAATCTCCAGTGTTGGCAGGACACTGCCACGTATGTTAAGCTCTCAAATGTTTTCTTAGCTCAGTGTCCATCTTCACACAACACTCATCCAAGTAGCTTGCAAAAGTTTTCCTGTCTGATGGTGGCCGTCCGCTCCTCGTTACCTGTCCAAGGACAGAGGGATGTCATATGCTGTAAAGCCCTCTGAGGCAAATTGTGATTTGTGATATTGGGCTTTATAAATAAAACTGAACTGAATCAAGATAAAAGTAGCAGTGAAAATAACATAATGGAACTGTAATATATAATACATGTGCAGTATATGTACTGTCATAGTACCAGTACTGCAGATTTTTTGTTATGTCAAGCAAAATTAATCGACACTTAACCATGAGACTATACCAAATACTCTCAGGCCATACCATATACAACGTACATTTACTTGAATTATGTGGTGGGAGGCATCCTCTTGCACTGCCAACTGTGCACTTTCTGGTCACAGCAAAATATTACATTACATTTTTTTCAGCCGAAGCTTTTACCACAAGTCAACCACATGGGAACAACACAAAAAACGGTACATCAGCTTAATCAAATATGCTAATATACTTCAAGTGCTACATTTACAGACAATAAGGGTTTTTTTGTTTATAAGTTTGTATTTATTGGCCAAGGTTGAGTCTGAACAAAAGAGTTTTCAGTCTGCGATGGAGGATGTGTAGAGTTTATGCTGTCCTGATGTCATTAGGGAGTTTGATCCATCGTTGTGACTTAGTAGAGCAGTAGCCGGGCCCCCTCCGTAATTAGCAAGTAGCAAGCAAGCTGGGGTGTATGGCTTGCAAGTTTTTTCACCTAGGATGGCAAAGGCATGATCCGCCTTACTCTGCCTCTGATTGGCTTCCACTGATATTCTTACCACAAGCAGCAAGTCCTAGCAAATCAGAGGGAGAGTAGGGCGGACCATTCCTTTGCCATACCAGGGAAAAAAATTTGATGTGTTGTTTGACCATGTCCTGAATGTAAGATGAGCCTGAGCCATACACAGCACTGTAGGCAAATACCAGGGTCTTAAATCAGATTTGAGTGGCCACCAGAAGTCACTGCAGGGTGCGGAGGAGCGGGTTAAGATGAGAGCTAAAGAGAGAACTTGAAATCCTGCCTACTTTCTCACCTTTGCACAGCTGTCCAATGACACAGTACCTGCAGCCCTATCAGATTGCACAGGTAGTCCATCTCCTCCAGGATGGCACATTCGTACGTGCAGTTGCAAGATGGTTTGCTGTGTCTCCCAGCACAGTCTCAAGAGCATGGAGGAAAAACCAGGAGACCGGCCGGTACACTAGGAGAGCTGGACATGGCCCTAGAAGGGCGTCAACCCAACAGCAGAACCGGTATCTGCTCCTTTGTGCGAGGAAGAACAGGAGGAGTACTGCCAGAGCTCTACAAAATGACCTCCAGCAGGCTACTGGTGTGCATGTTTCTGACCAGACTGTCAGAAACAGACTCAATGAGGGTGGCATCAGGGCCTGGCGTCCTCTAGTGGGACCTGTGCTCACAGCCCCCACCGTGCAGCTCGATTGACGTTCACCAGAGAACACCAGAATTGGCAGGTCTGCCATTGGCGCCCTGTTCTCTTCACAGATGAGAACAGGTTCATACTGAGCACATGTGACAGGCATGAAAGAGTCTGAGGACGCCGTGGTGAATGTTATGCTGCCTGTAACATCATCCAGCATGACCGGTTTGGTGGTGGGTCAGTGATGGTCTGGGGAGGCATGTTCTTGGAGGGTCAAACCGACCTCCATGTCATAGCCAGTGGTACCCTGACTGCTGTTAGGTACCAGTATGCAGTGGGCCCTGGGTTCCTCCTGGTGCAGAACAATACCCGGCCTCATGTGGCCAGAATGTGTAGACAGCTCCTGGATGAGGAAGGCATTGATGCCACTGACTGGCCCTCTTGTTCCACTGACCTAAATCCAATTGAGCAGCTATGGGACATTATGTATCAGTGCATCCAATGCTGCCAAGTACCACCATAGACTGTCCAGGAGCTCACCAATGCCCTTACCCAGGTCTAGGAGGAGATCCCCCAGGACACCATCCGCTGACTCATCAGGAGCATGCCTTTATCCATGCTGGTAGCATGTTTTCCCAAACTGTAACAACTTTGGTGATTGCGTTCCATCTACTGCCATCGTCAGGTCAATTTTTTTTATATAGTTTACAACTAAATGCAAGGCCTCCAGGAGCAAACAAGGCTTTGAAGCCAAATTTGACACAGCAGCCAAACCATGTAATTACAATTTCCAGGTCCCTCACGTGATGCTATTGGGCCAAAAAATACTTTTGTTGCTGTAGATTTATAATGTGAAGGAGACATCTGTAAATCAGTGGATACATTTTGAAAGTCTAGAAGAGCCGCACAATTAAATAATTTTATCCCCACTGAAGTCATTGAAGTGCCAAACCGGAAGTAAGCCACTCAGCCGGTGGGAGTCTCATATGTGATTTGCTTTGATGCAGAAGATCCGGGTAATTCTATGTCCAGGATGACGAAGCTGAACTGGGCAAGTTTGATAGGATTGAATTGGACCCTGCCTCCAACACTGTATCCAGTTTTCTTTATGCATCCATGCTAAATACTTGCAAAGCTAATGGCATTCCCATCAACCTCCGCTGTACTTTGCTAACCTAAGATATTGTTAGTGATGGTCTGAAATGAATGAACAAATCTTTTTGAACGACTCTTTTAACTGTCCGATATGTACCAGGTCAGCCCATCGAACGTCCAGGTTCTCATGACGACCTCCTCCCACTCGCAGTTACTGTAGGGTACCACTCGCACAGCCTGTAAGTGAACGTGATGCGTTTGAATCAGACTCCAGTTCAGACAGCCTACAGCTGCCTGAGGTGGGGGACTTGAGTTACATGACTTGACTCGAGTCCGACTCGAGTGGCAAATCATAGGACTTGAGACTTGCTTGACTAACACTGATGAAAGATTCAACTTGACTTTGACTTGGTATTCATGACTTGAGACTTTACTTTGACTTGAAACAGATGACTTGAAAGGACTTGAATTTTTTATTCAATATTTGTATTTTTCTAGATATTGAGAATTATATTTTCTTTTTAAAATACGATGACAGATATATCACAATGGAGGAGGACCCATCAGCTGATATTCGTGCCCACGCTACCACTACCTCCTGCCCGCAGCTCTCCTCAGAGGAATGGCAGTATGTACAGCGGCATCATGAGCTTCACCGTGTGATTTTATTCAGTTCTATCTGCATGATACACGTGAGTTAGGTTTTTAACTCATTAGTGGTGAAAGTGCTTCGCCACCAGCGACACACTGTCAGCGAGGTTTTTTGATGGTCCCCTGTTCCTGCTCAGCTCGCATTTGGGAATTGTAACCGTGCGTTATTATGTCAGCTGCTCTCTCACAGCAGCAGCTACAGTATCTCATGTGAGTAGATTCTTTCACCCTGACCAGAGGGCTCGAAGCAGGAGAGGAAGTATTTAAATCCTTTAGTAAAATAACTAATACCACCTGTAAAAATACTCTGTTACAAGTAAAAGTCCTGCATTTAAAATACTACTTCAGTAAAAGTATGTAAGTATAATCAGGAAACAGTATTACAAGTAAAAGTACTGTTGTCAACAACTGTGTATGATCTCATTAGATGATTGTGACTCATGCATTAATGTAAAAGCAGGATTTTACTGTTGTAGCTGGTTGAGGTGGAGCTCATTTTGAACTATTGATTATTTACATGATGTGTTAATCTGCTGATTATTTTCTTCGTTATTGATTGTTTGGTTTGTAAAAGCTCTGGAAATAATGAGAGATAAGATAGTGTCACACTTACAGTGCCCAAAGCGACACCTTTATAATGTTTGTTTTGTCCAACCAACAGATCAAACCTCAACATCAAACTCAAAAAAAAAGAAAAAAAGATGCTCACATTTGTGAAGCTGGAACCGTGAAATGGTTTTGCTTTAAAAATGACTTACGATTATCAAAATGGTGGCAAGTTTATTTTCTCTCAGTTCAATAACTGATTCAGCTGTACATTTTTATATGTTGTGCAAAATCTTAATTTGTAAACTAACTAGAGTAGAGGGCGGCACGGTGGTGTGGTGGTTAGCACTGTCGCCTCACAGCGAGAGGGTTGCCCGTTCGATCCCAGGTGTGGGAGCCCTTCTGTGCGGAGTTTGCATGTTCTCCCCGTGTCAGCGTGGGTTCTCTCCGGGCACTCCAAAAACATGCAGGTTGGGGACTAGGTTAATTGATAACTCTAAGGTGTGAATGTGAGTGTGAATAGTTGTTTGTCTCTATGTGTCAGCCCTGCGATAGTCTGGCGACTACCCCGCCTCTCGCCCGATGTCAGCTGGGATAGGCTCCAGCCCCCCTGCGACCCTCAAGAGGATGAAGCAGTTAGAAGATGAATGAATGAATGAATAAATGAATGAACTAGAGTAGAGGTAGACAGTGGAATGAGAAGAAAAGACTCAGATTTGTACTTACAGTACCTGAGTAAATGTATTTAATTACATTCCACCATTGGGTGCAGTTTATGATATATTATTTTTATAAGTTTGTGAGTTTGATCTGACCAGTGACTTAACTCGACTTGCTTGACTTGTTGCAAGGACTCGACTTGCTTGATTTTCACCACAGTGACTTGAGACTTACTTGAGGCCTGAAGGTCATGACTTGAGACTTGCTTATGACTTGCACATGTGTGACGTACCCACATAGCTACACTGACTGAAGGAGACCGAGTAAACCATTCTCACGAAGTGAGACATACCCTGCTGCACAGAAAAAGTGAGAAACGGATGCCGTCAGGTCATGTTTCTGTGCTTAGAGCAAACATTATATAACATTATAGGTGCTGCGCAGTGATGGGTCGGGTCCGGGCATTTTTAGGCAATTCTCAGCAACTTCTGGAACCTAAGACGGTCATCTACCGCTCTGAGCTAATTGGCAAGTAGCAACTCAACAGTGGCTTCACAAATTGAGTAAGCCATTCACTGTTGTGTAGGAAAGCAGCCATCCGTGCATGGAAAGGCAGATTTGAAACCACTGTAAAAAATTCAGTTATTAAGACAAAAATCTGAAAATACACATATTGCATCTAGACAGCATGGAGATGTTGGTAATTTGTTTGTAACAATGATTGATTTGCTCCATAAGTGAAAAACTGATGTTTAAAATTGCCATTTTTACAGTGACTCCAATTGTTCACATTAGAGCAAAATTCAAAATGCTGTCAAAAATTCAGTTTTTGAGATAAAAGTCTGAAATTTGCCACACATCATCTACCATGACTCTCGAATTTTGTCATTTTTTTCATGAACATTGAAGATTTATTTAGCAAGAATTTGCATGTATATGTTTACAGTACCGTTTACAGTCAAACATTTTGATGCACTGTAGGCTAAATTTTTGATAAATCAAAAATCTGAGAAACGTAGTTTTTGTAGGACAGTCTGAAGATGCTCTGTAGCAAGTTTGGTGTCAATTGAGCAAAAATTGTGGAGATAGGTTTAAGAAGTTGTTTTTTTTTTTTTTTTGAAAAAAACAGTGATGAACTTCATAATTTTTAATAGGTTTAAATGTACAAAAGTTTCTTCAGTACTGGGGCTACAGTTTGATGAAAGTTGTGAAGTTGTAGCACGTATGGTTGATTTGTTATGAATTTTGAACTTTAGACGCTTGCTGTAGCGCCACCATCAGGACTATTGGCTTGAGTTTACAGCTGAGGATATCTGGCATGAGACTGGACCTTTGTGCAAAGTTTGGTGAGTTTTCACCCATGGGAAGTATGATTTCCTCGGAAGAAGAAAGAAGAATAATAATAAAGATAACTTATCAGAAGTTAGATGCTTGACTAGACACAATGAAACATTATTTTGTATTAGTACTCCCCTGTTGCTCGGAATAATGTTACATTCCACAGATGCTATTACAGCTGTAAGCTCGCCACTTTAACAGCCTGCTAGAGGTCATGTTGTCACAGGAAAGAGGACCGCTGGTGTCGGAGGAAGACACAAACAAACCGAGAGACACTGCAGACACTGACACAATTCTGGGCTGTACGTAGAGGAGCTAGAGGAAGATGGTGTTCCTGAGGAGCCGGTGCTCTGACAAATAGAGCTGCCCGTGGCATAGGCAGTATAGGCGAATGCTAAGAGCGCCGCCATCAAATGGGGGAAGAAAAAAAAACATCAAAACGTTTATCTTTTACTATTTTTCACTAATACTATTACTATAATTATTATTTTATTAAATACTGAATAAGGCCACAACAACATAACTACATAGCAAAGCCTACTAAATCACAGAAAGGCCTTTATTTCTGCACCCCCCTCCCCAGCTTGTCACACTTTACCTGCTCTCTGGGGGAGATGGGTGAGTTATCTGACGTCACGTGAACCCTGAAACATGCTGGAAACAAAGCTCTCTGGTGCTCACTCAACTACCACTAAACTACTGAGAGGGGTTTATGTGGAGAGAAAGGAAAGGTAAACAAAACGACAACAAATCTGTCTTGAAATCAGCAGGAGGAGAGCTAGTTATTGTTACCTCCAAGCAGCTGGTGGCCGTGTCAAACAGCTCATGGAGGTTGCACTGTTTTTAGTTTATAATCAATTCCCAAATCACGATGTTTGACAAATTTGGGCCCAGACCCTTAGAAAAATTCCATGATTTCCTAAGAAGAGTGACTGTTTAAATGTGTATTTGTTTAGTAGATGAGGATACCTAAAAGTTAAAAAGACCTGTCTGATTAAAAAATCCAAAGGCTCCCAGTTAAAGTGGGTAAATAAAAATGAGTACACTGTCTTGTGTAACTGTAGGAGTCACACTCAGTCATACCGAAAGTGCTGTGTCATTTTATTGAATTACCAAACATTCAAAGTGCTTTGAATTGACTGAAAAGTGGCCTTTTCAAGAATCAAACAAGCCTTTATCAGTGAAAAATCTCACACTGAAGTGAAATGTTGAAGAGAGATAAGATAAAGCTTGATAAGACATAATCGAATGTATTATTTCTTCTAAATGCATCTGTGAGATCTTTGTGACTCATACTGTGTGTGATGTGGGGGATTCAGCTGCAACGTTTTGCAGCTGTCATGGAAGTGATTGTGGTGTATTTGTCACTAACACCATCAGTGTGCTGGTGTGAATTTGTAGGAATTCAGGGTGATCATCAGTGTTCTTCCGACAACTTTAGGGGAATCTTTGCATTCAGGGAAAGTGACTGAAAAATGACAGTTAAGAAATACAACTGTTTGTCTGCAGTCACAATTCTCAGACCAATGTCCACCACCTGTTCTCAACTCAAATGTGTACATGTCATAGGGTCAAATATACAGCAGTAATATGTGTTACAAAGGCAAATGTACATATTAAGTATTATAATTCCACAGAATTTGTTTCAGTTGCTATTACCTGACACACTTAGGCCTCCATAGTCAATATGTGGAACATCTGATACTCAGTTTCTGTACCCCTACGATCACCTTTGGGGGTACCCCACCTATTAAAGGGGTGTCTCCTGCCTTACCTCTCCCCTTTTGCTGTTGTACTCCATTGGAAGAGATAAGTGACTTTGCTCTTGTAGTAATTTCCGTGTTTTAGCGCTGGTAAGCTACGTTTTTAAGTACATTTAATGCTAACATATTCCTGTGTCACTTCATTTGTGTAGGGGCTCGAGTTATAGGGTCGTAATTGACGGAGGATTTTGTTTTTACCTCTTGCTGTCAGGTATGTTTCTATGTTTTATCGTACTGAACTGAATGTAACATGGCCGCCCCTTTTGCTGTTGTGCTCCATGGGAGAGGGGCTCGAGTTATATGGTTGTAATTGATGGAGGATTTTGATTTAACCTCTTGCTGTTAGTTGTCAGGAATACATGGAGATTGTCTCCAAAGATATCCACGGTCTAGGCCTCTGCATATCAACACAACCCAACATGTACATGCTGTTTGCTTTAATGGTGATGTTGAGTTAACACGTGTTGGTTAGACGGTTGTTAGTCCATTCAGAGACCTGGTAGAGCTCGGAGCCAGCTGCTTAAAAGTGTCAGGGTTACATATGTTATGGTACTGATGCCCTAAAGCCCCCCTCTTGGCCCTGTTGAGTAATCAGTCCATGGTGATGGCTGCAGACAAACACAAATGCTTGCACGGTGCTTGTTAACATGAACCAGTGACCTCACCATCACAAACCGATTACTAAGGATGTGCGCAGTTGGATTTTCTGCTCATGCGGGAAACATTTTACTTGGTTTTGAAAAGGAAAAGTTAGTTACCCCTGCAGTGATGTGTGCAGTCTACACTAATGGAAAGATGAAGGTGCGTGTGTTTGATCTCTCAAAATGGGACCTGCATGTTGCTAGTAGGTGTCATGCAAGTGGGTGAACCTGAGACTGCTGAATGCGCGCGCGGAAAAACTTTGGTCAACTCTTGAGAGATCGTGTGTTGATAAAATCTGAATTGTGCATTTCCGTTGAGACGACATTTAACCTTGAGCTTGGCACATTCAAAGCTTAACCTCAGTACAGTAAAGAAATGTGACTGAAAGCGTAGGACCTGGCAAAGCATAATTTTTGTGAAGTCTGCTTCACACCTTACCAGTCTGCTGTCTCACAAAGTGCATGCAAGTAAATGCTTACTAGCTGACAATGAGAGTGATAACCTGTGTGTCCGTGTGTGTATGTGTGTGTGTGTGTGTGTGTGGTGAGAATGTGTACAGGGTCGGAGAGTACTTTTCTGAAACAAATAAGCTTTAAAGGCCAACAATTTTATTCCCGATAATGTAACTACAAGGTCATTTTAAGGATAAGAACTTCAAAGGATGAAGGGAAGGGCAAATCAGTGTGTAGAGATAACGTACAATGATGACAAAGGAAGGCCGCGAGCCGCGTTGAGTTTCCTCTGCTGAATTTGTATTATCTAATCACTAATGCGAGTAGAAAAGGGACTTACTGGGATACAAGACACAAAATTAGTTAGTTAGTGAGATCTCTATAACTTACTGCACTTTTGAAGTCTTTCTTTGAGTCAACAAGTGGCTCCATTAAAAACATAAAGTTGAAAATTAGACCTGAACAAATGAATAGAGAAAAAAAAACAAATGCCAATGCTTCTATATTGAGCACAAGCGGTCACTGATTCATGAATGGGAAGATTTTGTGAATCCTCAAAGCTCAATTCTGAGGCCGTTCTGTAAATTGTTTTCTAATGAATACTAAGTATAGCAACTTCTGATCAACCCATATCAATTGCCCTTAATGGTCCGACAAGTTGTCGGAGTAAGCATGAAGCCCACACTGTAACTAACTGCACTCCCTGAAGAAATATTATCATAGTTTTGGAAAAATGAAATAGTGATTCCAGAGAGAAGCAGACAGAGGGGTCTACAGTCTGTGTTTGAAGGATATATCCAGGACGTCAAACTGACTCAGCAGCAACAACAGGTTAAAAAGACAAAGATAGTTAGAAGCTAAAGCCGAACTATAGGCTACAGATCACAGTGTAAAAGTGAACCTCCACAGACAATGAATATAAAGGGAAACTTTGCTGATTTTGAACCAGCTGTGTGGCATCGCAGTGTGTGCAGATGAACGGTGGTTGGCTTCGCCCCGGTGCCACCGCCAGGAGCTCCAATGGAAGTCACTGTTCTTATGCACACAATGCGATGCCACACAGCAGGTTGAATATCAGCAAAGTTTCCCTGCTTCCCTTCACTGGTTCCTGTACAGCAGGGTCAGTCTTTTTTTCAGTATTATAATCATTAAAAAACAACAGCAGCATGTGTATACATTCAGTAGGCTATATCTTCAGTAGCTAGATAGCTAACTACACTTTTCAGGGTTTGATTTTGGTTTTGGAACAGGGAAGATACCTCCAACCTCTCCAGGTAACGAGTATCATTAATACACAATGTGCCCCAGGCACAACATTTAGCTCCAAATCCACAAAACCAGCCTGACAAAATCTGAACCGATTGCAATAGGGTCAATGGAGCACAGTTGTGATGTTATTGGACCCTGGTCTGAGCCGACTTGATGCTACGTTATGATTGGCCAGTCTATGTCCGGGGGCGGGACTTAGCAAAGGGTCAATTGCAGGCTTAAAATAACAACTTCTGTTTAGTTCCTACCTTTTCTGGTTTAAGTCCCACCCACTTTGAGTTTGAACCCCCGTCCATTGCGAGTAGAGATACGGATACAGATAATTTAGTTGCTCAAACAGACACATATACAGAAACAGATAATGAAGTACTCGCTCATTCCTGGTAAACATTAACAACTCTCCCTGAATCGAAAACTAGAGCGCTAATTCTCAAATTTGTGATGTCATCAAGGATAAAGTCTGGTGCTGCTCCATAGACAATGAACTGGGAAAGCACCCAGGGGAATGTCCTGTATATGGGTGCATTCTCTGCTTCAGAACTGAGAACGCTACGACAGAATAAGGGTGTTTTCATATTAGGTATAATTGATTCTTGCTGTGGATGAGTACAATCACAAAGCTAAATCTGGGTCTGTCGATGGCAGACTGCACTGCCGCCAACCTGTGTTTTCTATAGGAAGGCGCGCATACAGCTTTTATATGTATTTCTCTTCATACATATGCTTCTTCTTCTTGGTTCCTTTTTTTTTAATTTTAGATGTATTTAAGATGTTATCATACTGTAACATCTTTGCGGCAAGCTGCACACACCACATACTTCCTTTGAAGGCCTAGCTGCATGCAAAACTGTGTTTTTATCTCATTTTGAGGCAAAGATAAGCACTGAAAGGCTGTTTTATTTCAAATGTTATGTGATGACATGACAAAGAACACTGAAAGAGAAAGCTGAGAGAATAACATACAGTGTGAAGCATTAGGATATGTAATAGGTATGAAGAAAGTTATGAATCCAAATTAAAGATTTGAACCTCCTGCTGGTGCTTTTATATTTTTTAGTCATACTGTGATATATAAAATGTAGTTTACAAGTTAGTTGCTTTTTTTTTACTGAAGAATAAAAATAAAGTGATTTCAGATACTGTAAGAGCTTGAATACCAAATTTCCTATTTGTATTTTATAAAATAATCCGCTTACTCATTTATTCATCTTTACCAGCAGTCCTTATGACGCTAATCAGAAACCGCACTCAGGGACATCCACGTCACTTAACAGCCATTTGTAACAGCACACACTGAACAGGACTTCATTCATTCTCTCTAGCCCCACCAAGTGTTTTCAACGTCATCTAGCAGTAAACGTCTTATTTCAGCCCTATACTGTTCCTCAGACACTGAAGGCCTGGTGTCCTGGTGCAGAAAACACTTAATAAATAAGGCCTTTGTCAGATAAGTCATTGTTCCAGCTGTTAAGGTTCCTTTATTTCACATTGTGGTCTATTAAACTGTAAGAGTTTCTGATAGTTTTTTAGCCCTTTTCCTTCAGTGCTTTCAGTGTAATGGTCAATCCTCCAGCATCACAAAGCTGAAACTCCTCTTCTACCGCATCGTCACGGGGCTGCCGAAGAGCAGCACTGTGAACCGAGGCCACTTCATCCTCATATTCTTCTTCCACCTCAGCTTCCTCAAAGTCATCTGGATACTCTTGGTCTGAGACATCAGGAGCCTCCGGAAATACTGTAAGAGAGAAAGAGTTGTTGAAGGCTTTTGTTTTGATCATTCCTGTTTATATACATAACTACCTATTAAAACCTTGATTTGTAGCTGTATAGATGTATAGCTTTGGCGCTTATAGGTGCTTATCAGTCTCAGACAGTGAGAATAATATTAAACTATTCTCTTGATGTCTGGTAAAAAAAAGCACAAATGACTTTCTTGATAGAACATTTAAAGAGCCCCTCCAATGAAAATCAAGTTTCAACCTTTGTAATATGTTCATATTGAGTTTTTTTTAAATGCCATAAGACGCATCATGAGTCAAATAAGTAGTCAACACTGTGGCTGAGCATTCCCACTTTAAAACTGAGTGAACCAATAACACAAATTCAGACAGCGTAGGGTGTCAGAGAAGTTAGCTGGAGCTACTTATCAGTATTTTACAATCTAAGTTTAACTTTCACTTCAACTTCTACGAGCTGGTGATCAGGAACAAGGTCTATCTAACATTAACAGTGCCTGAAATTCATTTTTAAAAGGGGGGATGGGGCTTAATAACACTCACTACTACTTTGTTTTACTCATAGTTTTCACGAGACGTCACGTCCAGTAAGTTTTTAGCAGGTTTGTGGTTTGTTTTGTGAAAAATGCCGGGCAGTTGCCATTCAGTCGGATGCAGTGAACAGGCAAGGTTGTTCTTATACAGAGTTCTGTCTGAAAAAGAAAACCCAGAGAGGAGATTGGGGATTCGTGCTATTAGACATGCCTCTGTCCCCAGGGAGGGACAAGAATGGCAACCATCAAAGCACACACGTCTTTGCAGCGAACATTTCGTCAAAGGTGAGCTCAAGTAAACACTGAGCAATTTAGTTATTGTAGTTTTAGCGCTTTATGTAATCGTTCTGATATGGTTTGTTTTCATGTACCGACGTAACAACTCCAGTGGTCTTGACGAGTTAACGTTACACTAGCTAGATAAGTTATCTGGTTAAGAGGAATGTTCATTTTGAGTCTTAACAGCTAACAGCAGTTTTTGGAAGGAAGGGGGTGTTACCTGTCTCCAGGAATGATGGCATACACCTGACTAACTTAACACATAACTTATAACTTGAAAAATGTTGGACATAATCACTTTTTGTATCGTTAGAGGTACCAAATCTGATAACTCGTCGTCCCTTGACTGGGTACCATCTGTCTTGCAAAACAAGATGCTGTGAATGTCCTCCTAGAACTGTCATCATTGTCAGACGCTGAACCGGAGCCACCTACTGAGGATGGGCAACAGTGTGACAATAAATCATGCAAGGAAAAGATTACAAAGGGAATGTAATGACCTCAGAGAGGAAGACCATAGGCTGAAGGACATTATTAATTCGGGAACATTTGATAAACTGGCTTTTAAACAAGATGATAAAAAAGTGGAGGCAATGACTGGAATCCCCACATATTCCAAGTTACAGGTAGCTTTAACGTTAGTGATTTCATGTCTGCAAACTGGTACAAACCTCTCTCCCTTCCAACAACTGCTATTAACTATTGTGAAAAGCTGAAAATGAACCTTCCCTTTTCATTGGTTGTATCTTTAAGATATCAATTCCAGCTGCCAGCGGAATATTTAGAAGCACCATTGAATTGTTGAATGCAAAACTTCTTTAAGCACTTGTGTTTTGGCCAGATTAAGTTAAGCTGTCAATGCCCATGACATTTAGACAGCTCTTTCGTAAATGTGCCTGTATTATTGATTGCTTTGAGATTTTTATTGAAAAGCTGAAAGACCTAAGAGCAGGAGCACAGACATACTCAAATATGATGTAGCAGATTCAGTTGGTCTGTACAATGCTGAGCTTAAGATCCCAGCTTTTACTAAGGAGAAAAAGCAACTGGGTCTAGTGGAACTGGAGTCCACACGAGGATCAGTTAGGATCCATGTAGAGGGTAAAGCCCCCTTTCCACCAAACACTTTCGGTATGGTAACTGTGGAACCAAAAGTAACCCTTCAGACATGGTACATAGACCCTAGCGTTTCCACCGCAAACAGTTATTTTTCACGTGGGCGGGACTGTCGTCACTCACTGCTCCGTCCAGCATTCACTGTATTTCCTCATTACCGCTGACACAGAGGAAAGTCTGTATCTCATTTATCGTCCACAGAACAAGGCTCCACGCCGACATTTTCTGAACAAAATAAAATAGTCTGCAGTGAGAGTCTCTTAATGGGATATTTGAAAATAGCAGGTTTGTGCATTTAGTCCTTCTCAGGCAAGTTTAGGGTTTAGTGTTGCTAGAGCCAACAGGAACGACGCTGCACAACAATTTTTTTCTCAGAGGTTTAGAATATATGCAGTTCACATAACCTGGTCGAAATGACTATATATAAACGCTTGAAGATCCAGTCATTACTTAAAGTATATGTCATATAGAAACTTAAGTACTAGTCAAAGGTATCACAGTGACATTTAAGGTGTGCTGATTGACAAACGTTATCAACTCATACATTGAGTAATATTACAAGTTAATGTGACACCTTAAAAGTTGCCGGCAGTCGGCCCAGTGAATTAAGTTATTTTTTTTCTCAGACTCCAGCTGCTGCCGTACAGAACGGTTCCATTGGTGCCATCCACAACTTTTCACAGTGGAAATGGAAAAAAAGTGTACCGAACTTCCGAACCTAATATATATTTACTAAAGTGTAATGCAATTCACATACAAATGGAAGCTTTCTCATAGGCTTAGAATGATTTCTCTATATATACACAGGCAGGGCACGGTCTGCTGGAGGCTGCCCTCTTGCATCGCCATATTTGAATACAGTGGCCAAAAGGGATATACGCGCTTCGCCTTTCGCGTTTACCTAGAACTTGCTGTCACTGGAGACAGAGAAGGTGAACATCAATCCGGGGCGCTTCTGCATGAACCTGCTTTGTACTTCTATGATTCTGTCACACTTTAAATGGAGGACCACACATATGTTTTGCATATGTTATGAATATTGGCGTTGCTTATTCCAGGTGGAAAGAACTCTTGAGGGAGAAGGATTTCACAAGGGATGCGGAAGTCGCCTGCTTTCTGCTAGACAGGTAATTCAATCTGATATTTTAAAATCATTTTGTCTTCATGCTTGCAACTACTTTTCCCTCTCGTCTAAGTTCGAGTGAGGGCTAACATTACATTTACGTGCTAACGTTATCCTAGCCTTGACTACTGTTATCCCAGAGCTACAGCTAAATGGTTAGCCTAGCCTACAGCCTAATCTGTTGATTCATCTCGCGCTGCTGTGAAGGCTGCCATCCTCTCCTCCTCCTCTTCCCTCTGGGTAGCCGAGACACACCTCTTCGCCTGGCCGTTACTGCACCGCTTCTACCCCTACGCCCCCTTCCTCTCCCTGGTCTTCCTCCTCTTCCTCTCCCTCTTCCTCATCCTCTCCCTCTTCCTCCTCTCCCTGTGTCCTGTGGAAGAACACTCCGGAAACGCATATATTATAATTGTACCAACCTATATTTGCCGCACTGTGCCGTGACTATCACATAAAACATGTTATTTTAGCATTACTGTGCTAATGCTCCTTTTACCAAAACAATTAGAAATAAAACACTCTTAACATATATCTCACAGATAACCTATATCTCACTGGTAAGCTATAACATATTGTAACATGGTTTAGATTCCTAAATAAATATTCACCTCGTCGCTAGATACTCCTGAAAAACTCGAAAAACTCTGCTGTCTGCGTAAGGCTTTTTGTCCTATGAGGCCACTGTCACTTACCCGACGGGAGGAGTGAGTGAGTGAGCGCTGCAATCTAGAATTTGACCGCTGATGTCACTGTTACTCACCATTTTTACACACTGAGGCTTTAACTGAACTGAACCGTACTGTACTGCTCAGTGGAAATGGGGCTATAGAGACAACCATTCACGCTCACATTCACACCTACGGCCTTTTTTAGAGTCACCAGTTAACCTAACCTGCATGTCTTTGGACTGTGGGGTTAAGCTGGAGTACCCGGAGAGGGCCCATGCTGACACAAGGAGAGCATGCAGGCTCAATGGGGCCTTTTGCTGCTCTATTGAGGATTTTGAATGACAGGTTTGAATATTTTAACACTGTTAATAGTACTTTTACAAAGGATCTGACTGTTTCTTCTATCACTGATAACAAGATGTTTCACTTTACCTTCTACATTACAAATAGCTTCAGCAGAATCACTCCTTATGGGCGACGCCAAGTGTTCACTGCACTCCTCAAGAGAGGACAAACTTTCATCTTCATCAAAGTCCTCAGGATAGAGGCAGTCACAGTGGCTTTGTCCTCTATCACTCACATGATGTTCGTCCTCCAAATCACTGGAACTGGCCTCCGTGTTGTGCTCTTTTTCCTCCCAGAGGTGGGACTGACTGAGAACATCTGGCTGTAGTGTGGTGTCTGTGTTTTGCCCTTCTACATTATTGTCACAGCTCTTCCCTTCAGATACAGACACATTAACCCAGCCAGTCTCTGTGTGCTTGATAGACTCCAGGTGATGTTGCACATTAGCACTGTTGAGTACACAGGCAGCTGTTGGCCTGTTTTCTGGGTTGAGGCAGAGCATGCTCTGGATCAAAGAGGAGATGCTGTCGGAGTAGATGTTGGGCACGGGATCATACTCTCCTTTGGTGATCTTGTAGAACAGACTCAGGAGGTTTGTGGCTGCAAACGGAGGTCTGAGGGCACATACCTCATACAGCAGACAGCCAAGAGCCCAGATATCAGACTTGGAGCTGTATGGGACGTCCTGGCACAGCTCTGGACTGAGGTAGCTGGGTGTCCCAACACATGTGGAGGCCATGTCAGCTGTGTTGGTCATCACTCTGGATATCCCAAAGTCACCTAACTTCACCATGCCTTGCTTTGTCAGCAGTACATTGGATGTTTTGATGTCCCTGTGTAGTACCTTAGCTGTGTGTATATAATGTAAAGCCATAGCGACCTGTGCAAACCACCCCAGCACTGTATCCTCTGTGAAAAACTCCTCTGGTTTCCTCTCTTTCACTTTGTCATCTAATGTCCCACCATCGCAGTAGTTCATCACAATGTAAATGAATCCATCAGAGTTCACAAAGGCATCGCTGCATTTAACTATGTGAGGGTGCTCCAGCCTCCTAATGATCTCAGCCTCTTGGAGAATTGCCCTTTGTGTTTTTGCTCTCCTTGTATCCTCTACTTTTATCCTCTTCACCGCGTGCAGGCTCTTCTGCTCCACGTGCCTCATCAGGAACACTTCCGCCGATCCTCCCCTGCCCAAACACAACACCGTCTCATACTCCTCCATGTTTTGTCTGGAGCTTTTTTTAATGCTTGGGTCCTGACCTTTGAATCCACCCACTCCACTCAAGATGCTCAAGATGACTTTATACCGAGTTCACAGTGCTGGCTCATATCAGGAAAGGTTAATAAAAACAGTAAAAACAGTGACGAGGCGAGCAGCACCGCTGTCAATGTCAACATACCTCACCAAGCGTCTGTGTTCAGTTTCGTTGCCATAGTAACCACCTCGCTGTGACGCCCTAAAATCGGATAGGAGGAATAATAATAATGAATTGTTTTTTTTTCAGTAACGATAAAGTTAGTTAGTTATTAATGAAATAGTCGGCAATGACATCTTATCGATTTATCTTTGCAGCTCTATCACTGTATGAATTGCACTATGACTGTATTATCTGAGACTGCACGCTCTGATATATGACACTGGGTGGCGGTGTGGCCATTGAGAGGCTGCAGTCTACCAAAAAGTAGCCGAAGAAGAAGAAACACTTGCGCTGTCAGCCGGCGCAGGTTTCTGCGCAGGTCTATCACAACATAGCATGAGCGCGTGCTATTACAGACTGTGTTTTTTCGTAATTTCTTAAATTTTAGCAAACATTAATCTAAAATGCCACCTAAGGGAAAAGGTGGTAAGGGTGGTAAAGGTCAGTGGTCCATCAGCTGTCTGTTGTTAACGACGTGATATGAACTGTTAGCTTAAAGTCAGCCACATAAACTAGCTAGCTGGTGGCAAAGAACTAAAGTACACTAGCTATAAATGTTATGTGGTTCACAAGATTTAACATTGTCATATCGTTTGCGACAGTGTTGTTGTATGTGACGGTCTTTCATTGGTGTTTAATCTCGTAACTGTGTAGGAGCAGCCTCAGGAAGTGCAGACGCTGACAAGAAAGAGAAAGCACCAAAGGGAGGCACTGCTGTGAAGGTAACATTTATTACACTTAGCTGCACTGGAAAAGTCAAATGTGACACAACAGGGGATTTTTTTTTTATCAAACGATGACTCTTCCTCCCACCTCAAAGCCACTTTTGGATGAGCTGGCTGGGAGGAAATGATACCTCAAATGTTAAGTTTTTTCTTTAGAGTGGGGACCAGATTTTGCACTTGGGCATGCCTGATTAAAAAATAGAATAGGAGGTAAATCAAAGAACCATGTACAAATTTCTGTAATCTAAAAAAGTCAAGAGACAACCTGTTGCACCTTTGAAATTATTTAATATTAGAGATTTTCCATCTTTGTCAGCAGATATCTTCACAGTCACCGTCTTTCTTGGGGTCGGGTTTGACAGTAATTTCAGTTTTAATCACCATGTCACAAAGCTTGTGCAATCATATGTTTATAGTCTTCAAAATACAACAATGCAACAGCGTCTTGGCTTGCCTGAATCAAAACTGTATGAATCGACTCCAGACTGTACAGAATTCAGCTGCCAGGCTTTTACCCAGAACCAAAAGACGTGATCACATCACTCCAGCTTTAGCCTATTAACACTGCCTTACACTATGTTTTAGTAAGGTTTTACTGACTACTTTTAAAGCTCTTCATGGTCTATCTACCAGCTGTATTTCCGACCTCTCAGTGCCATACTTTGCAGTCCTCAGGCAGATGTTCGGTCGTTTGTCTGTTGCAGAGGCTCGGCTGAAAAGGAAATATGACAGAGCGTTGGCTGTCAGGGCCCTGAGGCTCTGGAACAGTCTGCCCGAGGAAATTAGGTTGGCAGAGTCAGTGATCTCTTCCAAATCCCTTTTTAAAACATACTTTTATCAGAGAGCCTTTTCTAATTATACTTGAGTTTAAATTCATTTAGACTGTCTTTTATTTCTTCTGTTTTTATACACTAAATTGTTTTTATCAGTTCTTTTAAAAGTTGTCTTTTTCATATCTAGTCTGTTTTGATTATTGACATGTAAAGCACTTTGTAACTTTCAGAGCTACAGTTAATTCTCAGAAAATACCTCAAGCGTCTTGTTTTATCTCAAGGCTATTGCTGGGAAAATACGATTTGGCTGCATGAATATGAGCTTTGGAGAAGTTTAGGAACTTTGTGACGTACATCATAAGCTGTATACACGATCTACCACTGGGATGCTCTGTTTATGTTTACTAAGCACAGTGTCTACAGTGATTTTAAGTTGTTCAAGGTTGAATTTTAATCACGATTTATTCCTGGAAGTCTAACAGTGCCTTTTATGATCTGTCCTCTCCCCCAGGTTCGACACATCCTCTGTGAAAAACATGGAAAATGCATGGAGGCAATGGAGAAACTGAAGGCTGGAGTCCGTTTCAGTGAAGTAGCGTCACAATACAGTGAAGACAAAGCGAGACAAGGAGTAAGAACACGCACACAAATCTGTTCTGCAGCTTTTTTTTTTGGCTCTTGTTTATCATGACTCATTTAGAAATGAAACATTTGTCACAACTAAGTTACTAAGTCAGCATTTGTCATATCCCATGGTATGCGGTGTGGATAATGTCATTGTTGCAAAGTCAGTTTAACTGGAAAAATCCAAAGAACACAATAATATTTGTACATATACGGTCATATAAATAGGGTCTGTTTATGGCAGCAAATCCCATAATTATGTCTTCATTCTGGATAGGGAAAAGCTGCATTAAAATTAAAGCACTGCCTTTTTTGAAGGATACATTTCAAGACAGAAAATTGGCGGTGGGAATCAATAAAGGCCTTGCAATAACATTTTATCACAAACTTACTTAAGTCACGATACATTATTATTGCGTTTTAAATGTGCTTCGATATACTGAGTATTGCAACTGTTCACAATGTCCCCAAAAGAAAACTTTATTTGTCTGTATTAACTTTATTTATTTTTTCTAATAAGATAAAGTTTTCAGTCTGCTTATCTCACTTTAGTAATTTTTATAGCAGCAAATTGTATCTAGTGTGCAGAAAGAAGGTTTAATTATTATTCTAGCAGGCTAACAAAAGTTTAATTTGTATTTTTAATATCAATAATTTCCATGATAAAAACAAATAGATGAGATGATGTACAATAAACAATATATTGAACAGGCCTAAAACTCATAACGAGTCTTAATGGTTAATGAATTCCAGCATGATGAAAAATAGTGTTTTACTTCCCGTTTACTCATTACAGAAAGTTGGCTGAGCATATGTGCTATATTTCACCAACTATGTACATCCCCTGCTTATTCATAACTGCACGCCAGCACCACACCTACACTGGTGTACTCTCAGATACTGGGAAGTGTCAGTGGGGATGAGGCTGTTACTCAGGGACACTGTAAATATTTGACTCGCTGGAGTCATTACTTGCAACAAAGCACTGATCTCACGTCCTTATGTGTGACCTTATTATGTCTGGTAACTGAAGCTATAAATATAAATACTCCAGGTTCCTGCGTTGCTCGCTGCCTTCAAAGCTTCACAGTTTCAATTTTCAGTACAATGAACTCTTTGTCTTTGTTGCTCATATACACTCACCTTTGTCCCGGCTTTGGATCCCTATCAGGTGCATACAATGTGTCTTCTTGTGTCATGTCAGGGTGATCTGGGATGGATGACGCGAGGATCCATGGTCGGACCTTTCCAGGATGCAGCATTTGCCCTACCTGTCAGCTCCATGGATAAACCGGTCTACACAGACCCCCCTGTCAAGACCAAGTTTGGGTACCACATCATTATGGTAGAGGGGAAGAAGTGACGATGGGCGTACAAATTCTGCAGTGTGCTATGTTGAAAACCTGATTATTTTCTAATCGATGTTTGCTTTTTATTTTACAGAATGTTTAAGAGTAAGAAAATTAAATGACCCTCGTGTGTCAGCTTTGTCTTTGCCGAATGTACACTACCTTACTGACCATTCAGCCTGTGGGAATATTCTTACAAACTTAACTTTTACATTCAAACAATTCACTGGATTTTCTTTTTCAGTTTAATAAAGTTTGTGGAAGTCAAACCACAAATGGCCAAATAAATACATTTTCACTCAAGTAGTTCAAAACGTGCGAGCTCTGTTTGTGTGTGCATTACAGAGTGACAGAGAGAGATGTGATAGAAGAAGTGTCGGCCTCACTCCTAAAAACTCTAATTGTTTCAGAAAGGGAGGTGTTGCCCTTTCACTGATGTGCAGTTTTTATTCATTTCCAGAAATAAAACTCATATTTCCGCAGGTGGAAATATCAAAAATAATGTTAAGTCTTTATTGCGGGCAGTGTTGGGTAGGTTACTTGTGAAATGTAACAGGCTACACACTACAGGTAAAAAATGTAATAAGCAACGGTCAGTTACTTCATCACAGTAATGTACCTTATTGCATTTTGTTACTCTTGTTCTTTTCTAACAGATGTTTTAAACTGGGCAATAAAGCTGAAAAATTGCCAAAAATAAGACTATGCCAAAAGAAGGCATTCCTGCACGGCCTAATCTGGATGTAACCCCTTTGTAATCACCAACATTTTTACCAGTAGTGTGATTTAATTACACATTTTATGCTCAGTAATAACTGATTTCAGTCACATTCACATGGAGCTAGTTACTCCCAAACACTGATTCCAGGGACAAGTCACACTCGGCTGTTTGAAAAAAGTACACACATTTTTATAGATGCTGAATATGAGACAAAACAACAATAATATGAAAAACATCTGACAACAAATATCATTTACCAAAGAAAGTAACAATCATTACAAAATAATTTGTTACTGAGGAGCTGCTGCAAACATGATTATTTTCATTATCGCTTATGGTTTATCCAAAAATGTTAGGTTTGTCATAAAATAGTAAGGTATGCCTTTTATTAAAGTCAATAGTCATGTCCTCAAATTGCTAGTTTGCACTGTTTTATATATTTTCATAATGTACAACATTTCAATAGCTAACAGCAACATTCTTTGGGATTTGACATCTATGACTCATGAACATCGAGGTCAAAGAGAAGATGGGTGTGTCACTTTCATTTTTGACAGACTATAAATATCCCCTGACACAGATTTCACCAATCTGAATTAATGGTGTATGGATATAGATTTGTCTCAATATTATTTCTATATATCTGTAAATACATTTGTAAACTCACAAAAACATTTGATATATGTCTGCAAATACACAAAAAATCCACTCATTAAATATCTCTAAATACATTATTTTACAAATAAATTAAAAGTTTCATTGATAGACTGTGGGTTCGTTGAAATGTGTAAATGACACTGTCCACAGGTGTTAACGTGCTCTCGAAAATGGCCAAGTGGTACTGACAGATTTTGTTCAGAAAGTTTGTCTTAAAACTCTATTTTTTGTAAAATGCAAATCAGTTAGCGTAGAATTGAGATCCATAACTGCCTTGTTGATACACAAATTTAATTTTTGTAAATATTAGGAAGATATTCACGAATGCCTTTCATTTATTGGTAAATTAGGGACTGTTCATTACTTGTGGGGGGGTGGGGGGGCGTGGTACAAAGCATGTCATAATTTTTCAAGCACTGGGGACAGACTTGTGTTTTGTTTTTTGTTTTTTTTTGTTTTTCTGGCTTGGGGAGGTGCATACAAATTTAAATGGTTGTATTCTGTATTTATTTTATTGCAGATTTTTAAAGAAAACGTGTTTGGATGGCATTTTTTTCTTTAAAAATCGCCAATATTACACCAGCTCCAGGATTTCCACTTAACCTTTTAACTTTCAAACATAAAAGGGTAAATTTAAAAAAAACAAAAAAAAAAACAATTTAAATATTTTATGGTGAGGGAGGGTCATGCATCACTCCGGGAGGCTCAAGGAAAAATATTTGTAGCTTCGGGGAGGGGGGAAAAAAAGGAAAGAAAAAAAAAAGAAGTCACACCTCAGCCTGTTTTTTTTTGTTTGTTTGTTTGTTTTTTAATTTATTTGTGTATTGGCGAATTTTTTACATTTCTGTAAGTTTACTTATTTTTGTTTTTTGTGGAGTGTTTTTTTACTTGCAGTTAACACATTAACACACAGTGGACCATAGTTACTGTAGACCGCTGTGGAGATGCTCCTGGTCACCTCCAGGCCGCTAGGCGGCAGCAGCCCGCAGAGGTCAGTAGAGCACAGCCAGAATCAGGAAAAGACAGTTGACGTTGTTACGCCTTGCTAGATGATTGGCGAGGTAAGATGGCGGCGCCAGAGGAGCCAGAATTATCTCAGGCGCAGACCGAAAAACTCCTTCAGTTTCAGGTAGACAGCCTAAATTCCACACTAACACGTCTCTATTTGAAACCTCACATGTTAATACGCTATCGTTGACACCGGCTCGCTGTATTTAGGCGGAATCGGGCGTGTTTTAACGCTTTTTGCACAGTCAACTTACCCCCAGCCCTCGAACGTTACCCGTCAACTTGAGTCATAGCTAACGTTAGCAAAGCTAGCTAACGTTAGCTAAGCTAGCTAACAAGTTAGCAGACTTTAAGGGCCATGGGTGGACAGAAACAGCCTAACGTTTGTTTTGTTTTACTCAAAGACATACACTAAATTCATCTTTGTCAACCAGCATCACTCGTGCAGCGTTTTTAAATGTGATTTCTGTGACTTTACGTTAACTTGGCTAACGGAAGATGTGCACTGACGCTCCCTACTAAACAGTTGCTGAGTTAACATTAGCACAGCAGGCAAGATCGAGCTGTCACTGAAGTTTCTCAGCGACACAACACAACAGTTTTTAGCTACGTTAAGATAAATCATTGTTTTTATGAAAACACGGGTGATGCATATTTCCTCTTCGTTCAATAAGTAGCCTGTTCTAAAGCTAGCAGATTTAGACTATAATTGGTACGCTCTCCGTCAGTTGATGTGGTGGAGAGCTAGCTAGCGTTAACCATAAACGTCAGCCTGCTTGGGATAAACGATTTTTCTCTGTGCATGTTGACGTTAATTTCGAGTTTAGTTAGCTGCCCAGCTGAAGAGTAGGTATTAAGTTACATTAATCAATTCATTTCAAGTCTTTCACAACCGTGCCAGTTTAGTTTTGGATGATTCTTGCCAACTTTTACATGAAGAAGTTGCCCCAGCTAACCGGTAGCCTGTAAGCCACTGAAGTAAGCCCCGACTATACATACCTGCTGTCCTGAGCAACATGAAGCCTTCAGACTGACTTTCTTTTTATGTCTTAACAGGATCTAACTGGTTTGGAGTCAATGGACCAATGTCGTCGAACATTAGAGCAACATAATTGGAACATAGAGGTTAGTCACATGGGGAAAAACACAATTTAAAAGTCTCACATGATTTACAATTGCATTGTCATGTCTCTCTTTACATTTTACTTCTTATACAATTGCTGTGAACTGTGTTGGCTTGCTTTGATTAATCCGTCTTTTTTTTATTATGACTCTAATATGATGGGCTGAAATGTATGTGTTTTAGGCTGCAGTACAAGACAGACTTAATGAGCAGGAAGGAGTGCCCAGTGTGTTTAACCCTCCACCATCCAGACCATTACAGGTCAATACAGCAGACCATAGAGTATATAGTTACATCGTCTCAAGGCCACAACCCAGGGTAGGTCTGCATATGTCTCTTAATGTTTGTGTTTTGGGATCAGATTTCTGCATAGGTATCATTTATATTTACGGCACAAAACAAGATACAAGATTTCTCTAACAGTATACTGTAAAACTATTGCAAATGCCTGACACACAGCCAAATTCTAGCATGACTTTAAAGGTATACTATGCAGGATTTTCCTTAAAAATCAAAGCATAGACTCAGAAGAAATCCCTCCCACTCATCTCTTACAATCCACTAGAAGTGTGTTGTGGTGTATTTTTGGTTGGGACATTTATGGGCGTGTACCCCCACAGCACTCAGGTGAGGTTGGGGCTTCATAAAAAGGTAGCAACCAGGTGCCAGACTATAAGCAGCAGGCATATAAAAGGCAAAATGCAAATATAGTGAAGTTAAAAGTGAATCTGGGGTTTGCTTTTACTTAAACTTTTGCTGGCAAGCATGTTTACAAACTGTAACCCACAATCCTGCATAGTATACCTTTAAGCCAGTCCTTACGTAAGGTTTAATCTAAGTGGTTTCTTTTGTTCTATGTGATTCCGTAATTTTTCATTGCATCTTAATGTCACAAAACGGAACTGGAATTTTGTTTTCTACCTATTTTCCACTGTTTAAATGTAATGTAGTGCTATGGTTCTTCTTTTCAGGGATTACTAGGATGGAGTTACTACTTGATAATGCTCCCTTTCAGATTTACATATTACACACTTCTGGACATATTCAGGTAATTCAAGCGCATTAATTTAAACTTGAAGCTTCTGGACAGAAGAAGGTAACTGATCACCACAATGTTCTGTTTTCTTCAAGGTTTGCCCTGCGGTTCATCAGGCCAGATCCTCGTGGTCGGGTGACAGACCCTGTTGGAGATGTTGTGTCCTTCATTCATAGTTTTGAGGAGAAGTATGGTCGGTCGCATCCTGTATTTTACCAGGGAACATACAGCCAGGTGAGACCAGAGAACAGATGCCCAATTTCAAACACAGTTCTGCTCACAGTTCTGGACAAGATGAAATTACAATGTTTTGCGTTGCTTTTCTTCACTCTGAAACATGTAGGCACTGAATGATGCCAAACGGGAGCTCCGTTACTTATTAGTGTACCTTCATGGGGAGGATCATCAAGACACTGACGAGTTTTGCCGGTATGGTACTTATTACCTTACTCACCTTAGTGTCAGCTGTTATACAGCACCTGTTGTTGCTTTGTCATGTTGTTGCTGTGTCATACAGTTGCTTGAGTTTATTTTACTGAAGATACAGTCTGGTTGGTGTTTGCCATATGTTATAAAGGCACATTAGCTCTAGTTTGATATTAGTTTATTAATGTATAACCTGTGTTGGTATATCCATGTGCACAGAAGAAAGTGTTCCCTTTGTAAATGGTTTGTTCTGTGCTGCTGATCTGTCACTTCCTAGCTCCACGTTATGTACAGAAGAGGTCGTAACCTTCCTCAACACACGAATGCTCTTTTGGGCATGCTCAACCAGCAAGCCTGAGGGCTACCGAGGTATGCAAATGTATTATTTAACCCACCACTTCATATCTACGCTGTCAGTGACTATATAATATGGGTTGCACTGATCATGACAAATATATGAAATATCACACTTCATTATGTGCATGTCCTGTGTTAAAAAGATATGCGACAATCGGGGTGGGATGTTTGTGGCACAGTTTGGTCTTGGTTTCATAACCGTTACACCCCTCACAAGGACTAAGTGGGATGGTTTGTTGTGTGTGTGTGTGTGTGTGTGTGTGTGGGTCGACAATCTAAATTAGATTAATAAAAATATAGTTGCAGCATTCTTGAAATGGTGAGATTTGACAGTGTGATATTTGGGTGTGTTTCAGTGTCCCAGGCATTGCGAGAGAACACCTACCCATTCTTGGCCATGATAATGCTGAAGGACCGCAAGATGACAGTGGTGGGCAGGCTCGAGGGTCTCATTCAGCCAGAGGACCTCATCAATCAGCTCACCTTCATCATGGATGCCAACCAAACACATCTGATGTCAGAGCGCCTTGAAAGGTACTGAATGTCAATAAATTCACGCTAGAGTGCTCGATATGAGACGTCTCATCTTTATCTATATTGGAGAAGACTGGAAGTTATATCTGTTGGTTTTGAGATCAGGATTGAGGCTCAAAATGTGACAGCCTGGTGTCTGCGATCAAGCAATTCAGTTTATTTCAGTCTGACAGTTACAGTCCAAAGCATATAGACATATCGCTAATGTTTAATTTAAAAGACTGACCTTTTTATATATTTCACTTTGATACTTGGTTCATTATAAACATTGCAGTTAGGATTAAAATCTAGCTTCACAAATCTCAGTGGGGATCGGTTATCTGATTTTTAGCAAAAAATTACTTTCAGATTTGGTGTTGAAACAATACATCTGTAAGCAGACAAATCGCTGTTATGAATCATACCTCCCTGTGACACAGTGATTACATCAAAGGGAACCTCCAAAACCCAAGCATACCATAGTACATGTAAATGAACTCAGTCAAAGCACAAATGATTTCAAATCTTTGTCTGTTTAATGCCACACTCTGCTAGTAGACCAGAAACATTTCAGAGTTTACAAGTACAGATTTTATTTTTTGTTTCAGGGAGGAGAGGAACCAGACCCAAGTGCTAAGGCAGCAGCAGGACGAGGCCTACCTGGCCTCCCTCCGTGCCGACCAGGAGAAGGATCGAAAGAAAAGGGAGGAGGAGGAGCAGCTGAGGCAAGAGGAAGAGAAGGTCCGACAGAGTGCTCTTGCCGAGGAGCGGAGACGACGAGTGAGTCCTACTTTCTGTTAAGCTGATGTTGTACATGCCGGTCTATACATGGAGACCACAACCAATGAATTAAATTAGTAGAGACAGTCATCTCTAAAAAATAATTAACATCCATAAAAACATAAAATTCTTTTTGGGTTCATGTTGTCAATTTTTGTTTTGATTCCAGACACTCGAAGAGGAGAAGGAGAGGAAGTCAGAATGTCTTCCCCCAGAGCCACCTGCAGATGATCCAGAAAGTGTCAAAATAGTGTTTAAGCTGCCCAATGATACTCGAGTAGAGCGACGATTCCTCTTTGGGCAGTCTCTGACGGTGAGCATCACTGTGTTCAAAACCCAGTGTACACACCTTGTTGACCCAGACTGATTTATCCAGTTGTTTTCAGATTTGACAATGGCTAGTTTGTTCAAATAAATAAGAAGCTGCGAGTGTCAAAGGATGTGCTGTGTACAGCGAAGTATCTGGAGGCTCATCCAACTGCCCCCAATTCACTTGGGTATTTTTTTCTTTCACAGGTAATATACGACTTCCTCTTCTCTTTGAAAGAAAGCCCAGAGAAGTTCCAGATAATTACAAACTTCCCTCGCCGAGTCTTGCCCTGCCTTCCGACTGAAGAGCAGCCCAACCCTCCAACATTGAAAGAGGCGGGACTCAGCCGCTCCGAGGTCCTTTTTGTTCAGGACCTTACGGACGATTAATAGATGACGTACCTCCTGTACATGGAAACACATTTTCCTCCAATGCCCACCAATCCCCTTTTTTCTTTTTTTCTTTTGTTAAATGGCCATCATGCACAAGGGATCATTGAGATCAAATCCTAACCTGGAAAAATCTAACCATCCTGCATCCAGTCCTTGTTTGGTTGTGTTTACGGGGTTCCCAATAGCCTGGAAAGTCTTGAATTTTATCAAATAAATATTTCTTGAAGTCCTTCCTTGAACTCATCTTTGTATCCGTGTGGACAAAGAAGTTGGTTTTCCATTGTCTGTACTAGCTACCAGTTAATTCTTGTCCTTCCTCACCAGTAAGTGTTGCAGCAAAGGATTAATCATCTACTGAAATGTACTGAAACAGTAGCATAGCTTTGTGCAGAACCAGAACCATATCCCAAATTAATGTCTGGGCAACTGAGGAAGGCAGGTTGTATTAATCCCTACTGACACACACACAGGATGCAGCATGGAGAAGTATGGGTTTGTGTGATGGTGTGAATGCCTTGGCTATTTTTATGTCAAAGACTTGATGTTGTATCCACATGTCCAAATTCAACATGCCGTTTGCTCAGAAGTTTGCAAGTTTCCTCCGCAGTGATGGTCAAGCATGGCACTGGTCGAAATTGGGGTTGGCATTGCTTCAGGTGTTAATCAGTGGGGTGTAGAGAGCAAATGGTTGGTGGATTTGGACATAAAGGAAAAATGGGAACCCTGTTTTAAATGAGCCATGACCTGTACATAAGTTGGATATCTAAAATCCCAAAATTTACCATACTTTTTTTTTTTCTTTGACTCATCTGTGTCATAAAATGACCAAATGCAGGTTGGTTACTATGTGAAGCAGACTGCCTCAAAATGATGAAGTTTAAAAATACAATATTTAACAGGCCACAGCTTTTCCATGTGGCTTTATCTAGTATAGTACAAGTCTGCCCATAGTGTGCCTGTGGTTACTCATAGATGCCTGTTTTGCCTGTAACATCTAAATGGGCTCATGTAAAGATGTAATTTTCCAACTATAAATTAAAAACATTTTAAAAATGTGGGTTTATTGAGAATGTTGGACGATTGTGATAACGATGCATCATATAAGCAGCTGGTGACTGTGTGAGAAGCTCACTTTGATGAGTGGGATATTTCACATAGTTTTTAAAATGACTATTATTTCCAGTAGGAATACACTGACTCATACACCCTCCCTGACCCAATCCTCTGAGGGGGTCCGGGAAGACATTTTTTTTCTTATGCCATACTGTACTATCACTTCTTTTTATACATCATTTTTATATACTTTTATAAACATACTATGACTTTTTTAAATGCATAATCATCCTTATACATTATTTTTAAAAGGATAGTATACTAGTATAGTATACTATTTTTATGGCTTTTTTAATGATTAACTATACAATGTCATTTTCTGTGGCAAACTATGACATTTGTATGACATAGTATACTATGACTTTTTATGACATACTATAGAATGACATTATTATGACATACTATAGTATATCTTTTTTTGAGTTTTTTTAGAACATTATAGTATGACTTTTTATGACATACTATACTATGACTTTTTTATGACACTAAACTGACTTTTTTATGACATAGTATGACTTTTTAATGACATACTATACTATGAGTTTGTTATGACATACTCTAGTATGACTTTTTTATGACATAGTATGACTTTTATGACAAACTATAGTATGACTTTTTTATGATATACTATAGTATGGCATTTTTATGACATACTATTTTATGACTTTCTGGCATATTATACTATGACTTTTTTATGAAATACTATACTATACTATGACATTTTTATAACATACTATGAGTTTTTTTATGAAATACTATACTATGACATTTTTATGACATACTATGACTTTTTTATGACATACTATACTATGACTTTGTTATGCCATACTCTAGTATGACTTTTTATGACATACTATATTATGACTTTTTTATGACATACTATACTATGACTTTGTTATGCCATACTCTAGTATGACTTTTTATGACATACTATACTATGACTTTTTTATAACATACTATATTATGACATTTTTATGACATACTATACTATGACATTTTTAAGACATACTATACTATGACTTTGTTATGCCATACTCTAGTATGACTTTTTATGACATACTATATTATGCCTTTTTTATGACATACTATATTATGACTTTTTTATGACATACTATACTATGACTTTTTTATGACATACTATACTATGACTTTTTTATGACATTATTTTATGACTTTTTATGGCATATTATACTATGACTTTTTTATGACATTATACTACGACATTTTTATGACATACTATGGTATGACATACTATTTTATGAAATTTTTATGACATACTATACTGAGGTTTTTTATGAAATACTATACTATGACATTTTTATGACATACTATAGTATGACTTTTTTATGACATACTATAGTATGACTTTTATGAAATACTACAGTATGACTTTTTTATGAAATACTATACTATGACATTTTTATGACATACTATGACTTTTTTATGACATACTATACTATGAGTTTTTATAACATACTATAGTATGGCATTTTTATGACATACTTTAGTATTACTTTTATGACATACTATTTTATGAAATTTTATGACATACTATACTGTGACATTTTTATGACATACTACAGTATGACTTTTTTATGACATTATACTATGAGGTTTTTTATGAAATACTATACTATGACTTTTTTATGACATACTATATTATGACGTTGTTATGACATACTATACTATGACTTTTTTATGACATACTATATTATGACTTTTTTATGACATACTATACTATGACATACTATGGTATGACATACTACAGTATGACTTTTTTATGACATATTATACTATGAGGTTTTTTATGAAATACTATATTATGACGTTTTTATGACATACTATAGTATGACTTTTTTATGACATACTATATTATGACTTTTTTTATGACATACTATACTATGACTTTTTTATGACATACTATATTATGACCTTTTTTATGACATACTATACTATGACTTTTTATGAAATACTATACTATGACATTTTTATGACATACTATACTATGAGTTTTTTATGACATATTATTTTATGACTTTTTATGGCATATTATACTACGACATTTTTATGACATACTATGGTATGACATACTATTTTATGAATTTTTTATGACATACTATAGTATGACTTTTTTTATGACATTATACTATGAGGTTTTTTATGAAATACTATACTATGACATTTTTATGACATACTATACTATGACATTTTTATGACATACTATAGTATGACTTTTTTATGACATACTATAGTATGACTTTTTTTATGACATATTATACTATGATGTTTTTATGAAATACTATATTTTTGACTTTTTTATGATATAATATGCTGAGTTTTTATGACATACTATAGTATGCCATTTTTATGACATAATTTAGTATGACTTTTATGACATACTATTTTATGATTTTTTTTATGACATACTATACTATGATTTTTTTTATGACATACTATACTATGACTTTTTTATGACATACTATTTTATGACTTTTTATGGCATATTATACTATGACTTTTTTATGAAATACTATACTATGACTTTTTTATGACATACTATATTATGACTTTTTTATGACATACTATACTATGACTTTTTTATGACATACTATACTATGACTTTTTTATGATATACTATGGTATGACATACTACAGTATGACTTTTTTATGACATATTATACTATGAGGTTTTTTATGACATAATATATTATGACTTTTTTATGACATACTATATTATGACTTTTTTATGACATACTATACTATGACTTTTTTATGATATACTATGGTATGACATACTACAGTATGACTTTTTTATGACATACTATGAGGTTTTTTATGACATAATATATTATGACTTTTTTATGACATACTATACTATGACTTTTTTATGACATACTATACTATGACTTTTTTATGATATACTATGGTATGACATACTACAGTATGACTTTTTTATGACATATTATACTATGAGGTTTTTTATGACATAATATATTATGATTTTTTTATGACATACTATATTATGACTTTTTTATGACATACTATACTATGAGGTTTTTTATGAAATACTATACTATGACTTTTTTATGACATACTATATTATGACGTTTTTATGACATACTATACTATGACTTTTTTATGACATACTATACTATGACTTTTTTATGACATACTATATTATGACTTTTTTTATGACATACTATACTATGACTTTTTTATGACATACTATATTATGACTTTTTTATGACATACTATACTATGACTTTTTTATGACATACTATGGTATGACATACTACAGTATGACTTTTTTATGACATTATACTATGAGGTTTTTTATGAAATTCTATACTATGACTTTTTTATGACATACTATGACGTTTTTATGACATACTATACTATGACTTTTTTATGACATACTATGACTTTTTTTATGACATACTATACTATAACTTTTTTATGACATACTATATTATGACTTTTTTATGACATACTATACTATGACTTTTTTATGACATACTATACTATGACTTTTTTATGATATACTATGGTATGACATACTACAGTATGACTTTTTTATGACATATTATACTATGAGGTTTTTTATGACATAATATATTATGATTTTTTTATGACATACTATATTATGACTTTTTTATGACATACTATACTATGAGGTTTTTTATGAAATACTATACTATGACTTTTTTATGACATACTATATTATGACGTTTTTATGACATACTATACTATGACTTTTTTATGACATACTATACTATGACTTTTTTTATGACATACTATATTATGACTTTTTTTATGACATACTATACTATGACTTTTTTATGACATACTATATTATGACTTTTTTATGACATACTATACTATGACTTTTTTATGACATACTATGGTATGACATACTACAGTATGACTTTTTTATGACATTATACTATGAGGTTTTTTATGAAATTCTATACTATGACTTTTTTATGACATACTATGACGTTTTTATGACATACTATACTATGACTTTTTTATGACATACTATGACTTTTTTTATGACATACTATACTATAACTTTTTTATGACATACTATATTATGACTTTTTTATGACATACTATACTATGACTTTTTTATGAAATACTATACTATGACATTTTTATGACATACTATGAGTTTTTTATGACATATTATTTTATGACTTTTTATGGCATATTATACTACGACATTTTTATGACATACTATGGTATGACATACTATTTTATGAATTTTTTATGACATACTATAGTATGACTTTTTTATGACATTATACTATGAGGTTTTTATGAAATACTATATTTTTGACTTTTTTATGATATAATATACTATGAGTTTTTATGACATACTATAGTATGGCATTTTTATGACATAATTTAGTATGACTTTTATGACATAGTATTTTATGATTTTTTTTATGACATACTATACTATGATATTTTTATGACATACTATACTATGACTTTTTTATGACATACTATTTTATGACTTTTTATGGCATATTATACTATGACTTTTTTTTATGAAATACTATACTATGACTTTTTTATGACATACTATGGTATGACATACTATAATATGACTTTTTTATGGCATACTATAGTATGGCTTTTATGACATACTATTTTATGACTTTTTATGGCATATTATACTATGACTTTTTTTATGAAATACTATACTATGACTTTTTTATGACATACTATACTATGACATTTTTATGACATACTATGGTATGACATACTATAGTATGACTTTTTTATGACATACTATAGTATGGCTTTTATGACATACTATTTTATGGATTTTTTATGACATACTATACTATGACTTTTTTTTATGAAATACTATACTATGATATTTTTATGACATACTATACTGACTTTTTTATGATATACTATTTTATGACATTTTTATGACATACTATACTGAGTTTTTTATGACATACTATTTTATGACTTTTTATGGCATAGTATACTATGACTTTTTATGACATACTATAGTATGTCATAAAAAAGTCATTCTATAGTATGTCATCATTTTTTTATTTTTATGACATAGTATTTTATGACTTTTTATGACATATTATACGATGAGTTTTTTATGACATACTATAGTATGACATTTTTATGACATAGTATTCTGACTTTTTTATGATATACTATACAATGAGTTTTTTATGACATACTATACTATGACTTTTGTTTATGACATACTATACTATGACTTTTTTATGACATATTATACTATGAGTTTTTTATGACATGCTGTGTCTGTACTTGACAGAAAATAAATCATGGATTAATGGGAGCTCTATCGGTGTGCGGATCATTTTTTCCTTTTTTGATGCTGTGTCTGTTCCACGTTTTTCTCCTCACTGACTTGGTCAATCCATGTGAAATTTGGCACAGTGGAAGTGTGAAGCAATATTACATCAATTGGCCAAAGGGGGGCGCTACAGCAACCGACTGAAATTGCAAACTTTGAATGGGCATATCTCATGCCCCTATGTTGCAGAGACATGAAACTTTGCACAGAGATACCTCTCCTCATGAGGAACAAAGTTGCCTCAGAACCCATAACTTCTGATTATACAGATTTTCCGCCATTTTGAATTTTTTGAAAAACACTTGAAATCGATCTCTTCCTAGGAAGTTTGACCGATCTACATGAAACTCGGTGAACATAATCTAGGGACCAATATCTAAAGTTCCCTCTTGGCAAAAGTTGGAAAACTTACTAAAACTGAGCTTCTATAAGGCAATGAATATTGCGGAGGGCGTGGCTCATCACATAAAGGTGTATAACATCTCAAGGGTTTCACCGATCACCACGCAACTTTGTAGGCTTATGACCACACATAGTCTGAGGGGACCCCTCCATTATTGACCCGATCAAACAAAATGGGGGCGCTAGAGAACTAATTCCTTATCTAGGCCTAACCACCATATCGATTTTTACTAAACTTGGTAGATATGTAGAACAGGACGCCTCAAGGTGACTGGAGAAATTTAACTTTAATTGACAACTGGGTGGCGCTATAACAACAGAAAAATGCTTAAAAATGGCTAAAATGCGACCGATTGCTGTGGCTCCCCCTGTGGTCGAATGTTTTGTTGTTTTTTTTTCAAATTTTTGGTATGACTAAGTCATGGTATGGTATGCTGTACATAATCACGGAAACTGTCAGTGTGTCATTCTGTCTGTCCCCCGTTTTTCTACTCGCTGACGTGGTCAATCTATGTGAAACTGCACATAGGCACTGAGGATTGGCATAGGTAGAAGGTGACAAAGCCACCAATGGGTATGGACTAGTTTATGATTAACTATACAATATGTCATTTTCTATGGCAAACTGTGACATTTTTATAACATACTATATTATGGCATTCTTATGACATACTATACTATGACTTTTTTATGGCTTTTTTATGATTAACTATACAATATGTCATTCTCTATGGCAAACAGTGACATTTTTATAACATACTATATTATGGCATTTTTATGACATACTATACTATGACTTTTTTATGGCTTTTTTATGATTAACTATACAATATGTCATTCTCTATGGCAAACAGTGACATTTTTATAACATACTATATTATGGCATTTTTATGACATACTATACTATGACTTTTTTATGGCTTTTTTATGATTAACTATACAATATGTCATTCTCTATGGCAAACAGTGACATTTTTATAACATACTATATTATGGCATTTTTATGACATACTATACTATGACTTTTTTATGGCTTTTTTATGATTAACTATATAATATGTCATTTTCTATGGCAAACTGACATTTTTATGACATACTATAGTATGACATTTTTGGGGCATTTTTATGACATACAATATTACATGTTATTTTCTATGGCATACAATGACTTTTTTATGACATACTTTAGTATGACATTTGTTTGGCTTTTTATAATGACATACTATGACTTTTTTATGACATACTTTGGTATGACACTTTTTGGGGCTTTTATAATTATATACTATAGTATGACATCTATGACCTACTGTATAATGTGTCATTTTCAATGGCATACTATGACTTTTTTATGACATACTTTAGTACGCGATTTTCGTTGGCATTTTATAATGACATAATATGCTATGACTTTTTTATTATATACTTTGGTATGACACTTTTTGGGGCTTTTTAAAATGACATACTATAGTATGACATTTCTGGGGCTTTCTATAATTACATACTATAGTATGACATTTCTGGGGCTTTCTATAATTACATACTATATTATGACATCTATGACCTACTATAAAAATAGTCATTTTCAGTGGCATACTATGACTTTTTTATGACATACTTTAGTACTGTATGAGATCTTCGTTGGCATTTTTTAATGACATACTTTAGTATGACATTTTTTGGTAATGTCTTATAGCATACTATAATATGACATTTTTTCTGTACTATGACTAGTATGACAATTTTTGGCCTCTTATAATAAAATACTATAGTATGACATTTTAATGACATACTTTATCATGACATTTTTTTAATGCCATACTATACTATGACATTTTTATGACATACTTTGGTATGACATATTTGGGGCTTTTTTAATGACATACTGTGGTATGACATTTTCTTTGGCAGTGTCATATTATACTATGACTTTTTTTGGCATACTGTAATATGACTTCATGGCATTTTATTATATACTTTAGTATAACATTTATATGGCTTATTATACTATGACAGTATGATGTTTTTATAGCATATTATACTATGACTGAAATTTTCATGAAAATTTTATTTTCTATATAATTTTCTTTGTCATACTCTATTATGACTTTATGAGTTTTATCACATACTGTAGTATGACCTTTATTGAAACAACAATTTAATAGCAAACTATTTTATGATATATTATGATGTATGATACTATTATGTGTTTATCATGGTTTTTTCATGGCATACTCTACAATGATGTTTTTATGACATTTTTTATTACTTACTATGACTTTTTAATGACATACTTAATCATGATTTTTAACATGATTTCTCCATGATACTTCAGTACTATATTTTGATGGCATTTTTTCTATGGCATAATATACTATGACTTCATGACATTTTATGACATACTTTTGGATGACATATTTCCTTTGGCATTTTATTCATAACATACTATAGTATGACATTTCTAAAGCATAATACACTATGACTTTCTGACAATTTTATGACATACTATCGTATGACATTTTCTATGGTATACTCTATTATGCCTTTTTTATGACATACTTAAAGGATAACTTAAGTATTTTTTAACCTGGGCCCTATTTCCCCATGTGTATGTGTGAGTATGATTCATACGTACAACTCGTTCTAAAATTGGTTCAGTATTGAGGGAGGTGGATGCAGGCGGCAGCCGCGAAACAAGCTAAAACGGTAACAGGGGCAAATGCATCCCGTATAAGTTTGCGCATTAAAAGTGCTTTTTTTTCGCCACTGACTGGTTCAGATCGCCAGTGCTATCTCTGTAAATAGCATACTAAGTGTTTCCCTTACCTCTGGGCTGTGACGTCATCTCGCGAGAGCTTTGCTCCCTGTGTCTGTAGCTCTCTCTACTCGTGGGACAGCCGTTTTCTTGAGGGAGAGGTGTTTCGGGATTGGATGTCTTCTCTTCTTTGGCTGGCAGTAGTCATCTTGGGAGAAGTGAGCACTGCAGACCCGATGATCTGCAAGGCGCAGTGTCTGGACAGGAGTGTTAGCATCCATTTGTAGCACAACTAGCCACAACTTCAGCATCTTGCCGTCCGACAGAGGCAGCCTATGAAAGCTGTACAGGGTGTTGCGCAACATCCTGTTCTTGCAATTCGGATAAGCACAAACATGAACCATTGTTTTCAATCGATGCAGTAAAACTCTCAACTGTACTCCGGGACAACCAGAGCCACTCTGAGCGGCGCTCAGCATGGCTCCTCTGTTTTCTTCCGGCAACAAGCAAAGCTCTCGCGAGATGACGTCACAGCTCAGAGCAAGTGAAAGGTAAGGGAAACACTTAATATGCTATCTACAGAGATAGCACTGGCGATCTGAACCGGTCAGTGGCGAAAAAAAAAGCACTTTTAATGCACAAACTTATACGGGACGCATTTGCCCCTGTTACCGTTTTAGCTCATTGCACGGCTGCCAGCTGCATCTGCCTCCCTCAATACTGAACCAATTTTTTTTGTACCTATGAATCATACGCACACATACACATGGGGAAATAGGGCCCAGGTTGAAAAATACCGAAGTTATCCTTTAAGCTTGACTTTTTTTTCCCTTGACATTTTTTATGGCATTCTATACAATGACTTCATCATGACATTTTTATTACACTATAGTATTACATTATGACATTTTTATGACAATAATTCTTATAACCTTTTGTTTGGCATACTGTTCTGTGACTTTTTATGACAATTGTATGGCATATAATAATACTGGGATGTTTTATATTACGTTAAAAAACTACAACTTTTTTTTTTTCATTGATTACTATTAGCATACTACAGTATTAAATTACTTTTCAATGACATCCTTCATTTTGATTTTTTTTGTATGGCATATTTTAGCGGACATCTTTATGATATTTTTTATGACACACTTATGACATTTTATGGCCTTTTTTTACATTTTAATAGCACACTTTAATAGAACTTTCTAATCACATACTTTATCATGTTTTTATGGCATACTATATGATTTTTCTATACATACTTTAGTATTACATTTTTATTACATATGATTTTTATCTATTTTTATTACATGCTATATATATGACATATTTATAACATAATATTGATTATTTATCACTTTTTAAGACATCTTTATGGAATACTATACTGACCTCTTTATGAGATTATTTATGACATAATGTGACACATCTGATAGCTGAGTGGGATCAAATACTACCACTGGTATGGCAGAGTATACTACCATTTTTTAAACACACATTTTATGATATACTGTACTATGATATATTGTTTTACTGCATAGTATACTATGAATTTCTAATGTCAAACTATACTATGGCATAATATACTTTTAATTTTTAATTTCAAACTGTACTATAACATTTTTTAATAACACCATTCTATCACATTTATATGACATACAACCACTCCTGCAATCCTTCAGGATTTTTTAAAATTCATGACAGGCTGCGACATCATGACACTTTTATGGCATACAATACTATGACAGTTTTTAATGGTATTTCTTGTGATAAACTATAGGCTACTGTGACTTTCTTGTATTTTTCATGGCATTGATGATTGAAGATGTTATGATTATATAACTGTTCCTTGTCAAAGTCATTGTTATGAGGTCAAATGGCCAAAGCCCAAACCTTGAGGGCCGTGGTTATACTACTTTTATAGAGACTGAATTTCTCACAGAATTTGAGAGACAGCTGGAATCTCACACCAGCTGTTTACCAGTCTGGCGTAGACCCTGCTCATCTCAGTCACTTTGCTCCTACTTGCCTCCAAATAGTACTGTGATTACACCCCAGCACTGAGGGATCAGGGTCGTAATCATTTTTAAAACTGCATTTTAAACTTTCAACAGCTCAAGTCAGATAAGACGTTATATTGGTATACATCATACATTTATTAGTGAACAACCCTTTCAAATCAGCCACAACAATTAAAAAAAAAATATGATTGCACTACTTGGTAAAGCATAACTAGCAACTTTCATTTAAAAAAAGTACAAATCTTAAAAATTTCAAACAGTATACAGATGTATATATAATACACTAACTAGTTATGTTAAATGCTACAAACAATATGATTCCAATGGAATGAAAAATTATAACATTAATAAGAACCATTTCCTATATATAATATATATTAGTTGTTTTCTCCCCCCACCCTCCCCAATACAAACATGGAAAAAATGAGGTAACTGTAAATGTGCAAGTACCAAAGCAAAATATCTGCCTAACACAGAACACATGCCCCTGGCTCTGTTGGCGGGTGGGTAGTCTGGTGTTCAGGCAAGGACCCCTAGAGGCCAGGGAGAGTAAGAACAGTAAACCACTATCCCACCACAGCAAAAGTCATTGGTAAACAATAAATGGCATCTACGGAGCAATCAATCACAAATCCTAAATAAATTTTAGCTGCTTATTGGAACACATTTTTGCACCACACAAGCTGTGAGATTATTTAATAACTCTTAACAGAAAGACTACAAGACTCTATTCTCAGTTGTCATTAAAAGTTACCTCATTACCTAGGCCTTAATGGGAGGTTCTCTTTTTATTTCATAGGGTAGCTGGATATTGTCAATTAAATATTTACTCCAAAAATAAGAGTGCTAACATTAACATGAATTAAGGTATCTATATGTGAACAATACATTTTAAGATATTGATACACTGAGAGCAAGAGCCTGATAGGCAGGTACAGTACTACACTGAAATAAGTATGACAACACTTTATTCTTTTTTTAAATCCCTTAAACTATATTGATTTTCACTGACATTGTTTAGGGGTATTAGTATAACATGCTTTAAGAATACATGGGATCCATGACAAACTATTGCATTCACGCAAGTGAGTTTTCATACCTACAAAGCAGAACATCTAGCACCTTTTCACTATGGCTTTTGATAAACTACAGTAGTTTCAGAGCATGTCATTTTCAGTCGTTAGGGCAATAACAGTAACACAATGTATGTAAGAATTGCTGGATTCAAGACCAGTTTTTTTTCTCTATAAAATGAAGTTAGCGCAATAAAATCTTGTAGTCATTCAGTTCTATTACAAATGTGTGCAGTACAATGCATGGCAGTTATCAGCTGAGCGTTAAGATCCAAACCCCCAGAACCCAAAGCCAACTAGAGCTAAAAATCAGTTGGGATCTGGTTGACAAGCATGCATATTGTGCACCATTAAATAGGTCCCCACCAGATTTTGAGATATCCTCCACTATAACACACTTGTTTTACTTTTTTTTAAGTCATGCAAAACACCTCTGAAGAAGATTTGGGAGTGAATTAGGTAGGATAGTGTGCGCCACGGCACATTTAGAAATGGGATCACAACCGCTATGTTGAACATATGGTTTGAGTAAAAGAACAAAAGTCAAAAAGGTTTGAATAATACACTTGTAATGAGTTGCAGTGTACATTGCCTCTTTTCAGTGAATATTAATGACATATTTACTGATCTTTTTTTCTTGCATGCCTGTCTTTAAATGATGTAATATCTACTATTTCCGACAAAACAGAATATTATAATTGATTACATTAACTTATTTGTGGTCTGAGGAAAACGACCACACTAAATTCAGATATACCCTTTTCATGGCATCCTTTCCATTTGAAATGGACTGTTCTCCTTTCTTTTTATATACTGAGAGGCCCTGAGTGATTTTTTTTTTTTTTTTACTTACAATATATGCCAGCGAATAGATATGTACACATAGGTTAATTCTCAAAGCTGTGGGTTTAACTCATTAAATGGCTTCTTTTTTTTCTCTTGAAGGTGGCACACACATCAAAGACTCACATTCACTTAAGAAACAAAAGTAAAGAAAAAGGCAAGATCCCTTTACACATCAAAGCAAAGGTTAAAACTGCCTGTTAGTGCTTACTGGGGCAGTTAAGAGACAAGAGTGAATCCAAAGCAAAAGTCCATTTGTTGCTCTTTTCCCTCCCACCCCAAATATATCCTGTTGTTGTTTTTTTTAGTGTGAACACAAGCAGGGAACTAGAAGTCTAACAGTGTTCCTACACTACTAAACACTCCAGCTCTGTGTCATCTGAACCCCGTCCTGATCACTGTGATACACAGTTGGCGTTAACGTGGAGTGTCACCAGTGACTTCTACAAGGGTTTTCAACATTCTTCTGTCTTCAAACGTTTATCTAAAAGCATTCACACTGAAGCTATACATACAGTTGCTCTTTTACAACACCATTACCATAGCCTAAGACAATGACCTGACCAAGTAACCAGATTATAACACATACGTTACACAAACATGTTAGTGCTCCAACTGTTTCCTTCTATGTATTTTCTCTAGAAGATAAAACCAATAAATAAACCTTTTTTTTTTTTTTTAAAAACGGCATACTTTTAAAACAAGTGGAAAATGACAAAGTATTTTCAGGATTAGTAATAGGTTTGTGCTTGTCAAGGTCATAAGAAGGCAGATCTGAAATCTTGAACAGTAGGCTATATCTGTATATTGGATTTGGCTCACAAAGAAAGAAATAAAAAGCCCAGTCTTCCTAAAAAGGGGAAGAAAGTTCATTTAAAACTCGCCACTCACTGCACATATTGCTTTCTGCACAGGCCTCCAGAGCTCTATGGCATCATCAACATAGCCTTCAGACGAGGACTCCCATCTTTAAACGCAGTCAGGGTGGAACCACATGCTAGTCTTCCCTCATGGCGCTCTCTGAATAAGCAAGCAGTTCTTTTAGTATGCTTCTTTGTCTCTTCTTTTTCTTAAAATTCGATAATTTTGGTGGCAATGCTTGAATAAAATATTGCTAGTCTGAATCAACAGTTCATGCAAATCCTAGCATGCTGCCCTGTATCCAGTGGTTACACAATGCATTGGCTCTGTGAACAGGACAAACATACACACACAATATGCACGCACGCATACACACTTGCCAGAGGAACAATGCTGACGTGGAGGGTGGATGTAGCACTTGTGCAGTTATGCCAGATGACCTCAAAAAGATGCAGTCCATTAATCCATGACTGCTTTTGTACAGATCTGTGTTCCAGAGTGGATTATCTGGGGTAGAAGAAACCCCACGGTTGCATGTCCCGTCACTTGCAGTCCACAACCTCAGGCTTAACAGAATCTGCATTTAACCACAGCAAGTCACACTGTCACGATAGTATTGGCAAATCTAAAAACAAATAAGGGGTAAAACTGTTGAAATGATCAATACGTTATTGCAGAACATACATTATTAACAAGTCACTTTGCCCAACACCTACACAAACATGCATCTATGATGGTCAGGCGTCGCCTCCAAACACAGATACCCATGTTGAAGCATTCCTATTATTTCTCTGCTAATTGCACAAGGTGTCCAGCCCATCATCCTCCAGGCTCCAGACTCACCTCTTCCAATGCAGGACTCCCACTATTCATGAACACCACAACCAAATCCACTAAATAAAAATGTAAACAAAAGCAGCAAATAATGCATTGTAGGGGAAATCTTTGGAATCTGCAACGAGGGGGCAGAGAAAGAACTGGCTGGCGATCCCAGAACTCTGGCTATAGGCTGCGATAGGCAGTGGGTTTCATGAGACTTGGACAATGAAGCACAGCAGAGGTACAACAGGCTCCAGAAACAAATCCTGGATTGCTTATTATTTAGGGAGGGGCAGGAGTGGTGGGTTGGTAAGCTATATTTACTGGAGGACGCAGGTTAGGTGGCAGGTGTCCCCAGTTTTGGGACAGACTCTGGTGTGTGCAGCTTTCCAGTTCAGCACTCAGAGACAGTTCTCACTCCACCTCCCGGTGTACGTCCGAGGCATCAGCTCGGCAGATAGGACAAGTGCGATTGGTCTGGAAATTAAGCGGGAAAATGAATCATTACGTTGTTAAGCACAGCATAGCAACATACTCCCATTAAACTATGAGGATACTGTGAAATGGTTTAATTGTTGAAACTGGCATCAACTTACCTTTAACCATTTATCCACACACTTCGCGTGGAATTCATGGTTACAAGGTAATACCCGAAGTAGCTGCCTACACTCAAAGTCACTAAAGCACACAACACACCTGAGGGGAGGAAAGGAATATAGATAAATATAGATCCATATATATAAGTGGTTTCTTCTATAAAAGAAAAGGTAAGGAAAAGGCTTACAGCGTTTGTTCAGATAGATGATTCTCTGAGTTGAATCTGTAGGACGGAAGTTGCTCTATATCTGCTTTAGTGAGTCCACGTGGTTTCGCTTCACCCAACCTCTCCGCCAGATTCAGTAATGCCTACACAGACAGAGAGATGGGGAGGACAATGCTTTATGTGAAATATATTATCATTTACAGTGACTTACAATGGACTGAACACTTACGCTGAAACCAATGGAAACAATACGAGCTCAATCCCATTAGTGTATATTGTCTATTCAATGTGTGAAAAGAGACTGCAAGTGGACAAATTTGTTCTTCCATGAACCACCACACTAACCTCATAGTTCTCCATCTCCACATCATCCACATCCAGGTCTAGGCTGATGGCTGGGCCCACTGCTGTTGGAGGCACAGGAAGCATTGACCTGAGTAGGGAGAGAACAGAACTTTTTGAGCAAACATTAACATAGTCCCTGCAACTTAACTTTGATTGTGAGCAGCACCTGCTCTGCAAACACCAGCACTAAGTGCTAACTACAGCTAGTCATCCTTTCTGGCCTGCTTCTTCATTCCATTAAATTTTTTTTTTTTGAAAAGCACTGATACAAAAGCCAGAATACAGTGGATTATTAACTAAATCAATTAAAATTTTACATTTAAGTAAATAAATATATGATCATGACTGCTATACTTCATAAACAGGGTAACTGTGCTGCAGGTACTCACAGGAAGTAAGGGAGGAAGCCTGGGTAGTAAGATGGAGGGGGAGGAGGAGGTGGGAGAGGTTGCTGCAACCGATATCTCTGTCCACTCACTCGCCGGGGCAGCATGTGGGGATATGGCTGGGGAGAAATACAGAGATTTAGAGAATTATGTAACAGTGAGTGTAGAGTGAGTTTAATAATAATAACAATAATATTGATATAATTAATTATAATTATATATAATGATAATTACTTTATAACGATAGCTAGTTAAAGAAAAGTCTAACTGCATTGGAGGGACATTGTGAGGGCCACGAGGACAAACTGAAAATTCTTGTTGAGCAAAGCAAGTAAGAAATTAAAAAAATAATAATAAATACATTAAAAAAAAAAAAAAACAAAAAAAAAAAAAAAAACATCTATACACCTATAAACAGCAACAAAAGTTTTACAGTAATGTGACACTTCTTTTGGAATACAGAATATGCAACATGTGGTGGCTTTAGAGTTGTCGGAAGGCACCACTGACAGTAATTACTAATACTATTAAGTAAAGTAATTTTATGATTACTTCTTCAAAAAGAAATAACAAAAGCGTGTAAAATGCCTTGGCTAGTTAAGACAGTAGATCCCAAACTTTTTTTTTCTCACATTTGACAGAAGTTTTTATTAGCCAGAAACAAAAAATAGCTATGTTGACTTTTTACTGATGTAAACATTAGACTTTGCCTAAAGTATCAGACTGTTTAAACACAAGACCCATTTTATTGTTATTACTATGCTATGCAATTCTTTAAGTGAACTTGAAGGCAAGATAAGCTTCTTCATATTTTGGATTGAACTGATGCATTTGTGAGTATCACCAGCTTTTCTTTTCTTCACCGTAAAAGGTTTGTCCATTTTATACTCTAAGTGCCATGTACGTTTATACATATGTAAGAGTACCTGTTTCTTTACTGTTCAAAATTAATTAACTTCATACACCTTTTAAAGAGACATTTCAACCTAACATAGCAGGAGGAACTACACCATGATCAGTTAAACAATTAATGTAATGTAATACAGGAATTAATGTTATTAGACCTGTGAAAATGGTCTATTAAGTTTAGTGTTACTCATACTATTACCCTCTGCTTATAAGCACCCTATGGGTTAAAATAACACTCTTGTCCCCCAGCAACCATCTTTGTGTCTTTGAGCTAGATAGACAGGGGCAGACTGCTGCCGTGGAGCTCCTCTGTCATTTCAATGATGACAGGATTCAATGATGGAATACCAGAAAGCTAGAATTATTATTACATCACTTGTCTTTCAGTACTTTCCGGCAGTTTCTTATAATGATTCCTAATGATATGCTCAGTTAAATTAATGTGACTTAGACCGGGATAAGTAGCATAAAATAAAAGAATAGATTAACAGATTCAAACTGACAAAGTTAGTCAAGTCTTTGTTAAAGGGACATTGTGTAACATTTTCAGTTGTTTATTGGCAAAAATTGATGTCTGCATTCATAAATATGTCATCACTGGTGTACTATTACCTCCACCAATAATCTGACTTATTCTCGTAAAAGGAGAATTTCGGATTTGTTTGTACATTGTGCGGGTAAGTCGTCTGTGGGTTTCCATTACGTTTCGCCATCTTGAGAATACACCCGCCAGCAAGGGACATACAGCACCGCCTTCGGCGTTTTCGTTGAGAGCCAGGCCAGCACTGCGTGACTGAGGAGCCGAAGGAGAGGAGCAAGAGGCGCTTCGCTACTACCCTGGCAAATTTGAAACAAAGTCCCACTCTTTGAGCATAATGCAGGATCATGCATATGCAGCATCATGGGAGACGGAATCCTTGTCGCCAAGAAAGCGCAAAAGGGAATAGAAAAGGCAGCGTGACCGGCGAATTAAAAAAACGAAGGCCCACATCGGGGTAGCCTTTCCCAGGTAGAGAGCTGCTGAGGGAGAATGGTAATGCAATCACAGGCCAGCGCCGCTGTTGGCTGTTAGCCGCTGTTAGCGGCCAGTCGCTAACAGCCTCATCCCTCTCCTCGCATCACTGCGCCGCTGTTAGCTGTTAGCCGCTTTTAGCGCTGGCCTGTGATTGTATTACCTTTCTCCTTCAGCAGCTCTCTCCACCTGGGAAAGGCAACCCCAATGCTGACCCTTGTTTTTTTAATTCGCCGGTCACGCTGCCTTTTTGATTCCCTTTTGCACTTTCTTGGCGACGAGGATTCCATCTCCCGTGATGCTGCATAATACATGATCCTGCATTATGCTCAAAGAGTGGGACTTTGTTATGCGGCAGTAGTGCCGCTGGCCACTAACAGCTGTTAGCGGCGCAGTAATGCGAGGAGAGGGATGAGGTGTGTGAGGTTGAGCCACTTGTCAGTTGTCAAAGGACAAGACGTGATTGGTTTGTTTCAATTTACATCCGCCCTGACAGTCCTACGTTGTAAACACAGCCAGCATGGTGAGGAGGGGGTTTGTCAACTCGCGTTGCCTGTGTCTGTGTAGGAGCCTGAATGAATACTCCATGTAGTATCAGATGACATGGTTTCATCAGTGTTATCATAGCTTTTTGGTACACAGCGGCTACAGTTGTTGCAATACGTGTTTGAAACAGTGAGGCGCTAGAGTGCGCCATCTGTTTGAATACAATATATGATTTCAGCGTTAGATGGGAGAAATTCCTACACACTGTGGCTTTAAAACAACACTTGCCCATTATGAGACGATGAGCTTTGCTACAGGTGTGATGATGCTGACAAAAACTCCACAAAAAGGGATTAAACAGTCTCTTGCAAAGCGCGTGCACAATCCACTGTCCAAACAATCCCATTTCCACTTTGTAAATATCTCCCACAAACAGACTCAAAAACATTTTTAACTAACACTACCATTTAAGGGAGGAAAGAAAAAATAATTAGACTTTTAGCAACCAAATTTTAAACCCTTTAATACCCTCCAAGGCATTTTTAAGGAAATAAAGTTCAGTGCTATTGAAGACTTTCAAAGACCTGCAGATGCCCTATGTGCTGGACAACCTCCCGCTGTGAATGTGTCAGTCTGAAAAGGTAAGAAGCAGGTCATGCTAAAAATAAGTCATAAGTGCACTGTCAATCTCCCTGGAAAATAAGGGTCTGAACATGTCTCTGAGACTTTCTTACCACTCCAAAGGGAAGCTCCTGATGCAGAGGCTCTTGAGGAAGATACTGTAGGGGCAGAGAAGGAGGCAGCGCTGGTGGGTGATGAGAGGGAGGGTAGGAGAAGGTCCCTAATGGGTGCTGGTCCCCTCTTAGGTCAACTTCATTGTCTACCCTCTGTAGAGGCTGAGAAGAGAGAGATGTACAGACAAGGGTTGCAGTCAGACATATTTATTTCAATCAACAAACCAATGATTACATTCTACTATGAGAACATGTGTATGATGAGGACTACTCACCATGCGTGGGTGCTGAGGCTGTAAAGGGACAAACTGGCTCAAAGGAGTAAGGTGCGGCGGCTGGTGGGGGGGTACAGATGGGGTTGGGTGCAATACAAAATGTTCGCTGGAGATCAGCGGTGGAAAGGCTTGATAAGACACTGGCATATGCTGCATGGTACATGCCTGTATGAGCTGCAGAGAGGAAATAATACACACAAGAGTGGACATTAATTTATATGTTACTTATCTTTTTTTCATGTAATCATTTCAACAGTCAAACTCAACACTGTGAAGCAGCCTCTGCCTAACCAAAGTAAATGTGCTTCTTATAATGACAGTGAGGCAGTTACAATGAAAGCATGGTGTAAGCTTGTAGTGAACAGAAGCGATGCGTTACATAAAACCACAGCAATGACGGAACTGACACCACGCTATTTATCACACTGAGGTCGGTTTGTTTCTACAAATAAACCAAATTAACAACAGGATCATATTTCATGTTGCTTAACTGTTTCTAATAATTGCCCTAACATTAAGACGAAGCCACAAATCCTGCACAGTAACAGCAGCAGCTCATTTGTTAGTCATGAACAGTGACAGATTGCATGGCTGGTGTGGTGTGCTACATGGATGCCACTGACATTTGGGCTCTTCCTTTTCAAACTCACAGGAGGAGGAAGGCAGCAGAGCAGAGAGAGCTGTCCGCTGAACATTACCGAGCATGCTGGGAGCTGCTGAGTGTTGCACCCTGGAAGGGGCTGCCCGGTGTGGATGGGAAATCCATGGGTCGTCACCGTCGTAACAGTGTATGATATTGGAACGGATCCCTGGTGCATCTTGTAAGAGAAGAGACATGGAGTGACTTCTCATTACACCAATACAAAACACCCTGCGTGTTTCATATTAAAGCTGCACACTACCGAGGAATATGTTTGGTCAGACGAGACAGCAAGTCACGTTGAATAAATGTAACTTATTTACCCTTCAGGTCATTGTTGTTCGGTTACCTGGTCGTGTAGATCCACCATGATGGGGCTCTGCTGGGGCAGGTGAGCAGCAGGGTGAAGCATGCGTGGTGGTGTGCTGGTGTGGCTGTATTGTCTGGACTCATCTAAAGGAACCTGTTGGTGATGTTGGGAGAAAAGCAGGTGATGGAAGTTCTCATCCTGGACCAGAGAAGTGTGCAGTACAGGTCTGTCTCGTCTCCCCCACTGGCGTCTCACTGGTGGGCTGTAACATCACACAGAAAAATGATTGTCACAGATAGTTAAATACACTATCCAAATACACATAACTCTGTCGGGTAGATGGATCACATGCTATTTCCTTAAAATTAACTCTCAGTTGCATTTTTCTACACTGTGTGCACAATTATTAGGCAAGTTGTATTTATGAGGATTAATTTTATTATTGAACAACTACAGTGCTCTTGGTCAATCCAAAATGTTAATAAACCTCAAACTTGAATATTTAAGAAAGTAAAAGTGAGGTTTTGGCTTTCTTAGGAGAAAATCCATGTGTGCACAATTATTGGACAACTATTAGTGTGCAGAATTATTATGCAACTAAATGAAAAATGAAAATTTTCACATCTCACTTGTTTATTTTCATCTATTAAAGTGAGAATAATAAACAAACAACTCAAAATCTACAAACATACATTTCTGACATTTCAAAAAAAAAATTCAGTGACCAATATAGCCACCCTTCTTTTCAATAATGGTCATAAGCCTTCCATTCATGGAGTCTGTCAGTTTCTTGATCTGTTGACGATCAACTTTTTGTGCAGCAACAACCACAGCCTCCCAGACACTGTTCAGAGAGGTGTACTGTTTTCCTTCCCTGTAAATCTCCCGTTTAAGAAGGGCCCACAAGTTCTCAATAGGGTTTAGGTCAGGTGAGGAAGGGGGCCATGTCATTATTTTTTCATCTTTAAGGCCTTTACTGGCGAGCCACACAGTGGAGTATTTCGACGCATGCGATGGAGCATTGTCCTGCATAAAAATCATGGTCCTCTTGAAAGATGCAGACTTTTTCCTGTACCACTGCTTGAAGAAAGTGTCTTCTAAAAACTGGCAGTAGGTTTGGGAGTTCATTTTGAGTCCATCTTGAACCTGAAAAGGTCCAACTGCCTCATCTTTAATAATACCAGCCCATACCAGTACCCCACCTCCACCTTGCTGGCGTCTGAGTCGAAGTGGAGCTCTGTGCCCATTACTGATCCAGCCACGGGCCCATCCATCTGGTCCGTCAAGAGTCACTCTCATCTCATCAGTCCATAAAACCTTTGAAAAATCTGTCTTCAGGTATTTCTTGGCCCAGCCTTGACGTTTCAACTTATGTGTCTTGTTCAGTGGTGGTCGGGTTTCAGCCTTCCTTACCTTGGCCATGTCTCTGAGCACTGAACACCTTGTACTTCTGGGCACTCCAGGTAGGTTGCAGTTCTGGAATATCACAACACTGGAGGATAATGGGTTCCTGGTAGCTTTATGTTTGATTCTTCTCAAATCTTTTGCAGTTAATTTGCGTCTTTTTTTCTCAACACGTTTCTTGCGACACTGTTGACTATTTGCAACAAAACGTTTGATGGTTCTGTGATCACGCCCCAATATCTTGGCAATTTCAAGAGTACTGCATCCCTCTGAAAGACTTTTTACAATTTTTGTCCTTTCAGAGTCAGTTAAATCTCTTTTTTGGCCCATTTTGCCTGAGGAAGAGAAGCTGCCTAATAATTATGCACACCTTGATATAGGCTGTTGATCTCCTTAGGTCACACCCTCCCTCGTTAGACAAATACACATCACCTGATATGCTTAAATCCAATAAGCATTCAAGTTTATACAGCTTGGAGTTGGAGAATATGCACAAAAATGATGATATGGTCAAAATACTCACTTGCCTAATAATTGTGCACACAGTGTATGTGCACGACTGCTTTTCAACGTAGACCATTTACATGTTAAAATATTGTTTTCAAACTAGTGGCCATACAGTGCTAACACCACTAACTTATCAGACACAGTACTTGTTCAGTTCTAGTGTTTTTCCCTTTAGGTGTTATTAAAATGTATCAATAAAAATTACGGCTGAGTGATATGATGAAAATCAAATACTACAACATTATTTTGATAAATAACCATCTGTAATCTGGATATGATGACGATATAAAGGTGAAATAATTAATCTATATACTGTCAACCATTAAAATAATTGCCTCCTATATGATACTTGATTAATCAGTCTGAGTAATATTTTAGGAGGAAAAAAACTCTGATTCCAGCTTCTTAGATCTGAATATTTTCTTTACTCCTCTATGACAGTAAACTGAATATGGACAAAACAAGACATTTGAGGACATCATCCTTGGATTTGGGAAACACTTCGACATTTTTCACCATTTATTGTCTTTTTATAGACGAAACAATTCATCCATTGAGAAAACAATCAACAGATTAATCGACAATGAAAATAATCATTTGTTGCAGCCCTATTAACTGAGTGGGTAAAGGTAAATAATATAAATATCTTGAACAGTCTGGTAAATTTGGAAAATTACATCACTTTGTTATAATGCAGCATTTAAAACCAGGAAAAGACAACGCTCACAGCATTACAATATCCAAAATTTGAGACAATACCTAGTCTCATTTCACGGTATCGATATATTGCCTGGCCATAATAAAAAATCTGCCTACAAGATGTGATAATTATAGATATTTATATTACATGTATGTATGATCTAATAAAAAAAGTGGCATGTTTATTATAATTTTGGCATAATAGTAGTTGGTACATGTCATCAAATACTAACACACTTTTTTTCTCACAATGTAGCAGTTTTGTTTGTCCTTTGAAATCTTAAATATCTTGCGGTAAAACAAGCACGCCGCGCTTTCAAAATTTTGTTTAATGTATGTCAACATGTGGGCTTATGGTGCTTCAAAATCACTTTTACTTTAATGAGTCTGTGAGTGGTTTCACTGGATAGAGGGTGGAAAACATGTTGCATGTAACAATATACTGTTTATTTACTGTTAATTTACATTCAATAAAAAGAAAGGTGCAATTAAGTTTGTTTTTTTTATTTGCCTGAGGGTGAGGCAACATGAGTCACACACAAAGCTGACATTTGGTTGATGTTGAAACTATCCCACTCTAATTTTGAATACTTTGACATTAGATACAACAAAATAAACGTGTCTTTATAAGAAATATGTCTTGAGGAAAGATAAGGCAGAGTTTTGTACCTTCTCCTGAGATGCACTGGGGCGTTGCAGGGCTCTCCAAGGAACCTCCTTGGGTTTAAGGGGGCTGTTGGTGGCAGCCTATTTACTGCTATTTCCCATGGTCGCATTGGTGACGTCGTGCAGACGAGTCACGCTCTGGGAAAGGAAACTGTACAGTGGAGGCACTTGTATGTTGCCTCTGATTGTCTTAACCCTGCAAAAACACACCAAATGACAAAATCACAACCCTGCTTCAAATTCATATCCTTAATCTATCAACTGAGCACACACTCCGGCCATTACAGAAAGCCATGAGATAAAAAACATAATAATGACAGCTAGTTTCAGTCGCTTTAATAGGCATATACCAGCTATCAAGTAAAATGTAACAAGTAACACCCTATATCATCTGTTAACCCACACACCCCTGTGGGATTAGATATTATGCTGTAAAATGGAATTATATGACTATATGGTAATAAAAATAGGGGTTCAAATAATATCTCTGAGGACTAGGGATGCACCGAATATTCGGTAACCAAATACATTCGGCCGAATATTGCAAAAAAACACACATTCGGTATTCAGTGGAATAAGTTAAAAGCAAGGCCGAATAATAGTGGCGTGTTTTGATAACACAATCAAACAGCGTGCCGTGATGGGTGGAGTAAAATGTCGGCAGTGTGGCGATCCGTCTGTCACCGCACTTGCATTTGCGACTAAAAATAGTTCTGAGTGAGCAAAATAGGCTTAAATCATTCAGCACGCTGTGCAAGCAGCCTACAGATTTCAACCAGCAGCAGAAATGAAAGGCGAATCCCACCGGTTGTGGGTTGAACGGGGTTCACAGACACAGACAGTAATGTATTCCTGTCAATTACGGTGGCCGGCGGCTTACCGGCGACGTAGAAGTCGGCTCCAATAATATCCTCTTCTTGGCGTCATGACTGCCCAGAAGTACCTGAACAGCCGAGCCAGCCGAACACAGACCGTACGTGATGTGTCAGAGGAGAAACGAGCCGTTCACGGCCCACAAACCTCACCGCACTTTAGGGACCGTTCTTTACTTATGAAGGGACTTGTCAGGGGAGGAGGGTGGCTGGTTAATTCTTATTTTATTTATTTATTTATTTTATTTTGATCCCCCTATGTTCATCACTCATTGATGCTGTGTTTGAAGTATGAATAAGTCAATAAGTAATTTATTCCATTGAAATATCATTGATGTATTATAGAAAAGTGATTTATCTTTTTATAAATGACAAAAGGCACATCTGCCTCATTTTCACTGTGGTATCGTGATACTACTCAGAACCATGATATTTTCACTGGTATCATACAGTGGGATCCAATTTTGGTACCGTGACAACACAAACAACGATATTCGGTATTCGGCCAAGCGCTTAATATTATTTGGCTTCGGCCACAAATTTTCATTTCGGTGCATCCCTACTGAGGACCACTCACAGTGCCCAGACCAAATGTTGGTTACAACAAGCTAAATCTCAAACAAACCTATTCAAAGTTAACTACACTGTATCCCCAAAATGAATTGGGTAATAAGTAGGAATGATTTCAGAAAATGTTTGTGACTTTCTATTTTACCCAAGCACATGATGTGACGCAAACAGGCATGTTAGGGAACTGACACTTTTTAATACTAAAATTCATATTCACTTGCTTCAATATCCAAGTATCACTTTCAAATGCTATTTTAATAATGAACAACACATCTGAAAAACCTAATACATGTTTAAGGCACATAGACAGAGTTATTCAAAATTATATGACAAATACCAGTATAATGTCCTCTACAGGTGACTAATTAGACTGATCAAGATCTAGGTCATTTGTAACCACATTCATTTTATTTCTAATAAAGAAAGAAAGCCACTTCAGTTATACACAGTCCATAGTTTCGTTTTTAATCTAAGGATTTTACAAAGATTTTGTATGTGTTGGGTTTGAGCAAAATGCTTAAATATACTTAATAAATTAGTGTTAAAGTGGCAGTGTAATTAATGCGGTATATTCGGGGGCATAATAAATAGGGGTCGCTACAGCCTGCCTGAACAAAAACATGGAAAGCCATGTGCTCAAAAGACAAAGCAACAACAAAAGATGTGGAAGGCAAGCGGGACCGCTCGCTACCGTACAATTTCGAAGGCCAGTGCACCGTTACACCGTTTCTCACGAGTATTATGCAGAGCCCAGCACACACCACAGCTAAAATGACTAACATTGTCACTGTGGCAGCCGTTGGTTCCTCATTGTCAGGGCAAATTCGACGTCCCCTGTTGAAGGAGAGCAGCTAACTTTAGCCAAGCTAGGCTAACGCTTTGTCCCAGCCTAGCAGAGCTCAGCAGTTGCACATAACCGCCGTTTGCAAGCGTTTTTTTAGCTAGCACACTCATGCATGTTTAGCACATCTGTTAAATTATTACTGCTTATTCCACCCGTGTTACATGTGACACCCCAGACTGAGCCCAGCATTGTATGGACAGGCATTAGCTATGCGAGTTGGCCAACAACACAGACCACATCTTACTTTCTTAGCTAGTTTGCTTGCTCGGTGAGAAGGGGAGATGGCAGGTGTCTCAGCCTCCGAAATGTTGTGTCCCATCAAGTTCTCCTTGCGTGTAATCGCCTCTAACCGACAACCACCACCCGACAGAAACTAACGTTACCTGACTATCAATCGACTGTTGTTTCCTCCGACAGATTTTTTTGACAATGTCGGACGGAGCTGCTGTTAGCTTGCTAACGCTTGTCGGCTAACACACGCTTCCAACTGCTGCATAGAGAACCCGTTTACTCCAGAAACCGTGAACACCGGCCTGTCCGTTAACGGCAACGTTTACCGAAGCAGGGAATAAAACCGTTAAACGTTCGAAAAGACAACGTTAGCTGCCCAGCGACAGGAAACATTCCTTGGCGCGTGTACGTTCCTTGAAATGCATTGTTATGACGAAACCACGCCTCCTGTTCGGAGTGACCAATCAGCGCGCAGCAAATACAGACAGCAGACATCCAGACAGTCTTTGCTACAATGTATCAAAACAAGCAGTTCCTGTTGTTGCTGGATGCAAACAAACACAAAGCTCCATGAGAGGCTGCAGGGCCACCGAAACATTATTTAACTACATATCCCTGACCCTAACATTGAGCCTAATGACTGACCGGATAAATACTGTGACCTCCTTTCTTTTCTCCTTCCTTACTGCATCTTTCCACCTAAAGCACAGCCACTGCTATACACTGCTTTCTGGAATTACTGTCACTGATGACTCAAGCATTGTACTTGACTCACTTGTACTTTATTTCCATTTGATGCATGTTATAGATTAAACTATGCAGTATTTAAAGCAATTAACACTGAAGCTCCAGCTTGACCTATATACATTAAAGTACTGCTTACATATGAATGCATTAGTAGTGACATTCACTCTGCATAATGAGTACTTTTAATCAGTGTTGTAAACTAATGAAGTCATAATATTTAGTTGCTGTACTTAAGTATTTTTTGGGAGTATCTGCACTTTATTTGAGTTTATATATTTCTGGCATTTTTTACTTTTGCTCCACTAAATTTCCTAAATAAAATGTATACTTTTACTCCAATACATTCCCCTGATGTGAAGAAGATCTTGTTTTGTTTTGTTTTTTTTCAAGTGTAACCTACGCTTCATTTTTAAGACATGTTATGAAGACATACACGTCAAAATCATCAGAATTCTGACCACTTGCTTTTTCAATTACCAGCATTTACTTGTACATTTACTTTCAATACTTCATTTCATATCATAAAACTACTTTAGATACTAACAGTAAATATTTTTACTCAAGTCATATTCTAATAGGTGACTTTAACTCCCACCAAAGTCATTTTCTGGTGAGTTATCTGTACTTTTACTCAAGTGAGGCATTCAGGTACTTCATCCAACACTATTTTTACTTGAGATACTTTAAGTGTGGTTTGTTGCTCTACTGAAGTACACGCTTGAGTAAAACTCTGAAAGCAGGACACTGACTTGTGTATTATAATGTGTTTTTTTATAATGTAGTAAGCTATTTAATGATCTAATACTTGTTCCACCACTGACAGTCACTTTATGTAGGCCTACAGAATAATCAGAAAAGGTTTCCACAGGTAGAACTGTTTCAAATGAGGACTCTTGTGACACTTCAAGTACCAAACATAACAGATCCGTGTGTCAGTTTTGATCATAAGGAAAATCTCATTTTAATTTACTAGCTGTAGCCCACTGATAGCAAGTGTTTCCTTTGTAGAATACACTGCCTTTAGGTCTCAAACTCTACTGTGGCCCACAGTCTGTTTTGACTCACTGGAGGCCACGGTGTCCTACTGTACACTACCCAGGCGGTTATGTAATATTGCACTTGCATGATCGAGTGAGAAACACCCTTCATCAGCTCTGTACCAAATTTCCCAGCTACAGTTTTGTAGGTCAGCGAATGGAGCTGCAAAAGATGATGCACTTGAGGGTTACCAAGCTTTATTAGGCCTTATAAGCTACCTATCAGGCCCACTTTGTCCAATAAGAGTTAATAAATAATGTCTCCGTCTGTTCTGAATGCTCCACTGCAAAGCATTTGAGCCTGTGTGATCTTCTGAATGCATTCAGAAGTGTGCACCTAATAAAGAGCTGGGTGAGGAGAGTAGCAGCGGTATGCAACATAGACTAAATGTAAACATTACAACATCGCACTCGGTAGCAGCAAAACAAGGAGGGGCTGGAGGTTGAGCAGGATGACAGCCCTAATAACCCGTCTAACCATCTCCCGTAAACACGCGCCGATAATCCCCAAAATTCAACCGAGACAAAGCGACAACAAGAGGAGTAGTGTAGTTACCTGATTGTTAATATGCAAACATCTGATCAGTGATATTTCCCTTGTTATGTTCACATCTCGTTAGGCTAAGTGCGGCATCCTACGGTCAGCTGTTCCCGTGTGGAACATTCCGTGGATTTCACCACTGCTGTAAAAAAGGTGCTTAACATCAGAGTCTCGTATTATCCCCGCACTCTGTGTGCGTGTAATGCGGGTTTATGGCTTTGCAAGCCCCGAAATCACTTCCGTAGTCGCCACTTTTTGGTTTTGAAAATGATAAGCCAGCCCCACGGCTGCTTAGAGTTTCTGCAGTTCCCCGTTACACCCCCATTTCTGCGTATTTCCAGTGCAGAAAGCACAAGCCATGCTGCCATTTTTACCGTAATGGACAGAAAAAAGTGTGTCAGGCTGACTGGAAAGTTCAGGGTCGCCTGTGAAAAGCGGTCATTAGTATTCTGAGAGGAAAAAAACAAAACAGAGGGAAAAAGGTACAAGTAGTAAAAATACCAGTGTAAAATACTGCTTATGCAGCTTCTTCTTCTAAAACATGGGGAAAATGCAATGAGGTAAGAAATGTTCCATAAATTGCAAAAAAAAATGAATTGGTAAAATTATTTTTAAAAAGCTAGAGAAAAGCTATAGTTATAATTAGCATTAGCCTATTATATATTGTATAGTTTTTAAGATTGTTTTCCAGGTCCAGGTTTTCTTTTTTTTTCAAACCAATTTTACTGTTTTTAATTTTCTCTTTTTACCGATTTCTTGCTAATTTTTTTAGTCATTTCTTCTTTTGTTACTCATTGCCTTCTTCACGTGTTTGAAACAAACCAAGCCAGTTTGCTTAAATATAAAGGGTTAAATAAAGGTCATGCATGACAGATTTTAACTCAGAAAAATACAGAAACTATTACCAGCAACATCTAGCCTACTTTAAGTTTAAAAAAATAAAAGTACTCTTTATGTAGAATGGTCCCTTCCTGAGTGTAACATCATTGTATACTTTATTATTGGCTTATTATAATAATGTTTGATATAATCAGCCTTGTAATGTTGTAGGTAAAACCAGGTTTACCTACTTTATTGAGAAGCTTAACTCACAATCCAGAATGTTTTGTGTGTGGAATCCTAAAGGAGCTGTATACAATATTCAGAGCATTGTTATAGCAGAAAACAGCTATGACTCAGCTGCCAGACTTTTAACTAATCCCAAGAGACAAGACCATATAAATTCCACCCTTGCAATGCTACACTGGCTACCTTAAGTATGGGAATTATTTTAAACTTTTATTATTATTTTTACTCTTAAAACTCTACATGGTATTGCTCCAACATGTATTGTAGCAGCTGCCTGCTCTTCTCAGGTGGGACCCTCCTAACTGTTCCTACAGCCCACCTCAATACATAAATAAAGCGGCCATTTTCTGTCACAGCCCCACAGCTGTGGAGCTCCTTGCCTGTGCAAACTCAGTGTCTTCATTTAAAACACTCCTCAAAACATACTTTTACTTTATTTTATTATTTATTTATTTTAATCATAGACTCTGATTTATCTGGTCTTAGCTTATGTTCAATGTTTTAATTGCTGTTTTTATCTTGATAGCGTATACTATTTTATTTGTCTCATAAAACACTTCCTATACAAATTAAGTTTATTATTATCATTATTATTATTATTATTATTATTATTATATGCTATGTAAAATTGTAATGGCGAAATGGCATCCTGACCACGACCACAAGATAACATGATATTAAAACAAAAAACAGGGTCATGACACTATCTAAAGCTAGTGTTTGGTTTGTCCATTCTGGGCTACTGTAGAGAACAACATCGTGGACCTGCTCTGTTTGTAGATATAAACGTCTCATTATAAGGTAACAAAAATACAACGATTGTTAGTTTCAGGTGATTATACACTGATGAAAACATAGTTATGAATATCATATACCATTTTTGCTTATTTACCCCTCTAAATCCTACGCACTGGACCTTTAACATATCTCATTTTAACCCATGTTGTTGATGCAGTGTCCTTAATTTTTGATTTATTTGCATTTTTGTGATCAGTTATCACATTTTGGTATAAACACAATCTAGTAAAAACAAACAGGATGTAAATTGAAGCAGACTTATTTCCCAAGAATCCAGAGAGACAAACGCCCTCAATCCTGAGGAAGTGGATAATGCAGAAAAATTGACAATGCTTCAGCAGCCTGATATATTTCCTCCACCAGGAAAACAAAAAATAATGTCTCTTTGAAGAAAAGTATGCAGACAACAAAGTGTTAAAAATAGAGGAACTCCAACTTATCCCAAACCCAAAATGGAAGGTAATGAAATATACAGAAAGAGGAAGAAGGGAGGGTATAAATAATATCAGACACACCCTCCAACATGCTTATACACTGGGACAAGTTCACTGTTTTTATCATTCATTGCATGTTAATTACACTCTTCTGTAACTCTCATTACAAAATTCCTTAATTTATGATCCAGTGTGCGTCATTTCTTATCAGGCCTCATTTTATCATCTTGTCTATGTGGACAAGACAACACCCCGACTGAGCCTTATTTAAGGTAGATTTTTTTTAATCTTGTGTTACTGTTTACTGGAATTGCTGTGGTTATGTTCCCACCTTTTTATATATCTTTACTGCGGGTCAGGAGTGGCAGTGTTGTGATGAATACTGTAAATCATAAACCAAAGTCTAATTGGAGTAGATTGTAGGAACATGTTGCTGGGATGAGCAGCAATATCCAGACTGATCTTCCTTATGAGTATGACAATGACACTATGCCTGTGGTTTATTAAGATTTACCTGTGTCACTTTATAAGTCACATTTTTGTTCAGCTAAGTGAGTAATGATCACCAGACACACTTACCTCTCCTGAGGTACTAAGGAAAGATGATTATCCACCAGTCTGATCCACTTTGATACTTTTCCTGACTTTCTACACATTATAGGTCAACTCAACAAATTAGCATCATACTCCTGTTTGTAGCTGTGCTCAAGATATTGGCACACGCACCCTCAAGATGAATTGTCCCTTGACCCTCGTTAGGAATTATGAGCAAAGGAAAACTGAGCACCTCTATTTCCAATCAGGTGCATAGGAGACGTGCAGGGATGAGCAGAACACATAACTCCCGCACACGTGATTTTAATGCTGCAACGTTTTGGTAACTAGACCTTCATCAGGCAAACCCCAAAGTTAAAATCATTATTTTTGAATGGAATTATGGACACCCACTCCAGCACCACCACCTCCCACCCACCTTTATCTCCATTTCAAATAAGCTCTGGCCATAAGCCTTGTGGTGACAAAAACGGACTTTCTAACAACCATCTCCAAATCCAGTGTTGTAGGCCCCTCTGTCTTAATAAAACAGAAATAAAAATAAAAACTCAGCCTCACTTTGGAGCATATTTCATCTAGTGTCATATGATACCAGTATCTTCACTCTAGAAGATTTTAAAAAAGACTGAGCCTGATACAGCAGGTTTTATTTGCTCACCTGCTTAATATTAGCTCCTCACCTTTGCCATGTTCAGCGTCACCTCTCACACATGGTGCTTCTTCACACTATTTTTTGACCAGGAATTACGCCATTGCCTTTCTGCTCCTCAAAACAAGAGTGTGGGGTTTTTTTAATGATAACAATACATTTATTTATCTGTATAACATATAGATCGATCGCCACTGCCTCCAAAAGCCCCTGAGTGCAGCCACTGTATGACAGCTGGATACTGTCAGTTCGGGCCTTGATGGGCTTCTTTGCCCGGGGCACCCCACAGTCTAGGATTGCGACTGACTGCTAGCATGCTTGGACCCCTGACTCCCCCCTCACTTTTATTTGCACTATCTATACTACAGTTTTCATTGCACTTTTAATTATTATCTCCTGGGTTAGTGCAACCTTAAGGAGCTTTTATTCTTTTAGCCTTATCTGTCACGACAGAGTTGATGTATTTATTTCACCCAGAAGTCCTAATTGTACAATCTTGTTATTCAAATCTGTGTTCTTGCTGTACTACATGGTTGTCTACTGTGTGTCTTGTTTGTATATGATGGTTGTATCTGCGATGCAGCTCTGTTGCACTATGTACCCGAAACAAATTTCCCGCTTGGGACAATAAATTTTATCTTACCTTATTAAAACCATGTGTATCCCCATTAAAAAGGCAGTTCTCTCTCTCCAGTGCAGGGAGTAAAACTGCTGACCATTTTACAATAAGTAGCAAGTTAAGGCTATATTCTTCTTACATCTGTTTGATAACAGAAAAAATATAATGAATGAAATTAAACAAATGCTTTCAAAATCCAAAGAACTTTCTGGAGTAAATACCTGTTTTGTTTGGAATGTACACAACATTTTTGTTCATTATTCAGGAGTCCAAGTGTGTTTCCATGTACCTCTATTCTAAAGACCCCATTTTAAACACCCAAAACGGAAAACAATACACTGTTAAATGTTTTCTCTCAGAGTAAAGAGGTGTGGATCCATGCTTTTGTTCTGAGGCAAATGTCTGATTATGAATGAATCCAGTGGGTAGAAGAGAAGATGATCCTTTGTGTGATGGCTTTTAATTAGGAGGGCAGGCTGAAAGGGAGGGGGGCTCATTAGGGAGGTACATGGATCTGTGCTCTCTGAAAAAGGCATCGGACCACTGATTGGTTCTGATGGGATGTTTGAGAAAAGTGGGTTTTGCTCAATGGAGGCAAAGAGACTGTTGTTGTTACCATGACAACAGAAGCACCCCCTTCAAACAAAAGAGCTCAACGACTCTGGTATGGATGGACGCTGGTGACCCAGTATGGCAGGATGCCATGTGTTACTGGTGACAGGGCTGGCCAGCCAATGATGGGCCGAGGAGTTTGCCTGGTCCTGTCTCTCATTACTACCCAGCCGTAATTAAACAGCCATAATGTTGCCATGTCTGAGAGCAAACAACAGGTGGATATTTTCAACTATTTCTCCTCAGTGCAACGCTTTTGTATGTTTTTTTAACAAACACACTCAGGGAGGAGGTTTAGTGCCGTGTTATTGGCTGTGCGTTTCTTGTTCCTGTTAATCATTTATATTTACAACTACAAGACGATAATTTCCAGGAGGAACAAGAGGCAAAGGTCTCATCTTGACATCAGTAAAGGAGAAGCTCCTCTTTGAATGTCGTCCGGTAAGTCTGACTGCTACATTTTACTTTAGATTTAGCTTTTTGAAGAGTTAGTGCAACACTTTTAGTAACCATATAGGATGATGAATGGTTTGTCAAATATACTGTATGTGTATTTAAAAGTGCTGATCATGAATAGATTGGAAACTCTGCTGCTTTCTGTAATCCGACACAGTAAAATATCTTGTACTGTAAAACTGAAGGGGACATTTATAGCCCATGCTTATCTTTTGATAGATACATTTTAAAATTGAACAATTCTCAGAAGCGTGGAGCCATCCATCCTCTGACGTTTCAGCATTAAAGCCAGTTTATTCTCATATTTATTATAAATTGGTTGTCACTCAGAACATCCAAACCTACCAAAAGAAACTGTGGAACTGGTGGCAAAATGATAAAAGAGATTAAGGGAGCCTTAATCATTCATACAAAGATTCATTAACACAAACTCTGGCTTCTCTCAATACCAAAAGGTGATAATTCCTTAATTAATTTAAGATTTACAAACTGAATTATCAATTTTAAATCCAGCCGAGAGGCATACTGTAAAATGTCCTACGTGTTGTTGGTCTGTCTGGTCTGTTTTACTCAAATGTTTTAAATATTCTACTGTACAAGTTCTTGCTTACATTGGAAAATAAGGTGTAAACTTATTTTCTAGTTTGATATCATTTCACCAGAGCAGGCAGTATATCCTCCAATGTCATCAAAATCAAAGAGGAAATCACACAGGGCAGAAAGCTGATGCTGTTCTGCTTTCTCAGTAATGAAACTTTCAACATGTTTATGACACTCCCCTCAGTGATGTCACAGTGGGTGATGGAAACACCTGCCGTGATATTGCTAATTTGGGTGCAGCTGTGTGCAATATGCTGTTAAATTTCAACCCACAGAAATCAGGGCAAGAGCTGTTTTCTGCCCTTTTGAGTGCACGTAGTTAGGTCATACATGTTACTTATGTTAAATGAGGAATAAAATGTTTAATGTCAATATCTTTTACCACAAGTTGTCTCGATAAGTGAGACAGATGAAATGAATGAATGAATGAAATGTCAGAATTTTATTAAAAACATCTCAGTCATCTTTTTTTGTCTTATTGGTAGGGCTGCGAGTTACAATTTTTTGCATTATTGATTGTTGCATTTAGTCTATAAGAAGCAGATAATATTAAAAAATGCCTTCAAATTGTTTTGTCCAACCAGAAGTCAAAAAACAAAGTTTTAAGAAGTTGGAACCCGAGTTGAGCGAGACATGATGTCGGCATGTTGGTCAGTGGGCTGACCCACAACTTCAGGCCTATTTCAGTTCACAGATATCTGTATATATGCGCAGAATCTGAAGGCAGTGGGACAACATTTTGGTATTTCTGGTTTTTGTTTGTAGTCACAGAAGTCCAATCACAATTGAGTGCGCTTTGGTTATATGCAGGTAGACAATTTGTGAGGCAAGCAAAATAGGCGGAACACAAGGGCCGAAAAGTAATCTTAGAGTCCATCAGTTGTCTGCTGTGGCGACTATTTAGCTTTTTATCACCTGATTCATAAACAGAATCTGTTTGTAGAGATAAGCCGAAATGTTGGTTTTTAGTCTCACTGTAAACAAACACTAGCACATAGAAGATGAAGTCTTGGCCGTGAACATGGTAAATATTCTAGAGTGCTTCAGGGATGATGTTTTTCTGTAGGCTGACGCAGAAGTTACTATCGGCCTGCTTCAATCGTCAAAAGGCCTCTGGGATTTTTCCATTGGATTTTGGATTATTGCTGAAAATAAGATCTGTGACAAACAAATGTTGATGATACCTACATGTTTGTTCAGCAAGCTAATCTTCACTAATGAACTCCATTTTCCATGACTATTAAAGCCTAAACGCAATCAGCAGGAGTAAAATGCTAATGTTAGGCTGTAAACAAATGACACTATGGTCACATGACTTAATTTCAACACATGATAACAAGACTGTAAAGCTGTGTTGGGTGCGGCTCGGCGCGACAATGTTCAGTAGTCTTATTTAGCCACTCGTTAGCAACCGCCTCTTTTAAGGCACATAGAAACTTTAACATTAATGAGTGGGGTTTTTACTGATGGATTTTTGTCTTTTAAGCTTGAATTAACCGCAGACCTTATTTCAGGCATTTAACCAAAAACACAAAAACGATTTACTTTGAGATTAGGGAACCATGAGTGGTAGAATTTTAACTCATGTGTGGGTTTTACAGTAGGTCTCATTCCTGAGGCACTCGATTCCTGCTTAACATGATTTTAGCATGCAGATGTTAGGATTTAACTCAAAGCAACACTGTGCAACTTCACAGAAGTACTAGCATGGCAGTAGACTGATATTACTCTTATTATATTGTCATGGCTAGTAAAATAGTTGACAACTTATCTTCTGGTAATTGACTAGTTTTATCAGCTCTACTGATCAGATTGTTCCTTCTTTTCATTTGCAGACATGAGGGGGATCACAGGAAGTATGTTCCTGTTGTGCCTTATTAGCTTAACTAATGGTGAGTATTCAGTTACTTTTATGGTCATTTTGTAATTATGTCTTTACATTAACACTTAACATTCAGCTTACACTGTGTGTTTTCTACAGCAAATACCAGTCCTACAATCAACGGTTTGGTTCACCATGTGTGTGAAGACACCCCCATAGGTATATACAGTCTGTGTGTGTGAAACTGTTTTTGTTTCATTTTTGTGACTTTATATTCAAACAAATACTGCCCATGTTTATATATGTTCATCTGATGTTGTTGTCACAGGTGCCTATGCGTTTAGTATAAACGCAACAGATGCAGACAACGACCGGCTGACTTATGCACTCACTGAGCCCAATGCCGCATATTTCGCAGTAAACAGTGCCACTGGAGATGTGTCAGTCAAAAGGGAACTAGACAGAGAGGTATGGTGCCTTGGAAGTAGAGCCTTTAGTATTTAAAAGTTTCATCTTGATTCTGTATGTGTTTTTCCAATTTATCAATATGTTTTCAATTTTTTTTATTCTAGGCCTCTAATGTAATGCCGCTTGGAGTTACTGTCTCTGATGGTCTCAATAGTGTAAGTGGCATTTTATTTAGTGTTGAGTAATCCAAATGTATTAAAAAATGAAATAAAATAAAATAAAAAGAAATAAAATTAAAATGATTGGCCAATCTCATTCAGGGCGCCCTATTTAAACTGCTTTAGCAGTTTAAATAGGGCGTAGGCAGGTTAAACTGCGTAGGCAGGCTAAACTGCTTTAGCCTGCCTACTGTTGCTGCTTCCTCTGCAAGCCTCTTTGCAGCCCGCTTCCACTCCAGCTCTTCCTTTCATATGCTATATCTGACTTATCAACGTCATTTCTGACATTGACACTGTTGCTGGATCTGTTCTGTACCCAGGGGGTCTTTGCTGCTTCCGTGTAGGCACATGGAAGGGCAGGGAGGTTTGCTCTCTGTGCCTTAGGCTTTCCTCGCATATGCATGGAAGGCAGAAACTCTAACAACAGAAAGCCAGGCAGTCACACCAAAACTAGGGCAGAGTGAGGATAATAGTAAAATAAAATTTAAAAAAATATAAAGATGACATCACATAAAAACGGGTCTATAAAGATGGGTTTTAAAATAAGCCACTGATTCTGCGAGCCTTATCTCCTCTGGCAGATCGTTCCACAGTGGAGGAGCACTGATGGGAAAAGCATGATCACCTTTAGACGCTTAGTTGCTGGGCACCTCCAATAAACCAGCAGCAGATGATCACAGTGTTCTTGGAGGCAAATAGTTGATAAGGGTGTTAGCAATGTAGCTCAGTCCTAGCCCATGTAAGGCTTTGTTTACAAGGAGGAGGACCTTAAAATCAATTCTAAATGTAACAGTAAGTCAGTGCAGAGCAGCCAAGACTAGCCTGATGTGCTCTCTCCTCTTGGTTCTGGTTAACAGTCGAGTTGCAGAGTTTTTTTGAATGAGCTGAAGTCTCTCAGTGGTGTTTTTTGGGAGGCCAGTAAAAAAAGTGCATCATAGTAGTAATGCAATGGGAAGTTTGTTGCCTTATTCACTTGACTTTATTTTTTAAAAAGTTTAAAAACGTCTCACACATCTCTTGTGAGGTATCAGTAAAATAATGTCTGGAGGTACTGACCGAGTCTATTACCTAGAATAAAATTCTGGGGTTGCAGTGATTTGCTAAAATTAAATTATAAAACAAAGATGCTCTTGCTTTTCTGTGTGCCTTTTGATATTTTTTCATTATGTCTCTCCAGATGTCATAAAATACATGTAGACATTTTATTTCATTTTCACTCCATTCTCCTACATTCTCCAAATGTAATTCATTCAATATCAGTTTGTTAGTCATATTAAAAGAGTACACCATGCACTGTCTTTCAGATAAGCAGAACCTTAAATATAATATTAAACGATACCAACGACAGCAAACCCATTTTCCTGCAAGCGGCATATGATGCTTCGGTCCAAGAAGTAAGTCCAACATAAATATGTTAAGAATAATTTTAACCTATTTGTTTATCGACTTCTCTACACCAGCATCTGCTGCCAATCCATCATGATGTCAAATTTTCTTACACTGTTATTAATGCTGAGAGACATTTGTGTGTGTTTTTTATTCTGTCTGTTTTTATCTCCATCCAATTCATCAGAATGCCACAGTAGGTACATCTCTGTTTAGGGTGCAGGCAACAGATGCAGACACTTCAAGTGCTGGTGTTGTTAAATACAGCATTGATGAAGTAAGCTTCCTCTGTAAATCATGTAATTGATTAGTGTCATAATGTGATCTTCCTTTAACTTTACTGAAGTATAATTTACACTGTATTTTCTAGGTCACTCCAAATGATGGCTTCAGTCTTTTCAGCATCTCAGCCACAACTGGGGAAGTCAGATTAAGTGGACGTCTGAATTTTACTGCGCTGAGCACTTTCTATCGGCTGAAGATTAACGCAACTGTAAGTACTACGCAGTAACGAAGCAAGGAAATACACGTCTTGTGTCTTGCAAATATGAGACTGGTGTCGATCTTCTTTAGCATGTTTCCCAAAATGTCAGAATAGTCCTTGATACGGGACGGTTCATTCAAAGTCCCCCTCCAGGCACGTTTCAAAGTATGTCAGAATACTCTGCTATGGTTAATAAACTCTGAAAAGGGGCTGGAGGCAGATCTACTCTTTGTCCCTCATTGAGAATGTCTGGATCCACGTCGCCCACCACTGCTACTTGCAGTGGGTTTCGCTTTTTCTTTGTCCATTGCTGGCACAGCGCTAAAACAAAGTGTGGAGACAGGTCTGGCTATGTGAGACTAGCGATAGGAGAGATACATGTTTGAGCCTCAGTCAGACCTGGACTCAGCTGAGGAGTCTGTCGTGCACCAAAGTTGGTGACTAGCATCATCTGCTATGATGTTACAGTCATTACAGTTTAAATAAAAAATAAAAAAACTAAACACCATATTCGCTGTCAAAACTTTTACGACGCCAACGCAAAATCTGATTTGACAAGTCTGCAAGTTTGCCTGGTCTAAATTTGAATCTCAGATTTTAGGGGAGTACACGGACATCACTCATCATCCCATGTGAAAACACCTCTCCAGTGACAAATTTTGCACACATACAAATCAGTTTAGTAAAGGTACTTGAACAGGCCAAAAAAAACAACAACTTTGATGTCATTATTCATTCTGTCTATACTCAGTGGTTATATTACTACATGTCTTTTTTTATTTTGAAATTTCACTTTACTAGTCTATAATTATGTAAAATATTTCTAGTACAAGCAGAAAATCTCTATTACTTAGGCCTTACTATAACCTACTTCTACTTTTTTTTTCCTAATTTCAACATCCCTGTGTGTCCCGTAACAGGATGGTGGAGGCCAGTGTTATTTTACTGACACCAAATTCCACTCAAGCACTGTTTTTTCCATCATTACGGTTGTGGATGTGCCAGACCTTGACCCACTGTTCATTGGTATTCCCTACATCGGGAGAGTTGAAGAGAATTCTCGACCGGTGAGTGCTGATTTATTTTATTCAGAGTGCTGCATTGGAAAAAACGTGCTTAACTGGACTGATTTTAATTTTTAAAGAGCAAATGAAGAGGAAATTAAGGTTTTACCATCTACTATATGTCATCCAGTGCATTCCAGCATTCAGTTATGACACATTTTCACATTTCTTTGCTTGACGTCTGCTTTTAATTCTCATGTACATGTAGCTATGTGTCCCTGTGTGAGCCCAGGCTTAAATGAATAAGTTTGGTCATTTTGTTGGACAAAACTGCTGCAAATCATTGTGTGATACAAATCCACAGGCAGTACACCTGCTTTTAAGTTGTTTGTAAATGAAGAGACTTTTTTTCTTCGCCAGGGCCTGTCTGTGTTTACAGTGACTGCCATAGACCAGGACTTAGAAGTCAATGATGATATCATCTATACCATTGAAGGTGAGCTTCATCAACTCAGTGAAAACTATTTGTGTTTGTCACTGAATGAGTGAAACATGTTTTTGATTTTTCCACATTGTTTGACAGATTCCACAGCAGAGGGCTTGTTTACAATCTCTCCAACTGATGGCATCATATCTGTGTTGTCAAACATTGACAGAGAAGCTATCGGTGACAGTGTTACCCTGACTGTAAAGGTACAGTTCATTTTTTAAGTAATACATCAGTTTTGGTCCATAAATAATGTTTGTTCTGAAAGATTTTCATTCTTTAGTTAAAAAAAAAGTTATTACCATGATTTAAAGGAATACTTTAGCGAGCAAGTGATTAGCTTACCTTAGCATACTGGAAGCATGTGAGAACAGCTGGCCTGGCTCTATCCAAGGTTAAAAAAAAATCCACCTACCACAAATTTCTGCTGGTTATCTAGAAATCTCACAGTGTCAAGATTCCTGTACCCAGTGAACCTGGCCAAGTCAGTGTTCCAGCATGTAACTCCCAGTGGAAGGGCAGGGAGGTCCTAGAGCTGAGCCATACCACCAAATATTAAATTGTAAATGGAAAAGAAGTTTTCTTTGACTAAAGTGGTCCTGACTGGACTTGAGCATAGCATTAGTTCAGGAAGGCCATGGTATCAAGCTCAGCTCACATCCCAGCTCCATCAGCTGATTGATAGAGGGGAGTCAGCTGATGGATCACATGATTGGCTAATCTCATTCAGGGCGCCCTATTTAAACTGCTTTAGCCTGCCTACAGTTGCTGCTTCCTCTGCAAGCCTCTTTGCAGCCCACTTCTACCCCAGCTCTTCCTTTTTCTATGCTGTACCTGACTTATCAATGTCATTTCTGACATTGACATTGTTGCTGGCTCTGTTCTGTACCCAGAGGGTCTTTGCTGCTGCTCTCTCCGCCTTAGGCTACCATGTAGGCGCATGGAAGGGCAGGGTGGTTTGCTCTCTCTGCCTTAGGCTTTCCTCGCATGCTCATGGAGGGCAGAGAGGTGTCCTCTCTCTGCCTTCGGCTTTCCACGTAGGCACATGGAAGGACAGAGAGGTCCCAGAACAGAGCCATACTGCCAAATATCGAGTTACAAATGGAAATAAACTTGTCTTTGACTAAAGTGGCTCTGGCTGAAATAGTCGTTTTGCATTTCTGTTTGTGCACAAATTACACAAACAAGATGTAACCTGTTAATAAGCTAGTTGGAGATGCTGGTAGGCTGATATTGTCATTCAACTCTCTTACATGTTAGAAATCAGTTTTGCCAATCCTCTAATTGGTCTTTGAGTCTATTCAGTTCTAAAGAGAGAGGGGGGTGGAAGGTGGACTATTGCACGCAATGGTTCTCTAAGTTATTAATAACTCAAACACCACTGGTGAGGCTGCATCACTAGATGCAAAGCAAGTGCTATACTACATTCACCAGCTGTGGATAACCATCTGCAATACGTCTCACCTGTTCCTTTTCCTCACTGGACAGCCATCTTTGCCTGAAGTGGGGGTCAATGCCTGAGCTGAAGACACTTGCTTAATTCGTGTCAGGCACTGGTTACCTCCTTTCAATGTCCTCCAAAAACAAATCAAAGCATTCGAATACTAATTTAGACGTCAATTTCCATGGTAACAATTGAAGCTGCAAAGCATTCAGATCAGCCCTAGTAGAAATGTTTCGTGAAATAAGAGTTTTGGAGAACACCTTTAGGAGACAGGAGGGACAGCCTTCTGCTGTGTGCTTCTCTTATTGAAAAGGAGTTGAGCACAAGGTCAAATGGAGGTTTCTTGGCAAAGAACCAAGGAAGTGAGACTTAGCGCAGGGGCAACGTCTTGATAAGACTTCATAGCTTCATCGTCCCTCCTCTGGTTCCTGTAATGAGAGGTGAGGGAGCAGTCAAGGGTTTTCTGAGGGAGGGTTGTGAAAACGAGGTCAGATACACCTGTAAAGGTACATAGAAACAGGAAATTAAACAGGCCTGACCTTTGTTCCTGAATATAACCTACAATAATGTAATTTATGTTTGAAACACCAAACCAAAGAAGGAGGCATGCTGCAGTTTGTGAAATATAATTAAGCATTAAGCCACAAGAAGCTGTGTTTTACATGCAAGGTAGCTTAAGTGGCACTGTTAACTTACCATAGATCATTGTGTAGTTTGTCTGCTTTGGGTGGAGATAAAAGGCTGGTGGATTTGCCGGCAACGACAGTAATTTCTCCATCAACATGACATGACAGTGGTTTCCCTGGCTGCTCGAGCATAAATCCCTGTAGGTTCTGTTTGTTTCTTTTCGGCATCTTCGTGTTTTTTGTGCATTCATTGTACTTCTGACTCATACTTCTCTCGTCCTGGGGGATGATAAATGGTACAGCAGTTAATTGGTGGTTGCCCTCTTTAGCTTTGTGTCCCATATGACAACAGGTGACTAATTGGCACAGTAATACTAAAATTGTAATGTGGTCACATTTGTGTGTTTATAGAGTGTTTTATAAATGCCTCAAACGTGACTCAGTCAATCATAATAAAATCTGGAATGCTCTATATTATAACCAAAAATAAATGTTTTGAGTCGTGAGATCTTATTTGATTAAGAACTTTTATTTTGGTAATGCTGTAACTGTGGAATTGTGATATTTTGTTCTATTTCAGGCTACTGAGGTTAATAAAAACATCCACGGGATCCATGCCAGCACCACAGCAGATGTACAGATCAGCATCATCGACGTCAATGACAACCCGCCGGAGTTTTACATGTGTGGACACTCCTGTGTAAATGAGAGTCACTTCACAGGAGAGGTCATTGAGCACTTGAGCTCTGTTTCCTTCAACATGACTGTCAAAGATCTGGATAAGGTGAGAAAAAGAATCACAAAAAAAAGACGACATCCTTCGACAAAAAGATGCAGGTTTCCTGGATAAGGAGTGCATCAATGATCAAGTATGAATCTTCTTTTTTGGCTTTTCACAGATTTCCAAAACTAAACTAACCCTGGAGGGGGAAGACAAGGACGTGTTTTCCGTAGAACCCACAACCACCATGTCAACCAGCATCGTTCAGCTTCTGGTCAAGCAGCCCCAAAAACTGGATTATGAAGTGACACAGCAAATGGTTCTACAAGTAAGAAAAATCAGAAACTGCTTAGGAGTCTGTGAATATGATTAGTAACATCTTTCATCTTTTGGTCATCAATGTGATTCTCTTCTTAACCAGTCTGAGGTGTTCCTTATGCTCGTGTTTTGCTGCAGATCATTGCCATAGATGAAGATGAACCCACCCTCCGCTCCACTGCTACAGTTACTATTAACATCAAGGACGCTAATGACAACAGCCCCAAGTTTCCACAGGACACATATAAGTTGACGGTGCCTGAGCACTCTCCTGTTGGGACAATATTGGCCAACATTACTGTAAGTCCTTTACTATCTCGATTCTTACTCAGTTTGAGTATACATGTAAGACACATCTGAATAGCACTCATAGGGGCACACGTTGTTTTTTTGTCTCCCAGGCAGAGGATCCTGACACAATGGATCAAGGCAACATCACCTACAGACTTCTTCCAGACAGCATGTATGCCAAACCACTTAATTTGCTTATTTGAATGTCCCCACTGTCACTGTGCACCTTGTGCTGTCATGCTAACGAGACAACACCATTGAACTGCCTGTATCTGTGTTTCAGCCTACTGTATTTTGACGTGGAAGAATATACAGGCACGGTTTACGTGAAGAATGCTAGTCTGGTGGATCGTGAGGTCAGATCTCTGTATTCGGCCACTCTGCAGGCCAGAGACACAGAGGGCAAGCCAGGGTCAACAGTGCTGGAGATCACTTTGACTGACATCAACGACCAACCCCCAGTCATCAACAGAGAGTATTACAGGGAGTTTGTTAAAGAGGGTGAAGACCTTAAAGTTACAATTGAGGTAATTGTGGGTTTGAAAAATAAGAGAACAGTAAATATTTCCATCTCATAGGTGTTGATGCTATTTACAACAGGAATTTCTGATTCATTTAAAGGTACTGTATGCGACATTCAGAGCATTATTATAGCAGCAAACCAAGATGTGCTATGTAAAGACCAAGTGCGAAGTCACAGTACTTTGGTGTGTGTTGTAATCCAAGCTTCTCTGTTTTTTGTTGTGATAGACAGTCAGCATGTGAGTTCCTGTGTGTGTATCCCGCAACAATCGCGGCTGCTTTGCACTGCACTCATATGACGGTTACAGCTAATAACGCATCCATGGTGATGGAACAGCGTTGTTGCATAAGCGTAAAGCTCAGCTTTCGGTTCTCCACCACGTTAACACCATTAGCACTGTTGCCGTTGTTAGCATTGTTTGCACTGGTAGCACTATCAGCCACTAGCACCGTTAGCTGCTAGTCAGCGGCTCAGCCATCTTCATGTCGAGAGCTGTGTTTAGACAATCCCGGCTCAGAATCTGACTTGTATGCACTGCATGTCACTTATATCTCCTTTAAAGTGTTGTATCAATGAAGAAATAAACCTAAATCCCATAGATTTTGTGTTAATGGAAAATGAAAACTAAGATGTTAAACGCTAGGAATGGAGGATGTGGACTTCTTTTTTTTTCTTTAGTCTGAGGCTGTTAATCATATTTAGGCTATAGCCCCAAATTTATAATTAAGAGATGTCTTTAAAAAGCATTTAACCACTGTAGCACTTTACACTATAAAATTTTCAATCTCATGATGGAAGGTTTAAAAAAAAAAAATCAAAGATCTAAACTGACACAGAAGAACCAAAGACAGGCAAACTTCACCGCCAACAGTTTGGTTGAAGATTTGGTTGTTATGTTCTCAGCAGCTAGTGTAGCCTCCAGCCTGCAGCAGAGATCAGGAGCAGGCTACAGAAGTCTGGTAACCTCACCTCATTCTAACTCCACATCCTATAGTTTTTTCATTTTCAAAATGTAGTCACCAGCCCCAGCCAACGCTGGCTCAGGTTCCATCACTAGAGTCAATGTACTAGATTTTGTGCAGCTCTTTTTGGAGCCAGAGGGTTCCAGAAGAGCCTGTATACAACTTTTTTTTTTTTTTTTTTTTAAATGCAGTGGTACACCCCAGAACCTGGGAACAGACTTACTGTATGTGTGTAAGATTAAAGCTACAGCACAAAACAATATTTTAGACAACAGCATTCTTCCAATGTAGTGAATACAGTTGAGAGGGTCCTCTCCTGCTTCAACATGACATCGCACGTATTGGCAATGTACTGTAGTGTACTTGCAATATTAATGATCATTTGTATTTTAACTACTAACACTGTGCTACCTTGAATTCATGAAGAAAACGTTTCACATGCCACACGTGAATGAAGAATCCAAATACAGAGAAAATTCTTGATGAATTCAAGTAAAAAGGGTGCCCATTTAACAACAGTAAAACTATATCAAAATTTCCTTCACAAACACAACTCGAGCAGTACAAACCATGTCTCATTTATCTTGCCGTATGCTCAGTACTTCCCCAAACCATTTTGGCTAAAACCTTGTGATTTAAAACTCTTCTGCATAAATAGTCTCAAGCATGGGTTAGTATTGCACCTGGGGAAGCACATGCGTTTGATTTCCACTCATATATTCCACTAAAATCCCGCCTCCCAGATTGGGAAGCAACAGGAGTGGGTGAGTCTCAGCAGAACTCCTCCTAGTTTTGCTGTTGTTAAACATGGCCCCAATTACTTCAATTCATAAAGAATTTTCTTGTTCTCTTGGTTTATTTTTCTTCATGAATTCAAGGTAACATGGTGTGAGTAGTTTATATATAACTGATCATTTAGTAAGAAGTGTAGTTTCTTAATCATTTCTCTGATGTTTCTCATTTGAACAGGCTACTGATGCAGATGATGCTGATTCAGTAAACAGCCAAATCGTGTATGCAATCGAACCAAGCAGGTTCAGTGATAACTTCACCATCGACCCTAACACCAATGTGTTAAGAAACGTAGGTGTGCTTGATCGTGAGGCCCTGGACCCAGAGCTGGGCGGTATAATCGAGGTCAATGTGACAGCTACTGACAAGGGTACTCCCCCATTGAGCGACGTGGTCACAGTTATCATCAATATAGAGGTATGTCTTCAGCAGTTTGTACCAAAGTATTGGTGCTGTGTTGCTTCTGAAGCTGTCACTCCTGGTGAGGATGACAACTGTTAATGTTTTCTTTTGATGCATTCCAGGATATCAATGACAACACACCACAGTTCAAAGCCTCCTCTTACAATTTTTCCGTCAAAGAAGGAGATAAAGGTCGGTATATGACTTTGCAAAGTGCCTTCAAGTGTTCATAAGTGTGAGGCTGGATTTTAACCATATTTTTCCATCCAATCAGGTGCCTTTGTGGGTTGTGTTCATGCTGTGGATTTGGACCAAACGAAGGAATTTAACCGCATTTCTTTCAGTATCATTGAAGGAAGCTTTGGTAGCTTCATCATTCGCACCTTTGCAGATGAGCGGGGTTACAGTGGAAACATCACTGTGGACCCTGACATTGAGCTGGACTACGAGAGTGCCCACAAGCATTACAAACTGCGGGTAGAGGCAGCAGATATGGATCAGAATAAAGCTGTGGTGACAGCGGATGTCCACATCATTGACGTGAATGATGAGAGGCCAGAGTTCTTGCCAGTAGGCCCTGTGGAAGTGGATGAGAACACCACCATCAGTGGGGCTGTTGGCAACTTCACAGCAGTGGACAAAGATGGAAACCACTCACTGGTCTATGAGCTGGTATCCATGAAATGCAGATGTGAAGGCTCTTGGACACCTTGCAGCTGGTTTATCCTGGATCCAACGGGGGATGTCAGAGTCAACCCTGAGCACACAGTGGATTATGAACAATGTGACGAGGTGGAGATAGAAGCTCAGGTGGTCGACGAATACACAGAGAAAGGAGAAAACAACAGTGTCAAAACAGGTCAGCACTGTGAAGTTATTCAGATAACAAAAGCGTAACATCTCCAAGTAAAAGCATGGAATCATAGGTCAGGCACAGACCTACAAACACACTTTTCACATCACTTAATTTCTTTTTTTTTCCTTTTCTGAATATTTTCAGCAAAAATGGAGATTGACATTAAAGACATCAACGACAACACTCCTGAATTCATTTTGTCAGATCTGGTATTCGGTGAGTGAATCAGTTTTATCTAAAGAAGAATTTTTTGGCTAGTGACCCCTTAAACTAAGATCCATGCTGTCACACTTAACAAGAAATATTCAGCAAAAGTCATATAAATAAATAAAGTTACTCTTTTTCTTTACAACAAATGTGAAATATGCAACATATGGTTTACTGATAGTTTACTCCTGTTTTTTTCTGTTTGCATTGTAGTTGTGGTGTCAGAAAAAACAAGTAAGGGGACAACAGTTGCAAGAGTCACTGTGAGTATGAATGAAAAACCAATAACTTACCAGGATTCCAGCTTGTTAATGAGACATGGGACATGATGTCCAGACATTCATGCTTGTGTCTCTTGCTGCTTTCAGGCTACAGACCGTGACTCTGGACTAAATAGGCAGATTAAGTTCCAAGTAACAGCAGTCCAATTTCAAGAAACCAACAAAGACCCAACCAACAAGAAGTTGCTGTTCAAAGCTGAAACCACAAATGACGGTGACGTTTATAAAGGAATTATTCAGTAAGTACAAAGTCATTCATCAGCATTATACTGCTATATCTCATTCTACTCTGAATATGTGCTTTGGTGTTTACTGCTGCACTCATTTTCGCTTTCTGACCTGGACCGGAGCCTCTCTTCAAAGTGACTGTTAGTATTTCTTGCTGGAAAGTCAGTCAAAGACTACAAAGAGATACAAAACCACAACAAAAAAAACTAATCATAACGACTACAAAAAGGAGCAAAATAACCACATAAAGATGTAGAAACACTTTAAAGATTCACAACATGACCTAAAAAAGAGACACAACTACAAATAGAGACATGGTGATAACAGAGAGACACAAAAGGACTACAAATGACTACAAAGAGACATAAAAACTACAAAGAAAATCAAACAATTACAAATAGACTCAAAACTACTAAAAAGACACATAACAACTACTAAGAGAATCAAAGACTACAAAGAGGTGTAAAACTACAACAAAGAGATGCAGAACAACTACAAAGATACATAAAATGTAAAAAGTTTACAAAAAGAGACACAAAACATCAATAGAGAAACAAATCAACTAGAAAAATAAACAGTGAGAGGGACACAAAATGGCTACAAAAGGATTACTCCAAAGAGACACATTACAGCTACAAAGAGACTCAAAAGGGCTATAAAGAGGCTCAAAACAACCACAGAGAGACACAAAATGACCACAAGAGACACAAAACAACTACAAAGAATCAAAAAATGACCCCAAAAAGACACAAAAGTTTCTACCAAAAGACATGTAACAACTATTAAAGACTCAAACAACTACAGAGACTTGCAAAACAACTTAAGAGATGTAAAATGACCACAGAGGAATGCAGTGACTACAAAGATGCACAAAACAACTACAAAGAGTTGCAAAGTTGAAAGAAAGAGACATAAAACCTCAACAGAGAAGCAAAACAACTAAAAAGAGATAAAAAGATTACTACAGAGAGACTCAAAATGACTAAAAAAGAGGCTCAAAACCACCACAAAGAGACACAAAAGATTACTACAGAGACACACAACAACTATAAAGAGACTCAAAATAACTTGAAGCGGCTTCAACTACAAAGATGCACAAAATGACCTCAAAGAGACACAAAATACCTGATAGGAGATGCAAAGTTCAAAAAAAGAGACACAAAATGACTACAAAGAAAAAAAAAAAACAATTGTAGTAATAAACATTAATAGTGGAAAACAAAATAAAAATGACTGCCAAGTGTTGCAAAACTGCAATAAAGACACACAAAAAGACCACAATGGCAAAGAGACACAAAATAACTAGAAAGACAACTTCGAAGCCATCTACAATGAGATGGAAATTGACAAAAAAGAAGTAAAAATGACCATTCATGATTTCCCCCACTTTCCACAGAACTACCGAGGGGCTTGATAGGTCCCTGAAAGGGAAGTATTTAGTAACAGTGAATGCAACTGACACCGGTAACCTCTCAAACAGCACCATACTGGAGGTGAGTGACTGCAATCATTCAGCTAGGTTTCTGTTTCAATTTCAATTCAATTCAATTTTATTTATAAAGCCCAATATCACAAATCACAATTTGCCCCACAGGGCTTTACAGCATACGACATCCCTCTGTCCTTATGACCCTCGCATGTTTATGTTTATGAGCATTATACTGTCTGTGTTGTTAACACAGGATGCACAGTAAGACCTCAGCCTGTGTTAATACTTGTGTTGTTTTTATTGTTGCAGATTATCACAGTTGATGAATCATTTAAAGTGGAACTTGAATTCAGATCTTCCAAAGCCGAAGTCGAAGAAAATGAAATTAAAATCACAAAGTACGGTTCTGCTGTGTTTTAGTAAAATTTAAATTGGATGACAGTGAAGTGGAGAATGTTTCTATTTTTTAAGTTAACACATATCTATGTTTCTCATTGGGGACCTGGTGTTTTCTCTGATATCTACATTTCCAGTGCGCTTCAATTTGCCACCAAGGCCAAGGTTGAAATTACTGCAATCAGGGTGAACAGTGCTGAAACCGTAAGGCAAGTTACCTCATTACCTCTAAATCTAAATCACTGTATGTCAAAATAAATGCTACAGTCTGCGAGTAAAGATAAACTATTGGCTGGTGTGGACAGGCTCTCCAAAAAATTCTCAGCTTTTCATTTCCATGCACTGTTGTCCACTAGGTGGTGTCAGTGTCCCTGTAAACAATCACATTGCTGAGGATAAATTATTTACTGATGATTGTGAATGATAATTGCAGCTGCACCAGGGGATTTTAGATTAAGAACAGCTGAAATAGTTAATTTAGGTTCTTTATTTTAGGTGTGTAGTTGTAATTGTTGTATTCTTCTCTCAGGGCTGCAGGTCAGACTATCGTAGAGGCATATTTTGTCTACTTGAACGGGACTGCTCTCAGCTCGACTGAAGTGGAAAAGATCATCTCTGATCCTGAACACTCTTCTGTGCTCATAGGGCTCGGCCTCTCGGACATTGTGAGTATGAGCAGTTTCAGAGTTTTATTTTCTGAAAGGGTCTCTTTTCTGTGATGTTATACTTTTTCAACTGAGTTAAAGCAGCATCACAAGTTGTGAATTTTTTGAGCAGGTGTCCATAAATCTCCCGTTGCTGATGCTGCACAACGTTCCACTGTATTCAGTCCTTGAAAAGGAAATCATAGCAAACAGCACAAAATTACTGTTAACTGCAGCAGTTTTTGTTTTCAAATTGTTGTATCAAAGTTCCACATGTAGACATCACTGATCTCAATGAGGAAATCCGTTTCTTTGACAGATTGTTGCAAATGATTACAAATAAAACTATAACAGATTAAGCCTAATTGGAAGCTAAAATTTATGATAATTCCTTCAAATTTTGTCTCATAGTCATACATTCATTATTTCTGAGAGAAAACTAAGATGAAGATTAGTGTCATCGTCACAGAACAGCATCATCATTGTACTTTATTTGCTTCTGTGATTTGTTTAGCTGCACAAATAATCAGCAAGAACATCAAGAAGTGACGTCATAACTGAGATATAATCAAAGTGCTCATACACTAATTAAGATAAAACTACTGCTACTAACTACTACTTTTATTTTACTAACATTTTAGACAGGGAAAATGTATCTATATAGCACATTTCATACCCAAAGACAACCTAAAGTGCAAGTAAAAGCACAAGAAACAAATGCTAAGGAAAACTAACACATTTGATTAAAAACATTAAAAATTAATAAAAAGGTACAAAGGTAGGTCTTAAGTTTAGATTTTAAAGAAGTCAAATGTTCCACATTAGAGCAGCACAGAAGCTAAAAGCAGCTTCACCATGTCTAGTTTCGACTTCAGAAACAGCCAATAATCCAGAGCCACCTGACCTGACAGGTCTGCGAGGTTTGTACGAGGTCTGGAGATCTAAAAGTATCTTGGACCAAACTCATCGATGATTAATGGACCAGCAACAGAATTTCAAAGTTGACTCTGTGACAAACTGTTAGCCGCTGTAGCCATTGATTTTAATTCATAAATGAATGTGTCAGAACTATATTGTTGGATCTTACAACAAAGTGTAAATGAAGCCCTAATAGGTGCACAGATACAACAATATTCTGAAGATAGATTTCTTAACTTGTGTTTCAGGGGAAGACATCGGCGGTAGTAGAAGAAACAAACCCTGTGCAGTACGTTCTGCTGGGGATAGTGGCGGGCCTCGTCATCGTGCTGGCTGTTCTCACCACTTCATTGATGTGCACTCGCAGAAAGTAAAAAAAAGGAATATTCTGTAGTCAAAGTGACAATTAGAGAGAACAATTTTTTAAGATATTTTTCAAGGGATTTTTTGCCTTTAATCTATAGGACAGTTATTTAACCTGAAAGGGGAAGAGGGAGAGGGGATGACATGCAGCAAAGGGCCATGGGTTGGAGCTGAACCTGTGGCCACTGCGGCAAGGACAGAGCCGTTGTGCATGGGGTGGGCCGTGACTTGAAGCCGTTACATCAAAGCCAACAGACTCTACTGACAACAACAGTAATTTTACTTTGTAGAACACAGGAGTTGCTGGTCTGCCAAGAGCTTGATCAGTTAGTGTGTAGGGTAAAGGGTAAAGGGCAAATATTCAAATATAGCATATATTTAAACCAATATTGATTTTTCTAGGTGGCTAAATTCCTCTCTGCTCTGGCCCCGTCCACAGCAAGTCGGATCACCGTGTTTAACTGGATACTTTTAAACATTTAGTCAAGGCTAAAAATGACAATAAAAATCAACAAGTTTGCAAATTTTACACATCTCTACCTGGAAGTGATTGTTGTGGTTAGCGTGACATCACATTGATTCAGTCTACTGCTCCAGCTGCAGCAGCGAAACAGGCTGCAATGTGATCCCTACGGCCAACTGCGCACCTGTCAGTAGCAAGAAGTGCTTGTTTTTGCCACTGACAGGCTCCGATTATTATTATATGTGTCTGACAACATTAGGGACAGATCCTACAGAGAAATTAAATGTTTTTTTCTGTAGCTTTGACTGATCCGGTCTATTTGTTATTGAGTGTAACCAAGTCTTGCTCAAAGAGAAGCTCGTTCTGAAATCTCGCTGAATTTTCCAAATTGTCAAAATCAGCTAAATGTTCAGCTATTGCATTAAAAAATCTTTTAGATAATTCCAAGCTATACTTTCTGTACTTCAACACAAACAACTCCCGCCAGCACTCCTCTGTCCAACTCTCAGTTTCCACCGTTTTTCATTCAACAAGTCACCTCTAGTGAGATTTCAGAATGACTTCTCCTTGAGCAGGACTTGCTCACAATAACAAACAGACCAGCGAAAGCTGATTTCTCATTAGGGTCCTTTCTGTAATGTTCTACATTTATAATGAAATTTTAGCCTGTCAGTAGCAAAAACAAGTACTTTTAATTGACATAAATTGCACATTTTGGGATTACACTGCAGCTTGTTGTGTCAGCGATCTCTCCATATACTGGACGAATTTAAAAAAATGTTGTCTCCTTTACTCTCCTAGACGCAAAAACATTCCCTTTAAATAATAACCACAGTTAATCCCAGTAAAGCCAAGCACTGATCTAACAACATCCATGAGAGGTACTGTGCCTGTTTACTAATCGACTCACTTCACACCACAGCTACAGGAGGAAGCTGAAGGCGGCTAAAGCCATGAACTCTGCATCCATGGTGACTTCTGACAACCAGAAAAGTGGTCCTGTGGTGCCTGGGACCAACAAGTACACCATGGAGGGGTGAGGAGACAGCAGCATTAACAAGATAAATGAGTGAATAAGTGGCATGAAATATAACACGTGTTTGTGTTCCTGTGTATTTCATTACCCGCTAACAGGGCTAATCCTGTCCTCAACCTCAACATCGACACGACCATGGTCCTGGACATGGACGAGGAGAGCTCAGATGTGGACAAAGTCAGGTAAAGAAAACCTCTCCGTGACTACGGTCTCCACCATCTGTTGATAGCAGTGATTTGCTCGGTCACAAGGTGGTGGCTCACAGTGACACACGACCTCACTCTCCACTCTGCAGCCGTGCTGGTTAATAAACTGGGAATGTTTCCATGTGAACATTTTGTCACAGTGTGCTCATGACAGCATGTTGTGATTGGGAGCTGGCTTTCTGCTCCTGACGTTGGCATGAGACCTTTATTTAAATCAAACACACGCGCTTTATAAAATTATGAACTGTGCATATGGAGATAACTTTGATGACTTTTTACACCACAGCCTCAACTCCCTGGACTACAGCAGTGATGTGACCTTTTCTGAAAAGGATAGGCCCATGGTGAGTTTACATTTTAAACTCCATGTTCAGTTGTACTTATTACAATACGATCTAGTTTCAAAACTCCTCTGCTCCTCATTAGCAGATGATCCAGGAGGAGGAGGAGGAGGAGGAGAAAGACAGTGGGCCACCCGAGTACATCGAGCCTCTGGGTGCAGCACTTGCCCAGCGGGGCAAGAAGAAAGGCTCCGACAATCCTCGCGTGGGTTACGATAACCCCGCATTCAGCACTACAGACCTGTGATGGAAACAGTGACGCTGACAGAGGCCTCAGATGGACATTATGTTGCTTCTCTGTAATCAGGCTGACCAAATTACACTTCGATGGTGTTGAAGTCCTTGTGTCTTCACATAGCCTTCTGTTGTGACCATTAGTAATGTATCATTGACTCCATGCACAAGATTCAATCTAAGGTGATGAATTTGCTTTGTCTAAACATTCAGTTCAAGGGAAAACACAACAGAAAACCAAAATGAGAGACGTTACTCCACTATACACACACTATAAGTGTACCACATAGTATCTCAGTCTCATGGAATTGGGTTTGGTTATTAAATTGACTGTTTAGTTGTCCAACAGTCAAAGTAATAGTTTGACATTTGGGAAGATATGCTTATCAGGAGAGAAGATTGATGCCACTGACACATAAAGCTCCAGCCAGGAGACATTTACCTTAGCGTAGCTTTAAGACTGGAAGCAAAAAAAAAACAAAGAAAAACATCTAGCCTGACTTTGTTCAAAGCTTAAAGGAGCACTTCACTCCCAAAATGATTATTTGTATATCAGTTGCTCACCCTGTGTCACACTGAATTCCTGAGGAAAGCTTTGTTCTTCTCGCATGCCTCCACGGTGAACGAAAAATCCAAAAACAGAAAATTCATGATGAATTGAAGCATAGGGGTCCATGTTTAACAACATCAAAACTATATCAAAACATCCATTTAGAAACTGCCATACAAGTATACAGTATAATCCAAGTTCATTTATCCAGACGTTTGCTCAGTGCTTCCCAAACAGATGGCCCTTTCAGGCAGAGAATTAAACTAAAAGTGAAATTTATCCGACTCTGTGGACAAATGCAGTAATTTTCCTCGCTGAACATGGGAGCTGCTGGTCTTTCGATGCCTCAATCAATTAGTTAGTTTGTGTTATTGTGTGACAGTGTTCACTTCTCAGTTCAGTTCCTTGTCCGAAAGAGCCGTCTATTCGGGAAGTGCTAAGCATATGACTGGATTTATCAGACTTGGGTTATACTGCACGAGTTGTGTGAGAGTTTGTAAATGGATGTTTTGACATCTGTTGTTAAAGGTGGCCCCCATTAACTTAATTCTGTTTTTGGATTCTTTGTTCATCATGTTCACGTCACAAGTAAAACGTTTTCAACATGAATTCTATGTAACACGAGGTGAGTGACTGATACACAAGTGATGGTTTTGGGGGTGAAGCATTCTTTTCCTGTGTTAAGTCTAAGTACATAAGTAAGGTAACTGCCTGCTGGCTGTAGCTTCACATTTAGTGCAAAGACATAAGCATATTTCCCCAACGTCAAACTCTTCCTTTTAAAATGTCTTAAAACAAGTCTTATCTAGACCAATGGTTCCCAACTGGTCCATCAACAGGGTCCAGATTTCTCCTCAGTTATTAGTTCAAGGTCCACCCATTTTAAAATGTTCAGCGTCATGTTGTCGAACTAGTTTGCTGCCTGTTAAGTAGCTGTTTGTCATTCACTCATTCCACAGCAGGAAACAGCATTTCAAAATAAAAGCTCTGTGCCAGAAATTTCTTTACTTCAAAATAAAGTGTGTTTTTTTACAAACACATGTTCCCAGGTCACTTGCGGTCCATTCAGAACAGACTCATGACCGACTTTTGGACCAAGACCCACAGCTGGGAACCACTGATCTAGACAATAAAAGATTGGACAGAAGCAAAGGGAAAGCAAACAAAAACATTTGTTGCACAAGAGAATCACTTTATTTTTGTTAACATATTAAGCGACGGTTTAAAAACTGTTTGGTTTGCTTTGAAATAAATTGTATTATACGTTATGTCAACACACAATGTTAATTTTTCTTGCAGCTGATGCTACTAGAAAGAAAATCCAAAAACAAAAAAAGTGGAAAATATTGCATAATGTCGGTGTATGAATGAATTGCTTATTTATGACAGCATGTCCGCCAAAAGGCTTAACTTTGTGAGTGTTTAATTTGTCAGTGTTTGCTTTGGGTTTGAGATACTTGTTGCTGAAATAAAACCCCATGCAGTGTGACTTAGCGACTTCCTACAAGCAGCGGAATGCAAGGATTATTTCACTCTTTACTGACATCTAAATGAATGTATCACAAGTGCAATCTGTGAATAAAATCACTTTCTCCAAATGTGGATTCGATTGCACTTTCGTGAAGTTAACGTATGAACACCAACATCACTGACACTGTAACAGCCTCTGAATTAAAACACACTTAAAATAAGCTTCATCACGTAATTTACAACTGAATCACTAATCATGGCATTAAAATACACTAAGTAGTAATGATTAAAAATACCCTCATATCAGGTGTCGATTGTCCTCGTCATCTGTACATTTTTATACTTTTCACAATACAAACAAGTCAAAATGTGGCAAATCTAAAAGCAGAGTATAAGACGTACAAAAGCCTGCACTAGTGGTAGGAACTCCTCTCACACAGATCAATTCACCATTACGATCAACTCTAACTTCCGTACTCTGGAAACAAAATGAACCTCAGGTTGTAGTGACTGACCATGAGGCCATAAATCACAATCAAAAACTGTGAGTCACTCTACTATCATCGTGTCTCTCCACTGAAGCCTGTAAGCGACCAGGAGAAGGGCTGGCATGGCTTCGTATTTTCTGAGGTGCATTAGAAAAAAGTATCAACAGCGACATGACTCAGCGGACAACTGAATGGTCTGAGTGAAAAACATTAAAGGAGAAGAGCTAAAGATGGCATTGATATATCACCCTCATTTTCCAAATATGGAAATATGGAAGTCCAAGAAAAAGAAGCAAAAAAAGGAAACTCCGTCTAGTATGGCTGGTTCTCGATGCTCTGTGATAGAAAGTTAAATGCTTTTGTGCTTTTCCTGTCCCATGTGAGGAGCTGATTTTCTTCTCACACTTTCACGACAATGTCACGTTGAAGTAAATCAGTGTATCACAGACACGTATATCCTGTGATTTCTTACACCACGGGTTTTTTTCTTCCTCCAATCAGCTGTTGTTTTCTCAACAGGACTCTTGTGTCACTCTGCGGTGTGAGCTTTGGAGCAACAATGTGGCTGCTGCATGTTCTCCATCAGCTGACGGAAGGGGTTTCTTCTGCGTCGGCTCACCTCCCCATCCCGGTCTCCCCTCTTTCCCGCCCGGCCCTTACCCGAGCCTGAACCAGAGCCCGAACCCCCCTGGATGGACTCTGATGAGAGGGGCTTGGCTGAGGGGTTGAGCGGCGGAGGTGGAGGCATGGAGGGCTGCTTCTGCTTCTTCACCTGTTTCTCCAGGTGTTTCTGGATGGCTGAGCCCAGCACAGCCACCTCCACCACTGCCCCGTACACCTCCCACGTCATTCCCTTTTCATCCCAGCTGACCTCCTGCACCGGCTCCTCACATTTCTCCTTGCAATTTACTGCCTCCTTTGTGTCCTCTTCAGCTGCTTCCACCTTTTTCTCTTCGGTTTCTTTCTCCTCCTCTTTGTCCTCCACCACCTGCTCCTTTGTACCCTCTTCCTCCTCCTCCTCCTCCTCCACTATCTTCTCCTCTATGCTTGCATCGTTCTTGATGTCAGGAAAAGTCGTGACGGTGGGTGTTCTTGGGGTCATAGGTGCTGTGGCGACAGAGCGAAACTCCACCTGCTGACCCACCTGCAGCTCAGCATCTTTAGTCTCTGTGCCTACACCTTCGCATCTCCCCAAAGAGCTGGGGAAGTAGAAGGCGTGGTCCCCCTCAGGAGGGGTCATGGGGCTGGTAGCCGCAGACTGACACTGCACCACCTCCAGGCTCACCTGGGTGCGGATGTTGTGGCAGCCGAAGGGAGCTGGAGATTCAGGGACAGGAGGCTTTGTCACGTCTCTCAACTCACGTGCACCTTCATTTTCTTTCTCTTCTGAATTTGCAGACTTAACGTCTGTTTTTGGTTCATCACATGTGGACACAGAGGATTCTACGGTTTCATTTTGTGGCAGGTTTGTGTTTGAGGTGTCCTGTACATCAGGGGCAGCAGGTTCTGTGAAGACATTTTCCTTTCCATCCTCCTTCTTTACATCATTGTCTTTCTCTCCGGGTTCCTCATATTCATCTATTTTGACCATCTCTGGCTCGATGGTAAAAAGAGATGACTCAGCCTTCTCTTCCTCTTCCTCATCATTGTTGCTATAGTGGGTCACCAGGATTGTAATGTCTTGATCCATACTGCCCATCCTCTGCTGCTTACTCAGCTGATTACTATCCTCCAGAGTTACTTGAGAAACTATTAACCCGGCAGCAGGGCAGCTGGTGGAGCTCTCTGGAGATGTATTCGAACTGAGGCCCTCGCTCGGCTCCTTTGATGTGGCAAATTTCAAAGCTCCAGCTTTCTCTGACTCTTCCAGACTTTGTGTTGCGGGGGAACTCTCCTGTTGGCCACTCTCCCCATGCTCCTCACTCTTTTTCACTTTCTCCTCCTTCTGCACCGTCTCCCTCCCGATGAGCACTGGGAAAGCCGTGGTCGAGGGCGTCTTTGGGGTCATGGGGGATGTGGCCACAGAGCAGAACTCCACCTGCTGACCCACCTGTAGCTCAGCATCTTTAGTGTCAGCGCCCACAGCTCCAGACTTCCCAAAAGAGCTTGGGAAGAAGAAGGAATTGCCACCCTCAGGGGGCGTCATGGGGCTGGTGGCCGCCGAGTGACACTGGACCACCTCCAGGCTGACCTGTGTGTGCATGTGTTGCTGGCCGGCAGGAGCTGGGGTTCGTGGGTCTGAGGGGCCTGGGGTTGCTGGCACAGGCACATATATATTTTCAATGTCTGCGTCTTTTTCTGTGGTTTTATCCTGAGACGTCTCCTCCTGAATTTCACCATCTCCATCCCCACCACTCAGGAGCTCATTAGAGAGTGTCGCGTCGTTGTGTGTGGCTGCTGTTGTTTCATCATCTTCAGGCTGTTGTGTCAGAGAAATTGCGTCAGTCTGTGTAGAGTCTTTTACACAACCGCCTCCTGAAAGCACTTGATCTTTAGATTTTGCATTCTCGTCTCCCTCTTCAACGTAGCTGGCATTCGTGTGATGTTTTGGCTGATAGTCCCCTTGTGTTGTTGACTCTTGACTCGTGTTTATCTGAGGTCCCTCGGGCTCAGCGCTGCCATCTGAGCCGCCTGGACGCTCTCCATCATCCGTCTTCTCACAAGGCTTGTGGTCCTCTCTGAGACCTCTCATCTCGTCTTTCAGACTTCCCATTTTGTCTTTGCATTTAAGTGGTGGAAGTACCTGCAGGGCACAACACAGCACTGACACACTGTGCAAATTGTAATCACTAACTATAAGAAGCTCCAGCATGTGCAGAGGATAAAACAAAGGTTTTTGTGATAAAAATATTCTATCATACGATGTCGATGTCAAGTATGCAAACACTGACATGTAACCAAGTTACATCATACATATGATGGAAATTATTCTCATGCTTATTTTGTATCGTAAAACACTGTCATCTGGGATATATACTATTATTAAACACATGCATTTTACATGTTATTTTTTATGTTGGATTCTTTTATCCAACATTTCACTGTTAGATTAGACATCAGATTGCATCTTTCTACCCTACAAATGTGCTCACATAGCTCATAATCAAGTTCTGTTTGTTCCATAATCTCATAAAAGCAAAGCCATGCACAGGAATCTAAAGAACTTGTCAAATCTTTTAACTATGAAAACAAACAGGATGAAACAAATTGCAGGAAAGCACGAGTAACAGACATACCTCAGCAGTCCAAGTCAGACTGAAGTCTTTCCATAACTCTCTCTCTCACATTTGGGTCAAGCACCGCAAAAATCTCACCGTCGATCGAGACCTACATCTGTCCGAATGTCTCCCCTGTTGATTGATAGTGATTGCAGCGGCTACAGGTTTGTCTCTAGAAGAATCTATCTTAGGCAATCCTCGCTCTTTAAAGCTGTGGCTGTGTCTATTGAAAAGCTTCACATTTTCCTGTTTCCCTGGAAACCACGGTCGGGCTCTGGCAGTGAGTGGTAATGTAATGACAAAATCTCTGTACAGCTCTCTAATCATCAGTAAATCATAGTAATTAACACCAGGTTCTCAAAGCAACACAATGGCAAAGTGTATGCAGAGATATAAGCCTGTGAATCAATGAAGTGGCTTTTGGGGGAGACTGTTTCATTTAGAGGAGGCAAAAATTGAAGATAAAAGCTTTCATGTCACTACAGATGATCAGTGTGAGCACTCCTGAAGGGAGGGTGAAGTATGCAGAAGAGGGATTTCTCTTCTTAATAATGAATTGCTGTTTTTAGATAAGACAGCAAGCTGCATGTCTGTGAGGGCCAAATTTGTTTGACCACTCTCAGTGTTAAGAAATCACTCATAGTAAAAAAAAAAAAAAAAAAAAAGCAGGCTGAAAAGATTAAAAAAAAAAAAAAAAAAAAGAAAACAAAAAAAGCCACTTCCTCTGAACCAAATTTGTGGAGGCAGATCATCACAGTCTTATCAGAGGACCAGAAAAGCAACAGTCTTGTGCAGGGAATATTTTAAATATTAGTAAATGTGAGTGTTCTGCTGCAACAGTGAGAGCACATGAAAGACAGCGGGGGATATCAGCTGAAGGAGCCTGGAGGAAGAGGAGCTGCGCCTCCCACACATGCACACACACTTGTAAACCACCATGTCTTTCAGACTCGTTCCTCCCCCCAACCTCTCCGCTTTGCGACAAGTATTTCTCCAGAACCTCTGTAATTCAGCTCACCTGGAATAATTGTGTGGGACTGAGGATGTTTACCTTCCCCTCATTTTTTAAGAAGCTTCCCTTCCTTGATTTCATTGTAATGGTGGGCTGCAGCTTGGCCAGAACACTATGTACTGACAGAAGTAGTCTCACCATTAATTCAAAGGCCTCCACCAATCCCTGGCCGCTGCAGAGTGCTGTTGCCTAGCAACCACGTTAGTGTGATGCAAGGGAGGTGTGCTGCTGAGGGCCAAGGTAGACAGCCCCGATCATATTCTCGTCAGGAGCCATCAGCCTGCCAAAGTCCATCTCCATGTTGGTATTAATGACCGTGGTGATTTGTTAGCGAGCCAAAACAGGATGCAGCACAGACAGACTAACAGTGTTATCTCCACTGTGTGTGGCAGGATATCACATTTTTTAAAAACCTGACAAACAAGTTGGTATCTGTTTTTATTTCCCAAAATAGTCACATGTAATGAAATCTATAATAAAGCAAGTAACGCAAATGGAAAAAAGGAGAGAGGAGAATAAGAAATAAAAAGACAATTTATAAAGATTTCCTTTGGAATGTTAGCTGTGTTGAGATACAGTATGTATACTGTTGATATATATATCTATCTCTTCTCGGGTTCTCTGATGCCAACATACTTCCATCCCAACATTATTACTTGTCTAAAAATGGATGATGAGACAAGTTGGCTCCAGTGTTTTAGCAAGAATTGTTCATTTTTTTAGGGATCATTTGGTCTCCAGTTTCTGTCCAAACTCCTTGATGGTGTCCGTGGCCTTGTCTGCAGCTTTTTCTATGGCTGCCTGAGTCTGTTTGCCGGCTTCTTGAGCAGCTTCAGATAGAGTGAAGCAGAGGAGAAATATGTGAAACAACAAATCAAAGCTAAATTTGAGTGATCTGTATTCCTACAGTCCCATATCACACACAGTGTTACACATGTCAAATAATACATTTACAGTATTTCCAGTATTACCTGCACTTCTACACATTTCTGCTCTCACACATAAACTGATTTTTTACATGACATTCTTTTAGCTTATCTTTCAGTGACTGTTAAATATTCAATTCTGGACCTTGTTTTTTCTTCATCCTCTGACAGCTTGTGTCTGCACTCTAAGAGCAATGCATCTATTGTTACATCACAATGCTACAAAGACAGAGGAGTGTGCACTTTACCTGTATTGGCTGTTTCTTTGGAGGAGTCTGCCACCTGCTGCACAGCGTCTTGAGCTGCCTGCACTGGAAAACACATGACAGAGACTTACAGTAACTGACCTCAGGAGACAAAAGACTAATGCAGTTTGCTTTTCAAGACTTCAACCCAAAGTAAATGGCTTAAACTTTGAAGATCAGAAAGTCCAAACCAAGAAAGATTCTTTTCTCTGTCTGCCTTACATTTGCTCTGTGTCATCTCACAGCTGTAGTTTTGTACCTGCAGTGTCTGTGACTCCCTTCGCAGCCGAGTGGCTTGTGCCTTTCAGACTCTCAAAGGTCTTCTTGAACGAGGCCATGGCTCCTGTCTTTGTCCCTGCAGCGTTCACACATCCATCTGAGCCGACAGCAGCAGGAGAGGCTGTTTAATACCCTCTGTTTGGGCCCAACACCACCGAGCCTGCACGTTCCAGCCGGATTAACCCAAACAAAACCCACCCAAAGAGCCCTGATCAGACTGGCATCCCAACTATGTCAGCACCCAGCCAGGGGCCAGAGCCCGCTCAGCAGATTTTACACATCCTGTAATCAAACCCCCCAGACAAGAGTGAGCAAAAAAGGGGAACATGTGAGGACGATGCATAATAGCTCCTCACTGAGACCAACAGGCATCTAATGAGCGATCTACTCCAAAAGTGAGTTTAAACAGGATCAAACAACACTTAACGAATGGTTTCTTTTTTTACTTTTTATTTACAGAGGAATGTATGTCTGGCTTAACACATAAACCTTTATATTGACAAGTCCTGCAATTTAAAGCACATACTGATTTGACAACCATTATGATTTCAAGACATAATATATTGACTTTAACTTGTTAAAATCTTCAGTACACACAAACACACGCACACACAAACATGTATACTCTGTCAATTTCTAACAGATTTACTGGAATGATTTCACAAGCAACTATAAAGATACAATGTAAAAAACTCTTACTTCAAAAAAGTTTAAAGAAATCTCCAAAGAAATGCAAAAAAAACAAAACAAAAAAAGAATAAAAAGAAAAAGAAAGAAAAGAACCCACAAACAGGCATTGTCGACACTTAGGAGGATATTATTGTTTTCATATCTGCTTGCAACCGGACATATTTATTTTTTCCACTCCCAATGTCTCATTGGAAGATGATGAACATCTATTGCACATTTCTAAATACAGACACACACAAGTACAAAGTCACAAGCCCTGGCTCTGGACTCATTTCATTGGGAGGGAGTCAAGGAAATGAGACAGAGAGGACAAATCCTACATCTCAATAAATACCTACACCCAACACATTACATTAATAACATGACATTTACAATATATAATAATAAAAGATTTGTCTTGAAGGAAGAACATTTTTCAGTGGGAATGCTTGTGGTTTTTTTTGTTGATTTTTTTGCAACGGGGGTATAATTGTAATAATTTCAGCATTTGTCCTTTTTATTATTAGAAATATTATTGTGCTGCTGGTTGGATGGTGGCTTGGACTGGTGCTTTTATGCTTCTGGCTCGTAGTCCTGGCTCTCCTGGGGAAAGAAGAACTGATTTTAAGAGACAGCAGGCAGCACAAAGAAGATCCAGGTTAAACTCAGCAGTAAGACTTTAATTAAGGCTCATCGGCGTGAGATTTGGCTTGAATCTATTTAAGAAGAATATGACAGAGGGCTTATGGTGACACATTATCGCGCTCTGCTGAAGGCAATGATGTCACTCCATCACAGCTGTAAGCTTCTCTGCTGCTTCAGTGCCTCTCTCCAGCCTGCAGAGGGCAGCACAAGCCTACACCAGCTTCAAGGACGTGTCGTGAGCACATTCCCAGCATCCTTGTAACCCTGCACACGCCTCCTCCATGCACATGATCATAAAAAAAAAAAGAAAAAAAAAAAAGACACAGCCTCCAGGAATGTGCAACAGTCTTAGGTCATCTAATGTGTTCACAAAACCAAGAGTGATACTGGATGAGATGGATTTTTATCTCCAAATCCTCCCTAACAGGGCTTGATTCACTCTGCAGCACTCTGGCTCCATGTTCACAGCAATGCAGGGAGACCCTGACATTACCCACAATGCATGGAGGCGGAGAGCGTCATCACCACACCCATTCAGACTGAGCTTGCACATCGCTGGTGTAGCAGAGGGTGGGGGAGGGGAAAGCGATGCGGAGGAGAGGAGTAGGAGAGAGAGATGGAGGAGGACATGGATGACACAAGCTGCTGCCTCTGTGAAATTCACTTTTAATTTGTCAGGGAATATTTCAGTTATATTCCTTCAACCGATGAATGCAATAATCCACTGACGGGAGACTGGAAGTGGAGATGAAAAGAAAATCAGACTAAAGGCACTAAGTAAACTGAACATCACTACACATTGTGCAAAATCTCACATCAATTCATCCAACTTAAGCTTATTATTATTACATTTTTAAGATCATAGTTTTGTAATTAAAAGCATAATTCAAGCAGTACTTTAAATCATAATCTTCTCAACATTATGTCCACTGTGCAGCATTTTTAATTTACTCTTTGCTTTTTAAAATCTGGTTTCAAAGGAAAAGGTTCTGCACAGTTTGTCTCGCCCCTGACAGCCAAAATCCAAAAATAACCATCTGTGTCAGACTCGCATCCTTCTACACACACACACACGCCCAACGCTCAGTGTAGGTAGGTGGTGCTATATTCACTGTACTCGCTGTACAGTGTGGCAATTGGCTTGTTGAGCCCTCTGTTTTCATTTCCAGAGAAAAGGAGAATTACCTCAGTGTGAGCTGTAGTGTTTGTGTGGGACAGAAGTGGAGGGCAAGTGTGGAGTGCTATTGAAATGCAATACAGCTAAAATGTGTAACCATGCAGAGCTGGTGAATACTGATGAGCCTCCATTTACTGTAACTGAGTTGACTCAACCCTGAATGCGGTCCGGCTTTACAGGCTTTTCACAAAACATTTTAAAAAAAGCTATTTTCAGTATAATCATATGGTTGATTTGAACACACAGACATGTAGAGCAGCTACATGTATGACCTTTGTATCTCTTAGGCTGATTACCTGCTGGGTCTCATCATATGTCTCCCCTTCTGGCTCCAGCATTGCCTCTCCCTGGCCCTCCATGGCCTCCTGCCCGTACTCCTCAGGCTGCAGAGACACAGAAACAAAGATGGAGACAATGAGGAAAGAAACGATCTACAGTAACAGAAGAAACTATACATATTTGTAGTACATTATCATTACATTTGTCTCACAGAGCTCCCAGAGGGCCTAAAGACTCTCAAAGACATCTGCATGAAAAAATATTCTGTCTGTTGCACAAAAAATATTTTTTATCTGTTTCGTTAGTTGCAGTGATAGTTCATAATTCACGTAGCAATATGTCCTTGCTCTTTTTGTACAGCACAGGATAAATATGAATGTTTTATTTTGTATGAAAATATGAGTTAATAGAAAGTTAAATCAATCTGCACAAATGTGAGTGATAGAAATTTTAAGAAGAAGACATCTGCCATTACAATCTTCTTTGGATCAGGAAACAGCCGCAACTCCGGAAACAATATTCTTTCATTCAGGTGGTTAGAGGAGTTTTTTGTCAGATGGTAAGTACAATAAATTCTTGTTAATGTTAAATAACTTTGTTGATTTTTAGTTGTGCCAGCACTTTGGCTCTAGGGATGGCAATGTCGCTCTGTCAGTCTGTCCACCACTTTGGCTCAGACTGAAATATCTTAACAACTGTTGGATGGATGACATTGGTAAACACATTCATGTTCCCCTCAGGAGTTATTGTAATGACTTTGGATATTCCCTTAACTTTTCATGCAGCACTATCATTAGGTCCAATACTTTGGTTATATGTCTAAACGTTAGCATGCTAACATGCTAAACTGAGATGGTGAACATGGAAAACATTATACCTGCTTGAAGGAAAACTTCACCCACAAAATCACCATTTGTATATCAGTAGGTCATGCAGTGTTACATTTAACTTATGAGAAAAACTTTTTTCTTGCATGCCTCCAGAGAAAATGGAGAACATATTGATTTATTGAATTAATGGGGACCACACACTAATATCAAAACATCAGTTTACAAAATCTCACACAACTCATGCAGTATAATCCAGGTCTCATTTATCCAGTCGTATGCCCAGTGCTTTCCAAACACATACATCTTCACTAAAACGTTACTCTTTAAAACTGAAGTGAAAGTGAAAGTTATCTCTACTTTCTTCAAAACCAGACTTCAATACTAAGGTTTTAGGAAAAACGCATGTGCTTGGCAAATACTGAGCATATGAATGAATAAAATGAGACTTGGATGTTAGAGGTGGTCCTGAATTAATCAATAAATCAATAGGTTAGCCATAGGTTCTCCATGAATTTAAGGTAACGCAACAACAAGTATTCCTATATTGTCAATTAGCATTGTCATCGTGAGCATATTAGTAGGTGAATGACGTTGACATTTAGCTCAAATGCAACCAGATGGCCCAAGTAAAGCTAGCATGGCTGTAGACTCTCGGCCTCATTCGCTGTAAAATCTGATTCTAAATTCTGCGCCTCCAATGTAATGGCAATAGATGAGAAGCAAAAACTGGAGCTTGAAAAGACTAAAACTAAGGCGTAATTTATACTTCTATGTCGAATCCAAGCAGTACCAACATCACAGGCGTTGACGTAGAGCCTATGCCATACCCTAAGACGCAGCCTGACATGCAAATAGGCATCACAGCGACACAGACCTCTTGTCTAATTTGTAAGCTGAAACCATAAAATTTTTGACTGACTTTGATTTCACAGATAAGAAACAACAAATTGTGAAGACAATAAAACCTCCACTAAAATAGCATTTTAAGTCTTGTGTGTGGTTTATCCTTAAGGGATTTATCCTGGCTTCATATGAGCAGAGGAAACCTCTGCTTGTGGCTAGTGCTAATTTATACAATGTAAAATGCAATAGGCTTGTGCTAATAACGTTAGCATGTTGTATTTGTGCGGAAAATGTGTTTAGTATAAGACAGTTGTTTTGTCGGTGAACCTTGTGAGTTGTAACAGAGTCGAATTTTGTAAAGTTACCTTAGTTAAATATTGCTGTTGTCCCTGGCTTCATTTGGGTGGAGAGAAATCCGCTAGCTGCTAGGCTAATTTATACAATGTAAAATGCCATAGGCTTGTGCTAATAACGTTAGCATGTTGTATTTGTGGGGAAAATGTGTCCAGATAAAGACAAGTGTTTTGTCTGTCAATGCTGTGAGTTATAGTGAAGCTCATTTGTGTACTTGTGTTTGAAATTGTCTCTATTGTCTGTTTAATGTGTGTTTTGAATCGACTAGCTTTCACAGAAAGCTCTGCTAACAATAACTATAAATATACTGTTTTAAAAATCGTTCTTACTCAAGTGGATGGCTGAGTCTACATCACAACTATAACGACAGTGGTGAAGAACTCATCAGGGTCACTTTCAGAGTGAACGACAGAAACACTGACAGCCAATCAGTATTCATCTGAATTAACTGGGCATCCCCATTCTACATAGCAGATGACATTGTGGAGAGGTCATTGAGATTATAAAAAGCACCCGTTTGATAAAGCAAACCAAACTACACCTGCCAACCATGTCATCACGCAGCTGAGAACCTGCATCTACTGATGGCCGAGAGGCTCATGCTTGTGACAGTGCCAGATGTTAACATCATGGCATCCTCCTCGGCTGAGCTGAAACGTTACCTAGCTCAGTGCGGTTAGGTGCTGACTAGCAGTACGCTTCTTTCTGCACAGTGATACAGTTGCTGGGTGTAGTTCAGTGGAGAGAAAGTAGTTCCTACATTAAACGGCTCACAACAAGGTTTGTGGATTATCTTGAGTAAGAGGGTCATGATTTCTTTCTTTTTTTGGTGCTTTGAGCACCACAAGCCAAGTGACATCTAGTTCCACTATATTTAAGAGAAGGCAGAAATCTCTGTGGTCGATATCTCCAGCACTCTGCAACTGACACCAAAACAATCTAGACTGATAAACAGCACTACAGGTCAGAGATGGGGACTCGAGTCATTGTGACTTGGACTCGAGTCGACTCGAGTCGCTGTTATGATGACTTGTGACTTGACTTGACAAAAAATAAAAGACTTGAGACTTGACTCGACTTGAGACACAATGACTTGAATGACTTGAGTGTTATTCACATCATGCTTTCGGTTAGAATATAAAATTAATAAATTAATTTAAAAAATAATGGCGATTACCCGGTAGGAGCGCAGGCTGAGAATGGCGTTGTCATGTTTGGATCACTACCCTGTCAATCAGTCATGCCCTCTCTACATACCTTACGTGTTTATTGGAGAAACAGGTCCTCTTATATCAGATAGGCATCAACATGTCAGTGGGAGGGGTACCGAGAGTCATCGTCTTCGGCTTTTGGAATTACCATTATTACAGCAAAAGACGAACAGCACAGTGCAAGACATGCGGCATAAACATCTCGGACAGCCAGGCGACAACTTCAAACTTTGTTTGTCATTTAAAGAGCCATTCTGCCCAGTAAGTGCTTGTCAATTAGCTAATATTATCTGGTTAGTTGGTAGTTAGCTAACGTTAGCTTGATACGATACGGTGGTGGGGTGGGCGGGTGGGTCGGTTTGGTGGAACTTGTTTTTTAATTTATTTGCTAACATTAACCCCAGAAAACGTGAGCGAACATTCCAACCGGTTCATCACAAGACCGGCTGTACGTTTTATGAACGAGCAACACAGGGTTAAATGAGCTAAATGGGTGATTTTGGCCGCTGCCTTGGTTAGTGTGTGTGTGTGTGTGTGTGTGTGTGTGTGTGCGCACACGCATGCATGGGGGTCGTCCCTGCAAAGTAAACATTGCAGCGATGAAGTCAATGTTTACTGACAGTTACTTATATCTTGTCCTTTCACTTTATTAAGATCAGATTCTTTCACTTTATTAAGATCAGATTCTTTCACTTTATTAAGATCAGATTTTGCAGGTAAAATTACAATAATAACATGACTTGACTTGGACTCGACTTGACCTATTACAGGACATAACCTGTGACTTGACTTGACTTGACTTGCCCAAGAAAAAATGACTTGGGACTTACTTGAGACTTGAAGGTTAAGACTTGAGACTTACTTGAGACTTGCACATGTGTGACTTGGTCCCATCTCTGCTACAGGTAAGAGAAAAATATGTATTTTTGATTTCAGGGGTGAACTGTCCCTTTAACCGCAGCTGGCGTAAACAAGCAGACAGGGCTCCATCATTGCTGCACCTGCTACTACGAGCCCTTTCAACAACACTAGTGGGTCACCACACATTTATTTTTAAACCCAGCACTAATCAAGTCAATTAGGTCAGAGAAGAACAGACTGTAATCCTATGTACTGTATCAAGCTGTTGTTATTGCTGTAAGCGCACCAACACGATTAGCAGGGCCTTAAGTGCTGCACAATGGGAGAGCACCATAAAGACACACCTAATCAGACGGATCATTGTCTGAGAAAAAATGAACATGGAAAAAAGGCTGTGTGATTAGGACAGAAAAGAAATATCAATTGGTGTCTGATTGGTCACATCTGAATTCAGTTGAGACTTAAGTACAAGAGAAGCCTTTTATTCCGACTGTTTAGCACAGCTCTTCCTTTAAAAGATTATTCTAAGCACTCTGAGTGACATATTCTATTGTATGAATGGATGTGCGAGTGCATCTACACCTTACGGCCCAGCACAACCTAAAACTGAACAAAAAGTATTGCTGCACATGTGATAATAATGTCAACAGTTCAACAATCTGTCATCAGGGTGTCGAAATGACTAGTTTTATCACTCAGATATGGCCTTCAAGAAGCCTATTAGAGCGGGCTGTCAGATTTACTAGATTAGCGAGTCAGTGGAGAGGGTCCAACTCTGGGGGATGAAGGCTTTGGACAGCACGAGGACCTCCCTGTTTCACTGACAGTCTGACAGCAAAAGACGAAATGTCAACATGCTGACGACACACGACCAGGTCCTTTAACATTTCTGTGAATAAAAATGTGTATCACTCAAATTTCCGAGCTTTGGATATATGTTGAATGTTCTGTGTTTATGGGTTGTGTTTCACCTCTCCTGAGGTCACAGTGTGTTTAAACTGATCTGAGAGGAGACAGAAAGGGGTGACATTAGCAGAGGTCCTCAAGGGGCCAGGGTACAATAATGGAATGGCTGTGTTGAAGAAAGCTGATAGTCCCACAGAGAGATGGTTTGGGTCATTCAAAGCATCTCAACAGTGAAACAGGCTGTGAGCTGGAGCTATTTTATGGTCTGAGGCAGCTCTGTGTGCAGAATTCTACCACGAGAACCCTCAAGCTTCCTCCAATAAAACAAGTGTAATATAAAACCTAAATGCAATTTCACTCATTCCTATTTTTCCTGTATAAAGGCTGTCAATCAGCAGTTCACCCATGTACATTTTGCAGCGTGAATGTTGAGGAAATCTGTGGAGCGTCCTGTTTTATTCTCGCCAGCGCTGAGCAACATGTTTTTTAACTTAAATACACAAGTTAACTTTTTCTCTGGCAGGAGAAATTCAAGTATAGCAAACATCTGTGCTGACAGCAGACGAATAAAACAAATGCGGACCAGTAACTCTATATTGAAGTGACACGCAAATTCATCAGCCCGTGTTTATCCCTGCTGTCTAAATCTGGCTCCGCTACAACCACAATCCTGTCCAGACATTAATGAACACAACTTGCAGCAAGTTGCCAACTGTACGTGAGACTTGGATCTGGAACGGAGGTTTCTTTTTCCCTGTCACTTGTCCTCAGGCATGTGTGCACAAACATAAGTAGGCTCAGTCGAGAGTAACAGGAAGCTGTTGCATCGTTACCATGCATATATACAAGGCAGTTTGTAGTCAGTTCAATATATGTCTGCCATTAAAGAAATTTAATTTACTCATCAGGATGAGCATTCCTCAGCTACAGTCGTATAATATCTTCTGTAGCTCTGTAGTCTGAAAAAATAACCCTGATGATGTAATCACAGCTGCTATAGGGCTGCATTTTGGGAAATGTAGGATCCAGTGTTTTAGGGATTAAAAGTCAGGATATATCAGCCGCTGCTGCTTCAATTTTGACTTTCCCTTTTTTATATCTGTCTTGTGAGCCTGTGTTAGTCCATCTTCCTCATCGTCCACCCCTTTAAAGATGCATTATTCAGTTTAAAGCACAAAGGACGTCTCTGAGTGCATTCTTAAGTTGAATTTAGCAGGGCTGTACCGAATAGTTTGAAGCTTCATTCAAAAAATTGATATTCAAATTCTAAATCAATATTCGAACGCTGCGCAACTTTTTTTTTTGTTTAACCTCTGTATTTTAGAAAAAGATTAGGCTTAACTAAGTTTATTAGTGTTATACTATTTGTAAAATTAGATTCCAGTTGTTGCTGCGTAGATTGTTTCTGACTTGCGTGATCCAAACATTTCCAATAACTCCAGAGCAAAAGTCCAAAAGTCAAAATTTATTGAAAAAAGATAGATGTGATTATTTCTAAAATGTTCTTATCAAACAAAATGTTCTGCTTCAATCCAAATTTGTTGCGTTCAGTCTTTCAAAAATGAGATTTTCTCTGTGGTCAAATAACAGTTTGCTCTACAGCTTGCCACACACAGAGGCCCACACCTGTGGTAACGGGATGGTCGAGCAGCTTTCTGGTAAAGTTTTAAAAGCCTTACTGTCCTTCATAACCCAATCCACCCTCTGAGAAGGTTGAAAATATTCAAAACAATGATGAAGCAATTATTCAATTAGTGATTAGTTGATGAACATGAGAGTTTTGTCATGTGAAGATTTGCTGTTTTTGTGTTTTATATTATTGGAAATGTCATATTTTTAGGTCCTGGACTGTCTGAAGGGAAAACAAGCAATTAGAAGGGTTCTGGAAACCTATAAGATATGTACTTCTAACAATCACTATTTTTGAGAAATGATTTATAGACGAATTTAAAAAAAAATAGGATTAATTGAAAATAATAATCACAGGTGGTTGCAGCCCTGTTTGTGCCCCACCATGACAAACGCAACACTGACCGTAGATATATATATTACATAAAGCTTTAAATATGCATGCTTTTCTTCGATCACATCTGATGTGACTTCACAGTTAAGAGCCGACTGATATCCCGTAGGTGTGCGTGAACACACTGCAATATTTTGTCTGATAACAGGAACACACTGAAGACACTAGAACAGTGTGTTACACTTCACCAAGTGTGCTCGCGGGGAGCTGATGGAGAACATAACGGCGTACGTACATTCATGTCAGTAGGGAACTCGTCCTTTTTCACCAGGCCAGTGGCGGCAACGATGTTCCCCATGGCTCCAGTGGTCTTCTCAGCCACTGCAGAAACACAAAAACATTGTGCACACACACACACACACACACACACACACACACGTAACATTATCTCAGCAGATCCGGCAGACAGATTAAAACCATGCACATGATGTCTGCCCTCTTTTGCTTCCCAATTGATTATTGTACATAATGACCACTTACACATGCCCTCTACAACACACAAACTCTCCCCCGTCACCATAATGAATTTGCCATTTCCCAGTTACGACTAAGTGTCTTGATACTGTAATGAAACTGAGCTTGTTACTATTGCTCTAATGATGTTTAGGTTTGACTAACAGAGGGAAAACTCACCTGTGCCCACACTGTCTTTGGCCTTGCTACCTGAATTTAAAAAAAAAAGAAGACATTTATTAGAATATTTTTAGCTTTCTTCAAGGACCATTTGACATTTTGCATTTCAAGATTCATTTTCATTTGTGTGAGCAGATACACTTGCCTAAAATTAACCACCGCAGACTGACTTTTACCAACTTGATACGTCAAATATCATCTACCTCATGATTCATGAGGCTACAACATTACCATGGCAGTATTAATTTAAAGATATAGTATGCAAGATTTTCCTAAAAACAATGCATAGATCATTTATGACCTCATAGAAGTGTGCAGCTGTGTATTTCTCTGCCTGTATTTTCTTTATTTTCCTTTTATTTTCTGTGCTTATGGGCGTGTGGCCCCACAGCGCTCAGGTGAGGTATGAACATGTAGTGACCAGGTGCCAGACTGTAAGCAGCAGGCATCCAAGAGACAGTGCAGAAAAAATGCAAATATAGTGTAGTACTCTATAGTATAGAGTGAATCTGGGGTTGGCATTAACTTTCACTTTCACTGCCCAACATCTTTACAAACAGTAAGTGACAATCCTGTGTAGTATAACTTTAAAGATACAGCACTGCACGTGACTAGCATGATTCACTTTAAATAGACACTACCAACCACAAATCTTTCATGCAAGTAATGCAATATCAGTTTTTTATTTTCAGCTCCAGAGGTGGGTAGAGAACACTCATGGCTGCAGCACTCGGGTTGCTTGGCACTTTTATTGTGAGCCATTATTAAACTTTGTGGCCGGCTTAAAATCAAAACTACCAATCAATGCTCTGACCTTTGGCAGATCTCATCCATCTAAACTTTACTCCATCAAGCTATCTGAGCAATCAACTGTGTGCCCACTGGTCCTGATCACTCAGGCCTTGTCATCCTCTCCACTGTGTAGCAGTGTACATGCCTTATTGGTCCCCGAGGGCCTTTAAAAGCCAACTGCAGGGAGGCGGAATGACGATGAAGTACAGAACAGTCACTACAAAAGGAGAGCCTCAAAGCAAAACGTACATCTAAGAAGTGCATCCATTTAAGCATCTGCTCTGGTGTGGAATACCTCTACAGTAACACAAAGGGATGAAAGCCACGGGTAAGAATTTAGACATATTAATAGTTACTAATGACTTGTGCTATACTGAAGCTTATTTTTCTCAAATGAACAAAACATTTGCACCAAAATACAGAATGTTGCAAGAATTTCCTTTAATAAATGTAAAATAAATCATTTTTAAAAATGTTTTAAAGCTCATGAAGTGTTTAAATGAAAAAAGGTTTGTAATAGAAAAGAAAGATTTCCAAGTACAGATCTCTGGTGTGGCTTTTAAATGCAACTTAACGCATTAACACATAAATTTAATTTGACATGTAAAATCTCCCTGAAAAATCTAAAATTATAGTCACCTAAATATTAATAATATACATTAGCATCTCAGGCTGTAGCTATTAAGGAAATGTTAGTAACAGAGATACTTAGTTAAATGTAACTGTAGCTGACATATACTGAGTGTGTCTTACTGGGTACAGAGATGCTCTGTGAATGACGCTGCGAGTTGTGACATTAAATGGCATCTAGTACAGCAGGGTTTTCTCATTTCCGCCTCTCCTTGTTGCCTTACTCAGGCTGACTGCTCAGCTCAGCTGGGTGGGCGGTCTGCAGCAGCTGTCAAAAGGTGGGCCACAGGCCTATCAGATCACTCTTACCCCTCCTCCAAGAGGGGCCTTCAAGCAAATCATACGCAGCTTTCTAGGGCACCGCTATGCTCAACAAGCAGCACGCAGAAGCACAGAGACGCCGCAGAAACACTCCTTTCCCTTTCTGTGCACCACAGGCTAAAGACATGATGAGACACAGCGTGGAGAAGACCAAACAGAGCCTGCACATGTTCTGACTGCAGATTGACATGTCTGGTTCTGGCGATCAGTGGCAGGGACACGGTGCTAAATATGTAGGTTAATTGGATTCCACCTAAACGCAGACACGTCTGACAACTTCTCCTGGAGCACCCAATGTCTCCTGAATGCACCTAAAACATACTGTCAGTGGGATCAATGGTAGAAGCTGGTGACTGTAAAGCTACCAGCAGGGGTGTCACTGGAAGTTTGGGCCCTCCGACAACAGCTCAACAACTGACAAAATAAATATCTGTAAATGGCTGGCAGGTCCCAGGGACTGTGTCCAGCTCTGAGTGCCCTGAGTCATCTGGCCCTCTCCCCATTCCCCCCTCACAGAGCTACTGTAAGCTAACAAGCAGAGCTGGCCCATATGGAAGACATTATTATTATATCACATGCAACATGGGGTTTGTCAGTGAAGATATACAGTTGGTGAATTATCTGAAATCACATCAAATTAAACAATACCAACTTCCAGCCTCCTAGTCAAGATAATTTTCTGCTTTTCTTCATCTTATGTAACTGTAAACAGTAAGTCTTTGGTGTTTGTTTGTTGGTTGGACAAAACAAGCCGTCTGAAGACATCACCATGGAATCTCAGGAAATTGTAATGAACATTTTTTACCATTTCTGACATTATTTTGAATGTATTTAGCTTTTATTTAACCAGGTTGGTCCCACTTATCTCTTTAAAAAGGGAGACTTGGCAGCCAAGAATAGCAGCAACACAGAGTTTCAACAACTAACATAAAATTGATGTAAATAAACACAAAAGCACACAGATTTGATGACGTTAAAGCCTGGACTCGATAGATTTCACCATATTTTTAATACGACTGAGGGTCACCATGTCTTGAAACGTAAGATCATTCTGCAGATTGCTCCATGCTGCAGGTGCAGACAAACTAATAGTGATTTTTTACTCAGTTCAGTTGTGACTTTGGGCACAATAAGACACAAAAAGTCCTGCAAACAGCGATTGTAACTTTCATAGCTCATATTTAAAAGAGAAGATAAACAGGTGGGAATATGCTTAGAATAGCTTTGTAAATAAAAAGATACCAGTGACCCCAGCCGCATGTACACAAAGCAGGCCAAGTCACTTTGGAAGTGGACAGGAAGTGAGAGATCCACAGTTTGTAATGATGATATACGCCATCCGGCATGTGAAGACAGTGGGCAGATGGTTTATCGAATAATAAAGAAAAGAATATTTAGATTAAATGCTCATAAACACAATCGTTAATTGCAGCCACAGACAATTTAAAACCCAAACTATGTAATTAAACTATGTTCTTTAAAATGTGGTTGATATCACTTTGACCAGCATTTGAATTCATCAAGCTTGCTATTAATTATTTAGACAACAGAGCTGGTGAGCACCGGCTATCATGACATTAAAATTTCATTATTTCATACTGATTTTACACCATTAAAGAATAACACTGAATTATTGCCCAGCAACATAGATAATTAAATTATGCATAGCAGTGCTTTAACAAGTGGAGTGTAAACCTGGAGTACGATGACTGTGAGAGTTTCTAATGTTTCATGTTGGACACAAGATGATCAAAAAGATCGAGACAATGTTTTTGTCAGTTTCTGTTGCAGCTGCTTGCTAACCTCTCTCAGGTCCAATCTCGTGTCACGTGTATTTTAGATTGGGCCAATAATCTCAGGCTTGTATTTGGCAATTACACTTGCAAAATCATGTAACAGAGGCGCTGATCTGTGCAGATATCTGTAATGGTGTCCATTACAAATAAGGCTGCACTGTAAAAGGACAAAAACAGAGGCCTTTAGTCCGCTTGTCTCCAGGAGGTGACCACGGGCTGAGACTGTTTTACAATCTGCTCCCGTCCAATGCACTGACATGTGGCAAGAGCTGCTCCCACCATTCTGCTGCCCCACCCCCACCCTGTTCCCATCTCCTGCCTGTAGCCCAGTCAAGTCAGGCGAGAGGGCACGAGGACATTCAGAGCCTCTCATCACATCACGTACATCAAAAATAACTCCTTATCCCAGTGCGTCCTTTTTAAAACTACAAGCAGATATCGGATATTTGGCTAAAACAAATACAACTGATCAACTTTCAGGCTGGTTTAATTTTTAAATTACTGCTGCTATAATGAAATTCTCTGAATTTTGTTGAAGCTTGTTTTTCTCAAATGAACAAAACACTGGCAACAAAATACAAAATGTTTTAAGACTTTCCTTTAAAAGATGTAAAATAAATACAGAAAAGAAGGATTTCTGCCACCTTGGTTTTTATGAAATACCAGATTAAGTCCCAGATTGAAACATGAAGGTGTCATACTGTCGCCTAACTGTGCAATGATGGTGCAAAAAGACATTGAAGACCAAGCAATACATTCAGCCAGCTGGTTCTTATAAATATGAGGGGGAGCAGGCTATTTGCTGGAAGTTACTGTATAATTTAACCATTTCTGTCCGGACATATGGGGATGCTGCAGGGGCTGATGTATAAAATATTCTCTCTGCTGATGTCTTGCTGCTCATGCATATAGGAGGAGCATTGGCAGTCTCAATGGGCCTCTGTATGATTTGCATGTAGCAGATTTGTGATTGTCTTACCTACAAACATTACTCCTTCTTTAGTCTTTTCAGCTGCGACCGCAACTCCTTCCTTGGTCTTCTCTGCGGCCACAGCCATCCCCTCTTTCGCTTTAGACAAACCCTTCATAAACACATCCATCTTGGCCGAGTAACTGTGGAGAGATGGACCATACCTGCTGTCAGACACCATCACCACTGTCACTGTGTACACATGTGAGTTTCATCTTATATACATGCATGTGTGACATATTAATAACCAGATATATGTGATTTCTATCTAATTCTACAACCCCCTTTGGATATTAGTCTATACCTATAAGAGTAAAAGAAGGCAGCAGCGCCTCCTGTGGCAGGTCCTGACAGCTGCAGCCCCAGCCATCAGGCTGTAGTAAAAACCCTCAGTTCACTCATGCATTCAACCCCCTTTTCTCACATCCTCGTCAAAGCATGAAATATTCACAAGCAAAAAGATTTCAATGAAATGGTTAATTGTGGAGGCGCTCATTAATTATTGCTCGCCTGTAATGCTACTCTCAGTGGCAGCGAGATGGTAGGGCTGCGCCTGGGAAAAAAAAGAGAGCAGGCCTTTTTTTTAAGGGGACTGTACATCATATTAAACTGGAAGGTGGCATGCATCGCAAGAGCTACACAAAGTAGCTGGGGGAAGGGAAGCACGATCTACACTATTATATGCACACGCATCACGGTTTGAACGTGGAGTTATATGGATTGTAATGTGAAGCTTGTCCGATCACGCGCAGGGGAACATTTAAATAAAACAGAGCAGGCTGCAGGACTAACAGCTCGAATTATATTCCTGCACCTCACACCAATCCTCCCAGTCCCATCCTGGGTGATGCAGGTGAAGCCTTTAATTTGCACATGCATATAATTTCACGATGTCTCACGTTTGTGTCCGTGCCTGGCTGAATTTCTATCACCACTGCATCATCTTCCGGACACACATTTATAATAATCTGATACGAAAATCAGGATGATTCATATAAATATAAATATGCATGCTGGTTAAAAGCTTTAAGATGTAACCAGTGCCTTCCAATGTCGACGCTCACACATGCATGCTCCTCAAATGGTGGTGACCTCTATATGTTTTAAAATAATAACACAAATAAAGCAATGCAAGGGGGAAAAAAACAGTCCTTACCTATTTACAAATAGCCGTCGACTTGTCCCCTTATGATTCAGTCGCACAGTCGAGTCACACTATCGTCTAAATGGGAGATATTTTCAAATGATCACTAGGTGGGCCTTCCTTGGGCTGATCTCCACCAACAGGGACGGCCCCCTTCACAGTGCGGCTGAGACTATCACGTCCCCCCCCCCCCCATCCTCCTCCTCCTCATCATCCTCCTCCTCCTCCCCCCGCCCCCTCCCTCTCCACTATCCCTGGTTCCCTCTACTATTGATCAGCCACAGATGTCAACTGGTACATCAGGGGGAAATGAGCTTTACAGAGACACAGCATCTCATCTTGTCCCTTTACTGTTGCAGCAGTAGCCATAATGGAAAATCATGTCACATGGCTGCTGAGTGAAAACATGAATATAATATTGACACCATTAAATAGAATTTAAAGGACTCTGGGTGCAGTTATTATCTCCACTGTGTCAATATTTAATAGATGCAATAATGCTACAATACACTTTTTATTTAGACTACTTGACCTACTTTCCTAATGGTTTCTCACAGACTCCATTTTGGATCTAACTTTACTACTGCCACTCCACAGTGCACTTAAACCGGTGCCATCTTTATTGCCTCTCATTAAGAAATGTATCCACCATTCCATAATAAGTGCAATGTCAAACAGTTAATTGCATCTTTATTTTTAACTGCCCCAATTAGCCCATTAGCTCACAGAGTGGACTATCATGAGGTGGAAGATGTTTAAAACCAACCATACCACTCCTGTGTGCTGTGCCAATACTGTCATGCGTAGAGCAGGAGTGATGTGAGGGTGATACCATGTTGTGAAAGGGATGGGGGTGGACTGATTCAGCATTAAGGCTGTGCTGGGTATTGATTTTTTTATGAGGGGGGTGGGGGGACAGCCAGGGAACTTAATCGATGCTTTTAGTCGATATATAATATTCTAACCTTAAATAATTCAACAATACCACTATTTTCCTCTCCTTATAAACAAACAAGGTGACCTCTGCTTTGCATATTTTATTGAAATTTAAGCTACGTGCTCACGAGCTGGTGAGTTTATCTTGTATTAATTTACGACCTGCCGCAGCCAATCAGAGCGGAGGATGACCTCAGATCGAACCATGGCGGAATATCGAACATTCCATGAGGTCATGACGCGTGCCAGCGGACCAGACCCGAGCCACAGACCAAACACTGAACTGCGTTAATGCTGCTGTCGCTGGATACCACGCATTGAGCTGATTTACAGCCTCGGCGAAGGGTTAAGTACCACCCCTCCTTCTTTTATCCCCTCTCTGACGTATATGCGGTGACGCCATCCTTGTTGTAGTGGGCGAGCGATTGCGAAATCGTTCCTCTCCCCCCCTGCTCCAGCTCCCCCCCTCCAGTTTGAGGAAATCCCAGATAACTACCTCTCCTTGAAATTGTCCTGTCTCATCTTGCTCGGCGAGCATGACGAGGCAGGCTGTGGCAGCAGCCCGGCATGTGTCATTACGTGCCATGTCATGAGAGCAGGTAAACTAGAGAAGTGTGACCACCACACTGACAACAATGCACTTTATCTGTAACATCCACCTTCCCGTGTATTAGTTTAATTTTCCTGTGACTTTGCTGGCTGCAGTGCAACAATCATCATGACCTTATCTTTCATCCTCCCATCAGTTACATGTGATTTATGAGCTCACACAAATTCATCTTAAACTCCATCCTCCACTGAGTCCCATCAGGTGCTGTCCAGGGTCCTGAACTGAAGTGTCTCTGTCCATGGTGCTGAAATGCTTTACCCAACATCACACAGTCCTGCACAGGAATGCAACATATCAGGGGTTACTAATGTCTTCCATCAACATGCTGTCAGAAAATTTTACAAACGCAGCTGTCTTTAATGCTGCAAAGGTGCAGCAGATGCAGTCTCGGTTTCCTCACTGTCTCTTTGTACTTGTGAGTCACATCTGCCCTCTTGTGTTCATTTGTCGTAACAGCACGCTGGTCATTTTGCATTTAGAGCATCCTTCACTGACATATTAATGTTAAAAAGTTATTACGTTTTCATAAAAACACACACTCTTTAATTGACTGCCAGCAAACGAAACACGTCCATCTTAGCATCCTTTGTTAAGTATTAGGAATATTCAAAGCAGTGTAACCAAACTCATCTCATTAATTAGAGCAGCAACAACAACAGCATTAATTGTAATTAAACTCACTTCAGGTAGAGTTCCTGGACAAACTGAGAGAGTGGATGTTTGCACTTTTGCATTTTAATGTAAGGCAAATTGAATTTACTTTTAATGAAATGTGCTATATAAATTAAATTTCAGTGCCTACAAGAGGAACTGTTCCAACACTACATTGATCATTAGGCTTAATAAGCAGTGTGTCTAAAACATCCCTAAAAAATGCCCACACTGTATCATCCCCAGTTATTCTCTGATGTTCTATTTCTATCAGGGTAAGCTGACACGTTTGGAAAACTATTTTTTTCACATTTCTGTTTAGATTCTAATTTCACCAAGGGACTAACAATACTAACTTTGGTGTCATCTCTGATCAAACCCTCTCCTTTGACCAACACATCAAACACATCACCAACTACTGCAACAGTCTCCTCTACGGTTTGTCAGACAAAACACACATGGAAACTACTGTATATCCAGAACTCAGCTGCTTGTCTTCTCACACACTCCCGGACCCATGACCACATCACCCCCATCCTTCATAACCTCCACTGGCCCCATCCCCAGCGTATCCACTTCAAACTCCTCATCATCACTTACAAAGCTCTCCACAACCTTTCCGAGCTCCTCCACCAGCACACTCCCTCCTGCACTCTTAGGTCTGCTGACGCAAACCTCCTGCCCCCCCTCTATCAGGACTAACCACCACACTTCGTGGGAAAAGGGCCTTTTCCATAGCTGCTCCCACCCTCTGGAACTCACTCCCTAAAGACATCAGAGACTCCCCCTCACTCTCCACCTCCAAGAAAACCCTCAAAAAACACCTTTTTAAAACTGCCTATAACCTTTAAATTAAGTGTTCTGGACCATTTCCCTCCCTACCTCCCTATGGATTTTTTAATTGCTGTTGTTGCTCTCTGTAAAGTGTCTTTGAGTATCCTGAAAAGTGCTATATAAATCAAATGTAATATTATTATTGAAACTGTGATAAAACAAAAGCTACAGTAAACTGATAGTTGTGGGAACATACCTTTCATTCATTCATTCATTCATTCATTCATTCAAACCTTTATCTAAGACTCTGGAAATCAATTAAGGAGACAATGATGCCGGGCATGAACAAAGACAATAAAAACAATCAATAACCAAACAAAGAACCATCATGCATATCAATATAAACAGATATATAAAACGACAAACAATAGCAATGAATGATCACTATAAGTAGAAACACAGAGTGATAAATATACTAAGGTGTAGATGAACAGTTAAAAGCATTCACACTCAATTAAAACAAGATCTGGAATAAGGCATTTAAACAGCCCTAAGGGTGGCAGAGTGTCCAAATTTAAGGTCTATTGTAGATTATTCCATGTATAAGGTTCACTGTGAGAGAAAGACATTCTCCCTAGTTTAGTTCTGATTAAGGGAGTGTGAAGCAACAACCTATTCAGTGAACGAGTACCAAGATTACGCGATGTCAGAGCTACAAGGGAAGAAATATTGGGTGGAAACATCTGCGTCAAAGCTTTATAAATGAACAAATACTGATGCTGTTCCCGCCTCACAGCCAAATGTGGCCAGATAACCTTTCAGTAAAGGTGGCAGTGATGGGTGCTGTAAGGATCACCTCTTATGAACCTTAGGGCTGAGTGGTAGACAGCATCCAGTGATTTCAGGGCGGAAGCAGCAGCTTTTCCGTGTGTAACATCCCCATAATCCAAAACAGCCAAAAATACAGATTCTACGATTCTTTTTCTTTGTATAAAGGAAAACAATTCGTATTTCTGTACAGAAAGCCAAGTATTTACCTCAAGAATTTCAGTATGGTGCTTAAAATTATGACTGTCGTCCAGCCAGATACCAACATATTTATACTGTTTGACTCTCTCTACCTTTAAGGTATTAAATGATATAACTCAGGACCAAGTAGTATCAAAACTTCTTCAGTCAAACGATACCTACATTCAATCCTTCTTGTATTGATATCTAGGGCTTGCAGCCAATCACTGCAAGTGTTCTTCAATTTAATGTGACATGTGATTGGCCCACCACCACAGCAGCTACAACCCATACAGTCTGTGGTGTGATAAGGTTGAGCACAGTGTAAATGACAGAGCTGGCAGCAGAGGTTTTATTAATATGTAGGAATTTGTGCACTGAAACAGTGTTATGATTATAAGGGGGGGTTATAAATTATTACTGTGCATGATTCAAATATATAATAATATACTATAAAATCTGTCCTAAAACAAATGAAGCTCCTGTGAAAGTTCAGTCAGGAAGACACCACCGTTCATGCTCAGGCTATAAGTTTTTTTCTCACCCTGCCATTCACTCCTTGCAGGTAAGCTCACTCACTATCTCTAGGTGTCATCGTCTGGGCAAGTCAATTGAGTCATCAGCTGATTCACAATCAACCAATAGCACAGCGTCACGCCTTCTCTGTCAGCCTATCATCTTACTGCTCCTCATTTTAAATATGGTTCTTTCTCTGCTGTAGTTCTTTCATGCTGCCGTCATGCACGCCCTCCACCTCCCCATCACCACCTAGTCTTTACAGATTCATCAGCCTCATCCGCCTCAGCAGTCAGCAGCCTCAGAGTCATCAGCCACCACAACCATCAGTGTCTCCATGGACTCCATGGGGAGATTTATCCTGCTGCTGCTCAGATGTCCCTCGATCACAAAATATCTCCCTCTGGTGTCCAAGCGCCAAAGACTTCTGTTTGATCTTAATCTGTACCCTCATATTCTGTATTAAATACCTTGGATTTTATTTATTTATTTTTTGCCTTTTATCAAACAGGACAGTAGTTAAGGATGAAAGGGGGAGAGAGGGAAGCAAAGGACATGACATGCAGCAAAGGGCCGCAGGCTGGAACCAAACCTGTGGCAGCTGCAGCGAGGACACCGCCCCTGCACATGGGATATATGCTCCACCCACTGAGCCACTCGGAGCCCCGGTGCCAGCTAGTTTCTGTGGGTAACTGGCTCTTAGAGGTGAGTTATGATGGCTAATGTTGAGAGAGTGTTTGTAAGTGGTGCTAATAGTTCACACTGGAGTGTGAGTTATTTTTTGCATCTTTAGCTCTTGCAGATTTTGGGGGATCAAAGGTGGTTCGGGTCACTGGTCTGGTTTAGTGGCAACGCAGGAGTTGCAGTATATTGTGGATCTCCCTAATGTCTTGTTGGTCATTATTCTTGGGGTTTGAAGAAAGAGCTGGTCCTTGTAGCTTGAAGGTTGCACTCTGACATGCAGGGACTTCCCCTTCACACATGATGGGCAAAGTAGTCTAAAGTAGCATTAGGCCCGTTTCCACTGCAGGAACTTCGGGGTAATTTTACGGGGCTGGGGCCGTTAGTGGAACCACCCCCGAAGGACAGAGTTCCGGAACCTTTACGGGGGCTAAACAAGTCCCTGCCTCGGAGTAGGTACTCAGGACGGCCCAGAGAAACTCCTGGCTGGGGCTTGGGGATTACTTGGTGCTGATTGGATATACTCAAGGCGGGATGTGACGTTTTGTAAATAACAACATGGTTATCATAGTTTAGCTAGGCTAACCTTTAGCTTTTAGCGGTGTCTGTAATAACTCAATGAACGGTCCGTGAAAAAAATATTCTTTCCAGCAGATATCTTAGTTACAACATGACTGAGTTAGCAAAGCAGTTTTGTGTTGCTATGTGTGGTATTTATTCAGTTTTGGGAAATCACGATGTCTAGAAAGCATCAGCTGACAGGGACAGCTAACAGCAGCAGCAGAGCTAACATCAGGACGTCATCTGTTAAAAGCCTTCCGTTGTCGGATACGACATGAAACTACTCCAATTAACTCAATCATGTTGTAACTAAGACATCCGCTGGAAAAAATATTTTTTTCACGGACCGTGACCGGAGTTATTACAGACACCGCAACGGCTAATGGCGTCCCTACACCCCTACGTCGCCCCGGTCAAAATGGTCGTGCAACGATTACGTCACATCCAGAGCCCGTAACTTTACAGGAACCTTCCTCCTACTCCGCTCTCTCAGTGGAGACGCGGCGGTTGAAAGGGCCGAGCGAGAGGACGTTCCTGTAGTAGTTCCTGCCCCCCAAATAGTACCAGGAGCTTCTTCAGTGGAAATGGGCCTATTACTATCACTCTAAAGGTTGTGGTATTGGTACTGGTATCGTAATTTTTTAAACAACACCCAGCCCTAGTGCTGGGTAAGAATATATTCACGGTAAAAACAGAAAGAAAAAACATTCTTTCAGCTAAAAAGGAAACTAGGCTGCACTATGTGTTGCTCTTTCACAATCAAAGGACACAGCTGAGCCTCAGCCACAGCAAGCAGGAGGTCTGCAGATTCATCGAGCAGTAGGCTGCTCTCCTCAAAGGAAAGTACTTCAAATGTATTGCAAGAAAAGGCTGCTGGATTTGTTGCCAGGCTCCTTTTCTGAAGTCCTTAAATGGGTCTGAGTAGTTCCCAAATCTAGTGGCACAGTTGCTAAGATGTAAAAGTAGGGAGGGTTTCATATCAACCTCATTGAGTTGCGCATGCTCCTTTTGACAATGTGTGTCAGTCAGTCAGTCAGTTGGTGAAAAACACTCTCCTACACTTGAAAAATGACTCACCGACTCAGTTTACCAAGCTCAATACACATTATAGGTATTTGCTTCAGCCAACAGCTGTTATGTCATGCTGACTTGTCGGAGTGGTTTCCAGTTACAATCATTCTCCGGAGAAGGATTTTGAGCTTTAGTTTATCGTGTCAGAGCAGCTCTGTGATATCAACAGCCACATTCAGACCAGAATTAGTAGGATAGATGTCACTTCTACGGTTGAGGTAACTGATGACTGTGGGAGTTAATACTGAAACGGGTACTCAAATCTAGGACCCATGACTCAGCGTGGGTACATACATGAAAAGACACACAAGTTTCCACCATGTAACTTCGTTTAAACTAGACGTAAGGTAGGATTCTGGAGTGATAACCCATACACAATGCATGCTGGGAATGGAGAGGGATTTGCCAAATTAAAGTAATGTCATGTAAAGTGCTAATAAGCTAACAGATGCTTCTAACGTTATCATGAGTCTTTGAATGTAAATAAATCAGCTATTATTTACATAATCATTCATCAGTAATTAAATCACATACTCATGTTAGTTAAATGAACAGATTTGATGAGTTCAATCAAAGAAGTATGAACCTTAATTCCATTAGAAAAATGAACACATATTACTATCAGATTAAGGAACGACTGGTCCCCCGCCATAGAATTCACTCCTACTCTATCTTTTTCAAATAAATCTCTTCCCTCTCAGATAACACCCTCTCTTTTCTAAGTATTAGGACTGGGAATAGGCGCTGCTTTCATAACTCAGGATAATTTGGCTGAAATTAGTGTCTTAGTCATGTGACTCTGTCTAAAAGAGAGTATACATATCCATGTTTGTTGTATTCTAATATGTGTATTGAGATATTTGTATGTACACTGAACAAAAATATAAACACAACACTTTTGTTTTTGCTCCCATTTTTCATGAGCTGAACTCAAAGATCTAAAACATTTTCTATACACACAAAAGACCATTTCTCACAAATATTGTTCACAAATCTGTCTAAATCTGTGTTAGTGAGCACTTCTCCTTTGCCGAGATAATCCATCCCACCTCACAGGTGTGGCATCTCAAGATGCCGATTAGACAGCATGATTATTGCACAGGTGTGCCTTAGGCTGGCCACAATAAAAGGTCACCCGTAGGTGTGAATGTGAGTGTGAATGGTTGTCTGTCTCTGTGTCAGCCCTGTGTTGGTCTGGCAACCTGTCCAGGGTGTACCCAGCGTCTCGCCCAATGTCAGCTGGGATAGGCTCCAGCCCCCCCGTGACCCCTAACAGGGTAATCAGTTACAGAAAATGAATGAATGAATGAATGATTATTATGTTAAATGTCTTCTTTTCTTTCTTCTTCTTCTTCTTCTTATTAATCATAATCACAATCATATTAATATCATCATAATAACAATCAATATAATTTTGGACTCCATTTATTCCTTCATATGTTTATTTATAAGTTAGTTATTTTTCTCTCTAATTATTGGGTGTTAGGGGAGGGTGGGGTGTGTGTGCTATAATGTTTGTGTGTATACCTGTTAAAAAACTTCTGAACAATAATAATAATGAACAGATTTGCTGTCATTAAGCTGAGATACTTGGATAAGTTTGTCATTTTCCTGCTTTAAGTTCAATTTTGTTGTTATCACAATCCTAATAATTTCTACACTTAAATTAAAATGTGGTTAGCACTGTCGCCTCACAGTAAGAGGATACCAGGTTCGAACCTGCCGACCAGCTGGGGCCCTTCTGTGCAGAGTTTGCATGCTCTCCCCATGTCAGAGTAGGTTTTCTCCAGGCTCTCTGACTTCCTCCCAGTCTGAAGACCAGCAGGTTAGGTTAACTGTGACTTTAAACCGCCTGTGGTGTGAATGTGAGTGCGAATGGTTGTCTGTCTCTACAGTATGTGTCCGCCTTGGTGACCTGTCCAGGGTGTACCCCGCCTCTCACCCAGTGTCAGCTGGGATTGACTCCAGCCCCCCTGTGACCCTAAATAGGATAAAGGGGAACAGATAATGGAGGAAATGCTTGGCTGATCTTTCACTAAAAACTGTCATTGAGATCAAATTGATTTCATGAAATTGATTATATGAATTTACAGTGTTCTTCCCCTCTTTGATTATTCCTGAGATGGCCCATCTTTTCCCATTTTACCCACTTTTCTGACACAAACCTCTGTGTGGCAGCTGCCTGATAGAAAAGCTGCCCAATCTGAATCCTGAGAACAATCTTTATATTTGAGGAACTTTTAAAGAGACTGTTTATGGATAATTCAAAGGAGGTAATCATAAGCAAACAAGCAATCAAACTCCTTCCTAGTTTTAATGGTTAAAGTTTCTGCTGCTTTTAATAAGTTTAGATTTATGGGACTCAGACTGATTCCAGTAAACACATCACAGTTTGACTTAGTCCTGATTGGCTCCCCTCGGTGAAAAAACCCTTCCAGCTAACAACATTTTAATGAACAGCACCTTGTAAAGGCTCCTCTCAGCAGGTTTACTTTATGTGAATTAGAGGAGTTGCTGTTTGTTGTAAGAGTCCGGCGATAAGCCTTTGAGGACTTGGTTTTCCAATCCATTTAACAAATACCCTTTTACTACACTACATTAACTTGCACAACACTTTAAAGAAAACACCTTGTCCTAAGCTGTAGCACATCTGAAATCAAAATCATGAAAATTGAATAATATCTGCGCTGTAACCTCCAATTTCTTTCAGAAGATATGCTCAGTGGTCTGCAGCACAAGACTGTGGGTGAACAGGCTGGTGTTAAACTGTGAATGAGGGCATATCTGAAGTAGACTGTGCAGGCTCCACAGAGCCAGCAGCAGGCCAAAAATAAAGGTGATTCACCAAGCGTTATATTCTGGGAAATAAATTGTGAAATAAAATGTTCCCTGTGTGCAGTCTGAAAATCGCTAGCATAGTCAGATTTCTCAGCCTCAGTCGCCAGTGGTCCTTTCAGCCCCCAGTGAACCCGCCTTTATCTATCATGGCGTCTTTACGACCCCAGCTCCTGCACGATGCTTTTCCTTTTACAGATCCATTGAGTGGAGTCAGTCAGTCACAGCAAGCATTATATAATTCCAATCAATCTGAGTTATAAAATCTTGACATAGGTCAGGCTGTGCTACAGCTGAAATTTACAGCTGTTTAGATTGCAAGTCATTTCCCTGTGGCGTGTGCATACACACTGCATCTGCCTCCTGGAGCTCAGTGAAAATAAAACCCTGCCTGTGAGGGACTTCAAATCTGAGTTTTACTCCCTCTTTGAGGCAATCATGAGTGATTGGGTACATTTACCGTATCAGGATGCATTAATATTCTTTAGTCTGCCATAAACTGCAAGAAAAAAAGGAGGGGGAGTACTTGCTGCAGGTCTTTGAGTGGAAAACATTCCTGACGTTTTTAAGAATGATGAATAAACCAGCAGAGCAGAGTCGCCCTCAACACCTCTAGGTGGCAGCAGAGACTGTTTATCTTCTCCAGGGGTGTGATTACTATTCACAGCACTAACCAGGGTACATATCAACCCAAGACATACATGAATCAATTCAGTTTAATGTATACCAGTGGCTGCACAAAATGAAATATCTACTTGTGTATGACACACCTCGGGAGCGTGAGTGTAGCCGTTGTTGGACGTAGCATGATGCTGCTGCTGTCATCACCTTGAGAAGTCCGAGCTGTCTGTGTCTCTGTGCATGTGTGCCACCAGCAAGTTCAGCATCGACATGCAAAATGGCTTAAGATGAACTCTCATCTCACATTTGAGATGCTGATTGAAGAAGCAAAATGTGTGTGTGTGTGTGTGTGTGTGTGTGTGTGTGTTTATTGCACATTCTGTCGCCTGATCTCACAGTCAGTGTCATTACGTGTCCTGTTTACAGCTACGGAGGATTTGTGCTCCATTTGTTTGTGGCACACGTCTGTATTTGTCACAAAGAATGTGACCTCTCCATATCTCACAAGAATACACCCACGCTTTTCATAATGTGTGTTAATTTATGTAACACTTGTTGTTAACATATTTGTTTAAGTGTTCCTTTATCCACTGTATACATTACACATCGTGGGCATGTCTATAGTCTGCAGATCGAACTATCCTTTGGGTTTAATAATGGATGTGCTAAAATTAAAGGCATTATGCAAATCGAACATACAAAGTGCTCAAAGCTATTCTCCATCTTCTTTATGCATGCGGGCTTAATTCATTGAATCTGTGTGAGAGCACTTTCAATAAGGCTCGAACCCCACATATAGCACCTGAATGTAAGCCAAGCTATACAGATTAACAATGTGACATACTGGAAGCAATATTACAATTATGTCATAGCAATTTGTTATAATGTCTCTGGGCTGAGCGAAGGAACAGAAGGATATAACTTATGGGCTCTGTGTGCCCGCATGTGTTTGTCCGTAAATTTGTCCCTTACAGGAAAAGGTTGCCCATTTTTCTTTTATTTGTCAATTTTTGGCAGTTATATAAACCCATCCCAGCTGGCTGGTTGCCTGCACAATTGCCTGCTATTAATGTTGATGCATAATTGCATTACATAATGTGTTGTGCTGTCTTTTAGAGGAGTCAAACAGCTGTGGCTATTGGCTGTCTCTGCTGTGCACAGAGTCAAGCACTCTCCTCCAGTACACTGCCAGACAACTGCCTAATCATAAATGGGAGCTGTCACAGGTCATTGTCAATTTTAAGCCATATCAATGGGGCTTTTGTAACTGCTACAGCACTTCAATGCATTTTGTCAATGAATTGTAAGATTTTAAGTCCAGGGAGATTTGATTCATTTATATTCTTTTATCAGACTGCCGCTAATTTAAACACAGCAGTCGTACAATGTCATCAGTGACAGACAGAGAAATCAATCTCTGTTATAGAGATAGAGAGAGAGAGAGGGAGGACGAAGGAGAGCCGAGCATTTGCTGCGACCGGCTCTGCCCGTCGGTTCCCCAGCAGATGGTAGTGCAGCATCGCGGAGGAGCATCTCTCAGAACAGGATGAAAATGGTGCAGGAGACGAGCTGTCGGAAAATGAACGCTGCAGATTCCGAGGTACGAACCTTAATAGGATAATAGGGTAATATCTTACCTACACCATCATTGTGCAAGGCAGCACATTTAAAAAAAATGACAGAATCACGAATGACAGCAGTATATCTTTCAACATCTCCCATATGGTGTACCCAGGGGGACGATTAAAAGTGGAGCACATTGATAGCCGGGGTGCAATGAATGTATGTGCGTATGGCTGCAGTTTTGAATCCAGTCACTTACGTAAATGAATCCAGGATTGAGTGCAATCATAATATTCAAACTGCAGATTAAATACTTGATACGGCAGGAGCAAAGACATCCAGCTGGGTTAACAGAATGCAAACAAGGAGCGGAGCAAATATCAAATGGGCTTACATGTGATATGTCAAAAGTGTTTACAAGGGCTTCATTTGCATCACAAATAGCATATTTAATGGGAGGATTTTGTGATTTTGGTGTCATCAAACGTCGCTTTGTTGTGTGATATCATAGGTATTTTCATGTCAGATGTAAAGCACTCTCTACCTGTTACAAAGCTGAAACACTTTGCTATTTCAGATTTGGCCTTTTACAAATTTGCCATGCACTAAGTGCACATTGAAGCGAAATCAAACTGGCTGATTCATCCGAGCTTCCAATTGCCTCTGCCCCTAAACACAAAGTCAAGTATTGTTTCTGGGCCGTATTGCATGCCATTTGGGAAATATCTCAGCTATCTTTTAGCTCTATATTGGACGGGCACAGATAGATTCACACTCTCAAAAATGCTGTGAAGGAAGTTTGTCACACTGTAGCAAAAGCAGCAAACAGGCTCGGAACAGCAAGTGGCCGTATATATAACAATGCAGCATCTTCTGTTGCTTACCAAAATGGAAGTAGAAGGCGGGATGTCATGCTCAGGTGATGCAGGTTCTGAAGCCAAATTTATTGACAAGAACAGAAGAGTTTTTAAGATGAAACATATCTCACCATATATGTTCTGACAAAATATATCAGTGCTGGAAACATGAGCCACGAGTTCTAAGGCAGAGCTGTATCCTTTGAAGTCGTGCAAAATGGCTCTCATCAGATGAAGAGCTCTGCAGACTGAGACACCCAGCATATAAAAAAATGCTGTGATTGGAAACCTGGTAAGCTAATGAGTTTGCACTTCTATCTTCTCAATTTGTACAGGCTTTTGTGCCAAGGCCTTTGAGGCTTTTCTGTGCCAAGTCTTGTAATAGTGTTCTCATTGTTCGCCTGAGAATCTGACACTTTTTCATAAAACTTAGGGGGGGAATCCAGCTCCAAACTTTTTCACATGGGAAAGACAAGGAGGCCGGGAAAAATCACTGTGAATTATGGATATTGCTGCAGTGAAATTAAGATGACAAAGAAATGGCATGAAGAAAAGAATTCTGTCTTAAACGGCTCCAAAGGGTGGATATTTCACAACTGCATCTGAGCTGCAATGCGGCGTAACAAGTCATAAGTAGTTCTTGTTAAAGACTTATGAAACCATATTGCTCATTCCTCCTTCCCCCTCTCCTTGTGTCAGCCTGAGAGACTGAACTCCTGCAATCTTATAGGCAATAACCATCTGTAACTATTAACTATTGGCTCCTCAGATAATGTGTATATTAGAGTCTCATTTTCCCTGTCAGAGTTGTTGCTGTAGAAGTGAAATGATTTAAGGCTGGTTGTGTGGTAGTCTCCTCTCTCTCTCTCTCTCTCTCTCTCTCTCTCTCTCTCTCTCTCTCTCTCTCTGTCTCCCTCTTCCTCTTTTGGTTTGTCTAAGCAGACCGCATAACTATCTGATAAATGAGCTACAAATGAGAGAGGGTTTTTACACTTGGGAGTTGTTCAAATTATTGGGAGGGTAGTGACCACAGTGCTTATTTGAGCTTAAGATGCAGGCTGTTGAGATTTGCTGGGAGCAAATCTAGAGGCTGGTTGAGTCTTCAGGCATGTCCAATCCTATCCATTCAACCATTAATGCCTGAGAGTAGACCAGAGGAAACATTACAGCCCTCAGATCAACTCTGAAGCAGAGAGACCAGGGTCCCTTTTCTCCTCTAACTCGCTGCTTCCTTTGCCCATGCAGCCTCGGTGAAAATTCAATAATTCTTACACACGACAAGACAGCACAGAACACTCTCCATATCCTCCTCCTCACTATTTTTAAACTACTGCACACTCAGCAGTTTTTTTTTTAATCATAGTGACTTTCCATGTGATAATCAGCTGTCGGGGGAGTTTGGGATAAAATATAGCAATGGACAGACTGTGCACGTTATCACATCTTGCACTATTATTATCGCACTACTATGTTATGTAGGTAAACAGCTGTAAACAGGTCAAACTGCTGAAGAAGAGCAATTTAAGACATAAGAGAAAGCTATTTTTTGAGAATTTGGGGTGTTTGATATTTACTCTTAAATTAGGCTGGGAAAATATTTTTTTAAAGATCAAGGTCTCAACCATTAAACCTTGTAATGGGCCATGATTTAATTTTTGTTTCCCAAATAGCATACATAATGTATATCAGAGGTAAGATCTGATGGAGTTGACGTCTTACGGAGTTGTAAAAATGTTATTTATTTATTTATTTTAGCGCAGTCGTAGTGAGTAGCCATTTCATTTTTCAAAGTGGCAAAGACTTCTCTTAATGCTGATCAAAGTACTCTTTTTTTTAAAATAGGGATGCACAACATATATTGGGCCGATAAATTGTTGGCTGATAATGGGACATTTCTATAATTATGCATTATTCTGATCATAAAAATTACAGCAGATAATAGTTAATATGAAGCCAGACTGCTTTCATTGACTCAACAAGGGCAGCATCTACACACCCGACACAGTATGTGGTGGCACGTGTTCCTTTAAACTTGGTTTACGAGCCACTAATAAAAACAGAGAAGAAGAACAAAACCTGCAGCGCGCTGTCTTGAGGGTAAAACATGTCTTGGTGTGGACGTCTTTCACAGTTCCAGCACCGTGGGTCTGATCTCCGACCGCCCAACACAGGTTAAACGGTGCTGAAGAATCATATCCAGAGTGTTAGCATGAGCTAATTAGCAGTGGCGGCTCACATCCAACACCAAGCTTTTGAGAGGCCCAACTCCATTGTTAACCCTATAAATAACCGCTAGCCATGCAACGCTACAGTTAGCAATTACTTGTATCATTACCTCTCTGGCTGCGTGTGTGTGAGACACAGCAGCTTGTTTCTCTGAGTAGAGCATTAATGTGTGAGGTGAATCAATAACGAATTGCTATTCCTTTTGGTAGCTGTAGGCTAATCTATGGTGGGACGGTGAGGCAGCGTCTGGGTGTGTTTATTAAAATGCAGCGTGATGATATACACAATTTCATACACCAGATGTAACACGGACCTGCTGATGCACATCCAATTCGTTCATAGGAGTCAGCTGTCACTGTTTGTCTCTGTTAGTAGAGACTCCACTCTGCAGTGTAGTTTATACACTTTTCTGATACACCAGAGAATCACACAGTAACACTGGGCTTCTCTTACTGTTAACTATGAATTAAATACTGATTAAAATTCATTTTACTTTCACACCCTTGTATTTATTATGTTCATCTGTAGTTTTGGGTTATATGGAGGCAGGGGCGTAATTTGACATTTGACACCACGGAAGCCTAATGTTGACAGGTATGAAGAGTCACGACTGTTCTTTGTTTTTGTTGTATTAGCAATAGCGATGTCAGTTTGATTTGGTTAGGTCAGAGCTATGGAATATTAGATCAGCCGTATTTTCTCACTATATCTCAGCCTTTCTTACCCCCAGTTGTACATAAACTACAGGTTCCACACTTCTTTTAAAAATGCAAAAGTGTGAAATTATCAGTTATCGAATCGTTTGACAAAATCCATATCGGTACATCCATATTTTTCAACCAGAATTCTTATTTAGTGTTGATTTAGACTGGCTACGGAGTTGACCTGCTACGGTTGAGACACACCCAATATTATTAAATTAATTTACCTAAAAATAGAAAGCTTACCAGCACTTGCACAGGGTTCCTGCTTTGCCTTTTTGGAAATCAAGGAAAGCATGATAGTTCAAGTTACAGTTTCTTTGTTGGAAACTAGGAGTCTTTTTGGCATACAGTAGCTAACCCCTTTTATGCCTTAATAAATGATTTTTTTTGTAGAAATCAGACAGAGTTGATAAACTCTTGAACACATTTTTTAAATAGTTTGAAGGTGTGAATTCTTGTCTGGGATGAGGATGTTTTCTGGCACAGGGCAAGTTTAAAGTTTAAAACAGTGGCTCCCAGCTGGTCCAGCCACAGGGTCCAGATTTCTTCTTAGTCATTAGTTCAAGGTCCACACAGATTAATATATTCAGCATTGTACTTGCATTTGGCGATGTCGTTGAGCTCATTTGCTGTCGCTGTAAGTAACTGTCCATTATTTGCTCACTCTACAGCAGAAGAACGGCACTTCAAAACAAGAGCTCCGTGCCAAAGAAATTTACTGTACTTCAAAATAAAGTGTTTTTACAAGCTTGCTACATTGATGAGTCACTTGCGGTCCATTCAGAATGGACCTGTGACCCACTTTTGGACTGCGACCCACCAGTTGGGAACCACTGGTTTAAAACAACGAAAGCATATCATATTTATTTCATATATATATAAATCCTTTAAAAATCATGTTTCACTTCAGAAACGAAATTAGTGTGATTATAAGTTATAATTTTAATTTACCTATTTATTTTTTGGTACGACATGATATGTCCCAGTTCTCATGAATGGGTGGTAAACAAATGACTCCAGTTTGAAGTAAGAATTCCTCTGTACAGTTCAGAAGTATAGTACATACACACACCCCTCTCTCTAATTCACACACAAATACACGCCCATAAACACACACAGTAATTCTATGAGGCTCAAGGTTGTCGTGCTTATTGAATATATCAACTTAACCACTGATGTCATTGATCAAAAAGCCAATTCCAGTTCTATTATTGTGTTAGAGGGTAAAACAATTGCCAAATGACTTTGTACGGTGCACTCACTTGGTAAACAGATCTGAGATCCATTAAAGCCTTGGAGATTATCAAGCCTCAGTCCAACAATTTGTGGAGATTGCTCTAAACACCTTGCTGGTGACCTTCCTCGTCCAGTTGAAAGTCAATGGGAAACGTGGCAAGGAGCCCGCCAGCACCACAAGCGCCCCCTGCACTTTAATTACAGCGCACCTCAATAGCCGGCTATTTCCTCGTCCCCCTCGTCTCCATTATGTAACCATGTGTCCCTATCAATACCTCGGACCCACCTTTATGGTCAAGATGCGCCATGGGCTTAACAGCCGGACACATGTAATCAGGGAATCTTTGCTCCATGATAGATAATGCATAGGATGAACTGCATCTCATCAATATTAACGTCAGGACTTTAGTCCATGCTGTGCCTTGCGGTTTACTGGAGCTGCCTCGCTCTGACCTCTGAGTGAGGAACGTGGGTGTTTTCCATGTGCTTAATCATAATGCACAGTGCCTGCTGCATTGATAGGTTAATGTACCCGAGAGGATCAATGCAGTCTTGAGGACGTCTAGTACAACAGACATTTAAAGGTTCGGGAAAGGCTTTAACAATGAGTGCAGTCTGTCTATGTTAAGATCTCGATCCAGCCTAATTAAATGGGGTTGTGTAAGGTCTGGTGACTGGTTTGATGACTTACTGTAGATAATTGGCGAAAGCAGCGGTTCTAAAGAATGCAAATTCAAGCAAGAGCTCATTAAGAGCACATAAACAATATTTTCTACAGATATTTTGAAGAACTTCTTCGTAAAGATCAGCGTCAGTTCAATACTTTCTGCAAAACAGGCGCAATAATGAATGTTTGCAAACTATGGGGTCGTAAATCAGATTAAACTCAAAGCTGTCTTGATGTGTTTTCCATCACAGTTATATAATGTTGTACTGATATTCAGGATATTTGAAGATATCTGAGCCCGATCCCTGAATAACACTGACTGGCAAGGGATCAACAGTCGAAGCATTTTCGTACTGGTAATCTCCATAAAACTTTATGCAAATCTGCCCCCGAAAAAAAGGGATAGGCTTTTTGCCTCACACGGAAAACTCAGCAATAATTGAAAAACAAGTCAGAAACTATTTTTATCCCTCTGTGCCAAGATAATGTTTTCAATCTGGTATTTGCAGGGAGGGAATGTGGTGTGCAAACATGAAAAAGTCTTTCTTCAGCTCTGTTTTAATTTTTTTAAATAACACCTGAGTTACTGTATCTTTCTCCTCTGAAGGGGAAAAAGCCTCCTGCATGGATACAGAGAAAAACATTTGCTCCCAATGAATAAATAATGAAAGGAAACGAGGTGCTTGCATTAATTTGCAAAGCATAAAATGCAGAAATTTTCAGTCAGAGTTTTAAGCCAAGGTTTTTTGGGGGAGATCATTTACCTCACGGCGGGGTGTTACAATATGCAGCCAAATATAGCAACACTTTGGTGGAAAAACTTTAAAAATGTAGTATACTTGACAGTAAATGAAATGGAAAACATTCTACAACCTTTTTATTTTATAAGGGCTGCTGCAGGATCCAAATGCAAACTAAGAGGAATAGCTGAGTGTGCTTTAAGCTGAGAGATATAGGAGTCACTTCATTTATATATATATTGAAGGAAAATGTTCTTTTCATTCTCCAACTGTGCATGTTACCCTCATCTGAATCTATCCATGCTAAAATGTATACCCTGTTGACATTATATACACATTGATAGCTGTGAAAACATCACAGCTTTTCTGATATTCGCCAGTATAGTGACAGCATAGCTCCTACACTGCTGCAGAGCTGATGAAGAGAGTACTCACTCAATTTACAGAGGACCACTGAGCATCTGCAGGACAATTGTCTCTTTTATTTCCCAGTGTCTGGCAAGCCATAGCAGAGCTTTACGGTCCAAGAACTGGAAAGCTGCTGCCTTTTCTTGGTGGAGACCTGAAAGCAAACACAGTCGTGTGCCAGTGGCTGGTCAGTCATTTATCTTTAGAGGACAAGCCATATTGTAAATCCGACTATAAAGCTGTTGAATTAGATTTCTTTTCGCTAAACAGCTCTGCAGAATAATAATTACTACGTAGCCTTGGGCTGGTGTTTCAGAAGAGGTCCCCACCTATAGCGCTTGTGCAGAAATGCCCTGGAGCAGACCTGAGTTCGTTTACCTCCAATACTGCATTATCTCGCTGTGAACAAGCAGCTTTGTTCCTGTACTTCAGTCTCCGAGGAACATCTTTCTTCGCGCTATCTGAGGAAAAAATCCTGATAATGTAGGTAAACATTTTAACATCCTTTCCTTGGCAAGGATTTGAGCGAGCAGAATAAATAATAAGAGCAATGATCTGTCCCACATGGAAAATTATTTGTGACTATGAAGTATTACATCACTTAACGGTAAGACTTAGGGGAAAAAAAAACTTAATTAGCACCTCCAGAGAGCAGAAACAGATCCAAGATTTCAAGGGTAACACTCAGCCAAAATCTCAGCCAATATATTATCTCTCACATTAGCTGGTACCCCGCTGCAAGAGAGTACTCTTTCCATTTAGAGATATACAATATGGCAGACGCTGATGAATAAATGTAAGTCCTGGTTGCAAGCCCAAATATTCTCTGTGTTTAATAAACCAAGCTGCCATTGAGCTACTCATACTCTACTTCTACCTAAGTAAGGCTTGTATCGCAGCAGCATTATGAGTGTATGGCTGCATTTCATATTAGAAACCAGAGGAAGACAGCATCATTCTGTTTCTTTTATGTACAAGAGGATGAAATGCTGCGGAGCGTGTTGCCCTGTTCAAAGGGAGGACTTTTGTGGCGTCAATGTATTTCAAACTCACGAAATACGACCGAGCCACACTGCTCTTGGTTGGAGCCGAAGGTCTTAATTGGCATGTGATTGCCTGTCATGAGTCATCACAGGAATGCTGGATGTTTTTTTCAATGTCAGTGGCTGTGTGCAAACACATGGATCCAACAGATGGCAACATTGTTCCTTCATCACCAGAACAGGTTACTTGGCGATCTGCCAGTGAGGTATGGGTGCATCGACAAACCCTCCAAAATAAAAACAGCCATCAAAGACAAGTGTGGGCGATGACGATGTGACTAATTGTTGCCATGGTGATCTGGTCTTTGAGATAACGTCTGACGGTAAGGGAGAAAGGAGCGAGCCGTACAGAGAGTGGAGGAGCAAAATAAGAGAGGGAAAGGGGAGGAGAGGAGGAGATGAGACAGCGAGAGAAAAGGAGCACTAATGTTCCATGTGGGAGAGGAGAAAGGAGAGATGTGACCCTATAATGTAAGGTCAATTCAATGTCCTCCCAGTCAGTTCAGCGATGTAAATACCTTTCGACTCATTTATTCAAGAACTGGCCTTCATCCTCTGAGAGCATCACTTCTCACTCCACAATCACTCGTGTTCAAAATGGATTTTAACACAACCACGGTCACCATTACCAAGGTTATTGCTAGTGAGGGTTTGTGTCTCTGTTTCTCTTGGGAGCATGTGTCACCAAGATGAAAGGGGTTCTTTTACCCCGAGTTTAATTATGTTACGATCCCTCCCACACCTAAAAGTCAAAAATTACATGCTCATGTATTTCTGAGGGGGAAAAAACGTGAGCTGCAGTTTGCAGGATGTACTCATCCCTTCAATCACCTCCAGGATCCTTTCATCATCAGGCTTTGTCTCAGACCGAGGTAGCATGGCTGGCGCGTGCAGTGTGTGTTGTTTGCTCAAGCAGTGTTACCCCACAGCAAGTGCCGAGTCAGTGTCTGCTGTGTTAATGTTGTGCCAGGGAGAGATGCCTGGCCGCAGACTGTTGCATCAGCCCTTCCTTTTGTTTAACAGGACAATGAACACTGGATGCTAGTAAACGCAAGACAGGGAAAGTGAGGGGAAAAACTAGAGAGCATGAAAAGTAAGAGGCTCTTCATTTCAACAGCATAACGTCATCCTGTGTCTTTGTTAAAAAATCTGACTAATCCAGTTTTCCCCATGGTCAAGGTCAGCTCTTTAATAAGGCAGATATAAATCACCACTGGGTTTATATTTCCCCTCAGCGCTATCTGAGACCCTGCAGTACTGTTGTGTTATGTATTATCACATGGGAGCTGCCAGTGGTGTGGCAAACTATGCTGAGCTGTGGCTTGTCACAGCGCTGTGTGTCATATGACAACCTGCTACCTGGCAATAGTTTCCACTGGGGCTGAGCGATAAGAGGGGCGCTGCAGATAAGATGTCTCCTATTCTGGATGTGCCAGGAGCCCATGCCATTTACAAGGGAGGAACTGATCATTTTTAAAGAAGTGTTAGGACTGCCAGGACTCTGTTTCACAGTGTCCCACAGCACAAGCTGGATTTGTTTTTCACAGCATGAAAACCTCCTTTGTAGTGCGTTTGATGCCCCTCACCGAAAATGTCATTAACGGCAGAATTTGTTTTAGCGATGACTGGTGAATAGCAGCCACCACTGTACGTGACTAATCATTACTCACTCCTCCGACTGCAGTGTGCCTGATAACGACGCAGGAATGTGGACTTGTCTTCACTCCCACACAGGCTGTTGCTAAATGACAGTGAAGTGACGAGTCCTGACGATTCTGACATGATACATGTCGTCTTTCGCCGAGCAAAATTCGTCAGTAACACCCGTCACGGTGCCACTTGTCAATGGTGCTCCTGCTACTCGTCGCTGTGCCTGTCACTGTGATGTTACAACAAAAAAAGACGGCCCTGTTCCCTTTTTCCCCTACAACTGCATCACCTTGTGTCCTGTATAATGTGAAAAAGCCTCTATTTTGTACATTTTCTAATGCAGGAAAATTGTTGCAAATGTTTTTCTCCAGCCACATCATGCTGGGAGAGAATGTGTGTTTTGTTTTTTTTATATAATGCACCCCTGGGTGTCCTCTCTGCTCTCTCCCTATGTTTACAGGACAATTTGTTTCAGCAACAACCTCTCAGCAGGAGTGTGTTAAATTAGTGAGGCCTGTGTGGGCATCGGGCTGCAGCGTATGTGTGTGTATTCTTCCTTGTGTGCTTCACGTAAGCTTAAACTAGGCAGTTGCGAGAAACTCCGCGTAATAGCAATCAGCTAAGGCTTCATTAAAATGTAAATTCTACCCGAGCCTCTTGTGAGTCTTTACAGTGCTTCCAAAATAACCGAGCGAAGGCCTTCTGGGGACTTAACGTATGATCTAATCTGAGTGTCTTATTTGAAACCTCCCTCTCTCTCTATGAAGGCAGAATTGGAGCGCCCCGTCTGATTTGGGGGGAACAGAACACTTAGAACCGATGCCTGGCCGGCTTTCAGACCGTCCCGCTTTCCCTGTTTGTTTGCTTTTCAAGAGCAGCACAAAGCTAATTAGACAGCTGGTGTTGAGCCAATTTGTGTCCCTCAGTCTGTTGTTTACCCACTTTTTGCATAATGCAGACGTGATTGTTGACATTGTATGATGCTGCTACATGGTCACAAGTGGCCATTTGGTTTATTTTCTTGGTGTAGCCTGAGTGGCAGGAAGCGGGGCTTTCTTGGTTCGGGGAGGCACACGTGTGTCAGTTGTGTGTTTTTATGTAGTGAGCACTCATTCATTTTGCAATTAGGACAGATACACAAAGAGATTGCACTGCTGCTCGAGATCAAGTAGCCACAGAAAACCCACTGACCGCGCTGTGGTCACATAACGGTCCAAATCAAATTACCGCACTCAAACTACAGCTCATTCAAAATCTTGGATCCAATCTATAATGAAACAATACAACTCCTTCAACTGCTGCTAAATTTCTGTAACTTTTTTTCCCCATCAATATTCCATTTTGTGATTATCATCGTCATTGTGATCATTTTCCTGAAAAACATTTCATCTAAATTATTCTGAAACTACAGAGGCATTAAAAGAGTGCAGACCTCCACCAAAGTCAAAAGTCCAGTCTTGTATGACTGTTGCAAATGCAACTATTATGTATGTCTGGATATATGTCCAAAACAGAGTGATGTCAAAATATGGTTGTGCCCAGCCGAAGCCTCATCATCTCAGCCGTGCATTTATTATGTACTTATACATTTGAAATATTTCATTTTTCCTTAATATCTCAGATAGAGTTCATCCAATTCATATTTGGATGTGAGCATAATTAAGAGAAGAGGAAGGAAACGTACTTTAATAATCCCTGAGGGGAAATTCAAATTTTCTTTGTCATGTACAGACGGGCCTGTGATACACACGCATACACAAACAGGAGCTATGCATGCATTAAATGGAGAGTTGTCAGAGCAAGGGGGCTGCCCATGGATGGGCGCCCCAAGCAGTTGGGAGTTCTGTGCCTTGCTTGAGGGCACCTCGTGGTGCTGGCTCCACACTCCATATTTGGTCCCGATGGGGACTTGAGCTGGCGACCCTCTGGTTCCCAAACCAAGTCACTATGGACTGAGCTACTGCCACCCTGTGACACATATGTGTGATATGTGTGTATTAACTTTGTATAGCTGCAAATTAGTTCAAGAAAAAAGCTTATTTGCAACTGTACTGGTTCTTCCATGACACCACTGTCCTGAGGCAAATTTGTGTTTCTAAGGGCAGCAAAGGAATGACCCGCCCTACTCTTGCCTAAGGTCCTGTTTATATGACAATGATTTCAACCGAAAACGATTGACTTTAGTTGCATTTTGGCTTATTGTTTACACGACAGCGGTGTTCTGGGTGCCTGAAAACGCAACCTTTTGAAAAAAAGGTTCCAGAGTGCAATTTTGTGGAAACAGCACTGTCTTCATCGTCATGTGAACTTGCAGTTCCTCTGAAAAAGGAGACTATCACAACAACAATGGCGGATTCCCGAGCTCTGTTTGTGCTGCTCACGCTATTGAATTTATCAATGCTTCTCCAGCAACGTGTAGATTTACTGTAGCAACTCCACCTCATCGTTCGTCCAGACAAATGCTCGTGCGGTTGCCATTTTGTTTGTTTATACATCACTGCTCTGTAGAAGAAAGCACAGGTGCACAGGCGTGTGTTGTTTCATTACAAAGTCACACTGCCAACTACTGGCCTGGCATGTATACTACAGCATTTTTGGTCATTTTTGCAGATCCATGTGCATGGCGATTGTTACCAAAACATTGTCGTCTGAATGTGGAACTTTTTTCAAAACGAAAATGACAAACCTAATCAACCCAACTAACAAAGGCAACAAGTACTAGCCAGTCAGTGGACGAATAGGGCAGGTCATGTGATCGCCTTCTTAGGAAATGAAAACTTACGTCGCTAAGTGCTCCCTAGCGACTGCTTTCTGTATGAAGTTTGAGCAACTCCATGTGCAGGCTACCCCCAGGGGATTACTGGTGCCTGTGAATATGGATTGTGATATGAAGTAATCACACTTCTACAACTGACAATGTTTTGGCATCAGTGAACTTTACTACCAACTGTTTCAAGATCGATGGCATTTATTCCACCAAGGCCAAATGCCCTGTCTTGCAATGTTAACAAAAGTGAAAAATAATTTGTGTATCTGCTCTGTGATTCAGATCTGCTGCAAAATTTAATGGGTTTGTCCTTGCCTCGTGCTTCACCCCTCCACCCAGTTTCATTAAATAAGGCCAGTAGTTTTTCAATCCTCGTGACAAAGAGACAAACTGAACTGAAAACATGACCTCCTTGGCAGAGGTAACTAGGATATCCAACCATGGAGTGAAAGCTAATTATTACAACAGAGCAAGTACAAACCTGCACTTTACACATTTCTACAGAAAACTGTACTTTTGGTCTTCACTACATTTATATGACGGCTGTAGTTAAAGTTACTTCTAAGATTTTTACCTGTGCCATGTATGATATCCTACTTTAAATATGCCTTGACTTTTAAAATATGCCATAACCCCATCTGTATTTTCTTTTCCCCTGTGTTCTGCTCTTCATGTTTTCTTTGCTTATTGCCCTTTTAATGTAAAAAATGTTCACAAATAGATAGATTTACCTATAAAAACATATAAAAAAAACTCAAAATTGTGATAAAACTAAAATACTTTACATAATTAACAGTATACAAAAGCATTATAATTAGGAACAGTTGCATCATTAAAAATGCAGCTTATGGGTCAGTGCATCAAATCTGCCTAATTAGTACGTCTTATTTTATTTTATTTGACATTTTAAAGGTCTAGTGAATAGCATTTAGTGACATCTAGTGGCTGACGTTGCAGATTACATCCAACTAAAACCTCTCCCGCGTGCCAAGCGTTAGTTTGTCCATTCTGGGCTACTGTAGAAACAAGACTCTGTGGGAGAGGGCCCGCTCTGTTTGTAGATATAAACATCTTATTTTAAGGTTAACAAAAAAACCCCCAATGATTCTTATTTTCTGGTGATAACACACTACAGAAAACATACTTATAGAATATATTACATTTCTGCCAATACACCCACCTTAAGGCTGCACACTGGTCCTTAAAAACAAATATATAAAAGGTCAAACATACACTTGACCAAATACATAAAATTAAAATGCAGAGCATAACACCATGAGGTTGAATGAATTACTTATTTTCATTTTACTTCAGCTAATACTTTATACTTTAATTAAGTAACCTTTTGAATGGACAAGATGTTCTTTTAATGGATTTTCCCCCATGGTCATATTGTAACTTTAAATCAAGTAAGCATCTGAAAGCATCTTCCATCGCTGTATTCTGTACTGTACTCACTCTGTGTGAATATGTGCTAAAGCCTTTGGATTAAATATTATAAACTTCACTAAAAGGCAGTCAATAAATGTGGGAAGGCAGAGTAATTTGCTTGACTTTTAAGGTCGAGCAAATTAAAACCTAAAAAGTTTTGTGAGATGGTAGTAATAACCTGCGGGGGGTGTTCAGTATGTTTTATGCACCACGTGCGTCTCGTGTGTTTCAGATTCCCAGAAGCTAATTCATACCTGATGAACACAAAATATTTGTTCAGACTTTCATTCTCTAATTTCACTGCTGAAGTTGTCTATCTCACAAATGACACAATGCTTTCATTTGACATGTCTGAGTGATGTGACCCTTAAGTTCCCACGTCTCCAGCCTCTCATTATGACGAATCAGATCAATGCACATTGACACGTAACATCCATCAATCCATCTTGTATATCCACTTATCCTGTTCAGAGTCCCTGGGAGCTGCAGCCTGTATACTGTAGGTGCTGCAGACTCTGCACAGGTCACCAGTCTATCACAGGGCTAACACATACAGACAAACACATTCACACTCACATTTGCACCCACAACAGGAAATTAAGAGTCTCCACTTCACAAGATCTGCATGTTATTGCACTGTAAGAGGAAAAAAGGAGCAACGGGAGGAAACCCACGCAGATACGAGGAGAACATGCAGACCGCACACAGAAAAGCCCCAGCTGGTCGGGTCGGATTCTTGCTGTGAGGCAACAGTAAACCGCTGAGCCATCCTCATGCAACAACCAACAAAATAAGTTGCTCACTACATTTCTGCTTCATACAAAGTTGCAGACTGTGTTGGGGGTAAAATGTACTTAATTAAGTCCGGAATGGGCAAAACTACATGTTGCAAAATGCCACATATATATAAAAAAATAAACAGCAAAATACTGCAATCCTATCTACTGAAGTAGCATTATTGCTCCTGGCTGTCTTTTCCCAGGTGGTTCCTGTACCATGAATTATAATGAATTATAACTTGGACCGGAACGGAGTGTATGTCGCTGCTTATGACAAAAGAGTCATAAGGGAATTTACCAATCATGTCATATCATTTAAACTGTTTGCAATATATAGTAATATTTCATTTTAAAATGGCTAAACCATCACATTTCTGCTCTCCCCCATCTCCTCAGTGACAAACTGGGCAGGAGTCTGAGTGTGTTCGATTAGAGGAGGACACCACTTGGGAGTGATTAAAGTTTGATGAAGCATGCGTCTGCCCACAGACAGAAATGTTGTTTTGGGGTTGTTGCACTGGTTACTCTGCCAAAGTGACACACAAAATATTTTCTAGAGGTTTAAAATTAAAAAGATATAGAACACTTATTTGGTACAAATTACTCTGAGAATATTCTACGTATTCACCTTGATGCAAATGATAACATGGTATGTTTATTCCAATGAATACATGGAACATGCATTCACTTGATCCCTGCATTCATTTTCAAGCGATTTAATGCTGCAGCAGTGACCCTCAGGGAAAAGAAGCAGAAGGTATCTGAATAAGAAGCTAGTTTATTTCTACAAATGTGAGAATTAGCTTAACTGCTTTCAATCATGTCGTTCTTCAGGTGAGGATCTCTGGAGAATACTTCAGGAAAGAGAGGCATGACACAGAGCGAATGAATGACAAATGAGTGGACTCAACAAGCTGAATCACATCACTATGATAACGTACGTGTCCCTCTATTTATCATAATTAACAGTTCATCCATTCTTACAGCATGTATGGCTGCTTTAATGAGTTTGCCTCCAACTTTATATTTCACTAAAGACAAAGCAAATTACACCATTTGTGTGTGAAATTATTATAATTCAGGCTAGTGTTGGGCAATGTGACAATATATACCCTCTGATTACATATATATGTCTACCGTCTGAGATTTTGCCACACTGTTTATACTTTGGTATGTCCCTTTAAAATCTCGACTCTTATTATGCCATAGATAATCTTTATAAACAGACATCTGCATATGAATGCAGAATCTATAGGCAACGGTTCAATATTTTGGCATGGGAAGTGTTCTAGTTTCGGTTTGTAGTCAGAGTAGTACTGACCAATCACATTTGAGCAGCAGGTAAATAGTCCATGGGGACAGGTGGTACAAATGGGCTGAAATGCAATCTTGAAGCGCATCAGCTATCGTCTGATGATGATATAGCTTCATATTGGCTTTTTAAAAATGTATCTGCACTTCAGGCTGTTTTCATTCATTTTTCTATAACCACTTATCCTGTTGGGGGTTGTGGGGGGGCTGGAGCTTATCCCAGCTGACATTTGGCGAGACAGATAGCTAGACTATCGCAGGGCTAACACACAGAGACAGACAACCATGTCTTTGGATTGTGGGAGGAAGCCGGAGCACCCGGAGAAAACCTACGCTGACACAGGGAGAACATGCAGACTCTGCACAGAAGGGCCCCCCCTCACCCTGGGTTTGAACCAGGAACCCTGCTGCTGTGAGGCAACAATGCTAACCACTGCAACACCATGCCACCTGTTTTTATGCGTTGTTCATATGTATAACTACGAAAAGTAATGCACCAGATTTGTGTAGCCCATGGAATCATGAGCCAGTACTTTGTGTATAACCCATGAAATCTGAAGGCTGTGATCATGTGACCAATGTGCTATCAGAGTAAAGAAAGTTTAATGTTCGTCGTAACCAGGTTTATTTTCCTTAACCTAACCTACATAACTTTACGTTACGTTACGTGACAATGGCATTCATGGGGCGCTAATTTGTAAGCTATTATATGAACTGCTGTAGGAGGATATGTTGCTGCACTCACATGCAGATTTCTTTTCATAAAGATTAGCTGAAAACACTGGCACACAGACGAGACAGTCTTGGTGCAGATATCCGCTGGCTGACACAACACATCGACAGCTGTCCCCAGAAGCTTAGCGTCGTCAGACTGTAAGCTGATGGGTTCCAAGACTGGGCCATAGTGTACACTGTTGCATGCTGTTTTATGGCAGAATTTGATTTTTGTATGTGTGCAATTTAGTGCATTTTCTCAATTAATTTTCCAAAGAATGTCACATCTATAACCTTATCACGACATGAAATGATATACAGTGATGACGGATTCCACTCCATCCCTTTGTCAGGTGAAAATATAGTCATTGTCTTGAATAAGTGTAATCCTGTCATGCTGCTTTCGGAAAGGGCCACAACACCAGCTATTCAAACTCCTGTAAACACCTGTTCTAAAAATACAAATATTTAAGCTATACAGACAGAGTATTACTAAGTATCATAATCATCCGCACACCCACTGAGACTGTCCTGTCAGACACCACGCTGCCAGCTGGTTCAAAATTGTGAAATTTGTGACAACCAAAGCTAAATATGCGTACAGTTTTCCCCCAGTGAAAAGCTCGGTTGCGTCAAGGCAGAACAAGACAAGTCTTTCTCTCAAAGGGATTCATGCTGCAGACCACAAGAAGCTTTTGAAGGCAACAAAAGTTAGTGTGTATGTGTGTGTCATATTCTTTTTGTGATATGTGGCTCTTTATTTGGTGAAGAATACCACCACTATTATTGTATTTTCCATCCTACCTACAGGACAAACTCCTTTTCTTTGAATCAAGGCTGAATTTGGTTTAACCGTGATTAATGAAGCGCGGCTGCGCTGCATTATGTAACGTGCTGCATGACTACACATAGCGTGAGGATGCATAATGTATTTACTGTATTCAGGATGATACTGTAGGTAGTCTCCTGCCTGTGGTGCATGATGGCTGGACCAAGTGAACCAGTTATTTCACTATGTTAGTTGTTTGTCTTTGCTTCACTGCCCCAAACACAAATTCACATTACGTTCACGTTGCTGCACTTGACAAACCTTCTCAGTGTTTTCTAATTGCCTATTATTTCCATAAATTCAATTGTGCCTGAAAGGATATTATATTTGTCAGCACAAAAGTCTGCAACAAAGCTTGTTTTTGGTTTTGTATGAGATTTAAGATTAAAGAACTCGCCCCCTCTAGAAATAAATAGTTAAAGAGTGAATAACTACTGATCTGGACCAAAGCGTGCTTGGATAAAAGTTGGCATATCGAGCTGCGGAAAAGCATCAGACAAGGGAGTAATTGGTTTCTTAGGGACACGTGGCAGGGTGTCAACTGAAAGGTTACAAGAGGCCATCAGACGTGCCGCTCCACACACCAATGACCATTCTAAAGAAGCCCTCATCATCGCCCATTCACATCACGTTTATCATTATGTCAATACACGTACAGGTATCTTGGCAGAGACTAATGCTTGTAGATACTTGTGGAAACTTCTCTTTGAGTCCTCTTAGCTTTTGAATGTGATATAATTGCATGTAGCATAAAAGAAAGATCAAAAGGAAACAGAATAAAAGTTCAGTGCCGAGGGGGGTCAGGGGCCGGCTAAGAAAAGAAAAAGCAATAACCCAAAAGTAATAAAGGTTGCACCGCTCCGAAAGTGGGTGTTTGCTGATTTGTTTGCCCGTGCTTTTGGTGCTTATGTGCATATTTTCCTTTCATGCATCTCATAGTCGAGACTGAATGAGATGAAGGCTATGTTTGGGATGGCGAGCTCTTTGTCTAAATGTGACTCTTTATTTCCTTTGTCAGGGGGAAGTCAGATCGCGACCCTTTGCTTCTGTCAGTCATCCCTTCAGCCCCGGGGGACGCAGTCTGTCTTTTTCACGTGGGCCTTCCATCCACGGCTGTTCTTTTGTTTCAGACTCTATTCATAGATCATAAAAAGAGAGACGTCTTTTCTCCCTGTCTCTCTCTCTTTAATCCTATTTTTGTCCTTGTGCGGCTTGATTAAGTTGTCATGTGCGAGGCTGTATCCTCTCGCAGCCTATTCATCCTTGCAGTGTAATAATTATCAGAATGGATGCATCTTATACACACACACACACACACACACACACACACGCACCACCCTGGGGGAGGCTACAGGTGGGGAGCTCACGTCTCTTATCATCAACAAACCAAATCAATCAGTAATCACATTCCCATGGAGCGTCGTCTTATCAAAGTGGAGCAAAACTGGGCATTATGTGATGCATGTAAAGCATGCTAAAAATGTCCTCCTGCGTCTATATTTGCACACATGTTCATGTTTCTGTGTGTGTATGTGTGCCTGGTTGCACTACATGCCTGTGTGAGCCATGTACAGTATCTGCTCCCAGAGTACTTAGCCAGAGGAGCTGTCTACTGTTTGAATAAGGGCAGTCAGTCACCGGCACTAAAGAGAACATTCATCAAGCACTTTCACAGCTTACACCTGTTTCTGCTGGCTAAGACAGACAAGCTGGGACGGCTGCGGTGCCACATCACTCTCCGCGCTCTCCCCAAGTGTTCCTGAGGGGGCTACACAAACATATTGTTCCTGATGCTTTTCACATTAGCTCCCTGCAATGACCATCACCATTTATAGGTAAATAAAGCTAACCCGCCCCGGCGTGACAAGAAGCGCGCAAATGAGGACACGGTTGTTGTTAAATCGCGAGTTCACCTGCATCTCTGCAGTAGTGGTGCATTTCAAACAACATCTCAGCGTCATCATCCCTTACGGTTAACTTATGCCTGACTTCACCGAGGGGGACATGACCTCACACACTGCTAGTGGTTTGATACAGTTGTTGCCAGTAACAGCAGGCATGGATGCCCGCTGCTCAGCCTTGTTAAACTATAGGACTGTAGCGCTGCATAATTTCCTACTAATATGACAGCTGTGTTCTAATCATGATAAAGGGCTGACTGTGATGCACGAGGACCCAGTGGCCTCACCTTAGTGCTCAAAGCGTTGCTCCCTTTCAGTACTCCGCTGCATCACACATAATTGCCTAACTCCATTCTGACATGGCCACTCAGTGGAATTGGGCCTTTCTAGCTCCACATATCACACTCCTCTCTTTGGGTGAGGTGTGTGTGCGTCTGTCACGATTTTGTTGGTGCTCTCTTTAGTGTGCATTTCCTTATATGGACAGGATATGGGCATTATTAGTGTGATCCATCAGAGGATATGCGTCACTCTTTTATATTTTCTTTCCTCCCGCCTCAGGTTTTGATATTACACTCTTATCTTTTTCGCGCTCCTGTTGTCTGCCGTAGTGCAGGAGAGGGGAAAAAAAAGGCTCCTCCACTCCTCTCGCATGCAGTACACATTCACGGCTTTATCGATTTCCTTTAAAATTGTATTTGCAGAAAACAGGAAGAATGTGGGCTTTAATATTTCCTACTCTCTGCAACACCTGGTCTGGGGTTGCTAGGTAACACGTTGCACAGCAGTGTTTGATGTGTGTGTGCTCTTTGCAAATGGCTTTGATCCTCAGCACACTGACAGACTCTCCACAGAGTTGCCTTCCCCTGGTAGTTTTGGCACCTCATCACACTGTGGAGACTAAAACGTAACTGAAAGCTCCCAAGTGAAATGGAATACCTACCTTGTTAGGCAAAGTAGAAAAGGGAAGCTGTCCAGCAAAGTTTTAGCTTTAAACTCTTTTCATTAAGAATGCTACAGGACCAGGCAGGCGGTGCCTCCGAGTTACAGAGTCATGTGACAAAGGAGACTGCAGCTCTCTGGAAGCAACAGACTGCATTATGTTATGCTCTCATCAAGAATGAAAGAGATACTGTTTAATATAACAGACTTTTAAAGGGCTACCACTTCAGTGCACCCGCAGTCAAGTGCATTAAAGTGACACAAAGGTCAGGCATGTTTGTGACAGTATCCTTTAAAGGTAAACCATACAGGATTGTCACTTACTCTTTATAAACATGCTAGCCAGTGGAAAGTAAAAGCCAAGCCCAGAATTACTCACATCGTGTTGCGTTGCTATGGACCAATTCAGGGCATATTTTGGTTGCTAGGAAACAACATTGTTGTTCCACTTAAACATCCGGCCCTGCCACTACAGCACAGGTCTTGAACTGAAATACACACAGTGGGAAATTGCAAAATTAGTTTTAGGACCTTGCAGCTCAGTGGTAGGTTGTTCCCTTCGGCGAGGTACAAACTTGATGTCAGACATAAAAGCCTATCGCTTTCACAAAGAAACGAACCGGCACAAAGCATTGATTTCAGTGGTCGAACAAAAGAACTGGACACCATCTGAAAACTCCAGTTGTCTGTTGTTTCATTACCAGTAAGTTTTCGCAATTGTTTGGAGAATGAAAATGACAAGACACACAACACACACAGATACAAATGCTCCTCTCTCTCTGTTGGTTTGTGATCGTTCGCTTGAACAAGCTTACTTACTGGTAATGAAATGAGCACTACAGGCTACTGGAGTTTTCCGATGGTGTCCAGTTCTTTTGTTTGACCACTGCAGTACATGCTTTGTTCTGGCTCGTTTCTTTAGGCGCTACCAGAAGCCTAAGTGGAACAACAATGTCGTCACCCAGCAACTGAAAGATGCCATGAAAGGGTCTATATTTGCGTGTCTCTTGGATGCCTGCTGCTGAGGGCAGCTGGTCGCTACCTTTTTATAAAGCCCCGACATCACCTGGGTGCTGTGGGGGTCCAAAATACAGGCAAAGGGCAGTCTTTACATAAAAAATACACAGCCACACACCTCCAGTGAGCAGATCACTTCTGTGAGTCTATACATTGTTTTTGAAGGAAAATCTGCGAAGTGTTTCTTTAATGCATAGTGGGATCTTCAGCATGATACTTCCCTGTGTTGCACTTAATTAAAACACTTTCCAAAACACTCCCTGCGCGACATTTTACTTCTGCACAGTGACATTTTATTTTTTCAACATAGTAAAGTCTGTTATCCAGGCACAGTAAAAGGCTTTGTTAGGGAGAAAAAATGTCTTTCTATAACTCACTTCACTGACGGCGGAACCAGTCAAATTTATTGCTTGAAAAAACACACGTTATAGCATCTGTTTTTAAGCTGATGGGTACATTTTCAACTGGAAAACCATTTTGAAGATAATCAAATGTTTTTAATGCATAATTTACAAACATTATTCTCAGTACAGGCATACAAATCAGCATATAAAAGAGTTCCCACCTCTTACTGCTGTTGTAAATAAAGCCCGTCTTAAAGATCCAAGTTAATTCTACATTTTATGCAAAACAATTTATTTATTGTCCACCAACGTGAGGTAGCTAAAGGGTAACTTTTGGCCTGTGACGAAACAAAGAAAATCAAGATATAGAAAGCACAGAATTATTAGAAAACCATTTAATCACTGAAGCCTCACGTTGTGTTTGTGTAAGCAATGTGTTTGCTTAATTTTACGAAATGAAAAGACACACTATTACAAAGCCGAGCCATGTGAACTAACTTGAGAAATGTAGTTTCAGGTGGGCATTTTCTGAGGTAAAACAGTCTGAAAGTAATCACACTCGCTTTGCTATTTGCACCTGCACAACACTTTGGGCCGGAGGAAGAGACGGAGCGAGCAAGAGAAATGGGGTGTGCAGCGACTGGCCCTGCACGCCGGTGCATTCGAGGTTGTGTGAGGTTATTACAGGTTTGATTATTGAGTTCCACAGGGCAATTGGCTCAAATGAGGGCTGACAGCTTTGGAGGGCAGCAAACAGCTGGAGAGCTCATCTCTGCCAGCAGCCATATTAAGACCATTTCACTCCCAGGTGCATCAGCTGCTATGATCTGTGATTAAGGCATAACTAATGAAGAGTTGATGAAAGTAATCAGGTGCCACTGCATCTGCAGACGCTTTCAAGATGCTGGAACTGTGTCTTCATAGCTTTACAGGAAAATAAACAGGCAGAATGTTAATAATGACTTCGGGGTTTAAGGTGGAACCCCGGCATTAAATAGATTCTTTACAAGCTACTCGTACTGTCATCATCCCTTAAGAGACTAAGTACAGTGCAACAAGCTCATCTGTCACAGCCATTTGAATAAGTGCCAATATACGTCGATACGGTGTCACACAAGTGTCACTTATATACCGATTCATATCTGTAGCCTAGCAACCAATCAACAGCTGGCAGCTAGGCAACAAACTAACCAGCTTCATTGCGTTGTACTTCTGCGAGAAAAGACATTATGTATGGCACTGCCTCTCATGTAATACTGCTTAATTGTTAACTCGAATCCTAAACTGCAGAGCCATAATGAAATGATCTTTTGAATTCTTCTTTCGGGCGGGGTTGGATTTGGCTGAAATCCATGTGCATCAATTTTTGAGTGTTACACTTACTGCAAAACGATGTCAAAGCCTGGTGGAAATGAATTGACATAATCTCTCCTTAGTGCAATATGTATGAGCAACCACTCACCGTGGCAAAAGAAAATTTGGCCCGATGTAATGCACAACGTGGGTGTTCGGACCCCTGAGCAACTTGTAATTGCATTTCATAATGGTTATTTCTTCCTCCTTACCCTTTTCTCTTGCAATATGGGAGATAATGGAGCGCTGCATAGAAAGGGAATGATAAGGTGTTTACCAGGTTCAAAAGATTTGTGTGATTTTGCCCGAAACTAGCATTTTTGACTTTGATGTAACCGAACACACAGACAACCTGTCATTTGGTCGGTGGGGAGCCCACCACACACGCTGATAGTAGCAGTAGGTTTCATTCATCATTTAATTCTTCGGAGATGTCTCATCAGCCTGTCACCTGTTGTGCTGGCGGTAAACAAGAATGAATGATGAATTACAGAATTCAATTAGGTGACAGCAGCTGTCACAGAGGCTAGTTAAACTATTTGCGGTACTAATCATGTGAAAGTCTGTGGAGAATTTTTTTCTTCACAGTGCTGCTTGTGGTCTAGCCTCCTGTTGACAAACGCTACATCACCGTAGAGGACAGGAAGCCGAATTGCATCTCAAGGCTGTTTCCATGTAATATTCATTGTCATCTGAGAACACAGCGGCCTCAAGTTTTAGATCAAAAGCATTTCATTTCAGCAACAAGGGAAAGCGTTTGAGCGTGGAGGAGGAATTCACAAAAAGCCTTGGTCTGTCTTTGATATTTTTGTTTTCTATCGGACCTTTGGCAGTGAAAGAGTTCAGTCCATGGACGGTCATGCTTCTAACAAAGAACTGCATCTTTGGGGAGTTACATCATCTAGTGGCATGAAGTTGTACGAATCATCAATCAGGCTTAGTGTTACTTAAAGCAGGAATATTTTGCTCATGTTCTGCGCTGAGTTAAACGTACATTACATGAGGCAGAGGCATTAATCTTCCTTCCTGGCATCATGGTGTTTGTTTGATGCCATTCCTTAACATAGACTTGCTTTCGACATTCCTCATGCTGCATCTATTCAGCTACAGTAATGCAGCTCCACATGTAGTCCTGCCTAGGCAAAAAAAAAAGTGTGTTACAACCATAATCTTAGACAAGCAATCAATGTTTACGAACATGACGCAAAACCCTCGCTAATCTGCCAAACAACAGAGATAAAACTGGAGCACTAACAAGTGAAATGGAGATTTTCTGCAATGAATCATTTTTTATTTTTCATTTCGTATCATCACAATATGTGATACTGGTATTTTGTGCACAATGTCAGCCACCCGTTCACTGTCAGCTGTCACTGTTGCTACCAGTCCTCAGAGCTGTCTCACTGACATTTTCAACAGAGTCTCGACTATCTTGCCTCGGAACTAGAAATATCTAAATTTAGGGTACAGTATGTGAAAACCATGTGAGATGTGGGATTGAATGGTTTGTTTCCTTCATACTTTTAGATTAATACCATTAAAGGCACACGCACGACTCCCAGGGAAATCTAATCTTTGTATCTCTCCATACATACACATCAATTTCACCCTCCTCTGTAATGCTTGATAAAGTGCGAGATGTAAAGTGCTTTGCTTTTGCATAAAATTCCCTCGTAGGAGTTGACATTATATTCTCGATGGTCTAATTTAAGACTGATGAGGAGATAAAGCACATTTATTTCTTGACCAACAGGATTTGCCTTCTACATCCATTTTTTCCTCCCACATATGTGCACATGTTGAAGTGATATATCGAAGTCCAACCAGTTCATTAAATATCCATTTGTAATTTCCGGAGCTTTACAGATAGCTGGCCTATTACATATTTAGTTGACTCCGCTGCTGCACAGCACAGAAATCAATCTGCAGGGAGATACAATATGCAGTGGCTGATGTGAGGACCCCCTCCATGCCACACTTATACATGTTTTATTACATTCCTCCCACAATTGATCAGGAGCTCTTCTGATTAGCATTTGGAGGACATCTTTGACAATACTCAAAAAGGCATCAGAAACTGCTAGCACAGAAGATGAATAGTTTCACTGTACAAAGAGATACCAGCTCAAAGCGGGAAGATCAAAAGTCTGAGTAATCTGGTAAATCTATGTGAGGATGGACAGTGGACCCACTTGATACAACTACAAACATACTTTTGCATTTATTTACTGTACCACTGAGAATTATTTATTCATTATTCAGACTTGCAATAATGATGCAAATGTTGTTGTTTTTTTGAAGGGGTGGTCAGAAAAAAAACACCAGGAAAAAAATCATGAGATACTCTGTCAGATATAATTTCCCAGGAGCAAACAAGCTGACATCACAAATGATGGCAGCATCTTCACAACGCCACGTTTAAGCCGAGGATACACACTATATGCTCCTCAGCAAGAGGACGAGTAGGAAAGCAGTAAACGCTTGTTTATCTTTTGTGCAAGCCGTGATTTGCATTTCAAAGGAGGTATTTATTTCGAGATGCAACAGTAAATAGATTCAGTAAAGCAAAGCACAGTACAGCAGTAAAGGCCAGTGTTTAGCATCTCTGAACAGCAGTATAGAAATCACATATCATTAATTAAGACAAAAAGCAATGCATAACATTAGTGTACAGTTACATGCGTTGTTCAACAATGACTATACCAGGGTGGGGAAACATGTGACAAAGCAGCATATTACATGATCAGAATTACAACAAAGTGATGGTGAACTCATAAAAAACAAGATTTACAATTATTATGATTAAGCTTGTGGAAAAGACAGTCCATTCTTTTGCGCCGCAGAGCACACCAAGGTCTGAAGTACTGATGATACTCTAAAGTGTTAGATTGATAGGATACTTGGTCCCTGAGTGAAACAGGCCATTTATAACAGCCTGAGTACAGCACGTCCCTGACAGCAAAAACTCACCTAATAATCCTTGAAACCTGGGACAACCTGACTACTGCGCTTCAACGCCAAATAAATGCTTTGAAATAGACCAGAAACTACCTCATGGTTTTATCTTTTTTTGTTTTACAAGGTTAGTATAACACAATGCATTCATCTCTTTACATTATTGCTTGAACAAGATATTTTTCTTTAACTGTAACTGCATAAATACCACGGGGGTTATTTCACATTATGAAGTAGTACAATAGCAGCACACTGAAAGACAGGTACAAGGTGCAAGTTAAATCAGCTGGGAGTTTTGTGTCGCAGATGATTTAAGTTTAGTGTCAGTGAGGGCACATCCTTAGGACTGATAATTACGTGTGTGTCGGGGGAAGGTCCTGTCTTTTTGCAGTGCATAATTATTTCATGTTACATGCTTACTCCCAGAGTTAAGTTCTGCGCTTCATCAAGTCCTGAGGGACGTTGGAGGGCCAACTGTTGTTGCCTCTCACTTCTTCCTCTCTGGAAAGTGGGGCTATGTAGATAAGCTTGCGTTCCACTTTGGTTGGCTCATCTGCTGAAACGCCGACTGTGTGGAGGATATAAAGCAATACCCCGACAAACCCTGGCAGTGCAGCTAAGAGAAGGAAAGAGGTTAATGGGAGCCCATCCCATTCGCATGCTAGTATTTAATGAGTGTGTTAGGGTGAAATGCAGTTATCATCAATGGCATCTCTCAATGAAAGTCATTTAAATAATTCCAAGATGCAGTTAAACTGTGAGAGCGAATGTGAGTGTTGCCAGGCAATCAGCCGTCCTAGCAGAGAAGGCTGTGGTAATAGTCTACACGATCCAAAGGGACAAAGGCTGTTTCGACTGTGCTTGCACTGAGCTGGATTTACAAAGCAAACAGCTGATTGCATGACTCAAGAGTCAGGTATGTGCCTTAAATATGTCAGCCTCCTTTGCTCCTCCTTTAAAAACACAAGAGGGAAAAGACAGCTACGTCAAATGCAACAGCTTTAAAAGACAGGTTAAGAGTCTTATGAGTGCACAGAAATTTTGGATATAACATTTATCCTGGCTGTAAAGTGGTACAGAAGGTATGAGCCGACAGCGCATGAGAGTCAAATATTATCTTGGCAAAGCAGAGAGCCAAGAACAGGGCAGTTCAAGATACCACAAGCAGACCTGCTAGTTCAAAAGAGGGTTCATATTGTGCGTCTACCAATAAGGACAGACCCCGAGAGAGTACGATAACACTGAACTGGTGTCAGCCAATGTGTGCCTTTCATCGGGGGTGCGCCCTGGGTGACAATCAATCAATACCAATGAAGTTAACACAGATAGCTGCTGAGAAGACTGTAATGGTAGATAGGAAAATAATTTTAGATTAATTATTTCCTAATGTGAAGTTGCTAATAGTATGTAAATATGTGGGCAAATTATAGCCCTGCTATTTGGAATCTAATAGCAGGGTTGTGCTAGTAGTCGGGCATAGCCTCATAGGGAATAGTAATTAAAAAGTATAGATAAGCTGAAGAAAATGAAAGATTACAATAATGGATCATAACAAATGAGATCTATTCTAACTTATCTGGGACTTCACATTCCTATAAACTGTTCCCACTCAATTCCTCTCCCAGTTTTGAAATTATTACCACATAATGTGAAATCTGCAGATAGTGTGTTTCTTCCCCACGGTGTGCAAAGGAGGAATCTCTCCCATGGCTGTTAATATGTAAGAGCAGACCTCCAAAGCTTTGACAAACAATTGAAATGTGAAATGAATTAAAATTCTATTTTAACATTTTAGTATGCATTTATCATTGTTGTAGGCTCTCTTACATTCTCATAAACACCGAAAAAAAAGAGGAAGTTCTAGTATTTCGTCAATTGATATGTGCATCATACGTTGTCTAGGGTAGTGGTTCCCAACTGGTCCAGCCATGGGGGCCAGATTTCTCCTTAATCGTGTGTTCAAGGTCCACACAGTTTAATACTTGGCATTTGGCCATGTCGTCGAGCTAATTTGCTGTCTCTGTTAAGGAGCTGTTCGTTATTCACTCTACAGCAGGAAATGGCACTTAAAAATAAAAGCTCTGTGCTAGAAATTCACTGTACTTAAGAATAAAGTGTGTTTTTTACAAAGTCAATACATTCGCAGGTCACTTGGGGCCCATTCAGAATGGACCCGCTACCACCAGTTGGGGACCACCTAACTAAGGCATGGCACCCTTTCCTCTATATTTGCCCACTGTACAGTGGCCCCCTGTTTGTAAAATATAAAAATGAATGCCCATTTAGACCAATTAAAAATGTTTATAGGCAAATTTAGACTTAGGCTAAATCCCAATTATTCCCCCACCACTTAGCCCTTATCCCTCAGTTTTGCATGTTCTCATCTAGGGCTGGGGTGTCCTGATTCCTTTTGGGTTGGAGGGGTAGGGCACAGGCCAAACCAAGTGTTATGAGAAATCATAAACAAGATGGCTGTACGAACAACAAAAGAAACTTACAACTGTATTTTCTACATGAATAAACATTTAAAAATTAGCATAACCATCGTACTATCATGATTAAATGTTATTTCAATGTATAATGGTATTTTCCTTCACACGAGCATAACAAAGTGTTGGGATTCACAGGACCACAGATGATTTATCATTTGGTAAAATCATTAAAGGCTTTTTACTCTGCATGCTCTTTGTCTTCAAACAAAGAGAGCTAGGTGACACCCATCTCCACAGAAGGTCTCACCTCACACCTCAGTGAGACACAAGTCTCACAACTTGAATGGACAGGACTTTTACAGTGACATGTGACTCTGTGATGTCACAGGCCTGTAGAAGATTTGCTCCCTCCAAGCCTTCTCTCTTGTTCCAACTGCGGAGCATCCAAGACCTCTTTCCGGCTGGGCCTGGAACAGCAGAGGCCCAGACCCTTGCTCCATAGCCCCAAACCACTAAAGCGAGGGCAATTGATCATAGACTCTTGCAAACACAAGGTTTGCAACTAGCTTTCCAGCAACAAGGAACTAAGTGAGTTAGCATCCAGCGTTTAACTTTGCTAAACCCTGAGCGACCAGTTTCCTTGGAGTTTCACCTTTGGAACAGAGGACACAACAAAGACTGCAGCTGAAACCACAGTTCTTCTCAGCGTTCTTCTGCTGGCTAACAAAGCAGCACACCACCAAGTGACTCTTTCTCCCATCCATTCAAGGATTGTAACAACTGGGCATAGCTTATCACAGCTTTACAGGCTAAGCAAGACTGTTTAACTTGTTGTATGTGATTTAATGCTGTCATTGAGTTATTGTTGTGATAGTTTGCAGTTAGGTCATTGATTAGTTGGCTTCGCCAAAGCTAAGTAATTAGTTTGCTAACACTGTTCGCAAACAGATTCTTGCACACAACTAAACAATCTCTGCACTAATCCAGACCATTTGCGACACACGTCACATTGACACAGACTCATCAACAAATAGGCTTTCACCAGAGCTACACCTCATACAAACACCTCCCCCGACCTGAAGCCAGCCTTGATTTGGCCATTTTGGTAGTTCTCTGTTGTCAGCCATTTTGTTTTGTAGGCCAAACGGCTCTTTGATCACCACACCCGCCTTTCTCTTTCTCTTCTTTCTTTCTCTCTCTCTCTCTCTCTCTCTCTCTCACTCACACACACACACACACACACACACACACATATACAGGTCTTGCTTGTATATAGTTAGTTAGAATTTGTGTGTTTTGGTTTGCTTTGCTAGTTTGTGTATAAATATAATTCTTTGGAATCTTACCTGCTGTCTGTTTAATGTTGCACAAGAGTGAATGAATAGTCAACCTCTGCTGCGTCAAGAACTCCGAAATCCTTCAGGCGTTACTGTTACTTAATTTTGGTTGTTGTCATTAATTTAATTATTATTCAAAACTCCAAATTAATAGTTTAGTGTATTTTATGAGACTGATATCGCTAACTGGCTATCATTTTTCCCTTTACGGGAATAGTGCCCCACGAGGTGATTTAATGTTAATTAAGTCACATTATTTAACATATTAATTATTAATATATTAACATATTAATTATTAATAATAATTATTAATTATTTCCAATAGCCAATTAAATCCCTACATATTTGGTGCCTCTTGGTGAGACCTAATATATTGATCCCAACATATTTGGTGCTGCCGTATGAAGCCCGAATTTATGTTCCCAACATTTTGGTGCCTCCGTGTGAAGCCTAATGTGTTGACCCCAACAAATGGAAATTGCTAATGTGTCGATGTCTCGGTAGCTAACTAGCTTACGTTACATTAGACATACTTAGACAGCTAAGCAACATTGCAAAGCTCAGGTCTGTGCTGTCTCGACCTGAGCTAGAGATGATTATCCATGCTTTTGTTTTACTTTTTTTCTTTTTACTTGTCTGAACAAATCATCTCTGAACCGTCTTCAAATATTTCAGAACGCTGCTGCGAGGCTGTTAACCAGGTCAAGCAGATCAACCCACATCACTCCCATTTTAGTTTCTTTACATTGGCTTCCCATCAGGTTCAGGATTCAGTTCAAGATACTTGTTCTCACATATAGAGCCCTCCAGGGTCAGGCACCTGAATACATCAGTAATCTCCCCCGTCCATATATCGTCAGTAGGTCCTTTAGGTCCTCAGATCAGGACATACTGTTTGTCCCCCGCTCCAGACTGAGAACAAAAGGTGATCGTGCCTTTGGCTCCAACACTTTGGAGCTCTCTTCCATTAGGTTTATGGTCTGCGGTCTGTTCAGAAATTTTTAAAAAACAACTTAAGACCCATCTCTTTAAAATGGCTTTTGTCCCACCCTAAATTATCCAGTGCTTGTTCCCTGGTATGTTTCTGTTTGGGGGCCTCAGTAGCCTGTATTTGCTCCATGTTTTACTTTCTGTTTGTTGCCTTGTTTTATTTGACATATTGCCTTTGTTTTTATTGATTGCACGTTTCATTGTTTGCTAGATTGTATTTTGTGAAGCACTTTGTGGATTTCATTTCTGTGAAAGGTGCTATATCAATGTATTACTATTTGTATTTACATAGATATTGCTGATTTGTGCATGACAGTCCGTCATTCTGACATACTTCCATGTCGTATACCCCACGTTTGTTGGCATATGATGTGTAAAATTTAACTGAAGTCCAGCAGCAAAGTTGCTGTACTGCTGTATGTTACCACTGATATAGGAGGAGCATGGGTTGCTACTGTTAGCCTACAGAGCAGAAAAGCAGCAAAAGGCTTCCTGTTGCCCACACAAAAAAATTGCTGCTGCAGAGACCAGCATATTTGTGATCTCCAGCAACACCCGCCATATCTGTTTATGTAAACGCCAGCATAACAATGACGTATCATGGTTTTGAAGGGTTGTCCCATTTCTTGGAAGAAGTCAGCAACCACTACCCATTGTAACTCTGTGCTGAGGGGCAGGTGGCACTCAAAATCAAGGGGTAGGGGTAGAGATATGACATTAGATTGGGTCTTAATAAGGGTTAAATATGCTTTCTGGCTCCAAACAGATTTTTTTTTTGGCTAAAAATGACTCGTTTTATAGTTAAGGTTGCCATCCACTGAACATTGTAGTGCTGTTGCCAGACTGAGGAGACTGCATGACATGGTAGGTCTTATAGTACTTTAGGTCTTTAGCTGTGATTCTGACAGGTGTTCAGGTTTCGTCCAGAGTTGACAGCTTTGTAAAATGACTAGCCCATAAATCCAACCCCATGAACTAGGGTAAGAAATGTAGCAGGAACCCAGAGTAACAGCAGCTTTAGCTTTGCTTTTGCAGACTTCAACAAAGAGAGAAGCTACAAGGGGTGGAGGTAAGCACAATCTATGTTTGCTGCTGCACTGGACGGGGCAGCAGGCCAAGCTACCTTGAGGGAAATCACACCTCTGCAGCACAATGAGAAAGATGGGGGCTGAGCTGCCATCTGCAACTTATCTGGAGTCCGACATTTCTTTGAGCGAGGTAGGTTAAAGCTCTCTCGTCAAAGGGATCACAACCTGATGCAAGCAGGCTTGTCTGCTGAATTGGGATGGGACTTAGCTGTCACAGTGAAAGCAGGCTGACGACTAAACAGAGGCTACTGTGGTCAAAATAGGTGAGTCTAACTTGTCCAACATTTCACTACAAGGGCCGTTAGCTCTTTGTGCATCACCACACTCGCACCACTCATCCAGAGAAAGCCAGCTGCGGTGTTCAGCGCTTTAGAAAAACTATCAAAGCACTGCTGTAGGTATTTCTTTCCCCATGTGGATGCAGTGGCAGTGAAAGAGGGGGGGGTTACCCACAGCTTTCTGGATATTTGCCAAGTCGACACAGACCAGGCAGATGGAGAGTGTGCCCAATGAGGAGAGGTTGAAGTAACAACCTGAACACGAGCTGCCTAAACTTACTAGTGCCGCCTGCCTGGCGAGTCATACAAAATGACATCGCTGGCTTGCAGCAAACATCTAAGAACAGCAGAGCACCCGCAGCAACAAAAGGTCAGCAACAGAAACCAAACTCTCTCTCTCTCTAGTAATACTCCTACGGCGGAGCAACTTCAACACAGTGGAAAATAACAACTAGAAATGTGAACAGCCAGGTATTTCCTTCATTAATCATTGATTGTTTAGTTATTAAAGATTGCTGAGAAGATGTTTATCAAACTAGGCTGTCTTTGCAGTACAGAGATACTTTTGAAAGTGGTGCTACATGAGAAAACTGTGGGCTGTGGAAATTGCCTTTGCTCAAGAGGTAAAGAACCTACAACTACCAGAATGCTGGACCAACAAATGCTTTCGCTGGTCGGTGACGTAATGCAAGCTTGTCCAATTTGACATAAGAAACAACATGACGGCTGGTGACAAACGATCTGGAATTACAGTTAAACAGTCATCTGAAATATGTTTCTGAAAACATTTAAGGCGAAAAAATTAGGCAACGCAGTCACAGAACCTTGGTTTATATTTGATCAGCACTGCTTAGTTTTATTGTTTGATCTCACCCTCAGTTTTTACAATACAGGAAACAGTATGGTGCCCACTTTTTATTATTTTTCAATTATTTTTATTGTTTGTTTTTTTTTTTAAACAAAGAGACAAGAAATATGGAGCATATACACTCTGAACCCACAACATCCAACCCCATCCTGCCCCTCCCTAAGACTGGCCTTAACAGACAAACAAATGAACACTGCTAAATACACTTAATACACATGAATGTACAAAATATACAGAGTCAAGAAGGCACCCACATTTTGTTCACAAATTCTCATATTACAGCCAAACAGTGCACTAAAATGTTTCTGAAAAGTTTTAGGTGAGAAATAGGCAACACAGTAACAGAATCTTGGTTTGTATTTGATCAACACTGCCTAGTTTTACAGTTGATTTGAGTTTGGTCTGTTTGAGAGAGAAAGGGACAGTCTTTCCCTTGATCGCTTCTATACTCTCTGTGTCCATGATGGCGGGCATATGAAAATGCGGGAGGACAATCTGTAGTCCAGCAAAAGCCCCAGAGCCAGCAAATATCCAAAAGAGATGAGCAGGGTGCTCTGGGCGCTGGTGAGATGGAAGTTTACCACAGTTCATTTACATATACTAACCACATTATTATGATACGAAGCTGGTTGAAAATCGGCAAAGTGTCCCTCTGAATTCAGTTTATAATGATATGACATGACATTGGATGGGCTGGAAACACAGAATATTTGGCGTTTTGCTTAAAAAAAAGTTAACAAATAATAATCAAAATAGCTGCTGATTGATTTGTCTGTACTAAGCCGTTAACTAAATAATATCACTGTACTGTAAATCTGTCATGGTGCCACAGGGTTTAGCGTTTTGACTAGATTACTGAATTTTTCATCTCCTGCAGCAGATTTTCTTGGTGAGGGAAAAGAATCCCCTAACTGTGAAAACTGTATTTGTATCTCTTAAAAGTATCATTTGCAGTTTATCCGTCCCAGTTATTTGCCGGAGAGGAAACTCCCTCTTATCCTTTCCCTAATATGTGCACACAGTGTGCACATGCATGCATGTCTGGTGCTCCTGTGGGTTAGAAAGCTCTCTATATATGACCTGGATTATGAGGATGTTGCGTCTTGCCTGGGAACAGGTTCTGCTTCAACTGAGCGATTTAGCCCTTGGTAGTTGTCAACTGTGCTTCTAAAAAGCTTAATATACATTTATGACAACCTTCTCTGTTTTTTTTTTATACTCCGCAGGCTGTGTATTGGAGTGAGAGTATGATTTTTGACAGATGGAGGAGAAAAAAAATATCTGAAGAACTTCCCTTGGGGACATCTTAAGGGGATTCATTTCATTCTTTGACTGCATTTCTAAATAGAGAGAAATGCAACGAGCTGACACATCAAACATTGTCATGGCAAGTTGAAAGTAGAGTTAAGCTCTTTATGTCTACCTCTCTGATTTGAAGAAACCCTTCCAGTGAACTCATTCAGGCTACATTTTGATACGAGTGTTTTCCATCAAATGAGCATTGTCTTTCTTGGTTCTTTAGATCACACAATTTGCTTTAAAAATCACATTAAATCGCCATTATCACTCATCTGGGAGAGCTTTCTACTTTACCTCCCCCTGAAAAAAACTCTATTTATTAGTCTGGTAACCTTGAATTGCAACAGGAAGCAAAGAGTTGCATTTTAGGGGCCCCCATAGAGGATATCAATCAGCCATAGTCGACTAATAACTAGTGCAGCATTTATCTCCTTGTCAGAAAAGTGAGGAGAAAGAAATGATGAAGGGAGAGAACCTCGACTGCTGTTCGCATTACAGCATGGATTTCCGCAGCCCTCAGGCTAAGGGGGGATGTCAAGGGGGGGAATTTGAAAGGAGCGGAGAGTGGAGGGAATAAAGGCAGGGTCTTGAGATGGCATGCCTGAACAGTGAATATAGCTGAGACCTTTTGAAAAGTCAGACAGTTAACTTCTGACTGATTCACTTCATCTCCATCGGCATTGTTTATTTATGTGGCAGATGGGTTGCATAAATTTCATTGTGGACCTCACCGTTATAAACCTAACTCAATTAGCCAGCCGGGGTGTTAGCAGACACTTAGCTGGATCCATCGCAGCAAATCACAATGGGCAGATGGGTGATATTTTTCATTTTTGGTGGCTAAGGCTCAAACCCATTATTTTTCCTTGTTTGTGTGAGTGCCTGACTCATTGAATAATCAGTTTGATTAATAAAACCAGTCTCCCTAGGCATAATGTCTTTGGCTCACGCTGTGGTATGGAACCTAGTGTCTGTGTAGAAAGAGGAGAGCCTCTCCGTTACACTATGTGTTCATGTGTTGGGTGGATTCTTATTGTTTTTTTTATCCTCTAACAGTGTTACGGATAATGTGACAAATTTATCATTAATGCTCCGAGCTTTAATTCAAATTAACTTGGCTCGTCACATCATGTTTTCTCCACCTGTCGCCTTTTGTCTTCCACTTCTCACCCCTCATTACTCTTTTTCAGTCCTGCTCCCATATTTCCCTTCCCATTGTCCACTTACCTGTACCCTCCTTAATAGATCTTTCTTTCACTCACCATCATTTCTCTTCCTCATTTTAAATATTTCTCACGTCCCCACTTCATCTACATACCAGCCTCCTCTCTCCGCCTCCTCATCCATCGCTCACTTCATATCGCCCTTTTTCTCTCCCCGCCAGTGAGCCCACCCTGGCAGCCTTGGCCCTCTTAAATGCATCATTTCTTCCAAGAGATATCCTTCTGCACTGACCTCTGTGCTAGCTGGCTGCCTGCCATCTCCACTCAATGGACTCATCAATCCATCTTGGTTCTTGGATGGCCTTGATTTTATTGTCTCACACAGCCCTCTGTCATCCTGTTCATCTCTCATCCTTAATGTCATCCTTTCAGATTTTAACATGTCTGCATTTTCTGAGCACACAGCGTTTGATTACATTGAGCTGGAATGGCAGAGTCCAGGTGGGCTATTGTTGTCGAGCCCTTGCCGAGGCCAACGGATGCGCAGGCATGGACGTGCCATCTTTGCAGAGTCAATCATGGGGTTGTGAAGGAGCAGTTACTTTGAAACTCGATTTATTTTTCTCCACATTATTACTGATGATTGATTGGACGTTTTAATGCATTGATGCTTTACGTTAAACGATGCTTGCACATACTTATCAATCATGTTCGGCCGCTTAACTCACAGGCATTGCAGAAAAAACAATAGCGTTGCTGATTTGGCGCATTACGCTCGCTCCTCAATAACAGGCTCCATGATGAAAGTTACAGAGTCTATTGATGGACTGTAAAAACTATGATCATGAGGGAAACAGACTGTTGGCAAGCTGAACCGCCCTCCAAACTATGTCTGTATATCCATTATGAATGAGCATGCACACAGTCCTAGTAGGGTATCATTAGGATTTTACTGATATCAAAAAAGATCAAATACTTTATTATTACTTTTTTTAAAAGGAAAATAATTATTTTTTTTCTTGTATATGTAATGACAGAGGAGCATTTGCTACAAATATCTGGTCAACAAATGTCTATCTGTGATGGGCCTTAAAGGTATACTGTGCAGGAATTATCGGTTACTGCCTGTAAACAGCACCCCAAACTTAAGTGAAAGTAAAAGCCAACCCCAGATTCACTATCTTTATATTACTGTAGTGGGGTGTTGGTTTTTCGTAGCTTCCCCACAGTCTGGCACCTGGTCACCACCTCTGTATAGTCCCAACCTCGACCAAGTGTTGTTACTGGCTGGGAGCTACACGACTACTGCCCAAGGGTTGCAGCCCCAGAACATTGCAATCACAGCAAAATAAGAAGAAAATAAAAAATACAGACAGAGCGCAGAGTCTCTGCAGGAAAATACACCACCATTCACTCCCAGAAGCTTTACTTGAACAATTGTAAGAATTAGCAATAAAATATTAGTCCTTGAGCTTCTCAGAGGCTAGCAGAGATAGAATGTTTAAGTTAGCCTACACTTTTGAACGTGTTGCCCTGTCAGCCATGACAGGAGAGCACAGAATAAAAAACATGCAGTTGTGCAATGTCAAACAATGTCGGCAGCTCGGCAGCTTCTTCATATGTATGTATATATATATATATATATATATATATATATATATATATACACATACATACATATATATGCATATACACATATATACATATATATATATATATATATATACATATATACACACACACACACACACACACATTATATATATATATATATATATATATATATATACACATATATATATATGGCATTCGGTAGGAAAAGGTGCATGTCGGAGATAGTAGCAGGCTAAGGTCGGGCTTGGACAGACACTATCCAGGTTCATGTAGGGTTGTGCCTGATTTTTTGGACCTGATCAAAGCTCTAACTGAAATATGTCTATTGCACCTTATTTGAAAAGTACAAATGCAGAAAACAACATTGTCGAACCCACAGTCAGTGCGGTCTGTAAGATAACATTGTACCAGCCTGCACAGTCAGTTGCGGTCAGCTGGCAGTAAACATGCTAGCAGCTCGCTAACTGCTACCCCCGAAAAAATTCTCTCAACTCTGAAGAGTACAGTAAGAGCATGGCTTACTTGCAGATGAAGTTTGCTACATTATAGAAAATGTCCCAGATCAACACTCAAGATGTACTGAGCATGCATAACAAATTTCTCTGCACTTTCTTTCTGATCACCTGGTCTTCTCTCTCCTCTGTGGGTGAGTGGAGTCATGAGGAGAATGAATAAATGCATGACCATTTACGCCTTGTTCCTTATTTGCTGAGAAATGCCTTTATGAGCTTATTGCAGATCAATAAGTACTCTGCCACGCTACCTACAGGACAACTTACGGGCAGGTCTGGGAGTTTTCTGTTATATATGGACATGCTAAATGTCAGTCATGCTTCCCCAGCTCTCCAAGGCCATTATGAGCATTTGCTCGGCACTATTTATAGAGAGCCTCAGCATGTTTAGTCATGAAACACCTGACCCTTCAAATCAGAGCCCACTCAGTTGAGCATTGGGAACTTGCTTGTATCGTGTTTTTTGACCTCCATAGCAACAGCAGCAGCATATGGCAAGTGAAATTTTGAAATGAGGTGAGAAAAATGCAAATTCTAAAAAGGCGAACGTGTCCCCTGTAACCTTCACCTTTGTCTCTCATCAGCCTTTCATCACATTCTTTCAAATATGCCTTTTTTTTCCTCCCTGAAGGTCCTCGAGCTCGTGGCACTGCTTCTTTACAGTCACAAGTCGCGACTGCAGCACACACAGAGTCGTGTGTTTGTGTTCCTGCCTCAGACTGAAGCCCCAGGTTTAGACCAACCTATCCAAATTTTCAGGTTTTCCAAAGACCGCAGTGCAGGGCAAACTTCACAGACAAGGAACAGAGATGGAGGGCACTTACTGCTCGTACACTCAGAAGAGAGCCTCCTTTGCTTTTAGCTTGATTCAAATCGTGTTCACTCATAAAATTATTTAAAATGTGCTCTTGGCATTTTAACACCCACTTTCAATTTGAATGTGACTACACTTTTTTGGTGGGAATGAATGGGAATAATAAAACTTGCATATTATCACTACAACTCAAATGTGTTTTTCTGAGGGCTGCATGAAAAATCTATGAAAAGCCAAGTTTCTTAAAATAAAATCACAATTTGCTGCAGATGCATCGCAATGGTTTTGAAATCACCCCATCGCTGCTTTTATTTTTTCTGTCTACAAAGGCAAAATGGCATTTAATTGCTATTGCAAATGTACATCTGTGTGACTGTGAATATAAATGAGACTGCTAGGCCTCTTGTTCTCATGGTAACACAAGTAGGATGTGATGTGTTGATTGACCTTGGGGGTGTGGAGTTTCCTTTTCAACATGAATTTAGCAGCAAGGTATGTCTCAGGGTGTCTGCATGGCAACAGTTTTGCAGTTTGTGATAGCGAACCGTCAAACGCTTGTGTTGGCTCATTTTCTCTGGCTGCATGTATATTTGAAGAAGTCTAAATAGTTTATGTAATGAGAAAACAAGTCTGTCAGAAAAAGAAATTGCATTCATTTCATTCACTGCACTTACCTTATTAGGAAATGACTGCAACCATTCAGGTGATCATTGTGTAATGTTTCAATTTACACAAGCAATGCATTACAATGATACATGGATCAGTGTGTGTTGCTATGGTGGTGCGTCAGTGAGCCTGTGGGGGGCACTCCAGCACTTTCCCCATCGTCCGTCGCTCTCTTCCCTCCATCATCTGTTTCTCAGCTTTCCCTCCCCATTTTCTGTCTTCCTTTTGTTCTGTGACTCTATCACTCCTCACTCTTCCTCCCTCTCTTTCTTGTACTAATGCGCTCTCTCATCACGGCTTCGCCCTCTCTCAAGTTCTTCCTCCTCTCCCTCCAATATTTCACTTTTGGTGGACACCCATTTTCCCTCCTTCAATCCCTCTTTCTTATCCGTCCCTCATGCTCATTTCTGCTGTCTGTCTGCCACTTTCTGTTCAGGATTTTTTAATCGATACCGAACCCTCCCCTCCCTTCACATCCACATGAAATAAAATGTACACACATTAGCAACAAGGCATAAGTAGCTTGACCTTCTCTTTGTTGCACCTTTTTCTCGTTCATTGCATTTCCATATTGCAGCAGGGCATAATTAGTATGGCTATCTATACAAGAGTATTATCGGGTTGCCGTTAGATGGGGGAAAAAAATAATAATGGGAGTCTGATGACACAGGACGTTCTTTTTTTCCTGCGATTTCACAGCAAGTGATAGCGAGTTTGACGTCAGCTCATCCGTCATTCCGCAGATTCTTGTTCATTCAACGTGTTTAATCCTTGGGCAGCGCTGAAAAGATAACTGGCCATCAAATTAAAGGAATACATTTATGTGAAGTTGTCAGAAATGTGAAATGTGCTGTATGTTTTGAGAGATATAAAAGAAGAGCTCCGTGACCCGATCTTTCCGTGAATAAATCCACCTCTGTCTTTTGGAAAGGACAAGAAAAGGGACGGAAATATTTAATCATTTCTGCTTTTGTTTCAAATCATTTGCAGATTCACAAACAATTGCCCAGCCATTTAATCTTGTTGGAGCTCCAGGCTTAAAAGTGTCTTCTCAAGTAGACAGATATTTATCTAAAAAATGTCACCATGCCAAGTGTATTCATTCATGCCAGGAGTTGTAATCGAGTTGACAACATCTGCACTCCAGGGATTAAGTGAAAGAACAGCAAAACGCTGGGATAGATTGGGCAAATCATATTCAATCACTTCGCCTGTGGATAAAAAGAGCCACTTTAAAGTTTGATGTGACTTTCCTGTGTGCAAACCAACACTCAGCTGTACCTACGGCATCCAATTTATTTCATTAAAACATTATTGATTTCTCCTTTGTCACAAATTATAATAAAAAGCAGGCCGTGTCAAGAGATGGTAATTAATGATTAGCCCTTATATGTATTACTTTGTCAGGAAATGACTGATTGCTGCTTGATGGCTGATGGCCATGACCTTGACTGGGGAAATTACCAGCGAGGTGGTAGACCAAGGAGATAGGTTGCATGAAGCAGCCATTTCCTAATGACTGAGTTATATCATATCACTTCTACAGCTTATGGCTTCATGCCCCAAGAACACACAGATAATTAATTTTAAACCACTTCTCCAAGTTTAATTTCACAGGGATCCACAGACAAATATCTACATTTGTTAACTATGTGGATGATTAATCAATTATAGGTGAATCTCCATTAATAACTTAATTAAAAGATATATTAACCGACAACTCAGAAGACGAGAAAAGTGCCGTGTAGACTTGTGGTTTGGGTGTAGTGCCAGATTACGTCACTAAGTAATGCCTCTGTCTGTTTAATGAGATGGAGTCACAGTAAGGACTAAATGAGGATTCTGTCTTCCCGTGTCCTCCATGAGTGAAAAATAACACATAGCTGTGTTCACTGTGGACGTCCTGAGAGCTAGCTAATAGCGCTGGACCTTAAAATAATCTGGATAGGGGATCACGATAAAATTTATGTCGATAACAATGATTAAAGTTGAGATTTTTACTTGATATGAATTGATCTAACAGCCCATCATACATCAGAAATAAATGTGATAACAGCCAATAACCGATAACTGCTGCCTCTTTCTCTGCCTGAGCGTCACTTCCTGTTTGCAGGAGGGCGGGGCAGAGCCCACAGAATGTTTTACTGGGGTCACCAAAGACCGTGCTCATTGTCCATGAGGGCAACAAAATGGACACAGTATGATCAATTTATCAAACACCTGTTGAACAAGCAGACCACAAACTTGAGCAAATGTTGCCTCTCCGGCCCCCCGCCCGCAGTGACTTGCTGCCTCCTCTTAAGCCACACCCAGTTTGTTTTACACAGCCACAGAGCTTGTTATGCTGAAGTACTGAAAAGCTCCGTTTCCACTAAACACTTTTGGTATGGTACCTTTGGAACCAAAAGTAACCTTTCAGGCATGGTACCAAGATCCTAACGTTTCCACCGCGGACAGAACTCTGTCCGCTCAAGCTGATTTATATATATATATATATATATATATATATATATATATATATATATATATATATATATATATATATATATGTATATTTCCTCATATACCTATACATTTGTACCTTATTTATCATCCACAGAATGAGGCTGCAGAACAAAATAAAACAAGCTGCAGTGAGAGTCTCTCTCCATGGGATAATTTAAAGTAGCAGGTTTGTACATTTAGTCCTTCTCAGGTAAGCTCGGGGGTTTAGTGTTGCTGTAGCCCACAGGAACGGCACTCCACGACACTTTTTTTTCTCAGAGTGAGGATTGGGATATATGCAGTTAACATAACCTGGTTGAAATTAATATATATTTTTAAACGCTTGATGATCCACTCATTACTAAAAGTGTATGTCGTATAAAAACTAAGGGAATGGTCAAAGTTGTCACAGTGAAATTTAAGGTGGGCTGATGGATTCATATTGTCAACTCATGCGTTGAGTAACATTATATGTTAACAACCCACCTTAAAAGTCGCCGGCAGTTGGCCCAGTGAGTTCAGTTATTTTTTTTCTCAGTCTACAGCTGCTGCAAGAGGCCAGCCACAACTCGGCCCAGAGCAGCTTGATCGTCCGCTTTTGACCAACCAACAGACTGCAGTGTTCACAGCTCCACCTTTTAAGTTTAAGTTTATTTACTTTATTAATCCCCCTGAGGGGAAATTCAATGTTTTCACTCTTGCTTGTCAATTACACACAGGTCCGAAAGACACACACATGCACAAACAGGACTTATACATGCCCAAAGTGGAGAGATGTCAGAGTGAGGGGGCTGCCCTTGGTGAGGCGCCCCGAGCGGTTGGGAGGTTTGGTGCCTTGCTCAAGGGCACCTCTCCAGCCACCAGTCCACGCTCCATATTTTGGTCCGGACAGGGACTTGAGCAGGCAACCCTCCGGTTCCCAACCCAAGTCCCTATGGACTGAGCTACTGCTGCCCCTTTTAGTACCAGATCTGTGTGCTAGGTACCCCAACAGAGGGGTGACCAAAAATGGGGACGTACAGAACAGTTCAACTGGTACCATCCACAACTTTTCACAGTGGAAACGGGACTAAGGCGAACTTATGTTGTTCTCCAAAACTGTTGACAAAAAGCTAACACCATGTCAATGTGAAGTGATTTGGATATCTCAAAGCATGGATTAAGACGTTCTGCAAAATATGCAACCAAGACCAGAAATGCAACAAATTGAGTTACAGATGTAACTAAGATTCTATGAATTCTGGATGACTGCCAGTTTGATCACCTGAAAAGGTACCATCCCAGGACTACTCCATGATTTTACTATGTTAACAAGCTAAGGCCAGGGCCAAGGTTTGTATTGTTTTGTTAAGGCAGATAAAGCATATTTGCAAAGTTAAAAAATATGCTAGAATACATTCTAAACCAAGCCGTGTTTGCACAGTTACATGTCATTGTGTTTCATATGTTAAACAAACAATATTCTAGCAAATGAACTCACATTTTCTATAACTGTTTTTTTTTTGGTCATAAGTGCTTTCACACAGAATGCAAATATTATGCAGCAGAAAAGTGAGCGAGGTTGATTTTTTCGGGACACAATAAAAGTATCAACCAATGACATTGCACCTGTTCTAATGAGGATTGTTTGACAACAAAAAGGCTCCTGAGTCCAAACCAAGACGGCAACCTAGTGTTTCTTTCAACCTTATGAGAGGCAGTGCATACAGATCCACTCCTTTCTGTTCTCACTTTTAAAAATAAAAGCCACATAAACATATACAATTCATTTACCAGAGGGAACTCAAATTCATTCTGAACATTGTGCTGAAAGGAAGCTCAATTAAATAGCTTGCAGTAGCTTAGTTATATGACAGCTTACCTCAGACAAACTGCCAGATACTTTGAGTCAATAGGATCCCAGAAGCTGTGACAAATTTGCATCACTGCTGGCGAATCTATTTGCAGCAAAACTTTTTATTAAACAAGTGTTGCTACTGTCACTAATTCTCATCACTGTTGGCACGAAGAGTTTTGATGCGAAATATTCACAGGTGAGCAAATTTCTTAATTTCTTAATTTCTTAACCCGCCCTGCTAAATATACTAGCCCAATGTGGCCTTTTACAGACGCTGAGCAATCAGGCTGTCCTTATTGACGAGCCCCGCAATTGTTTGTTTTTCAGGCACTTCTGCATTATTAAGCCCTAAGTCGGATATATGAGAGCTTTTTGGGAAAAAAAATAGATTTCCAGTCAAATCAAGACTTGAATGTTAATAAGAACTCTATTAACAAGGCAAAAACTCATAATTAGGACAACTTAGATATGACATGTTAATGGAACCATGCGTCAGACAGCAGAGAGCATTACTGATGATACGGTGCTATCTTTCAGGACAAGGAGTACTTTCTGACAAATCTAAACAAAAGTCATGAAGTTTAAGAAACACTCTCTTTTTTGTATATACACTGCTCAAAAAACATTAAGGAAACACTTAATCATCACAGTATGACACCCAGGAAGTAAAACTTCAAGGATATCCATCCATTTAGGAAGCACAAGTGATTGTGAATCAGTTTCACCTGCTTTGGTGCAAATGTAAGTGACAGCAGATGCAACCCCCAAAAAGGGAATGGTTTTACATGTGGTGTCGACAGACAGTTGTTCTTTCCTTATCCTTCCTGACTGATTCCTCTCTTTGTGTTCTGCTAGTGTCCTTGTCATTACTGGTAGCATGAGGCGGTGCCTGCAGCCCAATCAGGTTGCACAGGTAGTCCAGCTCCTCTAGGATGGCACATCCATATGTGCAGTCCCAAGATAGTTTGCTGTGTCTCTCAGCACAGTCTCAAGAGCATGGAGAAGATACCAAGAGACTGGCCGTTACTAGTACTGCCAGAGCTCTACAAAATGACCTCCAGCAGGCAACTGGTGTGCATGCTTCTGACCAAACTGTCAGAAACAGACTCCATGAGGGTGGCATGAGGGCCCGACGTCCTCTAGTGGGACCTGTGCTCACAGCCCAGCAACATGCAGCTCCATCATTCACCAGAGAACACCAGAATTGGCAGGTCCGCCACTGACACCCCGCTTTCTACACAGATGAAAGCAAGTTCACACTGAGCACATGTGACAGGTGCAAAAGAGTCTGAAGACGCTGTGGTGAATGTTATGCTGCCTGTGACATCATCCAGCAGGACAGGTTTGGTGGTGGGTCAGCGATGATCTGGGGAGGCATGTCCTTGGAGGGTCGCACAGACCTCAATGTCATGGCCAACTGTATACCCCAGTCTTGTCACAAAGGTAGTTAAGTTTACAGGTTTTTCAACACACCTACTGAAGATTTCATCACCATTGATTCCCGTTCAATATAAGAAAGAAGGAGCTCACTCAAAGATAACAGTGATGCTCTAGACATGCGAAAGTTTTCCTTCCACTCCTCATTGACAATAGTTCCACTATTAGAATTGTCCCACCAACTGCCGGTTCAAGCAGTCCTGATTCAAACCGTTGTTTCTGGCCGAAGCTGACATAGACCAAATTAACACTGGGCGCAGCAGATGCCTGCGTTCATTTGTGAAGTGGTGCAGCAATAGTAAGTTTAGGTGTAAAGTAATCATTAGACCGCTGGTGCTAACACAGCATAAACAAAGCTGTTGTTTGCAGTTGTTACTGTTTCAGGCTCATGCTCATTACACAAAGCATCATGGGCATGCACAAATTGAGGCGATGATGTCATTGCTTTCCAAACGCTCCATTTTACATGTCCACACAGATACACAGTAACCAGTTTTGAAAAAATTGCCCCTTAGAAAGTGTTTCTAAAACTCTGTCTCCATGTAGACAAGAGGCCACATTTAGCTAAAAATCCACAAAACCAGCCTGAAAATGAAGGAAATCTGAAATGATTGCATTAGAGCCAGTGGAGCACAGCTGTGTTGTTGCCGGACCCTGGTCTGAGCCGGCCCGATGCTATGTTGTAATTGGCCAGTCTGTGCCTGTGGGCGGGACTTAGCGAAGGGTCAATTGAGTCATGTGGCTCAAAAATCGGGCCAGAAATTGTATAAAATCGTACGATGAACACCCATCTTAAAACAGCGAGATCTGCACAGTATGCTGAGTCCCATCTCATTTATGTCCTCCAATGAAGCCTGGAATCTGTGCTGCATTATTTGTGAAATTAAAATTTTGTTTGAAGTTTTCTGGCCATTGGCATTGTTTTTTTTAACGATTAACCAAAAAATTGTTAGCGAATCCAATAATCTATAAGGGAATGTCATTAAAATTAACATTCCCATCTGATGATCAGATTTGTAAACAGGAGTGGATGATGGCTTTATCCAAATATCTCACACAGTTTCAGCACTGTGGAGACAGTTCTGTAATATCAGCAGTTCAGGGTCCAGTTATGAGCATAATTTATAATGTATACAATAGTTCATGTAATTAAGAACAAGACAGGATAAGTAATTTGGAGCCTTTACTCCTCCGCTAATTTAGATAAACTCACTATGGGCCTGTCATTTAATTAATGAGATGCATTCACTAATCTGTAACTGGTGATTTGATCCACACTGATCTATCATCAATCTATTTCCACAAGAAATACAGAAAAGAAAAGGAATATTCATCGTTTAGAATATGTAAATGATCATTAACCATGTGCAATGCTCAATTTGCAAAAGAAAGGAGACCCAGAAAATTGAGAGAGGGGCAATCCTGCACGGTGGTTAACATGGAAGAGTCCCAGAATACGGATCAACTGGTGAAAGCGTCAGAGGTGGATAATGTCCGCCATGCAGAGAGGGATTATTTTGTCAAAGCATGGATCGTCTGCCAATACACAGGCCTATGCCCACATGGTGTGGGGCTTAGACAAAAGCATCGAGACATTATTTTCAGGTTATCACTGTGCTTCATTCTACGCTGAGAGGAGGGCGCGTCGGTTCAAATTAGTGGATCACAAAGTGCATTTTAAATAGCCTTCATGATGTTAGATGAGAGCGATTTCTTTCTGTATAGCTACGGTATGTGTTCTGTTTGTTTCTATACAACTTTTGATGATGGAAAATTATCACAGGCTTTTAGCTTCAAGTACAATGCGAACTCCACATCACAGACTGAGCAGAGGATGCTTTTCAAGTAAACAGATGTTTGGACAACCTTGACGTTAGCAAATTCAACTTCAATCAATCAGCTTCACATCTTCTTTAGTGTTTAAGAACACTATATAACTTCACAGCGCTTCATAGGAACAGGTGGCCAATTTATGAAAATGTTGATTTGGAAATTCTCCTCTATTCTAGGGAGTAATTCCTGAACTGTAGCCACACAGTTAGTCTCTACTTCTTTCACATATAGCACTGCATGCACCTACACGTGCATCTATGAATATATTACAGACACACACATTTAGAGGGGATAGGTAAGAGGATGTAGGTACTCTCCAGCAGACAAGTATAATCTCTTCTATAAATCTCTGTGCCGAGCAGCTTATCCAGAGTCCAGCCTCATGAGTAGGAGGCTCTTGTACAACAAAATGCCACAAAGCAAACATTGCATTTAACAAAATGTCCTCGTCTGTAGCATTTACTGCAATTACATGCAATTTAAGTTGGAGTAGAAATTACCGAAGCGACCGAGGTCAACAGAACACCCTATTAAATGAATGGCAGTTCTAGGAATATAAAAGCAAGGGGGACCCCTGTTCCTGGGAGGCCATTTTTTAAATAATCCTCGTGGGGTTTACAGCATTTTTCTGACAAATCAAAGCACACACAGGGGAATGGAACGGATGTGTGTGCTGAATCTTTAAGTTTGTGGCAGCTTGTTAGATTTAAAGTTCAACCACGTCGTCCATGCATTTTGATTTAACCTTCACAGGTTATTTTTAATTTTTCATTTGAATCATGAAAGCAGTAATGGGGGGAAAAAGACCTACAATTAGAGGCTCATGCGTCTGAATTCCGTTCCACCAGAAATCTGTAACAGAACAACATTCAAGCGATTGTCTTTTTGATCGACGCTCCCAGTTTCATCTAATGGTGGTAGGATTTCTCCTCTCATATGCTTTGTTAAAATAAAAATCAATTATCTGTGATTAAAACAATCCAGCAGCCGCCGGTCCCTAAAGCAGGAGGTGATTTAGAATTATCTGTCAGCTACGTTAGAGAAGAGATGGCAAAACGCCATCCTCGTGTGGTGATGAATCTGCTGGAATACCAGTGGAACAGAAAAAGCTCCAGCTCACACACACTCACACTGTGTGGGGATATTTCTGCTGCACATACAGCTTCACATTTTCTGTGCTGCAGTCCTAAAACCATGCAAGAAAAATCGAAAGCTTCAAGTTCATCATACTTATTTTGTGTTTTCTCTACCCTCACTGTGAGATAACCCTCTTTGAGTTCACTCCACGTCTATCATAAGAGGCTGTATTCCCTGCTCTCCCATAAAAGGTTGACCAGCTCCCCACCGCCATCCTTCTGCTCCCCCTCTCTTCACTAAAATTGCAGCAGCTACACTATGCTGTCATTTGTAGCTTGCACTGAGACAAAAAAGCCTTCTGGGTAACATTGTTTGAATGTGCCCAGCTCAAACAGACTCCCAGAATCAACAGAAGTGTTCGCACAAATCTTACAGTCAGTCTTTATTATTGTGGAGAGCAGAGAAGCTCCAAATAGTCGACATTCTCTGCAGACCCCTGCAGCACAGTGAATCAATGAGCCAAAAGTACATAAAGATTGCGCCAATGTCTCACCACAAATCAAAGCTTTATGGCTTCATATCAACAAATTTTCTCATCTAAATTGGTTTGTGGAGCTCTCTAAAACTTTAAGAAGTTGGTCACTTGGATTTTACTTTCTGTCTGAAGCAAACAAAGCACTTCATTTGATGTACAACTGGTAAAACTGCAGTGATGCTGGCACACGCACACGCTATTAGCTGCTAATCATTCAGAACACTGAGTAAGTGCTAAACAAATCAAAGTCCTCAAACAAAAGTCTAGTCATGTTTGTTTTGTCATCTACAAAACAACAAACCTGCGGTTATTCATGATATTAACTCAGAATCCTTTTGAGCCAAGCCATACGAACAGCGAGGCTGAGTGGAGGGGAGTCTGGGCTTCTTCAAAGTCTAATTGAAAGAAATGCATTTCAGCAGGGCTCTTAGCTGTCCTGCCTTTTAGTTGAAAGTCTGGGCTCTGAAGCCAGCAGGTAGGCTTTTACACTTCTCATGGTTAGCTCATTAGCTTAGCTGCATCCGCCAGACAGAGCCGGAGCTCTGAAAACATGCCAAAAATCAAAGTCAGGACCAGCCAAAGTGACTTCATTGGCAACCGGCTTTACAATATGTGTGTTCACACCATGATAGTTGGCTTAGATATGGATGCTGTGTTTCTGCTCAACGCCTAGTTGTGAGAGCTTCAGGCTAAGTTGGCACGATTCACTGTAGATGTAGAGGATGTGCTCTTGCATGGGAGAATGTGCTCCATACTTATCTCATATAAGAATATTTTCCAGCCTGAGATTATTTTGTAAATGTACCCTGCATGTCTCCAAGTGCTGGCTGGTGTACACCACCATGACCTCCGCTAGATATACATCTCTGTAACCTCTGGGTCTTAAGTCCACTTGGGTTTTTTCAACAGTGTAAACTTCCCATCTATGTGCAGTGCTGCTCTTGTACAATGTACAGAATGTTTCCTAGAGAAATGGTATTTTGCCAGTAATGACAGAAGTCGTTCTGCATTTATTGTGCGCACTGTAAAGTTATGTAAACAGGAAAAAAAGTGCTGCTTTCTCGATTAGGTGGAACAGCAGAATGAATGACTGTTTAATGGATATGACTTCCCTATCTTGTTTTCCCTCAGCACAAAGAGATTTGTTACACAGAATCTAATTTATTTCAAATGTGAACCTTACGATTAATAGACAGCAGCAAAACAATTATAATCCACACAAGTGAAGCTTTTTAAACGACTGGCTGTAATGAATATCCAGTGTCAACAACTTAATTTGCTTTTTCATCAACCGAGTGCAAACCGTGGTGCGAGTGGTAGATTAGCTTTGCAGACAGAAACAGCGATGAGCGTAATGTTTTTATTCAATTATCGGATTTAAAGAAATTCCATGAGAGACATCATAAAGTGTGTGTGCTGACACCAAAGTTAAGCCAATAGCGTTGCTGGATGATTTTAACAAGATATGGTAATTTGTTAACTTACTGGGAGTCTTGTAATTTCCTGTCTCCAAGGTTCTGTATGTAACTTTCAGATAACTCTTGTCATTCATGACACCAATGGCTATTAAGTGAGCTATAGTCAGCATTTTGTTGCTCACACTTACACTATATAGGCGTGAGCGAGTGCCTGGGCATCAGCCATATCATGACAATTTGTTTGTTTTGCATCAAAGCTAACTAATGTGCTAACAGTTACCGTTACAGAGAAATCCAATATTCCTCCTAATACCGCCCCAATATCCGATTAGGTGGACATAATAACCCATAATACACATTATTCATCCCTACAACAGAATACTTTTTCTCTAACCTGATATGAAGTGTGCGCTGCACATGCAAACATTTTTATGATTGCTTCTGTCCAGTGCTTTCGTCTGATTACATTTGACCATAGTTGTCTTTGTTCTGGGTCCCAAAAACACAACAAGATGACATATTAAGACTCCTATGTACAGATACATCCCTGTGGTAGAGTCAGGTTTTGCCTCAAGCTAACAAAGTGACATCACTGTGACGTCAGCTCCAGCGTCTATATTTTATTTGGACCACTGGCTCTATGATATTGAGCAGCTTACCATTCCAACCTACTTTATCAGCTAACATTACCAAGAAAACAACGGCAGATCCATGCTGCGTAGCTTTACAGCTAATTGGCTAACCTTAGCTGAGGCTACAGTTAGCTAGTTGGCTGCCCAGCTAGCTATAACTTATCTACGCTGCATGGATCCGGCATAGGGATGGGAATCTCCAGGCACCTCATGACTCAATTACAATTCAGAAGGCAACAATTCAATTATAAAACTGTTACCAATGCATCAAAATTTTTCATTTCTACACTTGATTTATTTTTCTCATTGTGTGACTACTTGATACTTTTAAATATAGCATATTGCATTAGTAGTAATAATTAAATTAACAGATTAATTTACATGCATACAATCTGGCTCTTGTACAGTCCCTTCTCCCTTCAACCTAATAACCAAAACGCTTCCATACCCAAGCTTTCAAACCAGTCAGACTGTATCCATCTACCGTTGCTCAGGATAAACCATTGTGGGATATTTTTGGCCGCATAGTGTGCTGTGTTAACATACTGTAATATTTCACTGCAAATAGTTTGAAATTCACACACTGTTGAATAAGAAATGGTCTGCAGCCTTTTTATTTTTAAAGTTTACCACATTCATTAATGAATTAATTAATTTGAAAGCATCTTACCATGTCCTGCCTGTATAACAACAACAAAATAAGGGGGATGCTGCATGCCCTGCTGTGTTGTTTAACGACACCAGCAGTGGAAGCAGCCTCTCTGCCGCACCTTCAGCACAGGGAAAAGCCAAGAATCTTAATGGGACAGGCAAAGGCGTTTCTGAGCTGAGACAGACTGAGCAGAGTTACTTTACTCTTCACAGGGGTGTTTTAAGTTGTTTAATGCTGCAGCGTGTGTTGGTCAGCCCGTCTCCGAACTGCTGATCACTGCTCCTCTTCGGTCACGTTAGTCTCTGGGTGATGGTGTAAAAAGTATTCACAATATGCAGTACTTCACGTTAACCTCGCAAATGTAATTATTTAGAAATTAAATTAAAACAAGCTTGCAACTGCTGCAGTTATCTCGAGTGTGTCTGCACTGTAGACTGTCCAGGTGCTGCAATGCCCTCACAGTTGAGTCGTTCTATCAACATAACTTTAGTAATAAAAATTTAATTATCCATCATTGATTGTAAATCAATGCAGAATAATCCACGTTCGCCCTGCATTGCATCTAAGAATTTATTACTTCCCCCAACACGGTTGACTGCTTTCTAACGTTAGCTAGGCTGACTGAGTAATTTGCACACCAGCCCTGGAAGTCTGGATGCATTTGCTGATGTTATCTACTCAATAAAATATTTTGTTGTGTTAGCTAGTTAGCAATTTCTCCATGTTAGCAAGCAAGCTGACATTAGCTAACATTAGCCAGCTAAAACCACAGTAGGCTATCACAATATATTTCCCATGTTTGCCATGTTGCCAAGCTAGCAATTTCTCCACGTTAGCAAGCAAACTGACATTAGCTAACATTAGCCAGCTAAAACCACAGTAGGCTATCACAATATATTTCCCATGTGCTTCACCAAGAATTATTTTTTGGCACTCAAGGTACCGAATTCTGTTACAGGGCACTGAATTTGATGAGTTTAGTTGTTAAGTTTATCAGACAACAAATGAGACAAGAATTTTTAGTTAGCACACCCCACTGCTTGGAGACTACTTTTCTGTGTGGAGAGCAGACAGTAGGTCTGGAGACAGACCTTCAGTTAGCAGCTGTCGCAACTCAAATTCAGCCAGTGCAAACCCCAGCTTTTAGAGAAAGTCCGTCTTTGGGCGGCTGCAGAAATAGTTACAGCATGTTTGGACTCTGTTGTGGTGGGTGCTGGTTGTTTGTTGACTCCAGTGTTGCCAACTTATAGTTAGCGACTTTTCAGACCCCCTCTTTTTCAAAAAAGCGACTAGCGACAAATCTAGCGACTTTTTCTGATGTTATTGAAGACTTCTGGAGACTCTGTTGTGAGAGCACGTATCATTCTTATTTTTCTCAACAAGCAGCGGATGCTGCCGTGGGCTCCCCTCTCGCCCCGAAGCACTCACAGACGGCCCAGTCCTCCCTCCCAGCAGTAGTCAGAGCAGGAGATGTTAACCCCTCCATGTCCAGACTGCAAGTGAATAGCTCATGCGCGGAACCGCCGCTGGCTGATCCCGACCTGGTTTACAGTCCGGGCGGGATGTAAATGTAAAATTTTCTTTGTCTAATATAAATCACTGAAAGAAGGTTCATTTGTAGTTCTAAACATATTCAGGGTGTTTTTTTACTCAGTTTTTGTCTCTCCCACGACGTCATTCCTCTCTCCTACAGCAGCCATTACAATTACATGCATATGGACAATTATGCAAATTAGGCGATGACGTCATTTAGCGACTTCTAGCGACATTTAGGACAGCCAATAGCTACTTTTCTTACTGAGGAGTTGGCAACAGTGGTTGACTCTAGTGGACTCCATTTCTGAGCTAAGGTTAGCTACTGTTACACACTGTAGTGTAACTGAAGAGAGGCAGAGCACTTGAGAATGTGCATTACATTACATTCTTTGGAGTTTACTATAAAATTTGTCCTGGGTCCTTTACATAGAAATCAGCCTACAGGCTGTCAATGTCAAGTAAGAGAGACGGACATAGTCTCAGTTTTTAGGTTAGTTCCAATGTGTTGACCCATGGGTAATAACAACCGATTATTACATGGAAAAAGTTACATGGTACCTTTAACTTAATTTGTTGTGCAATGCAACAAGGTAAGGCTTCTGTATGTGGATGTGGATGTGTGTTTAGTTGATGAAACGTGTTACGCCTCATCACTTGTGCAGACTCGGTGCACTTAATATTCTCCAGACAAATTCCCATCCATAAAATTTTCAGACAGAGACTGTCTGACCTGTGGCCTGCCCCGGACAATAACAAGGTCTCCTGTGCTGCTGGAGCTGAGCGGCCACAGACAGCCTTTGTGCTGTATCTCATTATCAGATTGGCTCTCCCTCCTCCTCCTCCCTCCCGTAATGTAACATGCAGAGAATTTCTGTGCTCTCCGCGTGATCCCCGAATGTCACTGAATCTGGGATATGAGCCTGCCAGTTACGCTGCGAGCTAAGGGGTCCCTCTCATTTCCTCTCTTAATAATGCATACAATGAGTAGCGGTGGCCAAATGCATACAATGAGTATTAGCAGCCAAGAAGTAAACACTTTGAAGACAAAGCCTTGGAAATGGTGAATCACTCCTCATCAGCCGTTCAAAGTCCAGACATTATCACAATGCCCACTTTTTTTTTTTTTTTTTTTTACCCTGGCAGATGAAGGCACCGCCAGGACCAGAATAGCTTACTGAGAAGTGGCCAGGAGTGATGGAAAACGCAGTGTGTTTGTATTGTCAAAACAAAAACACAAATTTGATGAAATGTAGGGGCAAAAAAATAACAATAGCCAGTCCTGGAAAGAAGAAACATTATGAGAGGAGAACAGCTCATTAGCTGCAACTGTTTGGCTGTTCAAAACAATGTGTCACTACACATTTCAAAATGACATCCTGCGGTGATAAACAGACAACACTCCTGTCGCTGTGCTAAAGTCAAAAACATAAAGCCACTCAGACAGCATAATCTTCAAGACTTCAGTATCTCGCTCCCTCTGAAAAGTGCTTTTTTGTTTCTTTTCAAATAATGTAAGCACTTTATCTATATGTACATGTACAGCGCTTATAGGCTCACGTAAGAAGCTTTAATTCAGCATATTTTAATGTGACTGAGGCAACTATCATTTTATTCAAAACAAACAAGGAAATAAATAAATAAGCAAGCAGCGTCAGACGGGTTCAAAGCGGTGCTTTCTAACCTCGACTCACTGATCGAGGAACATGAAAAGGGGCCCCAGGAGATGGTGGGTTTCACATACCAGCATGATTTATGGTCTACCATAACAAATCAACAAGTTTAACTTTAATTGTTTTCTTTGCGATGGGAGGTGGGGTAGTTAATACAGAGCAATGATTGATGGCACAGGGCACCATGTTTGGCTCGGCACTTTGTCTTTTGCAGTGCAGCTCAGGAATTGAACCAGTTGATAGAAGCAATTAATTTGAGGAGGGGAATTTTTTTTTGATTTAGGAAATATACAGGTTCTAAAAATATCCTGCAAATTGTACCACTGCTGTGTCATCTAATGGAAAGTAGTCTCCCAGTCTTTTTTTAAAAATTGTTTTAGGGGAATAATATAAAAGAAAATAAGCCCTTTGATGTCCTACATTGTCTTTGTATTCTTTGTTTTTCAATTAACATGGGTTTACACCTGTTTGCACATAGATTAGTATTCAAATCTTGTGTGTAAAACTTCATCTGGGTGGGTGACATTTAATAAAGTTAGCTTCTGTTTAAGCTACATTAGTTTGCTAAGTAATTGAGACAACCATTTAATTAAATGCTTTGCTGATGATGCTTCTCTTGGAATACTGGCTGTTAACCATTAATCAGTGGTGCACACCTAATTTACAAGGACAACAGTGCAGGGATGGGGCCCGCAAAAGCGAGGAAATGGTCACACCGTTACATTAAATCACCATTAGTAATTAGTGAAGCTAGCGGCACCAGCAGCACTGAGGATATATTGTGATTACACTAAATCACAGGATAAAATAACCACTATAGCTGATATCACAGCTGATCAGCACTCCATAGATCACAGCACAGCACTTTAAACACTCTTTCTCTGTGATAATCGTAGCCATGTGGTCTAAAGGTGCCTCTGAGTGCTGCACAGAGTAACCTTGCAGCTCCTGCCAGTAACTCAGGGCATGCCAGGGTAGGTCTATTTATTTTTTGCATTTGTTCCAGCCTGCTGGCGACTGATGCAATAGACTGTAGATGATTTACTTCTGTTGATTATTGAATCATGGAGGAAGAGAAGGAAAAAAAAAAAAAAAGAACGCCTTGCCCAGAAAGCTACGCCTGAGTTTTAATTAAGTTTGGACAAAAACTGGTCTTTCCTCAGTCAATTCATAAAAATGACCTTCATTGTGAATTACAGTAATGAAATATGATGAGCACAGCTTGGGAGCGTTGATTCTACACCATACAGCGGGGTCGAGGAAAGAATGATTACGGTTCTGTGAGTGAGGCTGCACAGAAAGTTTCTGTTGTTACAACCGGTACACAATGCATACTGAAACTGCAAAGACAATAAATCAAACATAATTGATTGCAATACTGTCTTGGAGTGTTTTTGCGAGCATCAATCACATTTAAAATGAATTACAAGGACTGCTGCAAATGCTTAGGATGCAGGGCAAACTGAGATGGACTCACCACAACAAACAAATGATGCTGGAGCATTCGGTGCTGGAAAGGTGAGCAGCACAAGAGCAAAGGTTCATCGAGTTCAGATTCAAATTGAAAGCAGTACATTGATTAATTTGTGAAAAATCTGTCTAATCAGATTATGCGACTGATTTCATTTTATTAATGTCCACATTCTCATTTGCAATATATCAACACTTAAATCAGCAACAACAAAGCAGAAAGGACATTTGGTCATTTTAATTTTACTTGTCAAATTAAGTCTGCTTAAAGCATTGATTAAAAACAGGACCAAAAATAGCCCATTAGTATCAGTTAATATAATAAGTTGATTATAATATTTTCTTTGTCCTTTGTAAATGACAACATACTGTCAGTTTCTGAGAGATGTTTCAAAAGACTATGCTCTTTGGCAGATTTTTTAGGCAACACTAACCTACCGGTACCAGGTAGAGTTAGGGCTGGGCGATAAAACGATCTCGAAATGGGATTGCAATAAAATGTATGTCAATGACGATGATAACTATAGTCGGTTTTACTCAATATGGATACACCTAGATAGATGCAAACAGTGTGTCATGCAGTGGAAGTTAACAGACAGCTGTCCGTCAATCTGTGTTGGGGATGCACATCATTGTACATGCCCACTGTTCACTGCAAAGTTTGTGCTGAGGTGAGGAGGAACTGAAAGTAGCCTGGACATAACAAAAAGAGTGGAAAATGAGTGGAAGTGAGGAGCAAAGCGGTGGTTGAATCTGAAGAAGAGATTGCATTATCCTCAAACACAGACGACATCGTAGATAAAAAAGGCTACACGATGTCAATAATTTGGAAGTGGTTTGGCTACTTGAAAGGTGATGACGCACGGACAAAGACGTTCTACAAAATATGTCGTTGGTTGGTGCCAACCAGGGCAGGAAACACAATAAACCTTATCCATCACCTGAAAAAATGGCATCCCAGTGACCACGCTGAATGCATGAAAATCCGGGCCAAAACTGCATTAAGTCTACCAACAAGTGTTCAATGGCCTTGCATTTCTGCTGCTGCGGGCAGTGCTAGCGGGGCTGCACCACAACAGTAGTGTCCCTTTTTTGCCGCCGTAACCGCATATGAGAAGCGATCGAAAAGGAACAAAGATAGAACAGACGCAGTGTTATACTTTCTAGCCAAAGACATGATGCCCATGAGCACCGTGGAGAAGATGGGTTCAAGAAATTAATTTAAGTGCTAGACTGCAGGTACTGTACGAGCTCCCAGGCAGGAAATATTTTTCTCAAACTGCTCTGCCCCAGCTTTACGATGAGGGCCATAGGAAGCTGGAAAATCATTTTCAAACTGGCAGCATTATCAAATTATATATCGTGATAAATATCGATATTGATCGATACAGGGAAAATTATTGTGATAATATTTTTTGCCATATCGCCCAGCCCTAGGTAGAGCGAACTTGAAAAGGAATATTTCAACATTTTGTGATATTCACTTTCTGGCTAGGAGTTAAATGGTAGGATTAATACCGCTCTTATGTATGTACAGGAAAGTATGTAGCTAGAGACTGCAGTCAGTTAGCTTAGCTTAGCATAAAGACTGTAAACAGGGGGAAACAGCAAGCCTGGCCCTGCCTAAATGTAACAAAAATACCTGCTACCAGCCCCTCCAATGCTCACTAATTCACGTTATATACGCTTGTTTAATTCACAGAAAAAAACAATGTTCAAAAAATTCACTGTTTTACAGGGTGTTATGTGGTTTAATTATAAGAGAAACAACAAGACAATATAGATAGGCAACAATCAGATCCACCCCTCGCTCCTCCATAGCTCCACCCTCTTGTCCAAATATCTGCATGTCTGCCGCCAGAAATCCAAGATGTCTATGGCCAAAATCTCAGACTCGAGGCTTCAAAACGGCAGTCCACAAACCAATGGGTAACATCACGGTGGCTACATGCATTACTTTTACAGTCCATGGCAACAATACATGCCTGCTGTGGACCCTTGCTCTATAGATTACAAAAACCTTATAGCCAATGCCATTTATCACAAAATGTATAAAATAAAAGTGAGCAGGGACAACACATTTAATTACAGCATTCTTACAGAAAATAACAAGTCAGATTTATAGGCTTCTGAGTACTTTCTCAAGCACCCATTTTTATTTTAAGGATGACATTGTTTTCTCCACAACCATCTGTTGCAAGAGAAATGTACAAATTCATTAACAGTGTGAACACATGCTGCCAGGGCCTAAAATTAACTTCTTATAAAAAGAAATTTGGTCATTATTATTTAGGCATGTGATGGGCAAAAGATGAAAAAATAGAAAATATACAGAGCGCAGGGCACAGCACATCAATCAACTCACATTTTCTGAGAAGCACTCTGTTTTTTTTAATTCCCCTTGTTGATATAATTTGTGCACAAATTTCATTTAGGTTTTTTTCTACAACAACAAATACAATCTACAAATTAACCAACTTGTGTTTGTCCAGCAAAGTTTTGGACAGATTTTAAGGATGGTGACACATGCTGATCCTCATTTGAAAAGCTCAAAACCTTTGAGACCATAAATAAATATTTTGAGACCTCCTGAGACCCTGTGTCCTCATATGAGGACATCACATTTTGGGTTTACTCGACCTTATGTTTCATTCTGATTAACTTACGACTGCTGTCCTTGATAATTTTTTTGTGCCATCTAGTGGTAGTAAAAAGACAATACACTAATCCACGTAAAAAGATGGTAGGCATCTCTGCCAAGTCAGTCTACAGCCAATACCAACACAAAAGTGGACAAGGTACAAAACCTGATCACATTTATGGTTGAAACTTGTTTATTTATGATAAATAATGTTTGTAGTTTGATATGGCAACTAATCTGACCAGTTTTAGCAACAGTAACAAGCTAAGACGAAATTAATTAGGAAGTACTTGTTTGAAGACATTAGGAGTTTATCATCGTCTCAATTGTGGACATTGGGACTTAAATATCGTTGACAACGTTGACAATGTGCAAGTTTTCTATTTTTACTTATCGGGTTGTACTGATCCTAAATAGCTAGGAAAAATGAAAAATGCATACCAAACAAAAGCTCAGATCTCAGGACTATTTGAACCCTGGTTCACTGTAAACTCTGACTTACCTTTGCCACTGTTAAAAAGCAAAAAAACAAAACAAATTTCAGCCTAAACTCTTCCTAAATCTCCGACATGTTATGGTATGTTCACACCTAACGCAATACAAGCATTACCTACAGAGTTGAAAGCTACAAATAGCCACTGCAGCAACCAACAAACTTCACTCTATAAAATAATCAGTCAGTCTCATTTTTATTCAAGTACTTCTTCATAGACCAAGAAAAAAAATGTTTGATTTTCAAGGTATTCCAGTACTTAAATTGAGTGCCAAGTTCAAGTACTTCAAGCACCTTGTACAAACCCTGTAATTAAAGAAAAAGACAGGCTGAGTTTACATTAAAAATGTGACAATATGTTAATGCATTCAGCCTTTTCGTTGCATCTGGTGCCTCCAATCACACAATTTGCACTAAAAAAAGACAAGTGTAACCCTGGACTGAGATACTGGATCTGCTGTATGCTGATAAACTGGTCCTGTTCTCCTCCACACTTCACAATTTAGTTTCAGGTCTATTCATCTATCGTCCATTGCCACGGCAACTGTAAGACAGTGGTCTCACGAGTGCTGAACAAGACAGTTTTGTGTGGAGTGAAAGCTGCTCTGTGAGGCACATGAGGACACTTTGGATGTCTCCTACTGCATCGTAAGCTTATGCAAAATTTCATTTGGACACTGGGCGGACCCAACAGTGATATAAAACAACAGCAAAGCCCAGATTATGCAAGGCATGAAATCTCTTGTCGATAATAAGAGGAGGTCATGAAGGGCTGAGGACAGACAGGAGGTTAAGTCTTCCCACAGGGAGCTGGAGTGTAGAATAAAGAAAAGAGTCTTTGAGGAGCATCGTCTGCAAGAAAGCGGCGTAGGGCAGGTATAGAGAGTAGCATCAGGAAGATTATTAGCTAAAGGCACAAAGGGTCAGTCGGAGGTGGAAATGCATATCAACATGAGTGAGCATTACCTGCTGGAAACCCCATAGTCAAGAAGGTTTGGATCAAAAACCTCAGACAATTTCACTCAGGTCACCGGGCCAGCCTAGTAGGACCTCTATTACTAACATCCCCCACCTCAAAGTCACACTCATCTTGGCTCATCACAGTCCCCTACCATCTTTCCTCCGACCTCGTCCTCCTCACCTGCAGTCCTGATGTCACCAATTCTACAGTTGTAAATCATTCCAGCTTTCCATTACAAATGTTTTTTTTTTTTTACAGCATGAAAACTTCAGAACTGCATCTAAACTCAACTCCTCTTTTCAACACGGTGCATAACTTTGAACATCTTGTAATTTACTTTGATTGCACGCGCAGGAAACTGATTTGAATTTCGATGTGAAATGGGCTACCCATCTCGGTGGCCACATGTTCTTTTTACACCTGAGCACATCTTTTAATATTTGATCCAGAAATGGCTCCATCTGTCTTTTTCAATCGTCTCTGTTGGTTGTTTCAAGTCAAAGTCAAAGGTTGGTGAAAACTGTTAATCTGTGTTGCTGATTATCAGCTGTATGAGCATTCCTTTCTTGCAAAAAGATGCAAGCAAAAAGAAAAACTTTATTCTTTACTCTCTCAAATGAACTCTCCTCTGAAGTTGGCCATCCTCTTTCTTCACCCCTTCTTTCTTTTTCCTTCCCTTTTAGTCCCGACTTCGGTACATTCTTCTTTGCTCCAAGACTCACCAAAGCTCCCTTTGTGAGAGTTTAATGATGCATGCAAATGCAAATAGACCCATGGACATCTCCGAATATTGGTCCTGAACCCAGAGGGAACGAACAGTGCAGGGCAAACAGACTTCTCCTACTTCTGAAGAGAATCATTTTTAACCCCTATCCCCAGGTTGGAAAAATACATACATAAAATGAGTTCAGCAGCAGAAACCAATTACCCCCTCCTTCGCCCATTCCTCAGCACAACAAACTCTTTTATTGATCTGGTGATAATTACCTCAGTCACATCATAAAGCACCTGGAACAGATTGGTGGCTCAAATTATCGATTACCCCTGGGCTACCCTTCGTCGTTCATTGTATTGCCGCTATACATTACTTGATGAGATCTGCTTTCCCGTGCTTTCCCGTGCATTTCTCTTTGGTGCCGTGCAGGGATACTTTGACAAGGAGGTTTAGTGGTCAAATGCACGCTATTAAAGTCATTTGTCATCTTTCCTTAGTCTTTAGGTTGTCCTGTCGGCCACCCCGAACCAAGGTTAACCTACCGTTAGCTAGTGCCCGCACCTCCTCCCCAGCACCACAAAAACATTTAATCTAAAACAGTTTTGGTCCAAAAATGACCTTTCATTTGTGGTGGTAACTTGGGGCCTGCCCTGGCAAGCACCAGCTGTGTCTAATGCTTCATTACACACCTTCCTTGAGGCATGTCAGTGCGTGACCCTGAAACCTCTGCCCACTAGCCACACATACATCCCCGACCACAGTCACAACAACAGTCTGACCTCCACTGAGGCCAATACATTTTGTCTGCAATAAATAATGAGGTTGGAAATATCATCTCTTTTTTCCCCCTGTGTTGTCTCAATTTTTCACAAAGCTTACTAGAAGGTGCCTGTATTATTTTACACGCCTTAATTTTTTATAGATCACCATGGCAGCCTGTCATAAGTCTCCCTCTGCTTGTTTCCACTGAAAGGAGAACAAGACGACACACAGGATATGTTCTGCTTTGTTGCCGAGTCGGTCTTAGCTTTGTGCTTGTCTGGGTATCAGAAGAACAATGGCTCCTGGCATTTCCCCGGATTCCTCTTTCTTCAAACACGATGAAAATACATCCGAATTTGAACCAAAAATGGCTACACAACTTGCAAAGTGAAGTCTGTGGATACAGATAAATGTCTTCCACATGCTCACCTGGTTAGCTTTGAGAATACACACTAATAAGCTAATTTAAAAGTCGAATAGATGGCACAACTTTTTTTTATGTAAAGACAGTTCTTTAGTGGTAGTAGATTCATTAAACACAAGTGGATTAATCAGCAGGTCAACTACAGGGAGCAGCATTTAATTAGTAAATCTACATGTTGCTTCCCGAGAAAGGGTCAATAATGGAAACTATTCCCACGATATGTAATTACTGTATTTGTAAGTGGGCTGTTCGACGCTAAGATCCATTGAAAAACTAATTTCTGGTTAAAGAGAATGATGACTGTGATGTAATCTCTCGTGTACAGTAACAAGCTTATCAGATGAATAGTTTATAATAAATAGCTGTCTATCTGTTTTGTAGATTAATGCCACCCCGACAAGTGCCTTAATTAGGGGACTAAAAGATACCAAATGATTTTCACTGTGAGAGCATTATCCTTAATACCTATTCAACCACAGGAGTCACATTGAGAACTGGAGCATAATCTAGCATCCAACACAAACCCACATGATTAGCTCCACATAAAAGTGCATGCAGCCTCTGTGGAAACCAGCACAAAAGCCTGATTTCAATGAGCAGGACTTAAAATATGTTCCTATAAGAGCATGTGTTCGTTCGTATTATTCGCGAACAAATAACGGATGGTATTATACAACGAATGAGCAATATCAGGCAACATTTTAATAAGATCTAATCCTGTATTATAAGAAAACATGTACATGATTGTGTTGTTGATTAATCTATCATCCTACATTCATCAACACTAATTCTATTTTCCCCTTCCACTCCGCAGCTTCTCATACTCAATATTGGGAGAAGTTAATATCAGGGAGCAGGAATTAACATGATATAGCATGGGCTGGATAGTGCAGCTCTCTCTGCACACGAGGTGCCGCCTGCAGGAAAAGGTTGCTGAGGATGGAAAGCTCACCTTAGCCATCTGCAGTGAACCGAACTGGCTCTGGGCAGGTGTTCAACATGGCCAGGTGGAAAGCAGCTGACACAGACATCGCTCCCCCGCGCTATTTGTCACTGTAAATAACAATTGTTTCTTCAATATTAGAATTGGACAGGAGCGAGCATGCAGCCAGTCTTCCTCATTCTCCTCTAATTTAGGCAATTAAAAAGAAAGGTCATGTGTGGAAACAGATGGCTAAACTTTAACTGTGTGCTGAGTCTGGAGGCTGAAAGAGACAATTGGCATTTTACATGCACCATTCAAGCACTCAGGATATATGGGAGACAGACAGTAAATGGCAAAATGACTACCGGTTTTATTTACTACAGGCACCAAAGTGTATATTTATGCAAAGATTGCTTTGCAGAAAATCCCACGGGAGGCTTTGTGGTTTGAGCTGTGCACATGTTGTTCATACTTGTTTGCATGTTAAAATTCTTGCTCTCAATAAGACTTTCCGTAGAAGACATTTTGATCCCTCTGGGTGTATCTAATGCTTTCCATCCCTCTGTAACATACAACTTCAATAAAGTAAAACGGCTTAAGTTAGTGATACTCAGCTGCTCCATCTAAAAGACGAAGCGTTGTCTGATGTAGTGTCAGACTGTTTTTGCACGCTTTTCTTTAATCATCCACTGCAGAGGGAACTACTATAGCCTACACCATGAAAAAAACAACAACTATTAAACCAACTGAGAGTGCATCTGGGAGAAGAAGGGATACATTTTCTGTGCTCAAGGACAGGACAATTAAAGTAAAATAAAGTCTGCTAAAGTTAAAACAGCCTGGTGAAGCTCCCAAGAGTAACATAGGAAGCTCGTGTAGGCAGTAAGGTGGGGAGGAACAGCAAACAGAACGTTGTCACACTTCCACTCCCTGTGGAGCCGAGCTTAAAGGAGGGGAGACATGAATCTGGAAACAGTACACTGCCTCCAGCTTCTGTTATTTTCTATCGCAATGTTTGTGAAATTCCTGCTGATGAGGTGATTATACTGGAACATGTGCTTCTTTCAGTGTGACTAGTTACTGACAGTGGTTAATGCTTATGCGCGTACAGATATTTTAATCTACTGTTTAAAAACGGAGAACAGCAGACACAGTGGCTGGCTCGGTAAGGTGTTGTTTAGCACCCGGATTTGTGCGTGTGTATTTTCATGCCAACATCTGACCTCATTGTACATACAGACGCACTCTGCAAACAGTATTTGCTCTAGGGATTTTGTGGGGGGGAAAGGTTTTTCAGCCAACATCTACTGTCCATGGTTGTTAAGGTTCAATGAGCCTTTTGAAGTGAACAGAGAGCGCAGAGTGTATGCACTGTGACCGGCAATTTTGTTTCAGCATGCTCATCATTTCACCTAATAACACCGCTGCTATGGGATGGATGTGAGATGAAAGTTTTCCTCACACTTCAAAACCTACTGAGGAAACACTGTCTGTAATGAGAAGGGACCTATTATGCTTTTCCTTATTTTTTTGTCATGTACATAATGTTACTGCACAATGTAGGATATTTATATTCATTTTAGCAGAGGATGAATACAGGTGCTCCTGCACAGACAGTGTGAGGCAGCCCAGTTACCAGAAAAACATTCTGGCATTGTACATTTCTGCAAACCACAAATATGCTACATTTGTACATCAACATTTCTAAGGTGATGCAGTATATGAGCCGACTTTGTCATCAGAAGGTGGAGGGGATGATGGATGGTGTGACACCTAGACAAGACGCCTGTCAAGCTGCAGACCACTGTTCCAGACCAACAAACAACAACTTATTTTAGCAAGTCATTGCTGTAATTTCCAGCAACTTTTAGCCACTAAACATAAGTGTTTATTTACAGAGACATCGCTGGTTTTCTAGCAAGGACTGTGCCCCCAAAAACAGGTATATCAAGCCTAACCATAACCAAGTATTTTCTTGTGCCTAAACCTTACTGCATCTTGATCACAGTGTTTTTGAAAGTTTCAATGTATTTTTCTACATCAGTGGATTTCAAACTTTTTGTGCCCAAGATAAACCAAAGGGCAAGCCAAAATCTCAAGGCACACCTTTACAACTGTGCACAATAGTTTGTGTTATCACTGTTACCACGGCAATAAAAATAAGAAAAAACTAGTCCATACCCATTGGTGGCTTTGTCACCTTCTACCTATGCCAATCCTCAATGGCTATGTGCAGTTTCACATAGATTGACCACGTCAGTGAGTAGAAAAACATGGGACAGACAGAATGACTGACTGACAGAATGACACACTGACAGTTTCCGTGATTATGTACAGCATACCATACCATGACTTAGTCATACCAAAAATGAGAAAAAACCATAAAACATTCAGCCACAGGGGGAGCCACAGCAATCGGCGTCCTGTTCTACATATCTACCAAGTTTAGTAAAAATCGATACAGCGGTTAGGCCGAAGAAATTTGCTCTCTAGCGCCCCCATTTTGTTTGATGGGGTCAATAATGGAGGGGTCCCCTCAGATTATGTGTGGTCATATGCCTACAAAGTTGCGTGGTGATCGGTGAAACCCTTGAGATGTTATACACCTTTATGTGATGAGCCACGCCCTCCGCAATATTCATTGCCTTATAGAAGCTCAGTTTTAGTAAGTTTTCCAACTTTTGCCAAGAGGGAACTTTAGATATTGGTCCCTAGATTATGTTCACCAAGTTTCATGCAGATCGGTCAAACTTCCTAGGAAGAGATCGATTTTAAGTGTTTTTCAAAAAATTGAAAATGGCGGAAAATCTCTATAACCGGAAGTTATGGGTTCTGAGGCAAATTTGTTCCTCATGAGGAGAGACATCTCTGTGCAAAGTTTCATGTCTCTACGACATACGGGGCATGAGATATGCCCATTCAAAGTTTGCAATTTCAATCGGTTGCTATAGCGCCCCCCTTTGGCCAATTGATGTAATATTGCTTCTTTCGCATCCTCCCATGACCCTCTACCACTGTGCCAAATTTCACATGGATTGACCACGTCAGTGAGGATACAGTGGAACAGACACACAGACAGACACACCCACAGACAGAGTTTTCAGATAAGACAGGTAGCTTTTGTGACAGTTTTTTCAATGTTTTCTTTCGGTAGTAGATTGTCCTCGCTGGTATTTTGTTGTAATTTGCTCTGTACAATAAAGCAATCCATTGTCCCACACACAGCTTTCTGCTTTTAAATGTCATCATCCCTCACACTGGCTGTCAATCAGGGCTTTTGATGTGTCACACACTTATAATTCCCACGTGCGAAGGGCGATAAATAGGTTCCCAGAAGGTGTTTTTAAATTACATAAATTACATTTTTTGCTAGTTTGCCTCTTTATTGGGAAATGAGTGTGCACAACATACTGATACAGTCAATTAAAAATTAGTTAATAACATTTTGTATATTGCAATAATAACGTGTGGTTGTCACAAAATGCCAAAGCACACCATTTGAGAGCCACTGCTGTTTTTTATTAAACAATAAAGCATGTAAACATGTTCTAATAGAAACCCAAAATACAAGTATGAACATGAAAATGAGCGTAACAGGTCGCAAAAGATCTGAGGAGAACTACACTGTGATTTGTGGAGCAGTTCTGATGTGTCTTTGGGGAATGTTAACGTCTGCAGTTTATGGAGCATATGACAACACTTACTGGCAGTGCCAGGCGTATTTTTAATGCAAAGTGCAACTTGTGCATTCACTGGGATTGCATCATTTGCTACTACAGAATGTGTGTGTATTCATATGAGTGTGTGTATGTGTGTGTGCTGATTCTGAACAAGCCACAGCTTGCCATGAGCGCAACATTACATGCATCTCTTCACACACCAAAACTGACTATGGCATCACGTCATACAAACCAGCAAGCGAGCGAACAAACAGTGCTGTCAAAAACCTGTAGTCAGTAAAAGTCCAAAACAGCACAAATACTCAAATAGCCCAAAGAGAGCGATAACCTGATAACTGGTCTCCAATGTCAACAGATGGTGAATAGATGACTAGATGAGCAGCCAACAGCCTTTTCAACACTACAGACAGTAACAAGTTAGAAAAAAAAAATCAGCTCCTCCAAAGGGTACTTGCTTGGCAAAGATAAACAAGCACCTGCTTTGTTCTCTGAATTACAGGAAACGCAACACTGTGTAAATTAAGTCATGGTTTAGACTGAGAATGCTTAAAGGACGTAAGATGACTTTACTCAGGATGGTGGGTATTAGCTCATTTCACAGTTATTCTGTAACAAAGACAGTTTCCAATTGTTAGTGCAGCAGTGTCCAACTGGTGTCTGGACACATTTATGGAAAGTTTACTCAGACAAACACACCACAAAGTACACCATGTACATTGAAACACTGTGCTTTGCTTTCATTGTGTTTGTTAGTTTATCTTGACTGTACAGTTTTTCTCTTTATGGAACTTTATGTACTGATGGTATTTTAATGCACCTAACTGGTAATTTAGTAATAACATATTTATGGGGAAAAATTTCACACTTTATGCACAAAATAATGTGTTGCATTCAAGACACTCAGGTATTAGACAGTATCATTATTTTCTATACACATGGTCACAGTTTTACCAAGTCACAAAATGGCAGAAAAATAAAATACATACATTTTATCAATATTGAAATGGAAGTTTAATTTAGAAGTTGAAGTCAAAAAGGTGTTTTTTTCCCCTTATCTCCCCTGGAGTGTCAGCTGTGAAGAAAAAAACAGGCTTGCATTGCAATAACAGAGGCAGTGATGCTGTGTCTCTGTCACCATGAAGTGTGCACTTCGGCTGATGTCAATTAATACGGTGGAGTCTGATATGGAAATTAAGGAGCACTCTATTGATGGCTATGAGTGCAAACAAGACCAAACTTTAAAGCTGCAGTGAGAGATACTTTGTTTTGTGATAAACTTTTTATTGTGGTCTTAATATTTTTAAAACCCACATACTGGAAGTGCTGCATTACAATGTCACATCTAATCAATACATCTCACTGCACCACACATTATTTCCAAACTATGATTTGACCTGTACATAAACAGTATGACTCTGCATCATTAAGCTCCTCATATAAAATAGTGAGCAACTGTTTTGTCAGTAGAACCAAGTGGTTGCTACATGTTCAGCACCAAAGTTGGTGGACTAAACCAGAACTATAAGGCCAGTAAATATCAGAGTTAAGTTTATCAGGTAGTTAAAAACATAACTCCACGGAAATGATAACGTTACTCTGTGTCTGCTGGATGTACACGCACCGTTTATGTAGGCAGTAATGTAAGCATTTTCTCAAAAACTACTCAATACATCAATTATGTCTTAAGGCTATGTTTCTGAGTATTTTTAGTCTTTCTGCTCCCTAGTGGTAGAAAAATCCCTTGAAACAGCTTTAATGGTACCAACAAGAGCCTGACTAATGCTGGATTTTCGAGGCAGATATTGATATCAATCTCTGCAAGAATCTATACTGCTGAAAGACTTCCTTTCACATTACATGTAGGCAAATATTTTTGATAATGATTAGGGTTGGGTACTGTTTACATTTAAACCAATTCTGGTAACGGTGCCCAACGATACCTTTTTCAGTATTTTATTTTCTCTGTAATAATACAAATCGAATTTTTGAACAAGCTGTAGGAGTTATGTGTAGACTAAAAAGCAGTTCTGCTTTTCTGCTCTTTTCTAATCACACATACAGCTAATCTTTAGTCTCGGTCTATCCGTTTGCTTGTGTCTGTGTACATGTCTGCTCGTCTTGCAGTGTTACTAGGCTAATATAGAAGGCTAGGCTAATACAGAAAAGAAAATAAGACTAGACGCTGGAACTTTTACAGCAGATCAAGGCTGCACTGACAGTTTTGGCTCAATGTGAAGCCAATGGAGCGGGTGATGGAGCGATGACGGAGTGGCTGTGGAGGTCCGTGGCCAGCTGCAACTGGCAACTTCCTTCCTCCACCTCCTGTCTGAAACTGAACCTGACCTGGCCTTGAAACTCTGTGGCTGGCTTCCATACTTCAGGGATGCTTTGCAATACACTTATTATCTAAACCTGGCGTTCTCACCCATGTGTGCTCTCAGCTACCAAAATTTGGCACCAGTGGATTTAACTTGAATTGGGACTTGGTAGTACAGACTTTATCCAGTCACAGTACCCTTACATCTACCGAGGAGGGTACCTGACCCTAATAACAATCCACCAAATTTTGTTTTAAGAGTTGTGTCCAAAAGGCTTTCTGTCCATTTTTCTCTGCTTAAAAACTATGTAACTAATCAGCCAACATAAATACAATAAGCTGCGAATTCATCAGACCAGCTCTAATACTAATTTTCACTGATTATGTTTCTAACAAGCCAATTACATTTCGTCAAAGTCTGCCCATATCACTGGGGTTTTTATAATATTTGAGTGGTATAAGTCAGTTCTACTTTTGTTCCCACAGTAAGAACACGTCCAAGACCTAGATAATGAATCCAATGATTATCCATAAAACGTGCTTATATGTGTTTAAGCACAGATTTGAGCGTACAATCGGATAATGAATGAGACTTTTTGTCACTCCACTATATCCTGAGCTCTCACTCTCCTGGTTGCAAAACCAGCTGTTAGCTGTGACTGCGTCTCCAGTTTGAGCCGAATCACAGTGAATCTTAATTAACAGAGGAATGAAAAACAAGGTCCAGAGGATATAAAAACCCCTGACATCCTTTGATAATATTTAGAGGCATTATTCTTACAGTTAGAGATTGTAATTTGGGAGAGTAGTTTATTAGCCCCCTGCCCTTTCAGCCAGATATGACCTTGCAAGCCCATGTACCAGAGGACCAGCTGCAATCCATGATTCATTTAACACCTTCTGGGCCTCCAGAAGCCCTCCAAGCACATGCACTGTTGATTAAACTCTTTGTGGGAGAATTCATATTTAAAGCATACGCCACATGAAAATTAATGATAACCAGCCAAGCAGCAGAACACAGTAGAGAAGAATTTATGAGAGATTCACTCTAATTTACAATTTATTCTGTAATCATCACAATTTTTCTTCCATATACAGCATAATGTAATGCACATTTGTGAGGGGGTGGAATTATAAGGAATATGAGTAGGCTACTCACAAAATGATATAAATGTCATTATAGTGCATTCAAGCAGGAAATCTAGCACAGGGAACTAGAGATTAGCCGCTGGGTGGGAACGCTCCACATGTGTCCATAAGAGGCTAACAGAGTCAGTGAGTGAGTGAATGGGTGATTGAGCAAACTCCACTGAAGTTTTTGTATGGCTCTGAATCTGGTATGGAATTTAGCTAAGGGTCTGTACATCTTTGAACTAGGCCACAGTGAATTTCAAAGGAGCATGCAATGCCCCGCTTACAGTTAGAGCCTTGAGTGGAAAAAAAGAAAAACAGCACTGTGTAAATCTAATGCTGTGAAAAGTAATGCTATAATTTATATTTATACACCCCTTGTTGTTAATGCATGTCATGGCCTCTCTGCCAACGCTTCCTGCTCTGTATGTTCTGAAAAATATCTCCCATTTCACCTGCAGCTTGTACTTGCAGGAACACTGCACATCTTGGACTCAACACAACATCACCAGTCGCTTGTTGATGGAAGCAATCCATCATGTGGAGTTCAAGGGTTGCACACCAGGTCTGTGCTTCACGGTCACGCTCCCAGATCTAACACCTTACCCCCCATCTGTCCTAGACCTTCTACAAGTGTCATTTTACATCTGGCTGGCTGATGGCTGTGTTTATCAAACTGCACAACGCTAAATCTGTAACAGTTCTTTTAAAGGATAACTTCGGTATTTTTCAACCTGGGCCCTATTTCCCCATGTGTATGTGTGCGTATGATTCATAGGTACAACTCGTTTTAAAATTGGGTCAGTATTGAGAGAGGCGGATGCAGCCGGGAGCCGCGAAATGAGCTTAAACGGTAACAGGGGCAAATGCGTCCCGTATAAGTTTGCGCATTAAAAGTGCTTTTTCGCCACTGACTGGTTCAGATCGCCAGTGTTATCTCTGTAAATAGCATACTAAGCGTTTCCCTTACCTCTGGGCTATGTGTGACGTCATCTCGCAAGAGCTTTGCTCCACCATGTCTGTAGATCTCTCTACTCGTGGGACAGCCATTTTCTTGAGGAAGAGGTGTTTCGGGATTGGATGTCTTCTCTTCTTCGGCTGGCAGTAGTCATCTTGGGAGAAGTGAGCACTGCAGACCCGATGATCTGCAAGGCGCAGTGTCTGGACAGGAGTGTTAGCATCCATTTGTAGCACAACTAGCCACAACTTCAGCATCTCACTGTCCGACAAAGGCAGCCTATGAAAGCTGTATGGGGTGTTGCGCGACATCCTGTTCTTGCAATTCAGATACGCACAAACACGAACCATCGTTTTCAATCGATGCAGTAAAACTCTCAACTGTACTCCGGGACAACCAGAGCCACTCTGAGCGGCGCTCAGCATGGCTCCTCTGTCCTCTGCAACAAGCAAAGCTCTCGCGAGATGACATCACACAGCCCAGAGGTAAGGGAAACGTTTGGTATGCTATTTACAGAGATAACACTGGCGATCTGAACCAGTCAGTGGCGAAAAAAAAGCACTTTTAATGCACAAAATTATACGGGACGCATTTGCCCCTGTTAGCGTTTTAGCTCATTTCGCGGCTGCTGGTTGCATCCGCCTCCCTCAATACTGAACCAATTTTAAAATGAGTTGTACCTATGAATCATACGCACACATACACATGGGGAAATAGGGCCCAGGTTGAAAAATACCAAAGTTATCCTTTAAAGGGTAACAGCACCAAAATTGGGGATTTAATCATGTTAATGATACTAGATGATTTGACCTTTAATGTGAACACTCACTGCAGTGCCTTACATAAAACAAACTATGTAGACTTTGGGACAAATTACCTGTGTTAATTCAAGACGTAAAAGATGCAAAAACTCAAAAGGAGCAACTTAAATATGTATGTTGTAATAACACAGTGTCACAGTTCTGCATTCCTGGTCACCTATTCTCATCTGCATGCCCAGTTATCTACACCTAAGCTTCAGTCACACCCACCTCATTAAGGCAACTCAATTCACCTGTACCTCATTACTCACAGCCTGTTTATATACCCCAGCCTCACAGACACTCATTGCCAGATTGTTCTTCGCTACTCATGCAAGGCTCCAGCACTTTATCTTGGACTGATTTCCCGTTGCTGACCCTGCCTGCCTCTGACCTGCCTGATTTGTCTGATTCCCGGTGAATGCATAAGTCTTCTGTCCCTGACCACGAGACCTGCTTCTGTGTTCTCAGTTCCCGTTTGCCTATGGCTGCTTGGCGTTTCCATCTGACGACTACAGTACAGTGTGAGCGTTCCAGTCAGCTTACTTGTGGTTTCTGCTTGGACTGAGTACTTACCTGGTTACGGATCTTCTACCTTCACAAGTACGTCCCCTGCCTGCTCCTCCATGGTACTGTTGCCTGTTATTGAACTAAACTGCGTTTGCTGTTGGGCTAACGCCACCAATCACTTGCCTGCCTCTCGGCCTGGTTCAGCCTGTCAAACCAGGCGGGCTGCCAAGGACTTTGTGGAGAGACTTTGATGGAGTATTGAACTGTATTGCATGCTGTTTACTAGCCCTGCCCTGTACCTGCTGAGTAGTAACAGTTAACATCATTACCAACTGTTTCTCTGTTGTTCTGCTTTTGGGGCCTGATACCACTCATTACACACAGATTTAAGTCTTGTTTTTAGTATGCTAGCAGTGCAGCTCTATGAATGGCGATGTTGACTATCCACCACTTTGGTTTAGAGAGAAATATCTCAACAACTACAGAATGGATTGTCATTAAAATGCGATAGACACTTTAAATGGATCCTTCTTTGCTAGAAGATTTCACCTGCAGCTTCAGCAGCCACTTATTCATAATATCACTGTAGCATGCTAGCATGGTTAACGAAGATGCTTAACATGGTAAATATTAAAGCTGTTAATAACCCCATGTTAACGTTGTCACTGCGACAATGTTAGCATGCTGACATTTGGCTTCAAGCACTACTGTGCAAGCACAGGATCAAAGAGATGCTAGAATGACTGTAGACTTTCAGACTTGTCTGGATAAATGTCCTGATCCCTACCGGATGGATTAACATAAAACTTGGTACAGATATTCATGGTACTGAGGGGATGAATCTTAACAACTTTAATGAACCCCTGACTTTTCGTCCAGTGCAACCAGCAGGTCAGTGTTTTCAATTATGCTGAGAAATATCGAAACATCTACAGAACGGATAAGTACAAAATTTTGTACCACTCATTGTTCTCAAACAATGAACCCTACCGGTATCAGTGATTTCCTGATTTCCCCGACAACTCCAATGGTCTCTGGTTGTGGAATGATTTCACTTTCCACACATCCTGATCTCAACAAGCCAGCTGCATGGTTGCTCACGTGGTAAGCACACGGGCAGAGACTTTGCTCTATAGCCGCTTCTGACTGAGGGAAGTGATCCACAGCAGGAGCAGGGCATCGCCACTCATTCCCACCATCACACCAGTCCTTATTCCCTGTTAAGCACACACCTCCTCTCCGTCTCTTGCCAGAATCCACTCTGTAAGAATGGCATATAGAAAGAGAGCCACCTGGCCGAATGGCACTATCCAGGATTTAGCCAAGTTTAGGTGAATCAAAGGATATTACAGTTCCTGATTTTACGTTGGAAAGTGATGCAGCACGGAGGACATCCAGTTTATTTTCCAACAACTGTACCTGGCTGGCGTGATCCTAGTTCAGCTGGATCTCGCCACAAGATGAATTGCAATAACTTTGGTGCTACCTTTTCTTTTCATCAATTGCTGACATCAAATGATCAAATAATGACCACATACCTGCAAAACGAATAGCATTCTCTTCAGTCGCAAGCATACTTTGTACTAATTACCAAATGTTAACTCACTAACACGCTAAACTATGATGGTGAACATGGTAAACATTACACCTGCTAAATGTTATCATGCTAAAGGTTCTGTGTGCGATATTCAGAGCATTAATATAGCAGCAAATGACTTTTTGCTTTGTAAACATGTAGTGGAGTCATGGCATCCTGAGCAGAGAGTGAAGTCATGCTCCCTCTCAGTGTGTTGTAATCTAAAATTTTCTGTTTTTGTTGCAAATGGTCTGGCTGCACACACACATTAGTGCATGTTAGTGCATGTGAGTCCCATGTCTGTATCCTGCTGGCACTATTTTTTGTCCCCATGTGTGTTTTGCTTAGTTCAGAACATGCTTGGAAGATAAAGTGCATCCTAAATACTAGCTAATCCCCACCTTACCGCTGATCAGTACTACCCCATGAAGGCATTGCCACTGAAGCGCAACTCCCACTCTCCGCTTCCCTGCCAGTTTAACACCCTCAGCTCTGTCAGCACTGTTGTTGTTGATAGCACTGTTCGCCCTGTTAACACTGTTACCCATTACCTTCAAGCTCAGCCACCTCCATGTTGAGAGCTGTGTGCCAACAACCCTGGTTTGGACTGTGCATCATAGATGTGCTTTAAATGTCACATTCAGCTCATTTAAAATGAACATTATGAGCTGGCAGTGGCAATTAGCCTGGCACAGTACACAGAGTCATTTATGTGGCTGTGAACTCTGTGGGGAAGACTTTTGTAAAGATTCTTACATTAAAATAATGCCCAAGCATACAGGCTGACATTTACACACTGGTTGGTGCTGCATGGTTGATTTTCACAATGGGATTTTGTCTATATCACTGGCTTTGTTTGAACTTGAAATGTAAATGCTGCTGCTTTAAAATTGAGTTACTGTATTAACGCTATACAGGGTTTTTGTTTTATCATCATACAGAGAGCAGCATCATAACCAGGCAGCTGTCAGTTGCGCTGATGAAGCGTCACAGTTGAGTGGAGATCAATGTTTTCATTACAAAAACAACAAATCCAGCTGCCTTTGATGAAGTGTTTCTAGATAACCCATCACCTGCACCTGCACCTGAATATTCACAGACATGTTGTTAGCGAGCATTTGCATGAGAAAGACTGAGGCTGGGGGCATTATCACTGTGGCAGCTGTAAATGGGGAGGTTGACGAGAAATTACTGACCAACTGCATGTAAAATGATGTCAAATTATAAGATAAACCAGCACCACCTGTCCCCACCAATACCTCTCAGCTGCATTTTCTGAAGCAAATACAGGTCCACGTGAGCTGAAAATGTTTCAACTTGAATTAAAAGTTTGTGCTTTCTCCGGAGGCTTTGTGACAGCAGGTCGTGAACGTACAGAGACAGGAAGAGAAAGTGCGGGGTTTGGAGGAAAATAACAAAGAGCTAGAGCGAAAGTCTGAGATCATTCAGTGGCCGAGTTTTTTATGTCAAGCACAGGTACAGTTTGCCCACACAAGGTCAGCGCGTATATTGCTACAGCTAACGTCTGTACACTCTGTACATTATGAACAATTAATACAGACCGAACAAACAAACCAGATTCATCTGCTTTCTTGCTTTAATCTAGTTTCTCACATTAATGTGCGTGTGTACCGACAAGCTTTAGAGAGAGAAATACATAGACAAACACAATGAATTAACTAAAGCAATTAGATGGAGAGAAGTTGCAGATCAAGCCAAAGACCGTCTCACCATGGTAGTTCCAGCTACTTGGCTATTGACAATATTGACCGGAGCTCTGTCAGACACAACTGAGCAGTTGTTTTCAGCCGACAGTACGTGTGTTGCAGTGAGAAATAAGTTGCTTTCTATAAATTACACTGTAATCAGCACAGTGTCAATCTGAAGCTGAATCTTGCTCTGACAGCCTATATTTGCCTCACAGCTTTGTAATTTAATGCACCTTATTATTTGAGTCTTTTCAAATGTATTTAAGCATACTATATGAAATAACTGCTGGGTGACATTCATGAAAAGCTATGTGAGAGTGTGTATATGCAAGCGAGTGACAGGAAAGACACTGAGGTTTTTGTTAGCTTGTTTTTACTTCAGCGTAAATGTTGGGAATAACTGGAGGGTTCATATGCACAGTTAATGTTATAGTGTTTGTGTTTAAAGCTGTCAGATTGGTCAGATTCATCTCAGTCAAACTAGCACTTCATTATTTGTCACTTGTCTTTTCCCTTTTAGCAGTAAAGGTTATGTGCTGCTTAAGTAGACATTCCTAATAGACCTGGGTGTTACCACAGTATACCAGGGTATTTAGAAATCGCAACAGTATACTTTTTAATACCAACAAAAAAACAGACACTCATCTTTCTGTTAAACTGTATTGATGATGTATTTTATGTAGTGCACATCACACACCACCAGAGGCCAGTCTCTACTGTTGAACAGGCAGCTGAGCTGACAAACATTGCAACTGCGAGTGGTGGGTATAACGTTAGAGAACGCGAAATTTCCTTACTCTGCCTCTGATTGGCTTACCCTGACATTCTTACCCTTAACCTAACCAATTTCACTTCTCTTGCTCAAACCTAACTGGTATGAAAGCTTTATTGTTAGTTTGATGAAAGTCTTGTGGGTGTGGTCTAGGTAGGTGGTAGGACGCAGAGTCAGCAATGACGTCACACTTGGGGGTTGCTGGTAATGACTCATTAGCTGCTATAAGCCGCACCTGGAAGGAGAGCTGGGGAGGCATTTGAGCTGAACAGGCATGCCGCAAGGGAGATGCCATGAGGCAAGACATTCTGAGGACAAAAAGCATTTGAAATGCAACTACAATTCATCCATGTAAACACACATTCACTCTAAACAACCACAAAGAAGAGCAAGCTGGTCGGCTGACTGGTCTGACGGAACAGCACCTGAGGAGTGTCCAGCGTAGTTGTCCAGTCCGAGTAAACTGGTCGTGAGGAGCAGGAGCGGTGGCCTGGCGGTAAGTGAACCACACACCCCCCCAGATGGGAGCAGTCACACTCACCAAGTCAAGGCACATTTCTCACGTCTAAGGCAACACGTGGGGAGAGGCACTAAGTTATAGGCTTGTTAGCCTTAGTTGATGAGGGTTCACAAGCCAGGTTTAGCATTAGCAGCATAACACTAACCAATCCAACCAATGAAGTCAACCAGTACTGGCCAACTATAGAGACAGTAGAACCTTCACTATTGTTGGAGATGCAACAGACAGCCATGGCAGAGAGAAACCATAGGGAAAAACGTGTTGGTGAAGATTCTCAGCCATCCAGGTCATGGTAATCATAAGTGCTATATCGCAGGCAACTGGACTTGCTTGCGTTTCTTGAAGACGTTTCGCCTCTCATGGAAAAAAACAATACATTTTTATATCTAACTGAATTGGTGAATTATGGGTTTATTTTAACCAAACTAGGGTTGGTGATTCTTGCAAGAGTGGACTACCTAACTAGACAACTAACAGGACTAACCAAGATAGTTTCCCGCGAGTTTTATTTTGCTTCTGTCGAGTTTGAATAGAGTGTGTTTTACGATGAGTTGACAATAAATTTAAGATAACGTTAGTCTTAGTTTAGTGAAAGACAGAAACATGAATTCAGAAGGTGTTTGGTTGCATTGTTTGTTTAGAAAGAAAAAAGGTAAAATAATGCCTTTCTTGGCATTTTGTGAGTTTGTATTGTGTATCTGACAGAAAAAGCTAAGAGAGCTTGTGGAATGTCACAAACTTGGGGTGGGCTGCCGCACACAAATAATGACATTTTCCATATACCCCATTGAAATTTCAGGAAGATATGAAGGTATGACAAAAAAAGATACCGCTACATCCTAATTCCTTCTTTATATAAACAGACTAAAACATGAAACAAAGAAAACACATTCACCAATTTTACAACACATACTGTACATCACATTCAGAAAAAAAAGTGCTGCAAATTGGTAAATTTCAGCAAATTGAAAAAAATATTTACCAATTTGGTGAGACTCAAAGAAATGTTGGGACACTGGTTGTTATAGAGCCTTCAGGATGTTCTGCCGTGTGTAAATTTGTTATGGGTGTCTATCAAATGAGCGTGCCTTGTGGTTCTCCAGGTGTGGTAACTATGTCCCTTAATTCTCAGATTAACTTCCTCTGTGCACGTCTTCAGTGCCAGTGGTGATTTTATGTTGCCACAGCCTCAGGCTGAATGTCATCTCAACAGCCCATCAAATTGAGTGACAACTGCTGGCCTAACCTGTGCACCTGAGGGGACAAATAAAGGACACACGATACACTTTGTTGCCTTGAGGTGAAAAGTTGCATATTGTAGCCTCGAGGAATTTAGTCTTTTTTTCCATAGTGATTGATTTTTTTGAATGGTTATTAGGGGACTACTTGATTTAGGACGTCATTTTACAGCTGCATTATGCAACTAGTTGTAAGAGTAAAAAAAGAAAAGGTTACTACAGGCATTTTAGCCATGTGCAGCTGAACAAGACCTCAGAAAATGACACATCCAAAACAGCCTTGAAGCCTTTAAGTTAAAGTGCAGTAACTCGAATAGCTGTCTGGCCTATGACCATGACTTTTGTACCATTATTTGTGGTGTGGCTCTGTTGTATTTTTCCACAAGATTACACAGACATTTGTTCCACTGTGGGAGTACACACAGTTGATAACTCTTTTCTTTTCTTTTGTTTCCAACCAACCATAAATTTAAATTGGATTTTTTATGGTCAACTGTTGATCTGATTAGCGCTTATTTTGTACTTTTCAAAACCACTTTTCAGATTGGAAGTAAAAGCCCATGATTAGACTTATGACAGCTATTTCTTTCTTTCTTTCTTTCTTTTTTTTTTTGCATCTAAAGTTCAAACCCATTTTCTTGTGGATTTTATGTGTCTGCACCAGGCCATAGGAAGTGTTTTCCACTGAGGAGATTCAACCATCATTAAATGAGAGTGAATCACTACTATTACTGTATGTAGACATTTTATTCATTAAAGCGTCTATTCGCTGAGAATAATTAAACTGATAATAATGGCACTTTGTAATCTGCAAAATGAAAAGTAAGGGCTTATCTTTTAAAGCAGGAAACATTTTAATGAAATTATGAAGTGGTGTTAGATCAATCTAAGTGTGCAGTTTTTAGAAATGCTACTTCAATATCTCTGTGTCATTTTTGATGTGGCTAAAAGTATATTTTTGCTTCAGATGTCTAGGGCTTTATGAGGCAGCTAAAGTGGAGATTATCTGAAGTTTCTGTCATCATGATTACAATCCCCACATTAACCCCAGTTATTATGCCTCTCACTGATAAGTCTTTGAACTAAACCTTGTTTGGGTATCATTATAATAAGGACGCCATATAATGTGATGGAGAACTTCTGTTGAACTAACACTTAACTTTGACATCACTTCATGCATTCATGTTTTCTGAGCCAGAAATGTATGCAAACGCCCACATGAGCAGATTATCCACATTTAGTGATTAATTAAATAATCCCTGTTCTAGTAATTAATGTGGGCATAGTTGCATTTTGGTCATATTATAATTAAGATTAAATGAGCACATCTTAAAGACAGGCCAAAGTACCACTTTAGTTCACAGGGTCAAGGTAATTACACAGTGTTAAAACAGTATGTTCAGAAATTGTTTAACATCTATATTAGTCATGAACAGAATGTAATGTACAGTTATTTTTATGCAGCAATTGTGCAGCTGAGGTTGTTAGATATCAAAGAAAAGCCTGATCACCTATGTAAAATGTCAGTGGTAAACAGTGGTGAGAGATCAGTAAGTATATTTATCCACGTCCTGTACAAAACATATGATCAATTTATAAAATATGATGCATTACCACGGATTAAAGGGCACGCACACCCACATGGGTGTTTGCAGTTATTGTGTCTTTTATACCTGCTCAGGATCGAGCTGTGCACAGCTATGCTGGGCTGGGCTTTAAGTGAAGTCACCAAACTCCATGCACTAATAAAAATGATAGTAACAAAACTAAAAAGGAGAGTGAGAGAGATGTCTGAATGTTTGTTCAAGCCCACACAGTCCTGTACAAAGGTCTCATTAGGCAAAAACACTGCAAATACCTGTGGGTTTGCATAATGGCCATGCAGGATCTTTGAACTACCTAGCAGTTTATAAAATAGTTCAAATTAGCTTCACCTCAACCAGCTACATGAAAATCCTGCTTCCATTTTAACTCATCAAGGTCCACATTTTGAATGCACAAGATAATGACTTGTGCACAAAGTCTTAAAAGTCCTGAAAAATATCATCTTTTGGGACTCTCTTGGGGTAATTTAACACTGAAAGGGTCCATTCTGCCTCAGGAATACTTCTGCTTTTGATAATTTAAGTATGTTTTGCTGATCATACTTCTCTATTTTGACTCCGAATTTTTAATGCAGGACTTTTATTTGGAGCAGAGTAATTTTCTATTGTGATATTGCTACCTTTACTACTATGAATAAGGCATTCAGAAAACTAATATAGCAGCAATTAACTATATGCTTTGTGAAGATACAGAGGATAACGGCATCTTGAGCAAAGAATGTCAAGTCACACTACCTGTGTGGGCTGTAATCTGAGCTTTTCGGTTTGTTTTTGTTTTAGACGGTCTGGCTGCACATGCATTCAATACCCCTTTTTAACAGTCATAGGCTGGTTTGGCTTGGTTTGGGCCATTAGCCCAGCACAGCAGGGATTTGCATTTCCATTACAACAGGGCTACCTTCTTGAAGGTGTATCTTCAACTGATGATGACTTGTCTTGAATGATGACGTTTAAAAGCAATGGGCTGATCCCCAGCTAAAGTCCCCTTTTATTTTTGCTGCATGTGTTTTTCCACAGCAGGGCAGGTAAAAGAAGTTTACCTGTTGGAGGTGAACTGATTGCATAGGTGCAGTTAGAGCCTGCTGTCTGCAGCTCTTCATCTAACATCTCACTGTGGTCGTTTCTGTTTTTTGCTTTCCTCCCTGCCGTATCGTAAGACTTGCCTTTATAGAAGAAAACCCGCTAAAGTAACGCTAATTCGTAAGACATTTAATTTCCTATGGATTCTTCACAATAAAACTCCCCTGTTATTTTGTTATGTATAAAGTTTTGGGGGGTTGGTTGCGGTCTGCAAGACGTCACCATTACCCTGGGTGGCCTGGCCCTACTCCTAAGAAGATGGCACAGCACGTCTGAACTGACAATCTAAACAAAAATCAACGCGGCATGACTTTACTCTGTGCAGCCAAGAGTGCCAATGGAAAAACGGTATTGAATGGAAGTGTCACTCCAACCCTCTGGTTCACCCCCAGGTTAACACTGTTAGCTCTCTTAGCACTGTTGCCATTGTTAGCTCTGCTTGTGCTGTTAGCACAGCCACCTCCATGCTGAGAACTTGTGCAGACAGTCCTGGCCCAGACTCTAAATCACAGATGAGCTCTGAATGTCACATACAGCTTCTTTAAAGGAGCTATATGTAAGAAATCTAAAGCAAATAGTCGTAAAATCCTCCTAATATGTCACAGAGACTAAGGAATAATGTTCATATAACATACTGATCTCACCGACAACAATAGTACAGCCAGAATATTCGCATTAAAAAAAATATTTTACGGTACGCAAATCATGTTTATGTTTTGAATTTGTGTTTTGGCCTGTTGCGCCACCCACCGCCGTCTACCAGTCACGCAGTCAGTAGAGTCTCAGCATCAGTTACAGTTATGACTGAGCTACAGCAGCACGGCAAACAGCATTAGCAGTGTCCCGGTACATAGCATTAGCAGCCGGCTCCTCCTCAGCTGTATCCCGGCAGTAGAGCTTAGATTCTCTGTCCGAGCCCGAGCCCGGCCCGACCTGGCCCGCGGGCCCAAGCTGGGTCGGGCCGGGAGCCCCCCTCCCTCTGACGGGCCCAGGCCGGGCCTGGTCAGATATGATGTTTTTTTTTTTTTTTTTTTTTTAAAGCTATGATTTGATAATGTTATAGGCTATGTATTGTAGCGACCCTGCAGTAAATGTTCTGTTATAATGTCAATGTTCTGTGAGTTAATGGCATATTTGGGATTGAATGAGGTGCGGGGTGCGAGTGTGATGGGGATGAGGAGGGCTGTGTGAGTGCGCGTACTGGTGTGTGTATGAGCGAGCTGGAGGAGAGAGCAGGAGTGCACAGATGGAGTTACAGCTAAGTTGTTGTTTGTTGTTTGTTGTTTTGGCGTGGTTACGGCCAACAGTAACCTGTACTGTTCAGTAATAAACGGTGGTTTAATTGCCAAATAACTGCGTCATCCTTTCCACACGTCCTGGCGGACACTACAGTACTATAAAAAATAAAATTAAACCACACTTTGTATGACACATAGCCTAAAGTTACAACAAACTTAGGGCTGAATTCACAAAGATAGCACCTTGAATTGCACTTCATTTGCACCCGCAGTTTGCTCCATCTTAACGTCCTATTCACAAAGGATATTGCGCTAATGATATACCAGCGCAAACACGCCCACAAAGTTTGGCAGCTGAGTGCAGTTTGCCCCTGATTTGCCCCTGATTGCAATAAGCCACATGGCAAAGTATAAATGCTGGCTTTGCACCAAGAACACCGTGGCAGAACAATGGCAGACTTTGTTTGGCAAAGTACTGAATACTGTATACCCTCATGTAGAGATGTCTGCTGGTGAGTCAGTCTAACAGTGTCGGATGGGTTGAGGCTGTGGATTTGACCAAGTTTGACCACTTAATCACTATTCCCTCTCACTTGTAGCTGTTTTTTCGTTATCTTTTGAATTTAATATGAATTATGGAACCGTTTTTGTTCACGTTTGTTTCCCCCGTTTCGTAAAATAAATTATTGAAAGAATTGCTTTTGAAGTGCATGACAGAAGTGCGTTTTGAGAACGACCGCAGACTGTCACCTGTTCAATGCATCAGTATCTTCGGATGCCATTAAAGTAATAATGATTATGATAATAATGTCAAAATATTATTTACAGACTGATTTAACAGACGATCACTGCTGCCACGATCACTGGAAAGTCTGGGTGAGAGGCTTCCACAGAGGAGCGCCCAGTTTGCACCAGCTTTCCAAAGACGTTATTTACTTCACTCAAACTGCGTGTGGCTATTAGCGCTGGTGTTAGTGAATTAGACGTTGTTTATCAATGAGGCTCATTTGCATAGAAACGGGCAATTTTTGCGCCAAATATATGCATATTACCTCATTTAAATACGTGCAAATAACACTGGAGCACCGAGACACAATCTGCTTGGCAGCGCAGTTAGTGGAGCATTTCACCCTCTGCGTGTGCTTTGTGAATTAGACGGTATCTGTTTGCTCCATTTTTACCGGTTTAGCGGCCGCAAAAGCCACGCAATCCTTTTGTGAATTCGGCCCTCAGTTACAATATTGCAACATTGTGCACGCACAGCCCTTCCTAAAATAAACACCTGTTTTATTACATAATCATGCTTCTGTGTTGCGCCATTCATTAAGATCCTATGTTTCTGTCATTCAAATAACAAGACTTGTGGTTTAATACTCTTAATTATAATAGCCAACTTATTGAAAAATGTCGGGTTTAAATCGGGCTCGGGCCCATAATTACAGTTAATTGGACGGGCTGGGCCGGTCCCGGACATAACGTGCACGGGCTCGGGCCGGGTCGGGCTGGATTTTTTGGACCCGATCTAAGCTCCACCCGGCAGCAGCATTAGCAGTGTCCCAGTACATAGCATTAGCAGCCGGCTTCTCCTCAGCTGTATCCCGGCAGCAGTGTTAGCAGCAGAGAAGCCGGACTTGCTCGAACGGTCCGCTGGAAAACCGAAGATCAAGAATGCGGCGACGCGGCCCTGCCACGGCAGCCGCCTGTGGGCAAACAAATCAGTCTCCAGTGTGCCGCTGTCCAGCAACCTCAAATCTGTAGGGGAGGGGGGGCGGACACGACTCGCGGCAGTATTTTGAATTTGAGTGCAGTAACCATTTTGACCACATTCTTACATACAGCGCCTTTAAGTAAAGTGTCAAAGGACGGAAACTTCCTGAAGATTCATAGTTTTACACATACTATTCAAAATCATACAGGGAAAACAAATCATAGAAAAGGCCACCAAATGTACAGGATCCCCACCTGGCCCTAACACAGGACCGTCATATTATGCATGGCTGCTAAAGTGAAGCAGCAAAGTCTGTGTATATAATGCTCATAAAGTTCTCTATCAGATTCATTTTGAAAATCTGAGCTATCCACACAGAAAGAAAACTCCTCAGGAAAGTTCCACATTAATGTCAGGCAAGCATATAGCAGCTCCAGCATTACTTACACTTGATGAATTATGGGTAAAAGCCACTGGAGTCCATGAAAAATCTAAGATAATAAAAACTAGATGATGATGGTGTAGAATATATGACTCATTCACTGATTGCAGTGATGTTCCACATTTAATAAAAATATTTTCTTTCTTATCTTTCTATCCTTGTTGTTTTTAGTCAGAATGAAAGCTAGGATCTAAGCAGTAAAATCAAAAAATGGAGCAATATGGCTGGATATAAAAGTCTGCATGGTACAGTACGTACAGTTCAGACTGCATGAATAAGCACTTTCAGTATGACAAATTAATGTCCTTGTCTGACCACCATTAAAAGGAATATGGAGCATGATATATAGAACATCCCTGAATACATTCTCCAGCCTCTCTGCCATCCTCATTTAAAGAGGACATTAAGACCATTTTATGTCATTTCAGAGCAGTTTTTACCAGTGCACAGTAAAAAAACCAAACACTGCTCCGCCTGAAGAGTCTGTTGAATGTGTTTTAATGTGCACTGACCAAAGTTCTGCCTTATCAATTAATTTTGCCATGGCAACCTCCCCTTTCTCTGGAGTACTTTAAGTACAATTGCAATGAAAAGCTGAAGTTGGACCTCAGATCCTCCCACTTAAGCCTTGAAAGGTTCTTGTAATTGATACTCTTTTCATGATCAGAGTGAAACTGGTTATACGCGAAGTTTAGCCCGGCTAACAACACTTCGGTCATCATGTCTCCTTTGCATAGAATCAACCAGAACGGGAGAGCGAGGTTTGTTTTCCATTTTGTACTGAAAGAGTGTGATGTGATAGCAGCTCAGTGAAAAATTAACACACACACACACACACACACACACACACACACACACACACACACACTTTGAAAAAGGACACTTTGCATGCCATCCACATGCAACCAATGTTGGCCTCCTAATAATACATTTATGCAAATACCATGTATTAATCACAGTTGTTTTGATACATAGATCAACAGTTTAAATTAACACTGTTGCAAAAATATCAACAGTGAATACTCAAGCTTCCCATCCACCATTAGTCATACATAATTGCAGCCTGCATCAAATTGGAGGGGATGCAAATGCTTCCACGGTGCCAAGAAAGTCTCAAAAATGGGTGCTTTTTGTTTTTGTTTTTTTCACGAGATTGAACACTGTCTCCTGAAAAGTGTGTAATTTGTTGAATTATGGCAACAGGAAGCTCTGTCCAATTTTGTTGTTTTCTTTAGATGTGCTTCTGACATGTGAAAAATATCTGGTCCCAGAATTTTTTTATTAAAAATTGATCTTTGACCGTATGTAGCCAAAGATGCCTCTGGACATTACCCAATGTGTTTTTCAGCTAAATGAAACAATGTTCTGGTACAATGGCTGTGTGCTCAAAGGATTTTCCACCTCTTCTCGCCGACCCCCCTCCTCAGCGACCTGCGGCACTCTGCATATCTTATTCCCAATGTCGGTCACTGCGTCCAGATTCACATGTTCGCTGGCAAATCTATTCACCTCAGGGAAAGTTGCCTCAGGGGGAAGTGCACACGGTTGTTATTCCTGCCTGTCTCCATTATGTGAGATTTAAAGCTGCTTTACCTTGTTTACAGCGCTGTCAGAAAACACAGCGGCTGCACTGTCTCTCCTCTGAAAATATTTACAAAAAGGGTCTGAACAACATTTATGTTAATTAAAACCGACAATGTGTTGTGTTGCATGTTTGAATAATCAGATGCCAGAACTGGATGGTTGCAGTGAAATAAGCCTTTTGTGTTGTTTGCCTTTGAGCAATTAAGTGTCAATTGTTTGTTCCTTTCTAGAGGAGACGTGAACAGATGTACAGTAGAAGATGAATTGTTTCAGAGTGTAAGGAAAGTCTCAGAAGGCTTCAGTGATATTATGCGTATACCCGCAGATGATACATGGGTCATTGAGGCTGTTGCAGGACTGTCATGACATTTCATTATTGATAAATAGGAGTAACAACCTGGGTATTATCCTAACCTCTATTAACTATTCATAGAGTAAGCGCACAGCTTTGTAGCCGGATGAAAGACGCAGAACTGTCAACCGTACTGTGTGAGGGTGTGTGTTTCCTCTGGACACAGTGATTGCATGCTCTGCCAGCATGACTCGCTCACATATTGTCTTGGCTTTGAAGGCGAGCTGTCATGCATGTTTGATCACAGGCGAAAACAGACACTCAGAAGTCTCACAATCTTGGCAGACGAGAGCTATGCATTTTCTCGAGCAGAGAATTACATTTCCACCTTATGAAAATGTTGATCCTATGCCATTTCTGCACTCGCATGGAATATTTGCTAATGACCAAACACACCTCCAGAAACAGGCCGAGAATAGAAGGGCTCCTCCTCAACATCTGCTCCCTCCGTCTCTCTGACAGTTCCCAGGAGATCTGAAAGACTAGATCCCTTCCTCCTTTCCACCCATCCTCCCCACTATTTACTTAAAGGGCGCACTGAAGGAGCAGGTTGTCCTGGTAACAAGTGTGGAGAAATTCTGAAAAGACACACACACTGAGCCAACTACTGTACGTCACAGCAGGGGTCGGATCTGTCCGGAAGCCAATCATCACGCAGTCGTGATCATGGAATCTGCTCCAGAATAGTGTTCAATTAATGAGCTGTTTGCTGTCTGTAAATCAAACAAACATTGATATAGTGAACAGGATGTGAGCTTGGTAGCTCCCTGAAATATAAACTTATCTGTTTGGCAGTCTGCACTCTCGGAGCTCTCCACCAGAACATGAAGGCACCACGTCAACAAACTTTTCAAACAAAATACAGTTGATGGGAAAAACATACTTAACCACTGGGACAGTACACACTCTCCTGTCAAGCTCTTTACTTTGGCTCACATTTCCTGTCACATCGTATTTTACTTCTTTCGACAACATTTTTATTCATTTTCCCCATGGCTGCGAGACACGTAGCATGAGCCAGCAGACACAGTAACTTCTGCATGTTAAACTGGGATTACTGGACACTTCTGGTGTTGATTAAAGGCCCAGACACATGGCGCAGTTTAGCATCTTCAAATCCACTGTGGTCAACGAAGACGTGCTCAAAAGCAACAACAGCATAGGGGCGCACCAGCTTTCCCCAAGCGCCCATTTTTCAGGGCGAGACGGAGATAAACACAGTTCAACTTTTGGAAAACAGCGACGTGCACAGCATGCCATGTGATGAGGAACAATCAATCATGGCCGGCAGATATCTTTCCTTTCTTCTGTAAATGCCAGTCTGTGGTAAATACGGAGGAAATGTTGATCATTTAGTGCAGCGCCACCCAGAGCTTTACGATCTGTCCCACTGACAATATTTTAATAAACACTTAAAAAACAAAGCCTGAAAGATAAACAGCCCCAAACTCAGAATTTCTGGTAAATAAGTTATGGTAGCTTAGCAACGTCAGACACAACCTGCCTTCACGCCTTGGAAGGTTGGCACAAGAGCAGCACTCAGAACCAGACTTGTCCTCGGCCTAACTCTAGCACACACACTCTGGATTGCTATTTTCAAATCCTATATAGTCTTACATTCAGGCTACCCAGGAGTTATACAGCAGCTGTTTCCAGAAAAACACAATAAGTAATAATTAAATATTCAGCCAGTCTTGTTACATTATCTTATTCCTGTGATTTCAGCCTAATGAAATGTCAGACTCAGCGCAGACACAATAAACCTATTTAAAACTGAACAAGAACACAAGCATCAGTGAAAGAAGATGTGCTTTATGGAAGACTATTTTCATCTCACACATTGTGAATTTGGAATTAGCAGTTAGTTAGGCGCCGCGCTGAGATACTGAATATCAAAAGTATGACTTCCCAGCCGATAAAGCCATTATGTAGCACAACCTATATCTATAGTTTAAATCATGGTGCAGGGTATGTTTAAATTATTTTATCAAAAGTTCCAGGACATTCGGAATGAGATTTTTTAAAAGGCTGTAGAGTTCAGACCCACATTATTCTGGTTCTATAAAGTTTTATTTGACCAGTTTAAAATGGGAGCTGGATGGACATGGTTTAAAAAGCAGGGCTGAAATTTATTTTTGAGGCTGAATGAATAGGGATTTGTCCCTGCTCCCCTTCCTGTTTCTATGTGTTTTCATTCCTTTTCTTAAACAAACGCCTGCTGTCAGTTCATTAGGACCTGCTTGATTTGACCCAATCATGCAAACAGATGCAGCAGAATAGGATGATTCTGCCAGCAAGCAGAAAAACAAGTGTTTGGTAAACACTTAGCATACGGACGCTAGTGGAGAAGTAATTTATAATGCAGGAGGGATTTGAAATGTGTATGCGGACAGTCTGATACTGTATTTTTGAAATTAGGTCAACACTGGACGTTGTTATAACTGCTGTAAATCCAAACTGACTGTAAACTCTTCAGTGAGTGTTACAGTAAATACTCAAAAAAAAAGGGTTTTCAGTGATGTATTTGTTCTAAAATTCACTGGAAGTCAATGCAGTGCAGCAGGGCTGGAGTAATACCTTGTCTGTGTGTTGCTCAGCAGCTTTACTGCATCTGAACTAGTTGCTAACACGCAGCCGCTGAACCATTCAGACATGTAAACAGTTGCACTATTCTAGGCGGGGAGAAATGAAGGCGTGGATAATTTGCTCAACTGAATTTCGAGGCAGCATTGTTCTAAATTTAGTGACGTTTCTTGGCTACAGAGGCAGCAGGATTGCACAAGGCTTTTAACGTGCTGATTGAAATTCAGGTATGGAACAAAAATGACTTGCAGATTGCTGGCTAAAGAATTTACATTTGCTGTCAAAAGCCCGAGACAGGAGATAATACAGGCCAATTGCTGGAACTTACACTAGGTTTGAACTCTGAACTCACAGAGTTTCAACATAAAGCCATTCTTCTACGGTGAAAAAAAATCAAACACAGACATACAGTGCATAATTTCAGGCTCACAAAGCTTTCCCTCTGTAGTATGTAATCAGCTGCATCCTTGAGCAGCGCTAAGAAGAGAAGAAAAGGTTGAGGGAGAGATGGAAAAAAGCTTTTTCAGACACTGCAATGTCACTCAATGTTTTGCATGTGTTAAACTAGATTTAACAACACATTCCTTCTGGTGGTGCATTGCTGCTCGGCAAACTGAGATGAACAGTGGAGTGTAATGTAATGTTGCCTGACGGACAGCGGTAATGGATAATAAATCCCAGGTTCAGGTGCTGTTTGATCATAAATCACACTCAGACTGTTGGCCAAAGTCAAATCCATCAGGCTGCAGTGCAACAGGGAGCACTGGGCTGAAGATGTGAGAATAAATCCCATTTTGCTTAATGGTTTGTCTCAGTATACAACAGAATATTAAACAATCATAACTCCCACCGATACTTTGTCTTTATTAGGAAAAACATTGTCGGTTCATTGGTAGTTTGGGCCAAAATAGGTCAAAATATCTGCAAGTAAACACGAGTTGGATATAGAATACTTTGATAGGAAAACTTTCACCACATAAAAATATATCCCTCTGCTATAATTTAAATCTTTTTCATATATTTTTCATATCCATCCAGATTCATGAGCCAGGGGGGTCCAGTGAATCAGAATGTATCATCTGCTCTGTGGCAGAAACCCAAGCAGTGGGAAGCAGTTGAAAGGTTCGCTAATATGATGTTTTGCTGCTTGTTTCTTTTACTGCAAGGTCATCATAAAGATAAAAATAATCCCCTGTGACAAATTTGTTTTCAAAAGGTTTCACTCTCCTTCTCTATCATCTCCGAGAAATACTGCCCGATAGTGCTGACTCCAATAGAATGCTTTGATCGGGGCCTGATGTATTACCCTGTCTTTCCTGTAATTCAAATGCCTCCACCACTTGTTTTGGGGAAGAACATGAGAGTGTGAAATAGTCCTTTGGGAATCCTGCTGAAGGGTTTTTTATTCCCAGACACATGTTGAGGCATGTCAAATTCCTAATCTGATGAAAACACTTGCCAATGAAAGATAATTGTAGAAATGCAAATATGCAGCCCACTGGTAGGAGGGACCATTTATCAATGCAGCTTGATATTGCAAGCAGCAATTTGCTTGTCCTGGCTCGGGTTCAAAATGAGATGAGAATCCTGCAGTTGATGCTTCAAGCATTGTTGATAAATTTGTCCAGTATGTGATTGCAGTCAACATGTAAGATATGGGACAGCAGAAATTATCCACTCACCGAGATATAATGACTTGCTGAACTATGGGCTTTGTGTTCAGGCTCTAATGGAGCCTCTGAACAATGCTTACATTTTTTTTTTTTTTGCTTAGGCTCCCAGTCTCCATAAATTTGAACAGGGCAAACTACAGTATATAAAGTAGACCTTTGTTGCTTATCATTAATAACGCACGACTTGTTCCCTGGCAATTTGCTTCAAAGATAAGCTGGCTGATTTATACCAGAACCGGTTACAGAGAATGGCCAATTATGCTGTATGTCTGTAAGAAACACTGCCATACGTAATGAGCAACAGTTGAGATAGTAGGCTAAACCTGATTTATACATTATATGAGCACTAACAAGCTGCCAGTAAACCTAACATGGACAATATATTCAGAAAACTCTGTGCTACAGCACAGAGTATTTCTTTCTGTGTGTGTGCACAGTGTTTGTTGCTGTTAAATTGCTTGGTTCAGTTAGAATAATGTGTGTGTATACGCACCACTCAGCCAAACCATTAAAACCACTAACAGGTGAAGTGAATAACATCGATCATCTCGCTACAATGCAACATTCTGCTGGGAAACCTTGGGTTTTGACATTCACGTGGATGCCACCCGACATGCTCTGTTACCCCCATGGTAACATCACTCCCTGATGGCAGTGGCCCCCTCAATGTACCATGCCACACTGCTAAAACAGCTCCGGGAATGGCCTGAGGAACGTGACAAGGAGCTCAAGGCACCTAGCCTCCGAGTTCCTCAGATCCCAACTCGATTGAGCATCTGTGAAATGTGCTGGTACCCTATCTCTCAACCCACAGGACTCAAAGCATCTGCTGCCAGCACCCTGGTGTCAGACACCACAGGAAACCCCCAGTGGTGCTGCATCCTTGCCTCAACAGGTCAGAGCCAAGTCCAATAAATGGTGCCACATTTGTAAGGAACATGCATTTGTGGGATGAGCAGCACAGCTGAGTATGTTGGTTGCACCCATGACAAATTTGCCAAATCTTCTCTGCCAATGCCAAACAGCTTTTTTTTTGCTGTTGCTATTGACTCTTGTTTTGAGCTTCACTGATTGGCAGACAAGACCGTTTCCTCATCCTGTCGGCACTTAGAAACCGTGGGCAGTCTTCTACAGTCAAGGTTTGCAGGGCAATATGGCCGACGGCTCTCTGCCCAGACAATCCGGAACAGACTGCACACAGCCAATCTGGGGTCTCATAGGGCCGCCAAGAGGCCTGCCATGACTGCCCTTCACTTCCTTACTTTTTGTGCTTAGTTTACTTGGTCTGGAACGGTGTTTGGGTGGGTGGTGTGTGTCAAGTGGCATCCACATGAATGCCAGGACCCCAGAGGAACATCGCACTGCAGTGAGATGATTAATATTATTCACCCCACCTGTCAGTGTTTTAATGTTTTGGCAGGTCGGTGTATGTATGAATAAGACTTTTGGGCGACCCATATGAAATCATAAGTGGTGAAAATGAAATGCTCCATTAAGGGCTAATCAAAGTAGATGGCAGATCCATTCTGCGTTTTGACTGCGTCTTATCTTTTCTGTGCTAATGGCAAAATCACAGCAATGATATACACAACCTAATGGCTACACAGGCTTAACCTCTCTCGTGTGAGTGCTCCAAAATAAATTAAGCCTTCTTTATATACTTCTTAATGAAAAAGAAGATAGATCTTAAAAGTTGCTTTGAAGCAAGGGTCAGAGATAGAAGCCTCAAGCTTTTTGTTGATCAATACAATTCTGAAGCCACTTCCTCTTTAAAGGCTGGCTCATCAAGGTCAGCAAAGAAGAAACCTTTGCGCTGTAGTTTTATTGGAACTAAAATGACAAAACTAAAACTTAAAAAGGCTGCAAGCACTAAGTTGAATGGTCCTTCAATCTAACAGGGTCTCATATACAGCTATACCAACAGTATAATTAGATTTAACCATTCCAAGAAAAAAGGGTCTTGGAATTATTTTACTATGACATTGATGTTGTTTTTGAACAATTGTTAGCTTGAAATGTGTCTGACTCAGACCCCATCGTTTCTGCTTTTAGAGAAACTCATGTCCTGCATTAGCCTCAAAAAATACTGAGAAACTGTCAGATACTTAGTTGCCCTTGTGTTTTTTTCTCCAAAATGCCTTCAACTGAGGATTTAAAAATAAAAAATGACAAGAGCGACGCATGTTACAGCATCACAGGTGGAAATCTATTAGCTGAGAGTCCACACGTTGTGACGTACGCTGGTGTTTTTAAAGTATCAAAGCTCATTGAGGTCCATTTACTTTTTCTCCTTTTTTCGTTCATGAGCATGGAGGTAAAATGCAGAAAACACTAAATCATTCACCACTTTTTTAAAAAGAAGAGAACAAAGCGTCAGACATTTTTGTTGTCAGTTGCTTAGCAACGGCGTCCTCGGGGGTTAAACCACTTGAATCCTAAGCATAGTGTGTACTCGACCTCCCATGTTTAAACGCGACCTCACAAGCTCCACTTGAAGACGGTTTTATGTTGACAATCCAGATGAGTTGATTGAAGGCCGAATGATAATTTTCCTCTGCTCGGTGTACATGCTTTGGGTTTTTCAGATGTATTATCATTCATTGTGGCCTGCAGTTACCTCCTTTCGTTTTTATGTTGTTCATTTTTTATTGTCAGTTTCATATTTGTGTTCTATCTATTTTTCAGTACAGATGATTAATTATGAAATGATACACATCACAAATATAATGGGAAAAATATTGGGGGTATGGTGGTAGCTTCGACACATTTTTCACAATATTCCTATTGTATGTCTTCTCAAAGATAAAGTAGAGTGCATATTCTTATTTTTTTCTCTTCTTCTTATGTGGCAGGTTCTTTAGAAAAAACAGTGGTGTCATTCAGGCACATTATAACATTTCCCGTGATATCAGCAAACATGGCAGCTCAAGTGCTACACTGCAGTCAAACAGCACAGTGACAAAATGCAGTTGTACTGTACATGTGTCACACACACTTCTGTGTAGAAAAGCTAAACCCATAATCCATACTGAGTTTTGCTTAGGTAAGCTTGCCTCCACTTTAGAAAACAAACAACCCGAAACAAGAAAGCTACACTTGTATGGCGGGGAAACATTGATGTCTTGTAGAGTGATGGCAGCTTTGCCATGTAGACATATTGCAAAGGCAAGCTCTTTGAGCGGGGTATTGCATGGAAGTAAATGGTTTTCAATCTTTCCTGACTCGAGACAAAATGGCTCTCTGAAATGTGCCACACCACGAGAAATGAAACATTGTACTTACACCTTAGAGGCTGTCTGAGATAACATTCACCTTCGAATAATTCTATGTTCTACTGTATATTCGAGATTTTGAGTGCCCATGCACTCAACAGCACAATAAAAGCAGTATCATGGGACCACTACAAGAAGCATTGGGTTCATGGCCTTTTACACATCAGTCATATTAAGGGCAACACAGAAAAACAAGCTCAGATCTCGACAACAACGGTTGCCAGGTTGCCAGTGGCAACTGTTTGGAGAAATTGGCAACAAATTCTTAGCCATAAAAAATACAGACAGCAAACAGCAAACCCTGCACCCCATATATTTCATTTAATATATGTTGTATTAGAACTAAAACCAGGGACACTTTCCTGCAGAATTTGAAACTATGTGGGGCGGTAGCTGACCAGGGGGGTGGGGGTGGGGCACACACGTTTGTGCCTAGAGTACGCTCTATGCTCTGAGAGTGTGGAGCAATGAATAACTGAATGTTGTATATATCCCAACAGCACTCCTGATGAACCATCCAGCTCCAAAAATAGAAAATCAAAATGTGGCGGCAGATGTTTTAATCGTGGTGAGCCGCCACAAATAAAAGAATGTGTGGGAAACCCTACAGGGAAGGTGAGTTAAACTGGCAACCATATTTTCAGTTTCAGCACCCAAAAGCTAATGCCTGGTTGAACCCGAGCAACTCCTTTCAGAAAGTTAGGTTTAGGCTCTGAATGTTCAAGAAAAGCCCAAAGAATTTTTTTTTATGAAACCACAAGAAGTGCCTTTCACTGAATCAATAGTGCAGCAGTAACTTTTTTTGACTAATGATGATTGGAAATAGCATTGCATACAAATCCATAATCTAATTAATTAACCAACACCATATTTATTATTTACATTTTTGGCAGCTGACGCTGTAATATAGGGTGACTTACGCTGAGTGAGCAGGTAGGCATTCAGGCATCCCGAGCACACTTTGACAGCACACATGCCTACTGATGGATGCATAATGGCTGTTGCGAGAACTGACTATATGACCTTTCAGTTACAAGGCGGTCTCTCTAACCACTAGAAGAGTCCACTACCAAAACATCCATAAACCTTGGTCGGGGAATTTCTAGCTCAGTGAACAAGCAACCAGAAGTGCGCAGGATCGAAAGGTTAGCCAAGCAGCAGCACCGCAAGACTTCCCCAGAACTTGTGGTGCTGTCAGTAATGTGTTTCAGCGGACCTGACAACATACTTACGCGGTACTTATCTCAGAGAACATCACGACAAGAGCAGATAAGAGACTTGTGCTCTGTCCTCATTTTCCAGTTCATTTTTCATTTCACCCCACCTCCCTCTCCCTTCTTCACTCTCCTTTTCACCAGTGCTCTGCAGTGGATTGTTGAATTTCCCCTCCTCTAGCTATCATCCTCCATGAGTTGGCAGAAATTTTCACACAGCTTTTTGGCCTGAGATCAGTGAAGCACCTTGGGCACAGAACAAAATATAGAACCGGGACGTGGAGACAGACACAACCTCCCGCAGCAATCTTCTCCCAAGCAATTTTGATAGCAGGGGTGGCGGTGTGGGTTATTCCCTCTGTAATACACTATGAGGCCCTAAGCTTGTTCCCTGCACAGTAGAGAGCACTCGTTTCCCCCGCATGACTCTCTGTTGACAGTCAGACAAACAGACATCCAATCTCCGGTTTGGATGATTACGCCGCTATTGACCATGACCTTATCATTCATGTGTAATTTGTGTGAGAGAATTCACACACTGTTTTATGGCGGCAAGAAAAGACAAGCACAGCGCCTCTTGTTTTTTTAGTGTCAACAAGGACAGGGCTTAAACTTTCCAAGGCTGCTGGTGATCATTTTACTTTACAGTTGCCTTGACAAGAAACTATATGAAGGAAAAAAACAGATCAATGTGGATCTGGGGCCGCTTCCAAGAAGCAGGTTTACTGAATTATCTGGATAATTTTGCTGAGTAAAACCTGGAACCCCCTCAAATCCGGAGCATAGTGTGATGTTACTAAAGAAAGCTCTCCAGCTTACGCTTTAAACCAGAATGGGCCTCTGGGTGGACGTTTAGCTCAACATTCAAGCTTGTTTTTGGTTTGTTTTATGGTCCATGAGTTATTTCATTGATCAGGCTGATAACAATGGCGGCCTTTCAATGAAATATGAACTGCCAGGGAGAGAAGCTTAGCTTTCTCATTATTAAAAACATTCGGCATCCATCTCTGCCGCTTTTGATGCCTGTGGTTAGGGCTAGTATTGACAATTTATGTGCTTGAATCATGTTTATATAGAGCAAACAGATCAAGTTGATGTGTTACTCTCGCTCCATCATCAGCCTCTCTGAGGCATTCACAACAAGCTGAATCCAGTCTGCGATACTGTGTGGATAAGAGAATTAATCCATGTCACACTAATGGGACAAAGGATGGGTTATAATTTATATTAGCACATCTTCCATTGTCAACTAATGCAATTACCAATAACCTGTGATACTTTTACAAAAAAGTGGTGCTCCTCTGTAGCTGGCTCAGGCTCTAAGAGGGAATGAGTTACACGGAGGAATGTTATTGTTTCAAAAAGAGGCTTTAAATTTGTGCCACTGAATGCAAATTAATGCCTTTGAAGTACAGAAATCTTAGAAAATTAAAGGCTTTTTTTTTTTTTGCATGAATAAACCTGCAAGCGGCAAAAGTTGGCACAAAGAGAACCTAGATGAAATAAATTAGAAGGCTGTTTTGTTAGCGGTCAAAAACAACTACAACCATCTCATCTTTTGAACTGTTTTAGACAAAACTAAAAAGGAAGAGTCGGTAAGTAGTGTCAATCTTTTTTGCATTAAAGAGCATATTTTTGTTATTGAAGAGGAACCTCTATCAGGGATGTGCAGGCAATTACACCAAATGCTCCCATGCATGAAATCCCAGCTGGTTGTTATTGATAAATTTCCAAACACCTCCAAAGACTTTTCAAATTACCTCTCTCCCTTATTAAAACTTAACTCATGCATTTCACCCCCCCCCCCCCCCCCCCCCCCCCCCCCCCCACACACACACACACACACACACACACACACACCCATCCTTTTTTTTCCAGGGGTATGTGCGAGCGTGTTTGTGTGATAGTGCAGGAGCAAGCAGGAAAATATGCTTGCGAGAGTGAGAGAGAGACAGAGGAGGAGAGATAAAGAGGGAGAGAGGGAAGGAGAGAGACAGAGGGAGTGTGTATGTAGGATTGGAGTGCTGGACATATGAACAGACAGCATCCATTTATCTCCTCCTGGAGTACCAATGGGCAGGGCTTCATTATTAGTAGGGAAGCCGTAAGCCGAACATATTTTGAGTCTCTTCTGTATTCAAGCAGCATGCCTCTACATTAACACAAGCCATTTCTCTTTACATGGCTGAATGAGATTCCCTTTAAAACCATCTGAAGGTCAAATGAATTGCTATACTCCAAGGGTATAAGAAATCTCAAGTTCCCCTCCCTAAATATTCCCTCGGTTCGGTGTCATCTCTCAAGGATAGATCTGCTTATTTGAAATGACATCTTAATTGCGTTGAGTGGAGATGAATGGATTGGATAAATGCAAATGAATAAATAAGAACAGCAGTTAAGTTATTTATTTCCTCCGCTGCAAAAACACCCTTGAACATGTGAGGTGTGTTTAGACCTTTCAAAACAACAATGCCACTTAACTAGGCACGTGCTCCACGCTCAAAACATATCAAAAGCACAGTTCAATTTGCAGACAATTGTAAAACCCACAACCCCCCCAATCTCTCGTAATCATGCAGCACATTTACTATAAAAGAGGTGACAAGATGCTTTTACTGGCCCTTTCAGCTCTTATTTCAATAAACCATTTATCTGCACTGTCATGGGACAAATTTGTCTTTCCTCTCACCATACACTGAAAACCCCTGGTTGCATGAGATTTGGGCAGCCAGTTTGTAAACAACTGACTGGCCATTCATGCAAGATTCCCGGTTTGGTTTGACAACCTCCACAGAGGAGTCAGAGAGACCGCCACTTTTGTTGTCTCTGCTCTTGAACCCATCCTGCCCTCCAACCTAAGCCCAGGCAGATAAGAACATCCCGCCCATGAACACATTTAAATGTAAATGTAGCTCCATGCGGAGGCCTTCATGAATAAAGACACAGTTCCAACTGCGACAAGCCTTTATTACGGTGTAATTAATCATCTCATTGGGCTCGAGATTAATAGCGAGGGAAAATTAAATGCATCTTTGCACACTCTGCAGAGATTGATTTTGTAAGCCTCAGAAAAATAATGAAAGGTGCAATATGATTAAAATAAATGACACTGCATGTTGTTGGGGCCCTCAAATATTTACAGGGCATAAATATATATCAGCAAAGTGTTAAGAGGCACAGAATACCAGCCATAAGGGCTACTTTAGAGAGGGGCACATTTCACTCTGATGGATGTGAACTTTTTTCTCTGAGCACATAATAATGACACATGCTTTGATGTCGGAGTACTCCGTAGATGCCTGGAAATGCTACATAAAACAGCAGTCCCTTTTTAACAGTTCCTATATGTGTCACAAAGATGTAGTGACAAGGCCCTGCTGGTAATGAATTACGTATTCCTCTCACACACCCTCCAGTCCTCTGAGACGCTGACATAAACCCGCAGCTATAAAGTAAATGCACAGTAAGACCTCTCCCCCCTGATAGCGTTCAGGCCACTGGGGGCCATAGCAGCACAGACAGCAGCAGAGGTAGGCAGCACGAGTGCCATGCAGCGACGCAAGGAGGCAAGCTGCCACTTCTGACTGGTCTGTGGGCTGCAGAGGTGTATGTAAGGCTGGATTAGTATGCAGCGGCTGTCGAGTCACGGTGGGGCACGGTGTCTATGCTGACAAAGCACAGGTGGGAAGAGTGAGTGTGCTAACAAAAAGGCAGGTTTCCTTTCATGGTATAACACTCAGTCTGTCATCCAAACAATATGTCACTCGCTCTTTTATTCTTTTTTTTTTTTCAGATCAGAGGTTTTTTTTAGCCCTGATTTTCTTCTTGTAAGAGGGCGGCAGTGTGAAGTGGTGGTGATTGGAGAGTGAGATGTTAAAAGGAGCATATGCATCTGTTGTGTGGAACAACAAATTCTAACAAGATGAACATGATGGATAGTTTTTTTAATCCTTAATTTGCTGGCTGAGTTCACTAAGAACATATTCTTATTCATGGTGACAACGCAGAGGATCAGTAGCAGGGAGAACAGGAGTAATACACGGCCGCATAGCTGGAAGCAGTAATGGATTTCTTACCAGAAGCTAAACACCTGTGGCTCTAATCACAGAACTGGATTTTTAGCTTTTGACGGCAATGACAAGAAAAATGACTATTAATATCACAGTATTGCTATTTTACTGTACATAGTATTGCAGCCACACACAGCCGGTAGCACTACTGCAAACACCGCTCTTGGCGTTTGCCCATATCTTTAACTGCCTGGACTGCTGGCTGCTTTGAGGCGATATTTTTATATTAGAGAGCTGCTCTGATTCATGTTTGACCTCCCTGCCACACCAGCCCTTTTGAATGCAGCGCTGGCAGAATAATAAATGCTCTTGTTGGTATAAAAATGGAGAAATTTCATGACTGTGAGGATTAGAAAGTAAATTCATACAACGTTCACGTAGATGTAATGTAAAAAGCATGAAGAAAGGCTTCTACCAGATTGACAGTTAATTCCTCCGCATCATCTGAGGTGAAAGGGAAATTGGAAAACTGCATTTTTCCCTGTGAACACACTTCAACTGATTTGCATGGCCCACCGTGTTTGAATCCTATTTTTATACTCAATGGTTTGTGCCTGTGGTCAGGAATATTTCCGAGTTTAGTCATTCTCTGAACATATACAGTATCAGGCGCACATCTATTGAAGTAAATGGGATTAAATATGTCACAATATTTATTCTTCTTGAAGGTCAGTCCCAACATTTGCTGGTCAACAACGTGATGTCATCGGGGACAATATGTTTCACCTTGCTTCCATGCTCCCTCAAAATGTATGCAATGTATAAAATCTATATTAAATGCCAGGAATCATAAGCGGCTGCTTGTCTCTAACAACAGTAGACACCAGATTGCATGTCTCATCAATGGTGCACTCCATTTAACATGAGCTGACAGACAGATTGCAATTTGTTTTACACACACCCTTTATGACAGCGTCCTTTACCATCCAGCAAACATAATATCATGTAGGTACTTAGTGCGGAGTTTTTTCCTGAATACATTTCCCTCTTGACCTTGAAACAAGGTGTCATATATTACGCCGTTGTACCCACAAAAATTAAATCTCTCCATGTGTCCTTGTGTCAATGATTAAAGTTACAGCTGTTGACGTGTTGTTTAATTTGCTTGGTTGGAAATAATTACATAGCATCACTTGTGATTCCATCGCCTGTAAAATTTAAAGGACACAAGTGCGAGCAACGGATGGTGAAATGCAGGCTGTTGTGTACATGATTGCTCCACTAGCTGTTTTTATGATAAGGTCTCTGTAGCCCCCTGGCACCACCCGCCCCACCATCCCCTCCTGCTCTACTGTTGATTCATGTGAATGGGGTGACATCTTAAGGCGCATACCTGCTGGGTGCTGCTCCTTGCATCCAATATTTTTCCTTCTATATATACACAATCCTATGTTGTCAAGTTACATCAAGCTGCACGACTTCAGAGTCATCCCCCTGCTGTGCATGGACTCTGCTGTACAACTTATCCATAACCCACTGCAAAAGCACTGTGTTGTGTTGTCAGATCACATTACGGCAGGCACATGCAGTCATACATTAGTTACACAAGGGGGATACAGCTTCTTTGATTCCTAAAGCTGCTCTCATCTCCCGAGGAGCCCTCCCTGCTCCATAAGCACGTGTGACCTGCCATCAGTAGGCATCAAGGGCAACTGCAGTGATCCCCGAATGGGTAACTTTTTGTTTTCAATCGCTCTCTCTGATTCCAACTCAGGGCTTTTCACCTGACACATCTGACATCAAGGCTTTCAAGGAAAATGACTATTTAAAGAGTTATTATTATTTAAAGTGTTGTTGGTATATTGAAAACAACATGTCAACACACACTACATCATATTGCTTCAGATTATTGCTATTCATATTGGCTGTATGTCTCGTCAGTAACCCAACGAGACACCTGCTTTAGTGACATTTTATAACTCTCAAAGCTGCACTAATTAATATTTTGTATTAACAATGGATGAAATGACACTGTGTAATGTGAAAAGTGTTGTACAAAGTGATGAAGTCACAGAGAATTATCGCCTGCGTCTGCAGTTCCACTGAGCCCTATGGAGCGTTTTAGCATCGTTCAGTTCACGGTTTTGGTTTTGCAGCCTGCAACTTTACTGTTTTGATTCATACTCAGTTCAGCAGCAGTTTTTCTTCAGCAAAAAGCTGTAAAAACCCACTGTATACTATCCGCACAGCACCAAACAGCAGACAGACACAGTTAGACACTAGCTGCTGAACACAGTGGAGCATTTAGCAGCTAAAAGCCACATACTATTTCTGTCAAGAGTTAAAGACCAAACGCTGAGATAAAAAGACAGTGAAGGATGAACCTACATTTGTCAGGTGACCGAAGACTCGATTCATACAAATAAATAAATGTCAGTTTTAAACCATGTCTGCTTTGTTGTTTGCCACATTTGAGTGACTAACGGAAAGCTACTTGACAGAGACAGCAAACTTGAACTAATGACTAAGGAGAAATTAGGACCCAGTGGCTGGACCACTGCTTTAGTTCATTCACTTTTCATTGTATTCTTTCTACATATTGTTAATAGTATTTACCGTCTGTATTTGTATATAGTGTTTTCTCCAGTGCTGGGGTCAATACTCACTATGGAGATAATGTTAAACTCCGTCACAAGACTCAGCAGCCAGGAAACAAGATACCAGAAACTCTACATTCACTCGATATCTTCACTGCTAAACTTAAAACTCTCCTCTGCTCTGATAGCTTTCTCTCCTCCACATTCGTCGTCACTTTCTCTCTCTGTCACTCTACAACCCACACAAGCACAACAATATGAACGGGCCCTGCTATTCTCCAACTGGCAAACACTGCTCTAACAACATTATGGAATAACTTGACCTAGAAACCTAATAAAACACGTCATTGATTCACTGGTTGTTGCCTCCCAGTCAGGGAATCTCTAATGTCACCTTTATAAGGTGATAATATGCAATGTTGTCTTTACAACTAGTTCCACCTAAAATCATATATATACAGTACAGGCCAAAAGTTTGGACACACCTTCTCATTCAATGCGTTTTCTTTATTTTCATGACTATTTACATTGTAGATTCTCACTGAAGGCATCAAAACTATGAATGAACACGTGGAGTTATGTACTTAACAAAAAAAGGTGAAATAACTGAAAACATGTTTTATATTCTAGTTTCTTCAAAATAGCCACCCTTTGCTCTGATTACTGCTTTGCACACTCTTGGCATTCTCTCCATGAGCTTCAAGAGGTAGTCACCTGAAATGGTTTTCCAACAGTCTTGAAGGAGTTCCCAGAGGTGTTTAGCACTTGTTGGCCCCTTTGCCTTCACTCTGCGGTCCAGCTCACCCCAAACCATCTCGATTGGGTTCAGGTCCGGTGACTGTGGAGGCCAGGTCATCTGCCGCAGCACTCCATCACTCTCCTTCTTGGTCAAATAGCCCTTACACAGCCTGGAGGTGTGTTTGGGGTCATTGTCCTGTTGAAAAATAAATGATCGTCCAACTAAACGCAAACCGGATGGGATGGCATGTTGCTGCAGGATGCTGTGGTAGCCATGCTGGTTCAGTGTGCCTTCAATTTTGAATAAATCCCCAACAGTGTCACCAGCAAAACACCCCCACACCATCACACCTCCTCCTCCATGCTTCACAGTGGGAACCAGGCATGTGGAATCCATCCGTTCACCTTTTCTGCGTCTCACAAAGACACGGCGGTTGGAACCAAAGATCTCAAATTTGGACTCATCAGACCAAAGCACAGATTTCCACTGGTCTAATGTCCATTCCTTGTGTTTCTTGGCCCAAACAAATCTCTTCTGCTTGTTGCCTCTCCTTAGCAGTGGTTTCCTAGCAGCTATTTGACCATGAAGGCCTGATTGGCGCAGTCTCCTCTTAACAGTTGTTCTAGAGATGGGTCTGCTGCTAGAACTCTGTGTAGCATTCATCTGGTCTCTGATCTGAGCTGTTGTTAACTTGAGATTTCTGAGGCTGGTGACTCGGATGAACTTATCCTCAGAAGCAGAGGTGACTCTTGGTCTTCCTTTCCTGGGTCGGTCCTCATGTGTGCCAGTTTCGTTGTAGCGCTTGATGGTTTTTGCGACTCCACTTGGGGACACATTTAAAGTTTTTGCAATTTTCCAGACTGACTGACCTTCATTTCTTAAAGTAATGATGGCCACTCGTTTTTCTTTAGTTAGCTGATTGGTTCTTGCCATAATATGAATTTTAACAGTTGTCCAATAGGGCTGTCGGCTGTGTATTAACCTGACTTCTGCACAACACAACTGATGGTCCCAACCCCATTGATAAAGCAAGAAATTCCACTAATTAACCCTGATAAGGCACACCTGTGAAGTGGAAACCATTTCAGGTGACTACCTCTTGAAGCTCATCGAGAGAATGCCAAGAGTGTGCAAAACAGTAATCAGAGCAAAGGGTGGCTATTTTGAAGAAACTAGAATACAAAACATGTTTTCAGTTATTTCACCTTTTTTTGTTAAGTACATAACTCCACATGTGTTCATTCATAGTTTTGATGCCTTCAGTGAGAATCTACAATGTAAATAGTCATGAAAATAAAGAAAACGCATTGAATGAGAAGGTGTGTCCAAACTTTTGGCCTGTACTGTATATACACTAACTGGCCACTGTATTAGATACACTTGTTCAACTGCTGACAGTAGCAGCAACTATTACATTTAGGCATGTAGACATGATCAAGACAACCTGCTTAAGTTCAAACTGAGCATCAGAATGAAGAAGAAAGGTGATTTAAGTGACTTTGAACTTGGCATGGTTGTTGGTGCCAGATGGACTGGTCTGAGTATTTCAGAAACTGCTGATGTACTGGGATTTTCACACACAACCATCTCTAGGGTTTACAGAGGATGGTCCGAAAAAAGAGAAAATATCCAGTGAGCGGCAGTTCTATGGGTAGAAATGCCCTGTTGATGCCAGAGGTCAGAGGAGAATGGCCAGACTGGTTCAAGATGATAGAAAGACAACAGTAACTCAAGTACTGTAACTACTTGTGAAAACCAAGGTCTGCAGAAGACCATCTCTGAACAAACAACACATCAAACCTTGAAGCAGATGGGCTACAGCAGCAGAAGACCACAAGAAACTGAGGCTACAATTGACACGGGCTCACCAAAATTAGATGATGAAAGATTGTAAAAAAACATTGCCTGATCTGATGTAGACTCACAAATCAGTCTTTAGACGCTTTGCTTAACTAAAGACTGATGTCTTTCTCCCTGATTTTGTGTTTAGATGGGCGGATACAATTTTAAAAAAACTCCCTACGTTGCAGAACCAATAGTAAATCCGCAGGGCGGTCATTCGGTGGCTCGCTGAACTCTTGTGCTCGTAAACATAGTCCCACTAGAAACACGTGTAGCGGTACAAAATGGCTCAGCCGTGCTCGCAGAAAACGCCTCAAAGTTCAGTGGATGTTTGTCGCGTTTGCAGCGACACATTCTCGCCAACTAAAAGAAGCAAACATAATCTTTTACAAGGCCATGACTCATCCGTCCGGCCGGACTATAACGTTAGAGGGAATCGCCTTGTTGTTTACAAATACTTCCGGATAGAAAACCAGCAGAGCTTTTAGCTATATATAGCCTATATATCACATTTTTCACATCACTGTATCACCATTTGGACTAATCCGATGTCTGTAAAGTCTATAAACACAATGATTGAACAAACATTACTATTTCTGTGTGCACGTTTAGCTGGGCTAACCGTTAGCTGTTAGCCCTGTTAGCCATTAGCGGTGTCTGTAATAGGTAATAACTCATTAAACGGTCCGTGAAAAAAATATCTTTTCCAGCGGATATCTTAGTTACAACATGATTGAGCTAGCAAAGCAGTTTTGTGTTGCTATGTGTGGTATTTATTCAGTTTTGGGAAATCACGAGGTCTAGAAAGCATCAGTGGCTGCAGCTGACAGGGACAGCTAACAGCAGCAGCAAAGCTAACAGGACGTCATCTGTTAAAAGCCTCCCGTTGTCGGATACGACATGAAACTACTCCAGTTAGCTCAATCATGTTGTAACTAAGATATCCGCTGGAAAAAATATTTTCTTCACGGATGAGCACACGTTTGATAAAACAGAGTTAAATCTCTCAGCATCCATTTTCAAGCTCTCTGTGTGTTTGTTTCCTTGCAGACGAGAAAAGGGGGAGCGCACATTTCCGAGAAGGTGTGTCCTTTTCAAAAATGCAAGAGGCGTTGCTTTGTTGCCGGCCGTTTTCGCCGGTGTGTTAAACACACTTTAGAAAGGAGTGTCCCCAGACTATCAGAAGGCGGAGATCTCTGATTGTCTGGTGGCGAGACTAGATCTGATGAGCCTCGATTTCTGATGTGACATTCAGATGTTAGGGTCAGAATTTGGCGTAAACAACATGAAAGCATGGATCCATCCTGCCTTGTATCAACAGTTCAGACTGGTGGTGGTGGTGGTGGTGGTGGTGGTGTAATGGTGTGGGGGATATTTCCTTGGCACACTTTGGGCCCCTTAGTATCACCTGAGCATTGTTTAAACACCACAGCCTACCTGAGTGTTGTTGCTGACTGTGTCCATCCCTCTATGACCACAGTGTACTCATCTTCTGATGGCTACTTCCAGCAGGATAACGCACCATGAACATGACAATGAGTTCACTGTACTCCAATGGCCTTCACAGTCACCAGATCTCAATCCAATAGAACACATTTGGGATGTGGTGGAGCGGGAGTCCAACCGGGCACTAGCAAGGTGTACCTAATAAAGTGGCCGGTGAGTGTGTGTATATTATATATATATATATATATATATATATATATATATATATGTATACACACTCGGCTCACATATGATCACACAATTACTGGAAATTTCTTGGCATGAAATCATATCAAATCTTCTCATATCTCTCTACTGATTTAATCTATGTACAGGATGATCTCTACCCAATAACTCAATAAGAATACCCTTCAAACTGGGAATAGAAAAAGAGAAATGTTGAACCAAAAATCAATCACTTACGATAAAATCAGACAAGATACCTAAAAGATACCTTTGAAGGTTGGAGTGAGACATTCCCTGACTGTAAATGGAAGATGTTTCACATTTGAACTTTGAGATAGTGCTACAAAGACGGCAGCGAATACCTTATTCTGCTTATTGTAGATTCAGTGATGCCCCTGAGACACTGGCCTTCTCTGAATCAGCTTCCATCTGAGAGTCCCAGGGGAAGCCTCGCGGGATGATAAAAGCAAAGCCAACCTAAAGTAGACAGATGTCCCAATCACCTTCAGCTCTGGGAATTGTTAGCTGGCTCGTCCCTGCATTAAAGTACATCTACGTGGATCAAAAACAACCTAGTATGTCCTGGATTCTTAACATTTGCTTTGATGGTGAGTTAGAAACGTGTGTAGGGGAGCAAAGCTGGAACATTTATTTATCCTCCTCTTTTTCCCTTAAATGCAGGGGGGAAAACCCAAGTGTTTCTTTTTTTCTGAACGTCTGATTGGTAAAAAGACCTCAGCTTCGATGTGCCAAACAATATGCTCAGCAGCGCATGTTTCTGATTCGGTGAAGCATACACGGCTTACGAAATATATGGAAATCGGATCTGAATGGAAATCTTAAGAGAACCTTTAATATCATAGCCAAATGTCACAGCCCAAGATACTGAACAGGACGAGAAGAGCACTCTCGGTTTGTGAGCAATGTAAAATCTCATCTCTCACCTTGAGTGAAGCTGCGGCTGTGGGCCGGCTGAAATCTCTCACTTTTTTCTTCGGTTCTGGCCTTCTTGAGATAAAGACTCCAAAGTCAATCTGTCCACTGCTGATCACTGACTCTAAGCCACTTTTATCCTCACTCAAGTGACCAGGAATCTGAACCAGAAGTCCATTCTTCCAACCTCACAAAAGAGAGAACGTACACCACTAAGCTAAAAGCTTAACCTGCAGCTCAAGTGGTGCCTTTGAGCTTAACTCTGCAAAGCTGACATATTCACATCAAGAAAAGCTGCAGCAGAAAGGAAGAAAATCGCTGAAGTCTTCATATTTGATATGATAATGAACTGTTTTGGAACACAAGGCCCTACCCTGCAAGCTGGACTGTTACCATATTTACCTCTGCCATGTGATGCCTTGCACAATTACCTTCATTTGACCATTTGCTTGTGTGCTTGTTTTTGACCTGACAGTATCTCAAAAACTAATGGCTGGTTTGGCATGAAATGTGCTGTGCACATTCATGCTCCCAACAGGGAGGAACCTATCGATTTCTGTGACCTGACTTTCCTCAAAAGCCACCTTGAGGTCAATCTTTGCCTGTTCTCATGGCACCCTGCCTGGGTGGTTAGCACTGTTGACTCGCAGAAAAATGTCCTGAGTGTGAACTCCTCTAAGGCTGACTGGAGAGATAAAAATGCCTGTTAGGTACAGTATTCGAGATACTCTTAGCACTGCCATGACCAACCCACCAACTTTAAACAAGACAGCCTTAGTAGTGCTTTTGACTGTTGGGATGGGTTCAACTGTAAAAGATGAATTCTCAAAAGGACTAATTAAGTGCAGTTCAAAGTGATACTCGTCCTAAAAGCTACCATCAAGTCAAGCACTCAACCTCTGTAGGTTTGAAAAGTGGTTGTAAAAAGTTAGTAGTTTCCTACTTCACAAAAAAGCTGAGGGTGTAGTCAGCTGGAATTTATAGTCTACAGCCATGCCGACACCTCTGAGAGGCTGCACTTTTTGTGTGCTTGTTCTACATTTTTTACTAAAGTAGACGCTGAGAAAAGTAAGATGATCACCAAAGTTAATAGGATTCATCCTCTGGGGACCACAAATGCACCAAATTGCATGGCAGCCTGTCTCTTCGTTATTGAGATATTCCAATTTGGACCAAAGCAGTGGGCTGACAGACCAGAGCATGTCCCTGCCATTGCTAAACACCATCTCAAACGTTTATAATCCTCTTGTCTATGGTACTGAGCATACAGATAAATGGTGGAGAAATGGATTATGATACAGGAGGGGCTAGAGAAGTCTTTATAACATTTCTATTCCTCTTTTTTTTTTCCCACTGTGAAAACTTGTCACTATTGAAATGCATTGTTGCTGACAGGAATACAAGCTACCACAGATGCACTTCTCCATTAAAAAAAACAAAAAAAAACCTTTTCTTCTATTCTCCTGTCAAGCATATAGGAGTTGTTTGATAAGAAATCACTTTACATACCTACCCTTATACAATGAATCTATCATCTAACGGAGCAGAGTTGACTGCAAAGTTAACAGGCACTGAGGAGATTGTCAGACTTGGTGGAGATTTGCATGCCATGGAGTGTTTTTTTTTTTGTTTAGTTGAATGAGAATGGGAAAAACAATACGTGACTGGTACTTGGTTTATTTAAAGTATTCTTCAGCTACCTCAGTGTGGTGAGGGTTTTGTTTGAGCATTAGGAGATGAACTAATTATTGTTAAGCAGTAGGCATGGATCCAAAGGGGGTGTTCTTGCCTGGAGAAACATAACCTTTTGTTTGTTTCTCTGTTGTTAACTGGCAATAGTGTTGATCACTGGTTTCTGCTGGATCATGACCTGCCTCTGGGACATCTATCTGTCTGTATATCTACCATCTGTAACCTAAAAAGCATCCCTCCTGCTGACCACAAATGTACTGTAAGTGGTGCCTCATGAGTCAGTTCTGCTTTGACCCTCGCCCAGTTCATCTACCTTGTCCATCACGCTATACACAGAAAGATTTATTAAAAGAATAATAGATTGTTCATCAAACACTGGGTGTCAGTTTGTGTGTTTAATCATATGGGGGTGAAAGCCGTGCTCAATCACAGGCCATTCCTTAACCTTCCGCCTCTGAATTGAGTCAAGCTCTTGTTTTTGCTGACACACTGAAGGTCACGTTGAGACAAATTGTTGATAAGGGGAAACGGGTCCATAAACTATGCAACTTTGACACTACTGTGTGTGTGTTTGTGTGTGTGTCGGCTTTGTAACTTGATGTGAACACATTGCCCAGGAGATGGCTTCTGCCAAATATTTTGTCACAAGTTGTTATCAACACTTTAATCATGTCTGCTCCTCTACTGAGGACAAACAGCTCAAATGAATCCCAGAACGTTTCGGGGGACGTTTAAGAGAGCCTTGATCAATTTCATAGAGAGAGCTCTGTAGTGCTGAAAGAAATATTTTGTGTAATCTAATCAGTCATCCCTTGTACAATTATTGACATGCAATATGATGAACACTTCAATGTGACTGTAGATGTGATGAGAGCAAATGGAAAGGCCTGAGCGATTTGTCAGTGTATTCTTTAGAAGTGGACTTGTAATTAAAGGTGGGTAGCGTGCAGGAACACTAAAGCCAGTTGCTGTAGCCATATGAGATAATAAGAATACAAAGGCCCCAGGCTAACTTCCTATCACGCCAATTATTAACTCTGTAGTGCACACGGCCTCGTCTCTTCATGCCTCTGCAGCCAGCGCCTGATGTTTTAACCTCTAGTGCTCTGTCAAGCCCACCTTCATGCAATAAAAGGACCAGACACAGGATGTGAGTGTGATAAGGAGCAAAAAGGGTAACAAAAATGAAAAAGCCTGATAAGGCACACATACAGGATTAACGCAGACTCTTTGAGAAAGCAAAGTGAGCGCCGCCGTTTTATTGAGGAGATCCATCAAGAGCATTTCTTCGTTCTTCCTCCTGCCGGCTCAGGTTGTACATCTAAGAGTGTAAGACTGGAAAACATTAATTTATCAAATTTTCCCTTCAGTCTCAGAAAATGTATTTGTGTCATGAAGTTTATGAGGGATTTTTCAATTTGTTTTTCATATCACTAGGTTTTAATTTGGGAGATGCACTGAAGGAACTGACCTCCTGGCTCATTCAGTCAGGGCTGCAAATGAAGATTATTTTCTTTCATTTGCCATCATAATTTCTCAGAGACCAAGGTGAGGTCTTAAAATAGCTTTCTGTAGCTGAACAGTTTAGAACACTAAGATCCTCAACTTACACTCATGTAAAACACAGAAAAACAGGTCATTCTCAGTTCAGTCAGGAACACTTTAGTCAAAGAAAGCTTCATTTCCATTTGCAGTATTACATTTGGCGGTATGGCTCTGTTCTGGGGCCTCTTCCATGTGCCTACATGGAAAGCCTGAGGTGGAGAGAGCACACCTCAACACCCGTCTGTGTGCCTACATGGAAAGCCTAAGCCAAAGAAAGTACACCTTTCTGCCCTTCCACGCGCTTACATGACAGCCTTAAGGCAGAGAGAGCACACCTCTACACCATTCTATGTGCTTACATGGAAAGCATAAGGCAGAGAGTGCACACCTCTCTGCCCTTCCACGTGCAAACGAGGAAAGCCTGAGGCAGAGAGAGCAAACCTCCCTGCCCTTCCATGCGCCTTTATGGAATGCTTAAGACAGGGAGAGCAGTAGCAAAGACCATTATACACTAATTGTGACCATATCAACATGCAATATTGTTGACGAGAAAAAAAATAAATACTAAAATGTAGTTTAAAAAAAATAAAACCTTCTCTAAAATCTATTCTTATTTAATTGATATTATTGACTGCTTCTTTTTTCAGTGTGGCAGTTTTATGTCCTGTTCTGCTGCTATATCAGGACTACAAAGCCAGCAAACAATGACCACAGTCAGCATGCTTTGGATTAACTGATGACTGGTGAGTAATATGAAGATAATTGTCAATAGTTTTTGCTGATATAGAAAAATAGTTGCATCTTTCTTTGATTAAAATATGACTAAAATGATCAGACTTTTAGTGAAGTAAAACCACAACACAAAAAAACAAACAAAAAAACAAAACAGGATGATTTTGATTAAATATGTTAAATAATTAACAAGGACATTTAACACAGGGGTAAAACTAAATGAAAAATAGCTGAAATGAACACTATTGGCCATTTAAAGTATAATTACAAAATAACAATAATTAAGCCATTACCAAAATAAGTTGCTGATTAATTTTCTTTTAGTCGACTAATTATTTAATCTGCTAAATGTGTTGGCCCCACATTCACTTTACCATAAATATACAGTGTTTAATGTGATATGACAGTGTAAAATGTGGCTGTTGTGGTGAACCTACTCTTAGAATCAGATTTTGCCAGATACATAAATGTTAGTTAAAAATGTATAAATTAGATGTGCTGAAAAAGGAATATCTTTGGGCCTCATGCCAAGGATCACTGCCCCTTCCAACACAGGATAACTGTTTTGACCAGGATCTATTCTCGGAGGAGATCAGAGCATCTACCACAGACAAAAGGAGAAAAAAAAATTACTCCTGCATCCTCTTTCAAGCCTGCACCGTGTCAAGAACACCTCAGCTCCCTCAGTTCAGTCAGCACCAAACCTACGCACCTGCAGCAGCTTTGGCTGTGAGTTTATTTTCTCCTTTCCTGCGACTGTAATAACACTTAAACTGTGTCTTGACTCACCAAGCCCACATAAAGTATCTACCTGTGAGGAATGTGTCAGTACTCAGTATTACACCCAACACCAACTCAAATACTAGTTAATCTCTGATAACTCCATTTCTTTCTCTGCTTTAATGTCTGCACACAGTGCAGGCTGTCTCAATACTGAAAATTAAACTGCATTTACATGAGATACATTTCTCTTCTGTGGATGTAAATGTTTTAATATGTAAAGCTAGAAAGTTTCTGAGAGCCAGAGGAGAGGTGAATTGTTGTCTGATAACAGATTTCCAACTCTATTTGCCACCTCTGCTGCTCTATCCCACAGTGTGACAATTAGGTTGATCTCAAGGTGGATCTTATGTAAAAAGAACATGATTGATTGTAGCTTATACAATAAATATTTAAATAGCTCCTTCATTGAGACTGTTATAACATGTCCTTGGTGACAGGAACATGACAGGATACAGTGTTCAAGCTTTAAGGTGGTTCACTGAATTTAAAATATCTCTTCTGAAGAAGACACTCAATCGTAATTTTTTTTGCGGCTTCTTTCTACCAAAGGGCTGCATAGATGTAGATTCAGGGACACTTCCTAGATATTTCATTCACATGATTATCTGTGTTTCACATTCCCTTTTATTTTTTGCCATCACTGGATAGCATACAGCAAAGAGCTGACAGGAAATGTGGGGAGGATGTTTGTGTTTGGATATCACTTGGCAAAAACTTTGTTTACATTTCCAAGAAAGCGTGGTTGAAGTGAAATTTGTCGAATTCACCGTCATCCTCCGCCTGATCTAACAGCACAGGTGAAGGAGGTGTTGATGGAGGTGAACAATTTTCTTCAGCTCCGTATGGCTACATATTCTCCAGATTCATCCCTGCTAATCCACGGGTGTTCAAAATAAAACCCTGCACTCTTATTCTAATTAATTCAGCAGTGCATCACATTATTAAAACACTGTGTCCTAACAGCAAGCAAGTCTGACTATCCCCCTGCATCGCGTTACATCGGATACTCTTTGGCAACACTGGATCCGTTAAATATGGAACTCCATCATGTCATGTAAACAAACCACTTACCTAGCAGCTGTGGTCTCAGAGTAACCACTGAAATGATACCAGTAAGTACGTTCTTCCTTATCATTCATATTCACAACAATACTATCATGGGCAACTGTTAGATATTATTGCTGTAGCTACCATACTATATCATACCACTGTCTCTCTCAACAAGTTAGCTTGCTAGCAAGTACTGCTGAGCATCCCACACAATACCAGAACTGTTAAGCTTAATGGCGATCTCCCTCCAACTTATCACGCCAACTTATTGAGGTATTTATATGAGGAGATATTATATAGATAACTCTTCATTTCAACCTCGAAAATTAGCCAATTCATCGTCCATTGTGGCACTTTCAACGCAAGCGTCAGGGAAAAAAACAGAAACAAGGCATCCGACAAAAGTTTCACATAAAACGGCACCCTGCATTGCACCGGCATCACCTGTGGACAGTGAAGACAATCCAAAAGCAAACAATATAATCAAACTGATTTAGTGTCTGAGGCTCCCTTAAATTGCATCTAAAGCAGTTTGTTTGCATTGCTTTCTATTGGACTGTCCTAAGTGCCCATGAATGATGCAGTGCGACGGGGCACAATGTGATACACCGCTTTGAGCTCAACTTTTGTCGGAGGACCCGTTTCTGTTTAATTCTTGTTGGTCCCATTGAAAGCGCCACAATGGCTCATTCACGAGTTTGAACTGAGGAGTTATCTATATGATACCGCCTCATTTCACTACAAAAACCTAACTAAGTTGGCGTCTGGCTGGAGGGAGATGGCCATGGAGCTGAACGTTTCTGGTAAGTATTGTGTGGGAGATGGTGGCATGATATAGCACGGCAGCAACAACAATTATATCTTTAAGTTATCCATGATAGTATTTTTGTGAATATGAAGGGTAAGGAAGTATGTAGTCACCCATATTTTCAGTGGGTACTCTGAGACCACTGCTGCTAGGTGTGTGGTTTGTTTAGAGAGAGGTCCATATTTAACGGATCCAGTGTGGACAGAGAGCGTCCAGTGTAACACCATGCTGCGTGATAGTCAGACACTTGCTTGCTGTTGCACGGTCAAAAGATGCTCTGTTATTTCACCAGACCTGTAAACCTCTAGGCCAGTGGTTCCCACCTGCTCCAGCCACAGGTCCACATTTCTCCTTAGTCATTAGTTCAAGGTCTACACAGTTTAATACATTGTCATTGTCATACTTGCGTTTGGCCATGTCGTCCAGCAAGTTTGGAATCTTTGTCAGGTAGCTGTCTGTTAGTCACTCCCTCTACAGCTGGAAACGGTACTTCAAAATAAAAACTGCTGGAGATTCACTGCTCTTAAAACTTGACATGTTTGCAAGTCACTTGCAGTCTTTTCAGAATGGACTTATGACCCACTTTTGGACTACGATCCACCAGTTGGAGACACTGCTCTAGGTCACCAGGACGCTCAACTCAGGCTTAACCTGAGCCAAACATTCACATTTCAGTATAAAAAATAGGGATGTTCTGAACTGATCCTAAGGATCAATATCAGAACTACTTCACACTTATTTTAATGTATCACTATCAGCAAAAAACAAGCCAGCCCTTTCCTGAACTTTACTGTGTGTTGTCCACCTCAGCCTGCTGGTGTTGCAGCCCTACCCTCTTTAATGACAGCAGCACTCTCCAGTGAACCCATTTCGCTCCATAAGGAAGTGAAAATCAGAGTGTGTGAATGTGAAAAATTGTTTGGTCACTCCAGTAAGTGACTCTGCTCTGGTACTAGGTACACAGAGTCGCATAACTATGATAGTAATGCAGCTGTTCCCTGCTGTTTTTAAAGAGCGGCATGCAAAACAATCAATTAGCAGATAATTGGTTTTAGTAGAGGTCAACTGACTTGGTTAGGGATTGGGGCATCCCTTGTAAAGAAAAAAAAAAAAAACAATAAATCCTCCAAATTAGATCAAAATACATTGTTCGTGATTTACCTCCTGAATGACATATGCACTTTCTGATTTGATGCTATGATCAGCAGGACAACATTTACCAAAGACTTCCAGAAGTGTTACAAATCACTGTTGCAAAATGAAAGTTTTCTGATCTAAGGTTTGGTGAAGTTTAGCCATAAAACAACTCCATTAGGATTGGGGAAAGATTGTGATTATGAAACCAATGATGACTGTAAGAGTCATAATTCCAAAAGCGGCTAGAGCACTTTGTCACTTAAATGTAAACACATCTTGCAGGGTACACCAATGCAGTTGGAAGGAAAATCTCAAAATGACTCATAATGCTAATCAAACAACTTCTTAAAACTTTCCATAATTACTTTGACCATAACATATTTCTTATATATATATTTTCATGTTTCTCTCTTTTTATTCTTTCTCATATACATTATACATTTTGATACATAAACATAGAATTGTGAAGGAAGTCCGTGACAGTCCATACAGACGGAACAGACGCCCTGCTTCAGCAGCCAGGCACAAAGCCCAGTGCTGTCTGATAGCTGGTGACACAAACGAAGGACTAATACACTCAATTTTGCACCTTTAAGGCGATCAGGCAGATGCTGTAGATTCTCCATAACTACATAAACTCTCCAGATTCAGGTTTGCTCTCTACTCTGCTCTGATCAGGGTCTGAAATTGACTTATTTCACTGCCTGCTACTGCGGCAGGCAAATTTTTATCTGCCACTTTAGAAATCCATGCACTACACTGAGGAATAACATTTAGTACATTTAGACATCATTTAATGTAAAAAATGTTGAGATTTAATGTTTTATATATTCACATTAAAAACATAACATGCACGGTAAATTCCAGCAAATTACACTGTGGCTTTCAGTGGAGCTCCATTTTTCAGGGGTGGGGGGCAGGAGGGTACTGCACACATGCACTTGCATACATAAATGCAACCACCTACGAGCAAACTTTAGTTAGGTCTTGATGAGCTGCAATGTTTATTCATGGACAAAGTGAAACTTACACTGTACATTTACTGCCACTAAACAACTTTAGTGTTAAATTCTTCTCCTCTTTCACCAACACTATCTCACTCAACCACACACTCACTACGCTGTTCCATCAAATGAAATTGTTATGTGAGGTAGTGAAGTTGATACAGTAACAAGTAGTCGTTAGGGGTGGGGGAAATTTCCGAATCTTAGATGCATTGCGATTCGGACGTGGACGAATCTGAATCGATTCACAAACGTCCAAATTTCGATTATTTAAATCTGTTAATTAGAGTAATACAGAAGGTTCTAAATAATGCGGAACTAAGAAGCGCGGTACGTGTCATCTCCGGGACACTTTGGGATGCGCACCTGGAGCAGACAAGCTGACACGCGCACAGAGGAAAACAAACATGGCTGACCGCCACCCACCTCGCCAGCTCCTTCTAATTCAACAGCTCCTTCTACAACGTTGACGGCGGAAGCGAACTGGACAAGAGCCACATTATATGTAAGCTGTGTCGTGCTAAAATAAAATACTTTGGCAACACAACAAACATGAGAAGCCATGTAATTCGATTCCACCTGACGGAGGAGTCAGGGAGACGGGAGGCTGTTGTTGCTGCGGCAACTAGTGGCGCTACCGACCAGAGAACAATCGAGGAAGCAATTAGAAAGCTGCCACCCTCATCGGAAAAGGCGAAGCGAATTACGAAGGCCATCGCGGCATTTATTGCCAAGGATTTGCTCCCTTATTCTGTCGTAGAAAATCAGGGATTTCGAGCACTGCTGCATACACTGGAGCCCAGATACACCATCCCATCCCGACGCTATTTCACCGACACTACAACCAAACCAAAACAGAAGTCATGGCCTCACTGTTGAAGGCAGGTAGGAACGCAGTTACATGTGATGCGTGGACGTCTGTCGCCACCGAATCATTTGTTACTCTAACTACGCATTTTATCTTGTGATTTAAGATACCTGTTGTTACCTTTGGTTCCGTACAACGAAGTTGTAACTTTCCAGTTTGCAAGCATTTCCATTTATATGTTTAATAAAATATAATGGAAATGAATTCAACTGTTTCTTATTACAAATGCACTGCTTTTAAAAATTGCAAGTGTTGAATGCTTATTCAGTGAGACAAAAAGAAATGTGTGTTGTGAAAAAGTGCATCAATATACATAAATTAAAGATGCATAAATAATCGTTTTATAATCGAATTGTAACCCCTGAATCGTAATCGTTATTGAATTGTGAGGTGCCCAAAGATTCCCACCCCTAGTAGTCGTATATGTAGGTGCGTCTTTTTACACCTGCCAAGGAGCCATGTTTCGCCTCGATTTGTTAGTCTGCTCATTTGTTTGTTTGTCAGAAGGATAACAGAAAAACTACTAACCCGATTTTAATGAAATTGGTGGAAGGGAGTAACATGGGCTAAAGCGGGATTTATACTTGTGCGTCAGCTCTATGCAGAGCCTACGTTGTAGCCTACTTGTGTGTCTGTGTCACTCTGCAGTTACACCTCCAAAACACTAGTTGGTAGTAGGGTTTCTGTGAATTGCTGTAAAGTTTAGTTGATTAAAATCACACAATAAACATGGCTTAATAGCGATAATTTCAAACACAAGTACACAATTCGACTTAACTATGCCTCGCAGCATTCACAGATAAAGCACTTGTCTTTATCTTGACACATTTTCCCCTCAAATACAACATGCTAATCTTTATAGCACGGGCCAATGGCATTTTACATGGCGTAATTAGCCTAGCGGCTACTTTTCCTCTACTCATATGAAGCCAGAGACAACCGCAACATTTGACAAAGGTAATGTTACAAAATTCAGCTCTATTGCGACTCACAAGGTTCACGGACAAAACAACTATTTTATACTAAACACATTTTCTGAACAAATATAACATGCTAATGTTATTAGCACAAGCCTATTACATTTTACATTGTATAGATTAGCCTAGTGATGAGCCGAAATTTCCTCTGCTCATATGAAGCCAGGATGAATCCTGAAGTATAAATCCCTGAAGGATAAATCACACATAGGACGTACATGCTATTTTGTGGAGGCTTTATTGTCTTTACAATTTACTGTTTCCTATTAAAGTAAAAAAAATTGAAGTAAATAAATGCTTTAGAACAATAGCGCTCACCATCCACTCACCTAAAAATGCAATTCTTACAATAGTCTCCAAATGTCAAATGTTTTTGACAGCAAATCACAACACTGATTTTTCTATTGGGTTCCTCGGGGTCTTTGTGTCTTACTGTGGTAAGGTTAGGTGCCTAACAAAACACAATGTTTACTGCACATTTATTACTAGAAAAACTTGACACAGCATTGAGTTGCATTTCAAGTTAATCTTTAGTTTCCCAGTTTTCAGATGATGTATATCACTTCTATGTGATGTATATTGTTGACTTGCTATCTCCCTAAAAAGATCCCTTGACACCTTGTTATCAAAAAAAGACAAAAATGGGTCTATGTTGGTGTCAGGGGGTTAATGGGGGTTAGCTCACAGTCCCTGGGGTGACCCATGGAGAGGACCAGAGGGTGCCTTGGCAGAGGTTTGATGGTTATTAGTTAGAATTCGGTGAACTCTGACGGCTGTCAAAATGAATTGGGTACTATGGTGAAAAAAGCAATTGCGACTGACTTTCAAATGTATAGCTCTAGCCAATGATATGCAAACCTAACTAAATGTATTTTTTCTGTTGTGCATTTTCTTTGTCCGCCAAAGTGACAATCTTACCAACCACAGTTGAAACTAAACCCCCACTTGCTAATTTCACACTCTTGCTCTGAAATTACCCTCTCAGTTTGTTTTTAAAATGTTAGTTCTCTGTGAACACAAACACAAAGTTCACTGCTAACATCCTATTTACACACTATGTAGAGCTGTGTGCTTTCATAGAATGGAACAACAGTCTGCTTTTGCCCTCTTACATTATCAGACCAATCCAGGTACTGTTCACCCTCCACCTGCAGGCTGACACAATCTGTAGCTCCTTACTGCTGAATGCTGACAGGTGTCACCAGCTGTCTGCTTGACATTTCTGTCATTAAGAAGCAGCTGGTTCTTATCATACCTCCAACAAAGCTTGCCACCAGGCTCTGATTCTCCTCCACTTTGAAATAACCGATGCATCCCTCGGTAGTTTAATCTCCGAACATAATCCTGAGTTGAATCTGAAGCCTCGGGTGTAGAGGGAGTGAAGTTAACAGTAACAGTAACAGTAACAGTACCAGTCACAGGTTTGACTGGTATTGAGCCGCTGCTGGAAGCCAGCTTTTTTCACGCTGTAACCACATGTGAATTGCACTCACAATTTTGATTTAAAAATTAAAATGGAAATATTGTGAAATTCAATTAAATGTTCCCCCAAAGTAAGGGGTCCTCAGTGTGAGACAGCTAAGGCTCTGAAATGTGTAGTTTGAACACCTGCCTGAGTATGAAACTGTCTTTGTCAGATGTCAGTAATATCTACAAATACAAGTAACACAGGCTCACACTGTCATTGCCAGAAGTAAGGGTAGAAAATGGGAAACAACAGAAACATTTAAAGCCATTCAGCCAAAACTCCAATATCTGGGTCAAACTGTTAACTGAACAAGCCAAAGAGGGTTAAATTTGTGAATTCTGCATTTTGGGTTCTCACTCTCAAGAACGAAGCAGGCAGTGTCACAGTCTACACACATTCAGACATTTGACTGGTTCTGCAGGTAACAGTACAGTCTCCTGAGGCAGCCCTGTACTACCCTGCTGCCTGTCTGACACACTGCTCTCGACACAAACAAAGCATGGTCTGTCCTTGAAGTCTGTAATCCAGGGAACGATGCCCCTGTCCTAGTGCATCACTGAGCCTCTCTCTGAGCAGGAGGGGCCGGGTGCCTCCTCGTCTCTCAATGCTTTTAGCCTCTTTACATGAGTATAAGCTGTGTAGAGCAGGTACAGTAAACATCATACTGGACTTGTTCACACAAGTATTCCCCTCTACATTCAATGTTTTACCACATGGAGTGCTGTAACCTAAATGCGAGGGTGGTGATGAGCATTAAATGAAGGAAGCAAAAGACAAAGATGTAGAGCACTGATGTGGCAATGTTTGTACTGGACCAAGTTCAGCGTAAAGCCTATGTGGATGAGTTATACCCAATTTCAAGGCACCCTAAATTTTAAACATGGAATTAGGGTTAGGCGATTGGATACTGGCTAAGTACATTGCCAGAGGGTGCCTGGAGGGGTGTCATTTCATGTTTCTAATTTAATGATCTGCCTACGAAGAACAAATGAGAGCCGTTGCACAGTGGCAGAGAGACAGTGGGGGAACAGAGCATGTAGAGCCATCATTTCTTTACATCTAATTCTGTGAACTAAAGATTTTATTTGACCAAACCAGAGTCAGTTATTTTAGTGGAAGGACTCATGAATTTTATTTGGTTTCGGTCCAGGTTGACATAAGTGTGTTTTATGATGAGTTAAAATCACAGTGTGTAGGATTGGGTGGTATCTAGCAGTGAGGGTGCAGACTGCAACCAACTGAAACATCTCATGTGTGCCAAGCAGGTAAGAAACTACGGTTGCTGATGCAAATACACAAGAATGCACAAGGCCTTATTAGATTTGGGTGGTGACAGAATTTAGTAGCATGTATGTCACTGTCTATCATACAATGCTGCGTTTCTAATATGCAGTAGGCACTGTCCTGATGACACTTATTGCCTCAGCAGATACCGCTACATCAGTGGGCTGACTAGATATGTGTTGAATAAAGTCATGTGGCTAATAAACTGCTTTTGTAGTCTGTAGAGTTATATGAGGCACTACTTCCAAACAGGGGCAGAGGTACTTTTATTTTTCACTAGTGCTGTAACGTTAACCCCACCACTTTCAGTTCAGCTGCCTGTTCCACCAGTGATGGCTGACCTCTTGTGGCAGGTTCTATACACTACATACAATACATCGCCTCAATACAGCATCTCCTTTTAAGTTTCATAGGAAGAGGAGCGTCTGTATTTTTGACGGTATTAAAAAATCCTATCTTCAGGATTTGTAAATACCCCAGTCTACCGTAATACCTTGATACAGTCCAAGCCAAAGCCCTGTAAAGAGCCAGGGTTTGGTTTGACTGTTCTAGGCTACTGTAGAAACAACATGGAAGACTGCGATAAAGACAACCTGCTCTGTATTTAGATATACACAGCTCTTTCTAAGTTAACAAATTAAACAATGAAAAGTTATGAATATTATATGCATATAAATGTTATGAATATTACATCCTCCTGTGATCCGAACTTTTGTTTCGTATGCATTTTTAATTTCTCCCATTTATTAGGGTTCAATAGGACCCAATAAATACAAAAAACTAAACACTGTCAAAATGATATTGTCAAATTAAGTCCCAATGTCCTCAAACTAGATGATAATAAAGATCCAGTGTCCTCAAAGTACTTCCTAATTGACAGTCTTAGTTTGTTACTGTTGCTAAAATTAGTCACATTTGTGTTCCATATCCAACCACAAGCATTATTAATCATAAACTAGTCCAAACCCACTAAGTGCACAGTTGCCCACGTACAGTTTCACATGGTGTGTGTTTGGGATACAGGTCATAGGAAATTGTAGATTAAATAGTCAACTGAACCCATTAAGAAGAGCAATGTATTCAGACAGAGTTTTTCTGAATTTAATAGTATGATTGCTTTATTGAAAATACAGTAATACCATTGCCAATAGTGGTATAGTTAGTGGGCTAAAACTGTACATTAGTAGTTGAGGTAGGACGTTGAAAGGCAGATAGTTAAAGTGTTTATATGTTGTATTGACTTAAAAGTGGGGTGCACTGGTAGTTCACATGGGAAACATAGATTGACCACGTCACTGAGTAGAAAAACATGGGACAGACAGAATGACTGGCTGACAGAATGACACACTGACAGTTTCTGTGATTATGTACAGCATACTATATCATGACTGAAAATTAGAAAAAAAAAAACAACAACATTCAGCCACAGGGGGAGCCACAGCGATCTGTCGCATTTTAGCCATTTTTAAGCATTTTTCTGTTGTTATAGCGCCACCCAGTTGCCAATTAGAGTTAAATTTCTCCAGTCACCTTGAGGTGTCTGTTCTACATATCTACGAAGTTTAGTAAAAATCGATATGGCGGTTAGGCCTAGATAAGAAATTAGCTCTCTAGTGCCCCATTTTGTTTGATGGGGTCAATAATGGAGGGGTCCCCTCAGATTATGTGTGGTCATATGCCTACAAATTTGTGTGGTGATCAGTGAAACCCTTGAGATGTTATACACCTTTATGTGATGAGCCACGCCCTCCGCAATATTCATTGCCTTATAGAAACTCAGTTTTAGTAAGTTTTCCAACTTTTGCCAAGAGGGAACTTTAGATATTGGTCCCTAGATTATGTTCACAGAGTTTCATGCAGATCGGTCAAACTTCCTAGGAAGTGTTTTTCAAAAAAATTCAAAATGGCGGAAAATCTATAAACCGGAAGTTATGGGTTCTTGAGGCAAATTTGTTCCTCACGAGGAGAGGCATGTCTGTGCAAAGTTTCATGTCTCTACGACATATAGGGCATGAGATATGCCCACTCAAAGTTTGCAATTTCAATCGGTTGCTATAGCGCCCCCCTTTGGCCAATTGATGTAATATTGCCTCATTTGCATCCTCCCATGACCCTCTACCACTGTGCCAAATTTCACATGGATTGACCAAGTCAGTGAGGAGAAAAACGTGGAACAGACACACAGACAGACAGAGTTTTCGTCATTATATAGTAAGATAAACAAGTTTCAATCATAAAATGAAACTTGTCCAGAGATGGCTGCCATCTTGTTTTTACTTAGATTAGTGTTATTGTGTAAATGATCCTTTGCCATGTTCACAGACCGAAACCTTGTTAGGACTTTTATTTCTGTAGATAGTCAAATTTTATCGTCTCCTCAGCGCTCCACCAGGGCCACTAGATGGGTCAAAAAAGTGTCCATGCACGAGGACAACAGGTCTAAGTTAAGTGGTAGAAGTATAAGGTCAAGTAAACCCAAAATGTGATGTCCTGATATGAGGACACAGGGTCTCAGGAGGATATATAATTTCTCCCAATAGGTGCCACTAAATCCTACAAACTGGACCATTATCAAGGCAGTTAAGATAGATTTAGGAGAACGTGAGAAACATGAATTCAGAAGGTGAAGAGTTGTGTCTGTTTAATAGTAAAATAGATGTAAAATTATTTTCTTTCTTGTAATTTTGTTTGTTTATTTATTAGACTAAAAAAGCTAAGAGAGCTTGTGGAATACATCTCCCAACACACACACACAAACACACGCACCTGCGTAAATATATCAGCAATCGCTTGTTGTTGGGCTCACAGCGGCCAGTTGGAAAATTTTAACATAGTGCCCAACCCTCAGGTTTAAAAACACTCAAAAAGGCCATGAAAATGTTTTATGAATACGTTTGTTATACCTTAAGGATACATGTGCAGTGTCTTGTTGAGAAAAACGAGATAAACAAAACTCTGTTTAAATGAAAACATGGGGTACCTCTAACCCCGCAGTGGTTAGAGCGCAGTGTTTTTTTCTTGTTTTATGTTTCTGTGAAGCACCTAAGGCACACAAATGATATTTTTCATGGGTTTTTAAAAGAAAGAGAATTAATCCTTTTCATTTGGTTGTCCCACTGTGCCCAGTGTCAGTGGTCAGAATAAGCTCTTGCACTGCTTCATTTACTGACCTCATGTAGCATCATCTTCAACCATATGTCAAAAATTTCACGTTCTTTTTGAGCATCTTTAAAATGGTTCTTTTGGGTAAGAAATGAAGAGAGGATTTGTGCCCTTATGTGAGCATGCAAGCAGGGAGGCGCTCTTTAATAGACAGTATCATGAGAAAGAAATTGAAGGATTTTCTTAGGACAGCATGATGGCTCATTGGTAAGCACTGCTGTGTCACAGCCAGACGCTCCAGACTGTTTCCTTGCCTTCTGTTCAGTGCATACTAGGACAGCTTCACTGTCAGCCTGATCAGGAATAAGCAGGTTTGTAAAGAGGATCAAGGAATGAAACTTTTCCCAAAAACTCAAAAATGGTGATAATCTCAATACAATGCACAGTATCATTCAAAGGCAAACGTTTTGTTATTCCTCCGTATATCAGGGCACACCAGCGTTAGCCTGCGGCAAAATTTGTAGAATTAATTATCAATTAATTGGACCTTTAATTAAATAAGTGCTGCTTAGTGGATTAAATTATTATTGGATACTTACATTATAAGAAATTAGGAGTAAACCCTAAAATTGTGTTGTTAATATCCTTCATCAAATGCACAGTTGTTTTTAGTACCCACATTCACTCTTACAGACAGAACCCAGAGGAGACAGGCAGGTCAAGGTGATGCAAAGGTTTTTAAGGTAAAAAAATAACACTGCTGCCAAAATATTTTAGCTCTATTTTAGTGCTCTTGACGATTCACACTTAATCCTGCATTAATAGAGTTTTGGACCCGTGGGGGCAGCGCAACAAGCTGTAAACATAGCAGTGACATATTATCACCTTGTAAAGCTGAAATGACAAACATGTTCGCAAGCAGCTTCTAATTACACACCCAGCAGACAGAGAGCAACGTTAACATTTATAGTATTTTATTTTTAGTAATGTTTTTGACCTGGGGAATATAAGTTTGATATTCACTCTGCTTTTAGCGCTGTTGATGGAATTTTCAATAGGAATGAGCAGGCACGGGTGAGTACTTGTTTGGATGTCAGTATTTGTTTAACTTGCTGACCAAACTCCTACAAGTGAACATGACTTTATTATTTGGTTTTTACTATTTAAAATGGGAAAAGTTTTATTTCACTGTAGAGCTGTGTGCAGCGTACTGCTTCACTCAGAGCCTCCTTGCCCCGCTGTCTGTCTCTCTCTCTGTTTATCATGACACTACTGCTGCGGGAGTGTGAGCCAGCACAGGGGAACAGTTGGAAAGAGTCCGCCTGCGCACACACACACACACACACACACACACACACACAGTGACAGAGCTAACTGTTAGAAACCCACGGCTAATGTTACTAAACAGTTCCTAACGGGGACAAAGTCGACCTGTTTGGGTGTCTGTGTGAGGGTTTATGACGCAGGTATGGACGCCTCCAGTCGCCTCTGTCAGCTTTGCTAAATTTGTGCTAAATTTAAGCTCTCATATCTATTTTGCAAGTCTTGGTGGTGCTTTTTGTGGTTGGCTTTGGACGGTGGTGGCTCGTGGCTGCGAATTACTCATCAGGAAGAGGAAATCAACTCGCCAGTCTGTAAATTCTCCTCCTGCCGGCTTCTAGCTAGCCAGCTGCTGGCTAGTCAGGTCGAGGTTTTAAAATGTAGACGTCTGAACAAAGATGAAGAGGAAATGGTTGCCTACCGAATTAGCATCCTGCTAGCTATTGTACAGGCATTGGATAATAAACTGGACAACCTTCGAGCTGCATCAGTTGTCCACAGGAAATCAGGAAATGTAATATCCTTTGCTTCATGTAAACTTGGCTAAATTCTGGACAGTGACATACAACCAGGTGACTCTTTTCCATATGCAGATCTGACAGCAGGGGACTCTGGTAAAAGAAGGAGAGGACCAGCACCGGTGTTTTCTGTTTTTGGACAATTTAATCTATTCTTAAGTTAGATTGTTTTTTCCCCCTGAGTACTTGAGTACTATAATAATTTAATGCGAGTACTCACAAATGGAAGTTACTTAAAACGCCCATCCATATCTTAAATGGTTCACCAGCTAGTCGCTAACTGTCAGCTTTTTAGGCTAAACTGTTGAGCTATAATTTTAAGGTACTGTACGGTGACCATCCTTTTTGTGTCAAATTTCAGTAGACGGGAGAGAGGGGGGGATGTGCACAGTGCACGTTGTGTTTGTTAACTACAAAGTTCATGTGTTTTTTTTGGTTGATGAGATGAGATGAGAGGGCTCTTTCAAGTCCTTTGTACACTGCCTGTTCAAGGTGGGAATTTACCGTTATGTCTTAACATTCTGTACAAAATGTACGAACAAATATGGGGGATGATTGTTGTTCAGCCGTTATTCCGGCAATGGAAGTAGTAGTACAGCCGCGTCTTGTCATGTTCCACTTGGGAGCAGCTGGTGAGTTAAGTTTTTATATAATGACTTAATGACAATGTAGCAACCATATTTCAGAAATTAAAAAGCCGAGAGTTCAAATAACATGATTTTTCAGATGAAGGTGTTTTTCCAGTTTTGTGGTTTCTTGGATTAATACAGTTTGTAAGTTGAAAACACTGGAAGTTCAGCTAGAGTTTAAACATGTTATGACTCAGCTGTGAAAAGGTTACATGGGAGGTTGGTATTACTCTTTGGTAACAATGGTAATGACGTAGCTTCTCTCCAGCAGAATACATGATGTGATAAGCTAAAAGAGTACATTACAGAAAATGGGTGCCTGCAGATGAATAAATGATGAAATGGCAAAGTTAGGTCCATGTGATAGTTTCTCTATGTGGCCCAGAGTTGCATGTTTGGTAAAGCACGTGTGCCAACTTAAGGGACGGCACTGATGAGACTATAAGCCTTCTGTTAGACCTATGGATAAACATATAGATCATTTTCAGTGTAATTAGTTGTACCAGATGCTTTTTCTTTTGCCACGTCTGAACCAGATGCTCTCTACTACTAATATTGAACCAGCCTTTAAGAAATATGAAGACTTATAAAACGTCTATAGGCATAAAATGTGTGATATTGGAATACAAATCACCTCTGTTGCTCAGGACATAGTCATTGCCACACAGATTACTGCCTCACTACATTCATTTAATGTTGTCTCTGCTTACATATAGATCAATACCATAGCTAGACAAAGCCCTCTGCGGTGCCCTTGATATTCTGCACTGTAAATGAGTTAATGAGATCTTGAAAATTGCCTGGCGGTGTACCGAGGGTGGACAGAATAATGTAAACACTTCATGATGAAAGGACTTTGAAGTATTTAAATCATAGCTTCAAACACTGAGCAAAGATGGGTCAAAGGTTGCGTGATAACTAGCAGCATTTCTCAAACCCATATGTACTGAATACTGTGTGTAACAGCTGTGCCATCTTTATTTCCCATATGAGCATCAACCTTGTCATATTAAACACATTTTCACCGCACATTTTCTTGGCTAATGTACTTAAGGATCTGACCTCTTTGCAGTTCTATTAGCTGTCTTGTGTATTGCCACATGCTGTATAGTTGAGATGAGTAATTTGGCATTTAAATAATATGGTCTGTTAAACCGTTTGATTGGACTAGTGCTTTCAGTGGTTCTGTAGTTACTTTTTTATTTATCTTTGCGGGAGGTGTACATGTTGAGAAGAAGAAGAAGAAGATATACTTAATTAATCTGCGAGGGGACATTCATTTTTTTCCCCCACAAATACACACACATACACAAACAAGACTGACACAGGCATTAAATGGAGGGATGTCAGAGCGAGGGGGCTGCCTATGGACAGACGCCCCAAGCAGCTTGGGGTCTGGTGCCTTGCTCAGGGGCATCTCATAGTGCCCAGAAGGCAAACTCCAGCTACCAGTCCATTCTCCACATTTGGTCCGGATGGGGACTTGATCTGGTGACCCTGCGGTTCCCAACACAAGTCCCTATGGACTGAGCTACTGCCTCCTGTCTTTATTGTGTGACACTAACATTACACTATACTATAAAATCTAAAGTCTTGAACTCATATTTTTACTCATTAAGTGCACAAAGTAAAAGCAGGCTACTAATAGTCAAAGTATTATATGTGAAAAATGAAAAATTGATTTTCACTTTACCTTGAGTAAATACGGTACGGGACTGACATCGCTTCCCAGCTCACTTAGTTCATAGTAACGCCCCCTCCCCCTTCTCTCCAGACAGGTAAAATATCAATATGGCACTGTGTGCTAAGAAAAAGGAGGAGTTAATTCCCTAAAATGTGTTGTCTCCTCAGTTGTCTGGAAGTGCAACACGATGGTAGCCCTAAACACCCTCTAAGAACAGGCAACATTAACAGAATCACCTCTTTTAAAGTATCCCATATGAAAAGAAGGGGCCCTGGTGGAAAGACATTACAGATGGAGTGGCATGTTTCGCATCGCCAAAGGTAACGTGCCAGAGGAAAGTAAAATTCAAATAAGATCTCTTCTTTGTCCAATCTATTTCGCCTAGACATAAGTGATCTTCATTAAACATCATTATGAGATTGTGACCGTTTTCTCATACTTCTTAAATTCAGCTCCTGACAACTAGCCTTCCTCCCATCTCAGCCTGATCCTAATTTATGATCTTAAAATGCTCTTTTTCCTCTCTCACTGCAGTAATCTCTATTTGTCTGAAATAATCAGCTCTTGAGAAAACAGTAAGATCCAAAGTAAAACATGATGGGTTTATAAAAGAACCTGCACAATTTTGTCTCAGTGATCAAGTTCAAGTTTCAACTCTGTATTTTATCTGTTCTCAGAGCTGAGAAACCTCTGAGAAGCCAATGAGCACAGCAAAAGAAATCCTACTCACTAATGTTTTTGCTCCTTATTTCTTGTAATGGGTGGTTTAGGAGAAACAGATCAAAATTCAGTAATCTCCAATTAAGAGGCTCATTTATTTCTTATGAGAAAAAGAAACAACTGTTGTGAGCAGATTTAAATTTTTTTGGTCATATTGCCCAGCCCTATAGCTGAAAAATAAATTAAGTGGAGGAACATGTAGAATATTTCCCTCCCTGAGATGTGGTGGAGCGTAAAGTAGCAGAAAATCAAAATACTCAAGTGAAGTGCATCAGAATTGTACTTTAGCAAAGTCATTCTAAGTAAAGCACCAAGCTAGTATTTTGTGTTTAGGAGGCCGTCCTCTAGGACAGAAGTGCATGTGTATGACTTTCACCATTTTAAGAGAATTGCTCTAAAAGCTCAGCTTGAGGCAAATACAGAGGGCTCATGAGGCAAATCTGAACCAAGCAGACATCTTTTAATAATACGTACAAGTTCACAGAGGTCTGGACCGGAGACTAACAATAACTTTCATTACTGATCAAAATTATTGACCTTTTCTATTTGTTTTTAACTGATAAATTGTTGATACTACAGAGGTATAACGATGCATTGATCTGGATCAATATATCGATTGAACGATGACTTGAACCAACGATGAGTAAGACAGAGTTAATAATTAATGTACTTTGTGAAGTTATGAATAGAGGAATGTCTGCTAGCCGCTAGGCTAATTCTGGCTAATAATGGGTGACGAGGAAAAAACAATTCACATGTCTGTGAACTTTAATAGTTATTACTGAGCTTTATACCTTTGTGAAATGATCTATTTGTTTTATGGCTGTTGAGAGAAGTTTGCCTTCGGGGCTTTAAGCCAGATAGACCTGAAGTTTTATGAAAAAGATGATGGTCTGGGTTAAAATGAAAAGATTTTTTCCAGAAAGGCTATTTTGGCAGAAAGCCCTGGAGGTTAACTATTTCTATGTGCTGTTTTATGTGTGGTAGTGGAGTCAGTATAAAGTAAATTTACTGCCCTTAAGCAGTTACAGTTATTTAAATTATTTAAGTGTTGTTTTTATCTTTTATGGCCAAAAGTAAAACAGAAAGGGGCAACAGCTTCTTCTGATACAGATTATGTTAAATGGGCAGCTAATATCGTTTCATATGCAGACCCCTGAATCACATCGAAGCAAAATCGTATCACGGCAGACTTTTTAATATCGGCAAATATTGTACCATTGTCCAAGAATCGATATATCATATCGTGGTGAAACTGGCGATTTACACCCCTACTAGCTGCTAGGCTAATTTATGCTATGTAAACATAGTTTAGCTAATAATGGGTCACTTGCAAAAAACAACAGTTTTGTCCATGAACCTTGACAGTTATTACTGAGCTGAATATTATAGCTTTATTAAATTATGTTGTAAATGCATGTTTTATGGCTGTTTGGAGAAGTTTGCCTTCAGGGCTTTAGGTCAGATATACCTGAGGTTTTATGAAAGACATCATGGTTAAGGGGTAAAATGAAAAGATTTTTTCCAGAAAGGATTTTATGACAGAAAGCCCTGAAGGTTAACTTATTCCATGTGCTGTTTTATGTGTTAGTGGAGTCAGTATAAAGTAAATTTTACTGCCCTTAAGCAGATACACTTATTGACATCATGTGTTGTTTTTGTCTTTTATGGCTAAAAGCAAAAAAGAAAGGGGCGAAGCTTCTTCTGATACAGATTGTGTTCAATGGGCAGATGATATCATCTCATATTGATCGCAGGCCCCTGAAAAATTGTATCGTGGCAGACTTCATATAATATCAGATATCATATCATTGTCCAAATGTCCAAATCTCATCATGATGAAACCAGTGATTTACACAGAGTAATTGGCTATTTGTTTCTCCAGAATTACTGACTGATTTACATGAACTGGTTTGGTAGAGAAATAGCAGTGGGCTATTATATGTTGGGTTTGTCATGTGTTTTAACTTTCTGGGGACAGATTTGTCAGGCGTGCAGTGTGTTCAGCCCAGTTTCAGAAAGCTCCAATCTCAGTCCAGTTTTCATCCTTTTCCTTCCATCCAGCCGGTGAATGTAACTTTAGCAGCTGAGGCTATGTGGAGAGGCTAATTGTTGCATCTCCTCAGTCAGAGTTAATGTGAGGGGGAGAATCCTCAGAGGGCCTGGGGGAGGGGGACTGGCCATCTGGAGAGGTGGGAGTGCTCCTGGTGGACTGGCAGGCTTAAGTTCACCACATCTCAAGAGTCCAGCATTCTCCCTGAGCCAATTTAACTTTGTGAACTAGTATTTTTTGTGCTGCGAATGGAAATGATTACAGACCGAGTGTGTTTTGCATAAATTTGAACTAACAAATGAGCGTTATGCTGCCTTCAGGGTGCTGTCAGAAGTACCAGGATAACAAGTTAATTATGAATGAATGATATAAATGAGGAGGTAAATGAAATGGGACAGACGGTAATTTCTGTATTTTAATACATTTATTTAATGTCGGATATAATCATGCCTGTTCATACACACATGAACCCAACCACTGATTGATGTGTGAGCTGCTGAGCTGGCTTAATTAAAACCCCATACATGTGTAAAAATGTTTTACGGTACAAACTTATTTTTGTAAATGAGATCATCCTGGTGCAAACTGGGTGTTGTCCGTGGCTACCAAAGCGCATTGGATTTTTTTTTAGCACCAATGGAAGTTACTTGAGTTAATCATTTTCAAATCCACACAGGGGCTTTAGGTCTTTGGTTTGTTATATGTTTTCATGAGCCTGATGAAGTGCTGAGCAAAACGCATTGCTCGTGCCACTATTAATTAAAGATCCTTGATCATAAATATTTTATGGGCTGAGTGTGCAGTTACTACCACAAACATGTTTCTGACATTTACATTTCTCTTGCAGTTACCAGCACATCTTACCACATGGTACACAGTGTGCACAAAGCGTCCATGTTTTCCAGCATAGTGGTCTTATTAAACATTGATAGTAAAGTTTCATTTCTTTTTTTTCTGACAAATTATCAAAAATAGGCCACATGACTAATTACCCATGCTTTTGTCGTGTGTGTGATACTGCCATGAGCTTTCTTTGGGAGAAATGATGAATGAACAATTGATGAGTTTTTGCCTTATGAGCTGCTATAGTGATCTGCTTCACAGGAAACAAGTGGCATGCTTGAAACAAGCACCCAGCTAATTTTGACTAGTTTGTTCAAAGTCATGTTTTTGGCTCACTGTCTTCCATTATCTGGCTGTGCCACTGAAACAATGCTTTTGTCTGCAGATGTTTTTTGGAGGCAGATTATTGGCAAGTATTTAATAACTGCGCCTCATTGCAGTTGAGCAGTCATCTTTGAGCTGTGAGCTCTGTGTGAAGCTCACCAGCACAACTGGGACACTTTCAGTGTTTGTGACAATCTGAGAGCAGCTTTGTCCTAATATAACCTGGTGCAATGCAAATGAGTTGGGTGTCTAGTTTGAGGATGTTGCATTAAGTTATTGGCAACACGAGCAGTTGTTTAAGGTACAGTTCAGCCCAAAATGAAAAAAACATACTTTTCCTCTTACCTGTAGTGCTGTTTATGAATCTAGATTGTTTTGGTGTGAGTTACAGGGTATTGGAGATATTGGCCGCAGGGATGTCTGCCTCCTCTCAAACACAATGAAACTAGATGGCACTCGGCTTGTGGTGCTCAAAGCACCACAAAATACATCTTAAAAACTCAACAGCAATGTCTCTTTCCAGAAATCATGACCCAATTACTCAAGACAATCTGCAGACCTTGTTGTGAGCAGTTTTATTTAGGAACTATTTTCTTTCTACCGAACCACACCTGACAACCATGTCACTGCGTAGAAGGAAAAGTGCATCTACTCATGGATGAGAGACTCTTGGCACACAGGATGTAAACATTAATGGTGTCCTCCTTGACTGAGCTGTAACGTTAGCTAGCTCAGTGGTGCTAGGTGAGCTAGCAGTAGATGCACGCTTCCCTCTGTCAGGTGATACGGTTGGTGGCTGTAGTTCAATAGACAGAAATTAGTTTCTACATAAAACTGCTCAAAACAAGGTCTATGGATTATCTTGAGTAAACACATTATGATTTCTGGAGGGAGACATTGGTGTTAAGTTTTTATTTTTTTGTGTGCTTTGAGCACCACAAGCCACGTACCATCTAGTTCAATTATATTTCAATCAGGAGAGACAGAGGAATGAAGTAAAGATAATATTTAATGCAGAATATGAATGTGCAGATTAAGAGATGCTTTGTGCTGATTTGGTGCTTGGACACCAAAGGAAATAATTTGTGATCAAGAGACATCTGAGCGGCAGCAGGATAAATCCCCCCATGGAGTCCAGACACTGGTGTTGGTGGTGGCTGCTGACTCTGAGGCTGCTGACTGCTGAGGCATATGAGGCTGATGAATCCATAAAGACTAGGTGGTGATGGGGAGGTGGAGGGCACGCACAACTGAAGCAAGAAAGGACTACAGCAGAGAAAGAACCATATTTAAAATGAGGAGCAGTAAGATGATAGGCTGACAGAGAAGGCGTGTCACTGTGCTATTGGTTGATTGTGAATTGGCTGATGACTTAATTGACCAACCCAGACAATGACACCTAGAGATAGTGAGTGAGCATGTGTGTAAGGAGTGATAGCAGGGTGAGAAAGAAACTTTCAGACTGAGCATGAAAAGTATTGTCTTCCTGACTGAACTTTCGCTAGAGCTTCATTAGAGAGAAGGCAGACACCTCTACAGCCGATATCTCTAACACTCGGCAACTCACACCAAAACAACCTTAATTGATACATTGCACTACTGGTACGAGGTAAAATATATATTTTTGATTTTGGAGATGAACTGTCCCTTTAAGACACAGCAGTGGTAGAGCTAAACCTGGTGGTAACAGACTGAAATAGAAGGGCTTAATGAAAATAATGAGCTGAACAAAAGTCAAATAAAAGGCCTTTCCATTGGCACATTTGGTCAAAACCATGCCGCGTTCATTTGCATTTTCAATACCAGTTTATATGAATTGAGTTGTTCCGAGTCTCAAAATTAATCATCTCCAAGTTTTGGTTAAAGCCTGTCTAATGGCCTCCAAGCGGGCTGCAGTGATGTCAGATGGGCTTCGTCATCATTCAGTGACAATTCAGTGACACATTTTAATAGCCTCTACTCCTATTGTCAGACATAGAAGATACCGAATCAGTTTCAACTGTGTCTCAAAAAGAGCAAAGAGGACAGAGAATGTCAAGCACTTGGTCTGCACAGCTTTTAAACAGCATTGATTGAAAACAAGTGCGACATCTGTTGAAGACAGACCTTAAAGTGAGTAGCCTTCTTGTACAGAGACGCGAATCTCTGCTGGACTAGGCAGATGCGCCGAATCAAACCAAATCAATCCAAATCAATCCAAGCCAGCTCATGTATTTGGAAAAGGGCTAATACAGTAAGGCACTGATAAATCTTTATTACGTCTTGTTATCATTATTTCAGAACAATAAGGTTTCAGTTCACAGTTGAGAGCCAGCAGCCTTAACACAAAATACATCACGTTCCTGGATGGTGAAAGGAAAAACACTCTTTCCAGTGATTATGTGAAAGCAGGGACAAGTAGTCTCTTCTCCATTTTCTAATTAGCTCATTTACAGTATTCTCTGTACAGTCATTTATGTAATCAACCCTATTTCCTCGTGCATGTGAAAACATTAATTCAGCTTAAAATCTACTATAGATTATATTTCTGTGTTATGAGGGGGGCGTGAGACACTCTTCATTATACAGCAGGACTACATAAACAATGTCCTTCTATTTACCATTATCCTGTTGACTTTATTTAGTCAGGATGTAAAGAAGAGATTTTATCAGACCCAAAATAAACCGTACACCCTTCTGGTTGTGTTGTGTCTTAGATTAAAAAAAAAAAAAAAAATTCTCAGACCACTAGTTCACTTCGTGTACCATGTCGAGCTCTATAAAAATATGTTGTTATTGTAAACGACTGCCGTTTTCGTACAAAAAGCTGAAAAATATTGCAGTTATAAGGATGACCAGATGAGATGTCCAGTGGAGCAGTAAACACAAACACTATTAGTGCTCCTCAGAGCAACCCCTAAGGGCCCCATTGGGACTGCAACACTCCACCACACCTGTTTATGTTTTTTCCTGTCATGCCACACTATACTTCTAGTACATTCACTTAGAGAGAAACTGAGAGATGCTTGCTTTGTGTCAAGGTACCAACAGTATTATACGATAGCAGATTCTGTGAACACATTGGGCATGTCTTGTAAAGCTTATTGTTAATATAGTTACATATTATTGCCACCATAATGTTTGAGATTCATTAGGTCTGAATGCAATAATCATGCTTTAGTAAAAGAGAATCACATCCCCTCTATGCATACATCCCCTTTTACACCTTGTATTAAGATGTGTTTTGGGTGATTGGATTGCAGTATGATAGTGATTGATCACATAAAAGTGCAGGTGTAAATGCACCAAAACACCTTGAGGATGGATTGTGGTCTGTTTGGTCAGGGATGCATTGTGACCACATTGAACACAAATGCAACTGCGTTTCTATCCATATACATCAACTATATGGGTGGAAATATCTAATCACGTGACCGTTACAAACTAGCGAGGCAGTGCTGGCTCTCCCTCACCTGACGCTGAAGCTGTCAAGGCACACAGTGGTCCCTCTCTGATCTGATGGTAACACCACTGGGGTGTCTTTCTTCTGTACTATAGCCCATTGTTTCTGTCAATCACTGTCTTTACAATCAGGTATGCCTGTTTCATTCGTTTTGCCCTCACTATTGCCATCTAATGCCCCGATCACACAGAGAGCGTTTGAGCAGCTGGAGGCGCCTTTTGTAATAGTTTTTAATGAGAAACAAGCCTTTTGCTCACGTTTTTTGCATTGTGACACACCTTGGGTTTTTGCAAACTCCTCGAGTTGAAAAAAATTCAACTCAAAGCAGAAAGACACCCCACGTCATCTGTTTTTTCACCATCATTTTTCCCATTGTCCAATCGGATGATTTTAGAGGCGGGCCTTCTGTGGTGGTCACGACAAGTTTACAACAGGCAAACAATGGAGGAGAAACTGGTAGTAGCGGTTGCTGGATACCCAGAGCTACATGGCCTGACAATAGACAGCACATTGTCAAACTGCCCCCGAGTCAACTTACAGACACACAGAGCTCCGTTTTCTTGCCCAACAAACTATTAACTGACAGCCTCTCACCCTCAACCAGAGCTACAGCAGGTACACTCTGCCTGGACATTTCAGGGACTAGATACTAATTACTGACACAATTACTTTTTTTTTTTTCCCTTAATCTTCCTGACTGGCTCTGACATATATAACAAAGAAAACTTTGGACCTTCTTAAATATTTGTTTTATTTTACACCAGTTTTGTCTCTGAAAACATGCGGGGGCGGGGCCTGTTTGGACTGCGTTTGGTTGATTAAGTTGGACAGAGAGATCAGATCTCAATTTTTTACTCCGAACACACATATTAGGTGTAAATGTATTCAGGTTAAGGAGCTATATGTAAGAAATCTAAAGCAAATAGTCGTAAAATCCTCCTAATATGTCACAGAGACTAAGGAATAATGTTCATATAACATACTGATCTCACCGACAACAATAGTACAGCCAGAATATTCGCATTTAAAAAACATTTTTACAGTCTGCAAATCATGTTTATGTTTTGAATTTGTGTTTTGGCCTGTTGCGCCACCCACCGCCGTCTACCAGTCACACAGTCAGTAGAGTCTCAGCATCAGTTAGTTACAACTGAGCTACAGCAGCACGGCAAGCAGCATCAGTACATAGCATTAGCAGCTGGCTCCTCCTCAGCTGTATCCCGGCAGCAGCATTAGCAGTGTCCCGGTACATAGCATTAGCAGCCAGCTTCTCCTCAGCTGTATCCCGGCAGCAGCGTGGACTTGCTCGAACGGTCCGCTGGAAAACCTAAGATCAAGGATGCGGCGACACGGCCCTGCCACGGCAGCCACCCGTGGGCAAACAAATCAGTCTCCAGCGTGCCGCTGTCCAGCAACCTCAAATCTGTAGTAGAGGGGGGGCGGACACGACTCGCGGCAGTATTTTGAATTTGAGTGCAGTAACTGTTTTGGCCACATTCTTGCATACAGTGCCTTTAAATCATATCAAGGTACAATCTGGATACCAGATTTTTGGGGTCACAGTTTAGTGCTCTTTAAGAGACATATTACACATCTTACAGTAAGCCCTCATTAGAACTGCTACAAGATGAAAAATAAATCAACAACAACAACTACAACCTCAACTCTCACATTTCAGTCACAGTTGTGGCAGCATAAATGTTGATTTCATGGTGTTTGGGGATTTACTCGTGTCCTCTCCACGGGTCATGCAGCACAAGAAAAAATGCTCCAAATATTAGCTTTAAGTGCAAGGTACCATAACGTAGGTGTTACAGCGTGCCTTAAAACTTAATTCACTCATCTGTAATAATTATCATGATGCTAAACATTCAGCCACACTGAAAACTTCCTTTAACAAAGCAAGGAAATATTTCACTCCTGATTACCATAATGTCATTAAAATAGAAGTGCCATTATGAACAATGTTGGCATTACACTCGCTGTATCATCCTTCTCCGCTAATTGGCTAACAGTCAAGCTAAATTGCACTACAAACAGACAAATTTGCAGATTATAGCACGCCACAACAGAGAAAAATGGCAAATACATAAGTGCCAATTTGCAACAGTGCATTTAAAGTTACTTTGAAATGTAGTTATATGAAAGTATGGAACTCTTCCTGCATTCACAAATGTAAGTTCATAAATACTCATAATGGCCTATGTGAGTGTTATATAGTACATCTGAAACTGCAGCATTTGCATAATAAAGTCATGAATTGTATTGTTGTTGAATGGTACAGACGCTGCTCCTCTGCAGTCACACTGAATTCTGTGAGTGAATGGGCTATAGAAATGAGGTGTGTTGTCACTTTTGCCATTTTTCTGCTACTGTAAAATATGTCTCAATTATTCTTAATGACCGATGATGCTGCATTTGTTATGCGGCTTTAAGTATATATTCCATTTCATCTTGAACACAATCTTATCGCAGTATTTCAACACATTTTTCTTAAGGCTCAGGGTGGAAAGGTTAGATATTTCTCATCATGGTTTATTCAAACATTTTAATGGATGTTAATAAAAGCCACAAAAGGTGCAGAAATTCGCTTAAGGCTGAAAAGCAAGACTTAGATCCTGATGACCTCAACTCATTATGATTTTTCGACTGACAATGATATGTAAGGGCACAAAACAGAGGGTTCATTCCTATAGCCAATTACTAACTCTTTGCTTCGCAGACAGATTTGCTTTTGTCTTGGGGACAAAACTCAAATTCCCAAGTCTATTACATCTGTCCCAGAGAGGTACAACTCTAAAGGCAATTAGCCTCGGCCTCCCAGAGGATCACCTCCACAGAGATGACATATGTTTATTGTTTATTGCGCTCTTAATGTTCAACTGACAGCAAAAATAAATTGCATGCTCGTTTTAGGTCAAAAACACAAGCACTGTAATTTACTCTCACAATATCTAACACATAGCTTAAGTCATCTGTCTGAGTATCAAAGCCTCTTTTGAGACTTTGATGAAAAGTTTTTAATTGGCTTCATTACTGACACATTCTGTGTCTCCTGAGTTGCTTCTCAAATCAAAAAGATAAACTTATAAAATGGATAAATGCCCACATATTGATTCTGTTTTTTTTTCTCTCTGAATCCTTAGATAACATTTAGCTATTTAGTTTTTTAACTGTTAAGCCTCTCGCTGTCTCAAGTGCGGTATACGGCATTGACACTGCCCTGCAGACCTGTTACGCAGTGTTTACAGATCTATTATCCGCTCTCATGGTCTGCAAGGGTACTCAAAGGAAATGTGCAGACTAAATCCCTCTTTATTGACATCTGTCATATCAAAATGGTGAATGTACAGTAATAGCTTGTGCCATCCTACGAGCTCATGTCAAACAGGTTGAAGGTCATATGTTTGACCGTACTGCGGTAAACACTTTCTTTTTTCTCATTTTTGAGAGGTTATAATGTCACACGCATGAACACTTGCTGTGAGTCTGCTGTAGACACGGTGTATCTAAACCTCAGTTGCTACTGACAATTACATGAAGCATTTATCATCTCATTATGGCGAGAGATGCCAGGTGTGTCAGGAAGTCAGGTGCTAGTGCACAAAAATTGGATTTCGCAGTCATAATATGCTTCAGATAACAGTGTCATTCAAATGGTGGATGCTTTTCTCTCCCTCTTTTTTTTTTTTTGTTTTTGCTCACAACATATGAGATCTGCCAGGGTTTGCTTTGGGATGTGAATTTTACCTTGTCTGGATACAAACCAGGCACAATGAATATATAAGCCATGTGGGAGTGCTGGGAGGAGGAGGAGAAGAAGAAAGTGTGCTGAGACTTAAATTTAATGCGGTCATGTTCGCGGGCCGCATGTGAATGCACGGTAACATCAAGTATTCATGATCAGTATTGAAAATGCCTCTGAGCCAACATCATCGTGATTCTACAAGTTTTTAGCCTGCATAGGAAGTGAAGTATCTGAACTGCAGTTTGCCCCTACATTATCTCTGTTTCCACAACAAAGTAATGAGACAGTGTCCTATTGATTATTCATGCTAATTGGACCGACAGAAAGTCACTGCTGTGCTTTGACGTAACATCTAAATGCAGATAAGATATTAAAGTTCAGGTTTATGAAATTCATCTGGTGGAATTCTCTGTGAAAGTCTTTCAGTGACCCTGACATGTAAGCATATTATGTATCATGCCTATGTGGTCTTGAACTAAAATGAAGAGTTTAATTACCAAACCACAGAATGTATATGTATCTTTATAAACAGTCTGTGTATAAAACATTATACAAATGTCACATCTTGAGCTAAGTTTAGACAGCAACAAAATCATCTACCCAGTATAGGGTCAATCAGATGTGATATATGATTATGATTTGTGCTAATCCCATAGAAATAGAACTTTATAGATAGTCCTTTAAAATTTAATTTAAGTTACTGTAAAAATGTCATAGTTCAACATTTTGAGAAATGTGCTCATTCTCTTCATTTCTGAGAAAAGTTTTTAGGTTTTCTTTTGAGACTTAAAACAAAACAAGATCTTGTCTTGTGCAAGATACATAATATATATACGGTAAGAAAATAGCAGCTGCCAGTGAAAATATTTCGGTTCATTGGGTCATCATCGACACGAGTCAATACAGTACCGACCAGTAGCACAATCGCATTATCAGAATGTAACATTATTGAGCCCGGTCTAACTCCAAAGTCGTCGGAATGCGGCACTTGGGCAGTGACTTGCGGTATCAGAAACCATGAAAAAGGCACCCTTTAACGTCGGCATGAGACAAGGCTGGTTGCCATTATAGTTTAACGGTACCCGGCAGTGCCAGGGGGAAACGCAATGGGACAAGGACAAAAGTTAAGGCAGCGAAAGTCTGAGTGGGGAGGGCGGGAGGGGTGTTGGATGGGTCCAACAAACAACCACTTTTGCCCAAGAGAGAATTTAAAGCCAAAGTTTTTCCTAAACCTAACCACTTCCTTTTGTTGCCTGAACCTAACCATGTGCGTTAGTTGTTGAAGGAAAAAAAAAAAAAAAAAAAGTCAATTCCCAGTGTTGTACCGATGTAGTGCGTTTATTATGAAAGAGACTGTATATAAAAGTTAAATTTCCTGTGAAAACTGGACACGGTGTCCCAGAACGTCAACAACCAAAGCACCCAGGTTACCTTGCACATTGTATGTGAATGTGGAAAGTCCATGACCAAAACGTCAATATGTGACAAGGTTGGAGTGTGAATGTGAGGGTTAAGAAACAAGGCATCTCCTGGACAGTAAAGCACCATCACCACTGACATGAGCTAATACACCATCTACTGTCACAGCAGACGCTGCAATGTAAGATGACAGGGATGTCTCTAGAAATATCTTACATATTCGTGAATTAGGGTGTATTTTATGAATCTTAAAATACAAGGTTATTGTTCACCAGCAGTCCCGGGGGACCTCCGTGCCGCCCTGGTGTCTTTACTAGGAAATGGCAGTGCACCAAGCTTCAGAGAGCCAGGGATGAGAGCAGGTGGGTAGACAGGTGTCAGATTTGTGCAAAGCACCAAAACAAGACCACCAGCACATCATGATCAGTATGACAATAACATCAAAACACGAGTTTCACTCTCAGTGGTTCCTGTTATATGAGAAATACTTTTAAAAACTAAAGTTGTCACCCAACGCCACTGTTTCAACAGGACATGTAGTGTGTGAATGCATGGCAATATCCTTTTTTTTTTTTTTTTTACAGTTCAAGCCATCTTTTGCAATACCTATATTGGGCATGTTGATACAGCAATGAAGGTAAATAACCGATATATGTGAAACCCTTTTAAATGGTGACTTTAAACTGCCTGTAAAGCCCCGTTTCACTTTCAGTATGGTGCCTTTGGAACCAAAAGTAACCCTTCAGACATGGTCGCAGATCCCGGGGGGGACGGGGGGGACATGTCCCCCCCCAATTTCTGAAAAACACAAATTGTCCCCCCCCCCCAATTCTAAATAACCTAAATGATTGAAATTGAACAAATGTATACAGTAGTCCCATATATTAGGAAAAAAAAGGGAAGATGATGAGGAGAATTGGGAATCTGTGAGAGGCGAGAGATGAGAACGTGAGTAGACATAACATGCCTGAGACCCTGAAACAAGAAGCAGCATTAACTAACAGCGAAGCAGTGAAAAGGAGGGGGATGGCTGGCTCCATGTACTATTGGCTGTTTAAGAGAAATAAACAGTAAAGGTAAGCATGCGATTCTCCGTGTAATGCTTTTTGAATGACTTGGTGATGGTGATGAGCGTCTATGAAATTGTGAAATTTGCTGGCAATCTCAAGCGCTCTATGGGCATGATTTGCATGCGTGCAATTAAAAAAAAAAAAAAAAATCACAATTGATTGTGTCCCCCGCCAAACCTGTCATCAGATCTGCACCCATGCCTTCAGACATGATACCTAGACCCCAGCGTTTCCACTGCAAAAGAGTACCCTTACATTTGGGCCGGGTTACTGTCACTCACTGCTCCATCCAGCTCTCACTGTATTTCCTCATTACCTCATTGACACAGATGGAAGTCTGCACCTGGTTTATCATCCACAGAACGAGGCTGCACGCTGACACTTCCACAACAAAATAAAATAGTCTGCAGTGAGAGTCTCTCTCCAATGGGATATTTAAAAATAGCGGGTTTGTGCATTGAGTCAGGCAAGCTCAGGGGTTTAGTGTTGCTGTAGCCCACAGGAACGATGTTCCACAACGTTTCTTTTTCTCTGAGTGAGGATTAGAATATATGCAGTTCATATAACCCGGTTGAAATTAATATATATACACTGTATATACAAACGCTTGAAGATCCACTCATTACTAAAAGTGTCTGTCATATAAAAACTTAAGTAATGGTCAAAGTTGTCACAGTGACATTTAAGGTGTGCTGATTGATTCACTTCGTCAGCTCATGCATTGAGTAACATTACAAGTTAATGCTCCACCTTAAAAGTTGCCGGCAGTCAGCCCAGTCAATTAAGTTTTGTTTTTTTTTCTTCAACTCCAGCTGCTCCTAGAGGCTGCAAAACACAGTTACAGTTTACTAATAAACTCTCCACAGTATGAACAGTGGTTACATGAGCCTCATAACCAGCCACAACTCGGCCCTGAGCAGAGTGACCGTCCTCTATTGACCAATCAACGGACTGCAGTGTTCACAACTCCACCTTTTTGTACCAGATCTGTGTGCTAGGTAAAATGGGGACAAAAAGCAAACCAAACTGAACTGAACTGAACCGTACCGTACCGTACCGTACTGCTCGGTGGATGATGATTGTTTCTCTCAGCCCTGTGTCAGCCCTGCAACAGTATGTCAACCTGTACAGGGTGTACCCTGCCTCTCACCAATTGTCAGCTGGGATCAGCTTTTTCCCCGCCTCATGACCCTGTAAAGGATAAGCAGTTACGGATAATGAATGATGAACTCAAAACATGGCAGCAGATCCCACTTCTCTCCGATTAATTATTTTAGAACATATAATTACAAACTCATTTAATAACACCACCGTGAGCTGTCCCTTATAGCGACACTACACACAGAATTATCCTTTTATTACCTCGCCTGCGCAGTCATATGCAGCAGGCAGGTTCTCATTAACATATAACATGTCATAATAATTATACTGAATGGTTAACAGATCACTTTAAATTAAGACAACAACTAATTTGTAACAACTGTTTTATATTGTTTACTAGATACTAGCAAATGATGCACTGCATGTCCACTATTTAATAAATCACGTCTTACTGATAAAAGTTGTGACTCATATTCACTGTCAGTGCACATTATGTGTGCTGTACCTAAAAAGTTTTCTCTGAAGTTCTCTGCTAATTAAAGAGTTTTCAAGTGACTCCCACACAGCAGTGCAAAAGCCAAAAAGGCCATTCTGATGTACAAAACAAAAGTCATTAAGAGAACAATTAATGGACAATGACAAAATAAAATGTTGTAATTAACAGCTGTTTTCTACCCACTATTTCTAATTATCATATACTTATTTTATGTTTGACAATTTATAAGAAGAGAGTGAACTTGGGGAGACGGAGAGAAGTTACATCCAAATTAATCAAATTTAGGATGTTGCAATTATAAGGTCTGCGTCTTAACCACATGGCTACCCTTGTGCTTTTAAACAGAGCAGGCAAGTGATTTTTGAAGTCCATGTGAATGCTGTCTGTGAACTGAGTAGAAATTAATTCCCCCGAGTACCACTGCCAATTCATTTACTAAAGAATGAGCAATAAATACACTCAAGCAGAGGTTGAGTTAGACTTTCTAGTTGTCCATCATTTTGACGGACAGGGTCATAAAATTCAGTCATAATCTATTGTTACCAGTCATTTTAATTTTCATTTTATAATGATAATAAGACATATTTAATAGCATTTAATTTTCATTCATTCATTTTCATTTTTTTTAATAGATAATAAACAGAACAAGCTTATAGATGATGCATTTGTAAGGCTGTGGAGAGAAGAGATGAACAGAAACATTGTGTGTGTCAACACCACACAAACCTTTTCACCTCATTTATCACACTCACGGGATTTTTAAAAGAGACTTTGGACACTCAGTTGTCGTCATAATTTGGTATGTAGCAAAAAAGCCTAACAATGTGATGGCTAAAGTCTGATAGACAATGAAGCACCTGAGATTAAAGACAAGATGGACCAGTGGTTCCCGACCTTATTCCTTATGGGAAAATCTATCACTGTGTAAACTGACAACCCCTGACTCAGTGACATATTGAAGGATATTTCACATTATATTCAATGCATAACAATAACAGTACAGATCAAGTGATAAACTGTATAATTACTCCAAATAGTGAATGCAATAACTGCTAGACGTTTGTGTAATATGAGTGGACTTGGATTAATTCTGAGCAGATTATCACCTGTGAATTTCGCATCAAAGATAATTTTTTTGTCAACTTCTCATACAATTCTCTGTATTACATGTATGTTTATTTTTACCAATCACACAAACTTAATGACTTATTTTTTGACGAATTCAGTGTTTTCTTCTTCCTGACACTCGGCCATTGTTCTGCTAGCTCTGTAGTTTTATCTGCCTACTTTTTTGATGCAGGATGAGGCTGTGAAGCAGAGTGAAGGCTCTGTGACCAAAGCTTGTGTTCAGGTCTTTATCGGACTCTTATCTTGTTTGTTTATATCTTGAATAATAATCTGAATTTAAAAAGTAAATATTTCATGTAGTTTTCTTGCAGGAAATGTATGAAATGCTGAGATAGGCTTACTAAATATGTATTTATTCATTTATTTTTAATCTTATTACACACCCTGAAATCAAGGATACCTTGCGACGCCTGTGAAGCTCTGGTGACCCCTAATGGGGGTTGGCACCCCCAGGCTGGGAACCAGTGGACTAGACAATAGCTAATTAATATGCACATGTTGCCACCAACTGGACAGGTGTGGGAGTTATGGTATGGTAAATCACCCTCAGTGTACGAATCTGTCTGATTTTTCTGTCATTGTTAAAGATATTCAGTCAACCTCAGCACTCAAGTAAGTACTTTGGTACAAATCTGAAGTAGTGGTACTTAAAATATTTTTTTCCATTTCATGTTAGTTGATACATCTACTCTAATACAATTTGCTGAGATGTAGTGTACTTTTTAACTCCACCTCGGGTGGAGGGAAAAATCGATACAGCATAGTATCACAATACTTTTTATGTGGCAATATCGTATTGTCACAAAGAATTGATTTTTTAATTATATAAATTATCAATATCACAAATACAAATTAAACTTTAGGTACCCTACTAGAATAATATAATCAATTGCTTTTTTAGTCCACTAAAAATTTTGTTGCTACAAAAAACAGCTGAAGCGAGATGAACAGAGAGAAAACTTTATCTTATTAGATAAAACAGATGTTGACAAAGTTTTCCTTTAGAGACAGTTGGAAAAAAGGTAATATATTGCAATATATTTCAAATTGCATACTGTATTGTGGCTCAGAGGTAGAGCGAGTCGTCCACCAATCGGAAGACCGGGGGTTTAATCCCCGGCTCCTCCAGTCTGCATGTCGAAGTATCCTTGAGCAAGATACTGAACTCCAAATTGCTCCCGATGATGCTTCCATCAGTGTGTGAGTGTGTTAAAAACTGAGTAGCAGGTGGCACCTTGTATGGGAGCCCCAGCTACCAGTGTGGCGAATGGGTGAATGTGACTCATAGTGTAAAAAGCAGCTTTGAGTGGTCAGATGACTAGAAAGGCCCTATGGACCGTTTCATTGCTATTCTGTTGCTAGGGCAAAAACTTTGGTCCCTGTTTACTTCCTGTCAGCTTCTGCATTAACATACATTCAAACAAGAAATACATAGGGACCCAGTTAGAATGTTTATGTTGTCCAGTTTGAAACGGTCTACTCAAATGCAGGTCCATAAATATCATGATAATGTCAGATAGTGGATCTTCTGCTGATTCCCATCCCTAACTCCGCCACATTTATCTGACAGCTGTAGTTAAAAGTTACACACTGTCCTTGAATGTTTTGACTGTGATCTGTTACAATAAAGGTAGGATGAATTACTAATTTCTATTCATTAGCAAATCTATAATAGTTACTTTAATTTAGTGATATGGTATGTCTCATGCAAAGATCTACCTAAAACACATTGTCTTCTGAAGTACACACAACAAAAGGGTTAAAGCCATTTCCAATATTACAATGGCCACAGTGTTGACTTTCATAATATGCAAATGAAGGACAGACTTTATTTATTATTAATTAAAATTAATTCATCTATGCCGGTGATTATATCTGCAATATTCCGAGCAGCATCCTCTTCTCGAACAGTAAATTACTGTTTTCTATGCAGGCTTTGTATTTGATTAACACGTTTATCTTGGGAACATGCAATTATGAAGCCTCCATTAGCTCTCCATTGTCTCGCCCTTATTGAAATGGATTTTTCTCCTAACCATTCACGTGGTGGCCGATCCTTAATTTAATCTGGACGGTGAGGTAGTATCAAAACATCAAAGGTCTCTGAGGCTGCACCTTGCTCCCGGTCTAAGTAAAGCCTCGCTAACTCTCTTTCTAAAATAAATGCCCCCTCCACATAATTGGTGGCTGAGGCTCCAGCTCATGCACACTCCATTTTTTTCGCCGGAGCCTCCCTTGCGAAAACAAATCCTCCATTCCCGCAGCCGCATTACTGCATAGTCACTGCGCCAGAATCCCCATGGCAACAGACATGTGTAACAGCCTGCCCTCCCCTCCCCTCTCCCTTCCCCTCCACCCTCAGAGCTCTTTCCTCACTGGGAAACTCAGAGATCTCGAGAGTACAAATGTGCAGCATCTTCCACAATGATCTACAGAGGTGGATGCTGTAGAACGGAAAAAGGATATCTTTCATAATAATCTGCCAACTGAAAAATCTCTTTTAGTTCAGCTGGTTGCTATTGGAAACTGCATGAGGACAAGGAGTAAGGAGTAACAAGCATGGCAGGCAGGCTGGAAGTAGGTGGTATATATTCACTGTGACAAGAAGAGACAGCCTCTTGTTCTTAGAGGTTTCTGGTCCACAGCACAACATCAAAACCAGTTAAAAGACCAAGATCTGCATCACTACTCCTCAGTTAATTTTTGTCACCATGAAGTTATTGGATGACTTGAATGGCACACAGACTCACCGGCACACCTTCTCACTCTTTATCTCTGTCATCGTCTGGCTCTTTTACATGCTCTCTGTCAGGTTGCCTGCCCCTCTCCTCCTTCATTCTGTGTTTCTGCTCGGTCTGACCTTTACCGTAATAATATTGTGAATTGGGGTTACTGCGAGTGAAGAAGTCAGCCTGACCAGCAACCCCTATTTCCTGCTCTCACAGCACCTCATCACACCAGAAAAGACACATGATTTCTCAATCCACATCCCTCACTGCCCCACTTACACCGATTGCTCTGAAGTAAACAGAGGCCTGGCATTAAAGTCCAGTTCCTTCCTTTTTTCACCACAATTAGCTCTGTAGAAAAAAAGAAGAGTTGACAGTAAAGATATTCTCATAATTCTCACACCACCTCAGGGAGGAGGGTATTATGTGAGAAGAAATTTAACCACATCCCTGGTTTGTGTACAATACAACAACCAACTGTTTAATACGAAGCAAGTCGGCTACAGACGTTTGTCTAGATACGAAAGGACAAACAAATATTATGTAACAATTCACAGAATTTAAAAACAAAGTAGTTTTCTTCAGTAAAAAGGAAGTTTTTCTTTACTTTGATTCTAATATTGGTGGAATTTTCAGCATCGCAGGATCGTTCAGAGCTGAAATGATCAGTTAACTGACAGAAAATTAAAGGTGCACTCCAGCTATTTATCATTGCATTTCATAAAATTGGGGGTTCTGCAAAGAGCAAATTATAAAGACAACAGTATAAATTTCCGCAGCAGAGGTAGAGACATGTTGACTTGACATGTAGTCTCAAGATGGGATCAAGTTCCAAAAACCCTGGACCTCCAGCAGCTGTTGGGAGGAGGTCAGGTTGGATCAATGTCTCAACAAAACACTGGAATACAAGAGTTCCCCATTTGTTTCCTGTTTCCAAGCGCCATCAACGTTGTAACTTAACCTCAAGCACAATCATTCCAGACAATAACCCAAGTGTTTCTCATTGTAACCATGGCGATAAATGTTCCCCACAGCCTGATCTATGGTTGAAGGTGCTCCATAATTTTGAAGTGTCACTTGACAGAAATAAAATAGATGGGTGTCATTTTTGATCTACTCTTCAGCAAAAGGTTTTAAGTTGTCTCTGTAGTAACCAGAGACCACCTGTGTGTTTTTTTCTGTTGTTTAGTATTTCTTTTGTTTAGTGCTGAGTGAGGCATACTTTGCTGTTAGATAGCTGTTCAAATCACGCAATATATTTTGCTGTATGTGTTTTGAACCTATGAACTGTATGTTTGCTGCACTGATTGATCAGCTCCCAGTCTGTCTTTGAGCAGCAGATTCCCCCCACTTGCTACAGTGGTCTAAAAAAGAAATCAATGTACACAAGCATTGCTGATTTCCTCCTGTGGAGCTGACATATAGATGAAAAATATTTTGGTTCAGTAAACGTCTGCTGTCAGTCAGCCTAGCAAAGACAGTTTGGCTGGATACTGTCCACTCAGCTCCCCAAGAGCTGCTGCTGACAGACGGCTGCTTCCATGGACAGAGATGCTGACCGCAGGTCGGAGTTGGTGGATTGAAAATACTACTTAAAACATGACGATTCATGTTTAAATCAATCAGTGCAAAACTTTGGAACTTAAAGAGCATCTAGGTGAAAATGGTGAGTTGAGACAAGAGGCTTGCAACAGAGGTTCACAGAGTCGCCAGGTTCAACTTCAGACAGGAGAACGAAGCGCTCTGTTAATTTCTCCAGGAGCCTAAACTATCACTGCAGTGTCGATCTGCCATGATTTTTTTCTATACTATTTTAGTAATAGCCTAGTATCAATGCTTGAAACAGACACACATACACACGGACACAAATACAAGCAGATAGGCACAAAAGATTAGCTCTATGTGTGATTAGAGAACAGTAGAGGAGCAGAATTGCTTTTTAGTGTCACTGCTGCAGCTTGTTCAAAAATTAAATTTAGAAAGTAAAGTACCAAAAATAGGCATCATTGGGTACCAGTAATGAATTCCAGGCACTGGAACCGGTGCCAGTTTCAGCTGAAATATGAACAGTACCTAACACTTAAAGGGCCAGGGTGTAATATTTGGCATGGTTTATTGTCAATCTGAATCTGAATCTGAATATTCTACCCATTAATATGTTTATACAAGTGTATGATCGCTATAAAATAAAATTCGTTTGGTTTTCGTAGCCTTATAATTATGCTTTTATATATATATATATATAGCAAGGGCCTTGCTTTAGAGAGGTCGCCGTCTTGCGCCGCCATGTATGTACGGCAGACCGAGTGGACAATCCAGCCAGCTGGAGAACGCGTTTCGCGTGTATAAATGAACCAACGAAGACAGCGGAAGGAAGGAAGAAGGAGGAGGAAACAGCAGAGTGTTAGTAGTTCGTCGATAGAGAGTAGTGAAAAGTTTTTTTAGTTATAAAGTTTGCGAATGGACCACACTTACCACGCAACAGGAGAGAATGAACCTGAACCGTCATCTGCGAGGAAAAGAAGACGCAGCTTCACTCCTTGTGATGCACTCTCTGCGGCGCTTTTCCTCCTGATGATATATCTCCCCAACAATGGCAGCAGTAGCACCGAATCCCATTCTGTGCATTCAGCCTCTCTTCTCGCCCGCTCAGCATCAAACACATGGAGTTCCTCATCTGTATGCTCCGGCTCAAACAGGTATGGCTCTGGGTCTGTGTCCGCTACAAGAAACTCTTCAAAATCACGTTCAAAGTCGTCCATTGCAGCTACTATAGTCCGGAGATATTGCTAGGCTAAATAAACAGCTGAGTTTTGTTTACCGGCTACGCTGTCAGTCAGTGTGCGGGCTGGAGATTGGCGGAGCAGAGAGGGGAGGGGGGTCCCCACTTAGTATTGTAAACGAGTATGTGTGTAAAGTTATTAAGTGTGTCTGTTACGCCAGAAGAGTCAGAGTTTGGGACAGAGTCTTTTACCCCCTGGAGTGTTACCGGAGTTTCTGGAGTGCTCAAATAAACTGGCCTTTTTCCCGAACGCTCCTCCGGTCTCCTGCTCGTGAGGGATTCATTACAATATCGTAACATGGCTTAGATTTCTAAATAAACATTCACCTCGTCGCTAGATAGACCTACTCCTGAAAAACTTGTGCGCAAGGCTTTTTGTCCCTACGAGGCCACCGTCATTTACCCGACAGGAGGGGTAAGCGAGTGAGCCCTGCAATCTAGAATTTGACCACTGATGTCACTGTTTTCAACGGTTTTCAACCCATTTTACACACTGGGCCTTTAATGTCATGCTCTGGTGGGGGACGGACAAACAAGATAGTTTGTCGTCTAATTTGGAAGACTTATTGGTGACATCTCACATCCTAACAGGTAAGGCAGACTGAAACCCAACCCAACATAACCCCGATGAGTAGTGTAGAAGTAAACTGCTCTTCATTTGTGTAACTGATGCCCCTTTTGATCAGCAACTACTTTGACAACTGATTCAATGTTTATGGAGTTGCAACATTTAGCCAATAAATCTATTACTCAATCAACAAAGAATTAATCGTCAGCTTTTTTGAAAATCAAATGAATATTTTAATAATTTTCAAGCCAAAAAAAAGCAAAATATTCTCTGATTCCAGCCTCTAATATGTGATCATTTGCTGCTTTTCTTTTTCTTGTTTACAGGTAAACTGAATATAATTGAGTTCTGGACATCTGGTCAGAAAAAAAGAATCATTTGAAAATGTTATTTTGAGCTCTGGGACATTGTGACGGACATTTTTCTACTATTTTATTGACAAAGGGATTAATCCATAAAGAAAACAATCATTAGTTGCCGCCCTAATTGGTCATCAAGCAAAATTACCAAACATATGATGGTTCAAGCCTCTCAATGTGAGGATTTACTGCTTTGCTTTGTCTGATGTGACAGTAAACTTAATAGTTTTGGGCTTTGGATTGCTAGTCAAGCAAAGCACGCACGTTAAAAAAATAATCAAGAAAATAATCAACATCTGTAGGACCATACTTTATATTTCTTATATTTTCCACCACATGCTCAATTACTGTTTTTATCTTAGTTTCTTGAATAGTAATTCTGCCTACAGGGCACCGCTCACTAAATATAAGCCATTTATATTACAGCTTCACTTTAGGATTCTATACTTCAGCTGAATAACCCACGATACTGTGTGAAAGGCTATCAGTGACTTAAAGCCAAATGCCCTTGAGAGTGGTAGACTGTCCCATTGCATCATGCCATCTCCTATTTTTTCACTTGTGCGGCTTGATTTAAGGGTGCCAGGATCATCAAGTCCACATGACATCCAGTCCAAGGTGATAAAAGGGAGGACTCTTTAACCATGATTAGCAGCAGCACTAGATTACTTCAATTAGTGTGTAATCATCTCCGACATTAGAGGTGAACGGCCTGACGCCTGAGCGATTCTCAAATACAATCACTCTCACGCCCAGTGCTACCAATATCAATGACGGCCATGATTCCTCCCCTCCCCTATTCCACATGTTCCCATTTTTCCATGTGTTCCTTGGGGGCATTTCTGTCCTTTATAGAAAGGAGATCATATCCGTACATGTCACTTACAGTACATCACTGTCTCCATGTGTCATTTGCATTTGCCGTGTCAATGCTGCCATTCGACAGCCACTTCTGGTTCATCGCAACAAAATGTCAAACTCTCTGACAACATAAAAGGTCACTAAAGAGCAGTTTAGGGACTGTGTTTTAATATCACTGTCACTGGCTGGCAATCTGGCATTATCAATACAGCCAGAAATGGCACTGGTGGCGGTGTCCAGGGTGAGAGAACATTTTATGTGAATTAGGGATAATGAGGACTTACAATTGAAAATCAGCATGACTGATGTGTTTCCCATCTTTTGCTGACTGAGATTGGGGTCACTGCTTTGAGGCAGAAAAGTCAAAGCACAACTGAAGCCTCTTTTTTATCCTTTTCATTCTTCATGTGCCTGATTTTTCTTTTTTGTCTCTCTGGACTGCGAATGATCATAGCCCACAGCTGTCAATTTCACAGTACACGTGTGCAAGCGTTTGCAAAAGAGCAAACATGCATGCACGCATACACACGCACAATTGTACCTCAGTTTTCCTGAAGATTGATTCAGTTGCACAGAAACAGACGAAAGGATGAAGGAATATATTGCAGCATGATTCAACCTCATTAGAACAGCTCTGTGCGGATTCAAGCTCGATGTTGCTGATGTACATCCAATTTAAGAGCAACCAAAAGGATTTTTTTCCCCCCAGATGCTATTATTATGTCATGTGGGTCAACTTATGAATCACAAAGACAGAGAGGGAGGGAGGGAGGGAGGGAGGGAGGAGGATAAACACAAAGCAAACAAGAAGCAAGTCTGATATTCAATTCTCCAATGAAACCTAATCTTCCTCAGCAAGGGATTGTTTTGTGCCAGCAGGGGTCCATAGCAGCAACATCTATGAACATGTCTTGGACCATCTCCTCCGCATTACTTGCAATTTGGAGGCAGGAGGAACCCTAGGCGCCCCAGTAAACTGTCTTTGGAGACTTTCGCTCTCCCTCTCCATCTCCCTAATTGGTTATCTATCCTCATTTTACCCTTCTGTTTGGTATTCAGTGGATGAGCTCCTCTTACTTTGTCTTGGCCAAATAGCTCAGGATAAATCCTGGACGATAAGAACAAAATATCTCTTCATCAATGCCACAGTTTCATGATAGGAGTACAGTAATTCACCCCTGGAAAGTGTGGGGCAATATTTAAGGATGAAATAATATCCTGGTTTTGTCCCTGCGCCTTCTTTATTAACTTCTTGTATCCCCCTGCTATCATTTATAAACAGACCAGGGCATTTATTCATTAAAGCTATTTCATTTGTTTCAATTTGCTACCTAGTACAATGTCACCAGTGTCCCTGTAATGACTATATCACAAAGGTTTACAGATTCATTTACCAACATACCAGCTCGGCTTGGCTGGTATTCAGAAGATTCCTCTGCACTCCCTTCTCATTAGTCAGACTACATGCGAATGTATGACTCAGCTCGTAATAACTACACTTCATGAGTCTGTTAAAATCAGGCCCATTTTATGTCCCTCTGCTTTATTTTTCTTTTCTGCTTTCACTGCTCTGTTACCTCATAACCTCGCCCTGCTCACCAGCTTCTTTATATTCTCTGACAAGGACTGAGCACTCACCGTCCCACTGACAGTAGTCTACCTTTCATGGTTTATGTATAAATATATTTGTTATTGTCCTGCATTATGCACATTCATGCAGTTATGTGTGCTGTGCCTCTGGCATAAGCACTGAGGTGTGTAATCAAAATCACAACAAATAAATAAAAAGCGGCTACAATCTGATATTCCTTTCATTAGGTAATGAATTCATTAATGAACAATGTAAATTAGTAATGACTATAACTGATAAGCTTAGAAGGTGAAACTAATATAATCAATTATAAACTGCGTGTTTTTGTTTGACTTCCCCAAACAGAAGTCATATTTACACACTGACGTGAATGAACAATCAAGGTGGGAAACAACTTTCTGACTGGATTTTGAATGTAATGTACTGAATGCCTTACTGGGAATACACTGGAATTATATGGCAATTTGACACAAAAAATTACCCACACATATCTGTGATTTCATACTTCAAGGAACATCATTTAAGGAGTAGTTTGACATTTGGGAAATGCACTCGTTTGCATAAAATCACAACTTGTTTTTTCTTTTTAAAATGAAGTAGCGATCTCCAGAGCTGAAAAATAAAGCCGAAGTGGAAGTGCCAAAAACTGCAGCTCCTCATATGGCCACTTGAGGATTCATGAGTGAATCAATCCCCATAGGCCCCCAAAAACACCCAACTTTACAGCAGAAATAAACATGTCTACAGCCTGATACAAAATACAGTTTTCGTCCTATAGCTAATTTCCCCGTTTATTATCCTTATCCTTAACTTATCTTTTTAAAGTTGTTAAAATATTCACCACAGTTCACTTCCCCTTATTCACGTACCCTCAGCCCTTGATAATACGTAATGGCATACATCGCATGAAGGCTGCTTGGAGAGCAGAGGGAAAGCTTGTGGTGGAGGATAGAGGGTTTGAAATGGCACCTGCCTATGTACACTTCAGCCGAAGCTATTATTTATTAATTTCCAGTTGTAGGGTTGGCGATATACTGCTTTTTACAAATAATCCAAAATACTGCAGACTCATTTCAATGAGGCAAAGATGTCTACTTGATAATTAGCTGCATCCGTTTCTGGTTTAGAAATTTGTTTGTGGTCTGTATCATGATTATTCATTTTTAATTTCAATTTTTATTTATAAAGCCCAATATCACAAATCACAATTTAGCTCAGAGGGCTTTACAGCATTCGACATCCCTCTGTCCTTAGGACCCTCACAGCGGATATGAAAAAACTCACCAAAAAACCCCTTTAAGGGAAAAAAAAAAAGGTAGAAGCCCCAGGAAGAGCAACTGAGGAGGAATCCCTCTTTAAGGATGGACAGATGTGCAATAGATGTTGTGTGTACAGAGCAGATCAACATAATAAATTTGCAGTAATCCATATGACAAAATGATACATAAAGAGAGACAGAGACGGAGAGAGACAGAGAGATGCAGGGCAGACACCAACGACAATAGCTACAATACCACTGATTATAGTAATATTATAATAATAGCAATAATTGTATTTTGGCAGCATATATGTTATAGGTATATATTAATACATGATTGTACTGTATATGTACATGACAATAATAATCCTATATGTACAATAATGGTAGAAGTATGACAATAACAATAATAATAACAGTAGCAGTAGTCTTCAGGCGAGACCACAACAGCAGTGTAACCACGACCCATCATCCAGGCGATCACGACCAAGGTGTAACTATTACTGCTATAGGTTTATGATATCTTGTAAAACAGCATTTTTCCCCATGCCTATACATATAATATTGGGAATAAAGAAATCCCACAAGCTGAACTGTACAACAATCTAAGTAAATATTGACTGCAATTAGTTATGTGACACTTTTCGGTAAAACATTAAGCTATCAGTGAGATTTGCTAATAGGCAAGTCTACCTATGCATTTATAAGTCTACCTATGCAGACCTCTAAAATATATTAGAAAACTGAAACTGAAAAGCATTTATGGATAGTTAATTAATTAGTTTTATTTTTATTCATTATTTTATTTATTTTCCAATTTATTCATCTTCTCCTTTGTTGGTGTTAAGCTACCGAGTTTTATGTACCTTACTGCCACCTAGTCATGGATGTATTTCTTTGCACCACATGCAAAACTGCAATGCATTATTGGTGATATACAGCTCTTGAGCTCTTGAGTGACCATTGATTTTCATTTGTTCCCTCAGCCCTGTGAGGGTCGATCTCTCAAGTTCACTTCAGTTTCTTCAGACAATTGGAATGACACTTATGATGGCAGCTGGGATTCCCCTGAGGTCAAGTCCTGATGGGAAATCATGTTGAACAACTAACGCTATGGTCACCTCTGGTCACTTCTGGTTCCAAAAGTCTAAGATGCCTGAATATATATATATATATATATATATATCAAACTCAAAGCTAAGAAATGGTCCACAAACCCATGGGTGACATCACAGTGGCTTAATCCATTATTTTTATCCAACCAAGACTTTTCCACTTCAGTTCTGGTATGAATTTAACAAACAAAAAGTGTTAATAAGTAACCTTTAGAGGTGCTGCTAGGTGGAGTTTTTGGACCTTTGAACAGAGCCTGACTTATTGTGTCCTCCCTTGTTCCACTCTTTATGCTAAGCTAAGCTAACTGTGTAGTGGCTCTGAGAGTGGTATCGATCTTCTCATCTAACCCTCGACAAGATAGTGAAGAACAATTTTCCCAAAACCATTCCTTAAACAGAATGAAACACTGAAACCCCAATCTATTCCTCAAATGGTCTCTTAATAAAAGACTGGTCAGGAAAACACAATCACATTATATCCCAGAAGAACATTAAAAACACAGAAGTACAAACACACAAAACCACTGTTGTCTCTGGCCTCATTTATATATATGCTTTCCCTCCTCTCTACCTCCACCTCCAAGTTCAGGTTTTGTGTTTGTCATCTTGATTATAGACTGGAGGATTATGACTGAATATTTATCGGCCTTTGTCCATGCACAACTCAACATTAATCGTTTCTCTTCTAATCCAGCCTGTCTTTTATCTTCCCACATAAAGGAGAGTTAATCCACAAATCCCTGTTTACAGCACGCAGTCATTCCTCCTGCTCACTTGATGAAGTGCCATAGGCTAGCTTTGTCAGGTGACAATTGCAATTCGGCAAGGTTAGTCATCATACTTCAAGGTATCGGTTTTATTTCAGTCAAAATGTGTGAGGGTTTTTTAATGACCTGCAATAAAATAAACTTGTGAAGTGAGGCACGTATTTTTCACACTCTGAATTTATTCTGAATACCCCGAACCAATTGAGCTTCATAGAAGTCAAGTTAATCCTGCACATATAGGTAACTGTTTTATGGGAACATGATGCAACTCCTCAGCTCCCCTCCATCATACAGCACACTGTGAGCTCTAGCTGTGTATTTATGGAGGATCCAAGGGTAGGAAATTAGTCCTTACTGGCCTAAAACTCTCAGAGTGGTGAACTTTTGGTCCCACTTTTAGGAATCGGAGTAAAAGCAGTTTATCAATGTTCTTAACCAGGGAAAGCCTGTCCCCTCCAGGATTTAGTGGGGCAGCAGAGCTGTTCCCAGCAGGGCGACAAAGATAACACAAACATGCACATACACCATTACTGTGGCTGTGGAAGTGCAGAATACAAAATGATAGATTTAAAATAATAAGCTTCTTCAAAGCACTGTAATTATGTGTTTAATAATTTCTTATGTATTTAATAATTTCTCCATTTCGCCTCCTGACTAAGGTTGCCTGAACTGACTATTTATATTGTGGCCAAAGACGCATTTGGAACATGAGAGCAAACTGATTGTTGTGCAAAACGCTGACTAAATAGTAATTGTAGACAAAGACACTGACATTTAATAAGAATTATAACACAGAAAATGCAGTGTTAGATTAAATTTAAAAGGGGTGTATGCGACATTCAGAGCACATGATTCAGAGTCTGTGGAGTGATCGTCTGCATACGGCTCTCAACATAAAGGTAGCTGAACCGGTGACAAGCAGCTTACTGTGCTAACAGCAGCAACAGCGCTGACAATGGCAACAGTGCTGACAGACCAGAGGGTTGGAGCCGTACTTCCATGACAATGCCGTCCGCAGTGTTCCTCAGAATTAGAATCTATGTGAGGTGGTAGGTGGTGCTGTGTTTGTGTGTGTGTCCCTCCGTATCATTTTGTAACATTCTGAATTACCTCTCTAAAAATGTAGGTTTTTGCGGGTCTGTGAACGCAGCACAGACGGGGCTTTTCATGGGTTTATTTTTCCTCAGCAGCACTGTGTAGTTTGATTAGTGGGGTTTTAGAAACAGCGCAATAAATGGCTAAGTGTCACATTCACTGCACCTGGCTTTCTATCGCTCTCTCCGTGCCCAGAGTTGCTCGGCGCTCCGAGAGTGTGGCACAATGAATAACCAAACAGTATATTTATTCCGACAGCACTCCAAATGAACGGTCTACCTTCAAAAATAGAAAATCAAAACGCGATACCAGATGTTGATTTTATGGCAGGCTGCCACAAATAAATGAATATTTGAGAAGCCCTGTGTCCAGATATCAGCGGCAACCACAAGACTTGTTCATATGAACATGCAGAACCTTTAATGGGTGCAAGCCATTTAACCCCCCCTCCCCAAACGTCATAAGACTCCTATTTGAATCTGCCGTTTTCACCCACCTTAATGCTATACACAATGCACAGAAAGCACAAAATACCAATCAAATCATACTTCATGGTCAGAAAGACTCGTAGGGGCTGCTTGTAATGTTCAGGGATGCAAACAGAAAATGGGGGAAAAAGAGAGAAGGATACGAACCCCCTAGGGGGGTCAGGGGGCACGCTCCCCCGGGAAGAATTTTTTTGAAATATCAGCTTTAAAGGGTGCATTTATAGTCAATTTCAGCATCAGACCTACAGATACTAAGGAAGCAGTGCTGACAAGAAAAACTTCTATTCTAAGACATCTAAGGGGCCTACTCAATAAGAGACAGAGGTTAAGTTGTAAATTGTGTCCTCAAATGTACAATGTCCTCTCCTCAATACTGAAAGAAACATCCCCAGTCTGCCTAATGAGGTCATACCAGCCAATATTTCCTCTGGATTCAATTAGCAAATAGGCCTACAGGCCTGCCTCCAATATTGGCAGGGGAAAATTGGAAAACTTAAGTGCCACAAGGGGGCAACATTTACCTTGACATTTATCATGACACAGGAAACGTTGCAGGATCATTCATTGCACTTTTCAAAAGATAAAATGTACTGGTAATTGGTGGATCTTTCTTTTACTCTTAACAGCATGGTAATGTATTTCACAAGAAAAACTTCTATGTGTTAAACAAGAGCCAGCCAACGAAAAAGCGAATGTTTTTACATCAGATGATCTCGACACTTGTACTCCGTGCTCACAATCAGTCATTTCAGTCATCAGTCATCAAATTGTTTCAGCTGCGTCTTTGCAAGGCTCTATTCAAGCCGTGGATGCCTCGCAAATGGCCAATCATAGTGCTTAAATGATACACATGATCAGCACACGATGTGCCCTGCCGCGATGCGGAAATGTGGGACAGATTTATGGAATATTCGTGGAGTGCTTTTCCGCGCTCAAGCCATACACACAGGCGCAGTACGGACGCGGTGTGGAATTTCACGTTGTTGTGTTCCAAGTCCGCGCTGTGTGAACGGGTGTGGGTGAATATGGACAAGAGTAGCAGCAGCAGCGAGCTAGCAAGCTAACGTTTAACAAGCGTCAACATCAACTTTTTTTAGCACTTACCACTCTCACCGCAGCCACCAAGCAGGACAATGGACTGCCAGACGTTGTCCTTTAATTCATTGTTCATAAACTCATCCCGTCTGTTATCAAAAAGGGCAGGGTGCTGTGAAACAAGGTTTATCAATCTTTCTCCCATACTGTCCTGCCTGACTGGATTTCGGACTCTCCTGGGTCTGCTCGACTATAAACAAATAATTTCATTGGCCCAGCTGTGTAGTTGCGAGTTGTGCTTTTCGGCGCACTGTTTGCATCCCTGAATGTTCCTAACACTACTTTACAATACAGAGACCAACCATTAGGCTGTTTTTTTCGGGGGGAGGTTCTCATGCAGAAGGTTGCTGATTATAGAAAAATATTACATCCACAGACTGGATCCTATACTTTCCAAATTTATACTTTAATAATGTGAGACTTGTGGCCAAGTATACACTGCATTTAAAGGAACAGTGTGTAGGATTTAGTGGCATCTAGTGGTGAGGATTGCAGATTGCAACCAGCTGAAACTTCTCCTGTGTGACAAGCATGAACTTCTGGTTGGAATTCCTTCACTGTTCATTGTTCAGCTATCTGCAGTTGTCTCTTCCTCTTCAAAACAAACTGATCATGTGATTGAAACCAGTAAAGACAGAATAAAACAATTTCAAGTTACAAATCAGAGTTTCTCCTACACTGTTCTGCATGTTGCAGACAAGCCGTTAGCCTAGCACCTGCACTCATTTATTTTCTCTAATAACTTAAGATTCAGACATATAGGAGGTTTTTACCAGGAGGCAAATTTAATGCAGAAGTCTCTTCCTCTCAACAACAAACACACCAGATGATTAAAACCAGTAAAACACTGAACAAAACAGTTTCACATTACAAATCAGTGTTCTGCTGATGCTGTTTGACTTGTTGCAGATGGGCTGCTAGCCCAGCACCTACTGATGTGTGCTCACCTCTGATAACTTGACATTGAGACGATCAGGAGGTTCTTACTGGGAGACGAATTATCTGCAGAGGTTTCCTTCTCTCCAAAACAAACGGACCTGGTGATGTAACACAGTAAAGACACTTAAAGGGATAGTGCACCCAAAAATTAAAATTCACCCATTATCTACTTACCCATATGCCGATGGAGGCTCAGCTGAAGTTTCAGAGTCCTCACAACACTTGCGGGGATCTAAGGGGAGAGGGGGTAGCAACACAACTCCAATTAATGGAGGCTTACAGCGCCCCAGATTCAAACGTCCAAAAACACATAATTCAATACGTTTACATGGACAGTTTAATTCCACTTTTAATTGGAATCAAAGGCCATTCCGATTAAAAGTGGTCATGTAAACGGTCATTCCGATTGAAATATAGTCATTCTTGCTGCTTCAAGAATATAAGCAAAACATGCCCGAAAAAGGCACTAAGAACAGCGTCGTCAAGCATCTTGTTATCCGGAGCGAGGACTACAGTGTTTACTTCCGGTAAACGTAAACACGTAACATCCGCCCCGCCCCCTATCCAATCAGAAACGTTCCCTGGCCCAAACCTTTCGCAGACCTGAATAAAGGTGATTAAACTGATCTCCCGTGTAAACCCTCATTCGGAATGAATATTTCCCATGTAAACTACCTGGAAAAACTTTAATTCCGAATGATTTCATTCAGATTCATTTCATTCCGAATGAGAAGCCATCATGTAACCGTAGCCACTGAAGCCTCCATTACAGTAGGTGGAGTTGTGTTGCTACCCCCTCTCCCCTTGGATCTCCACAACTGTTGTGAGGACTCTGAAACTTCAGCTGAGCCTCCATCGACATATGGGTGAGTAGATAATGGGTGAATTTTCATTTTTGGGTGCACTATCCCGTTAAAAAGCAGTTTCACATTACATATTTGTGTTTTTCCTATGCTGCTCGACTTGCAACGGAGGGGCTGCTAACTATAATGGCCAACGCAAAACGCTACTGGCCCCATCTAGAGCCAGTGTTTGGTTTGTCCATTCTGGGCTACTGTAGAAACATGGCAGTGCAACATGTTGGAGTCTGCTGACAAAGACCCGCTGCCTATGTAGATATGAACAGCTCATTCTAAGGAATCAAAAACACGACAGTTTCTATTTTCCAGGTCATTATACACTGAAGAAAATATATTTGTTATATTATGTTCCATTTCTGCCAATAAATCCCCCTAAATTATACACACTGGACCTCTAACTTCCCACATGCTGTAGGTTTCACAGTTTCAAGTGTTTGAGAGTCCACTGCTTTGTTATTTTTAAATTAGAATGAACTTACAGCATCATCAATCAGTGTTCCCATCAGGACATACGCCAGTGCTGGAACACTTTCCAAAGACAGAGGAAATAGGCTGGCTGGTACAAACCACTTTGAATGCCCAGGTCCTTTCACCCCCAAGCAAATCCTGTTTTTTTCTGAAGCCTCATGTTGGCTCCTTTTCTTTTAGGTTTAGGGTGTGTCCTTAATAGACCCATCTCTCTTATTCAATAAACCTACAGTACGCTGAGTAAAGAGCTGAATAATCTCATTGTTGAGGATTTTAAAAAGAGTGTAAGGAGGCTATTCTGAATGTGTGAAGGACGTTTCATGAATATCAATTACCTCAACAGAGCACAAAGCTAAATTCAAGTTCAATTCAAATTCATTTTCAGATCATTTTATAATAGAGACCTCAGGGGCATAGTGGGATTAGGACCAAGACAAGACCAGTAAAAATCACAGCAGTTTCAAAACCAAAATATGTTAAAAAAAAATGCCTGCAGAACTCCCTTAAGGATTTATATGGTTGTACTGTGGGCCGTTGGAATTCATTACATTAGTGCCTGGAGAAAAAATGAACCCAAACTGATGAGTGGATTAGACTCAAACCCAAGATCAAACTGAAGTACATACAACCCCAAAGCATGGATCATCATTATGTACTGTACTTACTTTGAGGCTGTGTAAATATGAACTTACTATAGCTTGAACCATTCACTACGGGAGACTGATAATTTCACTTGATTAACAAACTAGTAAGGATGAACATCTGGTGGCAATTAACCTTCAGACCTGCATTCATGCCCATGGACAGGCATGCAGCGGTAGAACTGGGCTGTGCTCCAGTTCTCTAAAGCCCATTTCTTTCCACAAAAACTGGACTCTTTATCACCAAACAGGGAGAAGGGTTGCAGAAATGTCTGCTCGCCTGATTGCAGCACTGGAGGTCAAAGGCCATTTTCACTGAAAGCTCTAAAAATCCCCGAACCATTGTCCTGGAGAGAAATTGACTGATTGTTATCTATCTGTCTGTATCATCTGAAATAAGCACCCTTACACTAAATCACTGTATTGATACTGCACATCCCGACTCTGTCACTCCCCCTGTTAAGCAGACAGGATGGCAACAACCACAGTTTGAATTAAAAATACCCACCAATTAGTCATACTGCGGCTCGTATCAAGTTATAGATACATTGCTCTTGTTTGACCTTGTTACCATGGAGGATGATTTTGCCAGACTTGTACAAATCATCCAGGTCTCAACATTTACTCTTGCCAATTTAGAAATGCTGTGTGTGCACGGCACTCTGGGAGAAATAAACAACATCATGGAGGCTGCAATCTTTATCCACCTGATCCACTTTTTTGTGGCCAAGGTTATAGAGGTAACACAATCTTCAGAGAGCTCTGTGTAATAGTATATAGGTCCCTGTTGTGTGGGATGGGGGAAAAATGCAGGCTGCTCTGTGTCTGTGTGGTGCATTCAGCTGCTGTCGTGGTGCTGTGGACATTCAAAACTTTAGTGCAAAACAGCACTAGAATGCAAATGAGAAATGGCAGCTTCTTCCGTTAAAAAGGATGTGGTTCATCAATAGGTGGACTTTCCTCATAGCACATGACTGCTCTGCAGCACAACAAGTGTCAGCTATGCACACATAGCAGCTTGGAGCAGACCTCTCTAACAGCTTGCTAAACCAAATGTACGATGATGCAAAAACAGTGGTCTAGTGCTTGAATGTTGTCGTTATAGAAAATGAGGGAGAAGAGAGGAAAAAGTGAATTTAACATTCTGTAAACACATGCAGCAAAGTGGAGAGTCCTGTAATCACTGTATTTATTCCTCCTGTTGCTTTATGAACAATGAAATGTGTTAACCCACTGTGAATGTTATTGTTGTAATATATTATTCATGCAGCAGTCACATCTGGGGGAAAAACAGTGCCAGCAGCTTCAGACCTGCAGGTCTGGATCTGTTCCAGTCCAAGTTGTACCACCTATCAGCAAGAAAAGCGAAAGGAGCAGCAATTCACAGCTCAAGATGTAGACAAGTACCCCTCACTGCGGTGGTGTTACACTGAAATAAAGTGGTGTGTTTTTACTGCTGGAAACAGTCTTTGACCAATCATAATGTTACAGACAGCAGCTAGCAGAGCAAGTTCAACAGTACCAGGCGAGACCAACAAGCCTCATTTAGCTTTTTATCCAACTCACAGAATGGATGTCTATTGGCCACAGCTGATAAAATCTGATGGCAGCAGTTATCATTTTAGCCAACAGCCAAAATGAATGAGAAGCAAATATGGCTCAACTGCAAAGTAATGAGTAATTATCAACAGATCAATACTGCTACCAGGCCTACATACATGTAATCATTAATTCATATTATTAGGTTAGTTATAGCATTATCTGTGATTATTTGTTGTGATTGGAGCCTATCCCAGCTGACATTGGGCGAGAGGCGGGGTACACCCTGGACAGGTCATCAGACTATCACAGGGCTGACACATAGAAACAGACAACCATTCACACTCACATTCACACCTATGGGTAATTAAGAGTCACCAATTAACCTGCATGTCTTTGGACTGTGGGAGGAAGCTGGAGTACCCGGAGAAAACCCACGCTGACACTGGGAGAACATGCATACTCCACACAGAGGGGCTCCCCCACCCTGGGTTTGAACCAGGAACCCTCTTGCTGTGAGGCAACAACTACTGCATCACCATGGCACCATCTGTTAACATGTATGCCTAAATCATTGTCAACCAGTTAATTCATCTTTTGATGACAAGGTGAGACATTTACTATTCTCAGTGTTTCAATAGTTTTAAAGAAAGTTTGTCAGCTTGCTGTATGGCATTCAGGAGTTACTGTACTGTAGTGCCTCAGCGGGAGCTGATGCCATATGCACTGGATGTAAAAGCGTTGACAGTGAGTTTTACTTATGTAATTAATTAGAACCACCTGCATATTTGTTCGTCCCTTTGTTCCATTATTCACTCAGTGTCTTTTGTCTTTTGTTACTAGTAATCATTTAGCAGTGTTACATTATTTAACCCAAATTAATATCAGGATTTTGTTGAGAGTGACACATTGTTAAAACAGCTTGCAGATGTTAAAGTCAGAGCAGGACATTAAGAATTTATTTTTTCAAGCTGTAGATCTGAACGTGATGTGTACTGTACACAAGAACCTTAATAGACTGAATCACAGTAAAGCCTAATGATGCCGATAATGACGGACTGTTGATTTCACTGGAACATCCTGAGAAGCCGTCCAAGGCCAAGTCGCAGGCGTCAATTCAATTTTCCATTTTGGAACTATTTCTAAGGATGTAAAAATAGCATTAGCCACTATTACTGGATGTCCTGAAAACATGCTCAAACTACTCTTGGACAGCACCAGATGCTTGCTGTGTTTCTACAGACAATCTGCATTTAGGCCCACATGTCTGAACTGCCTCAAAGAACTTTCTCAACTTAAGTAAATAAATGATCAAATAAGTCACAGAATCTTTTAAAAAGGGGGGGGGGGGGGGGGGGGGTAGTAATGAATGCCTTCTCCACACATTCACAGGTATATTTGAAAATGTGTTTTTATCTATGCATTTTGACCTTTTCTTCACACACAAGCTGTGTTCGAGTCAATAAAAAAACAGAAAGTGTATAAACTCTGTGCAGGGTGACAATTTTCAGGAACTCCATATTCAGTGTTCATGTTCAAACAGGGAAAGTTTTTGGCGCGTAATGGCAGTGTGTGTGCTGTTGTGCATGTGAGGTACAGTTTCGTGCAATGGCAAAAATACTAATGGCTCTAACCTTGCTAATGAGACTTTTTATACATTGACACATACATGTACAGTTAGTCTTCCACTATATTGAGGAACAGAGTCAAAAGAATGCCCTACGAAGGTCACTGCTCCGTACTGCCTTCTGGTAATGCTTTTTTCGCCCAGACTTCTGATTGGCCAACATCGCCATCTTCTTTTTGTGGCTTTGGATTTGAGTTTAAATTGCTGGCCCTGTCAGAGATTTTTTTATGATATGGTTTGTTTGGACAATATTTTTGAGAACAGAGGGAAAAAAACAAAAACATAAAAGTGTTCATCGGGACTGGGCTGGGACGGGACGATTGTGAAATGCTGTCTGGGGTGCAAACATCATTGCATCAGTGCAATGTTTTAATGTAGTGGGGTATTTGTTAAAAGTACAAATGTAATTGAGAGCAGATTCGGTTCATCTGGTATTTGTATTAGGGGTATAAATCACCAGTTTCATTACAATACGATATTATAATGCTTCTGTGGACAACGCTACAATATTTTGCAATATTATAAAGTCTGCCATGATACGATTTCGATTCCATTCAGGGGTCTGCGATGGATATTAGACAATTCTTTATACCCCTTTCTCTTTTTTGCTTTTGGCCCTAAAAGATAAAAACAACACATAAATACGAAGTGCAGTACAGTTTACTTTACACTGACTCCAATACCACACATAAAACAGGTCAGGGGATAAATGAACCTCCAGGGCTTTCTAACAAAATATTTCTACAGTGCTGATTTATTATTCCAGAGTATATCACATTATCCTCATCATCTTTCTCTCTGCTGCTTGCCATCTGCCTGCTGCTATTTGATGGTGACACAGAATTTCTAAATAAAAGTGGATCCCAAGGATGATGATGATATACAGCTAGGGAAATAATGATTTGATCCCCTGATGATGTTGTTTGAACTTTTGTTGATGAAGTTTGCCCACTGACAAAGAAATGATCAGTCTATAATTTTAATGGTAGGTTTATTTTAACCGTGAGAGACAGATAATTAACAAAAAATTCCAGAAAACCACTTTGGGAAAAAAGTTATAAATTGATTTGCATTTGCTCGAGTGAAATAAGTATTTAATCCTTAAAAACACCATGGCCAAGACCAAAGAGCTGTCCAAAGATGTCAGGGACAAGACTGTAGACCTGTACAAGGCTGGAATGGGCTACAAGGCAATTACCAAGCAGCTTGGTGAGAAGGTAACAACAGTTGGTGGGATTATTCGCAAATGGAAGAACCACAAAATAACTGTCAATCTTTCTCGGTTTGGGGCTCCACACAAGATCTCGCCTCTTTGGGCTACTATGATCATGAGAACGGTGAGCAAACAGCCCAGAACTACATGAGAGGAGCTTGTTAATAATCTCAAGGAAACTGGGACCACAGTCACCAAGGAAACCATTGGTAACACACTACGCTGTAATGGACTGAAATCCTGCAACTCCAGTTAGGTCCCCCTGCTCTAGAAGGCACATGTACAGGCCCATCTGAAGTTCGTCAATGAACACCTGAATGATTCTGAGAAGAACTGGGAGAGGGTGTTGTGGTCAGATAAGACAAAAATCAAGCTCTTTGGCTTCAACTCGACTTGCCGTGTTCGGAGGAGAAGGAATGCTGACTATGACCCAAAGAACACCATTCCCACCATCAAGCATGGAGGTGGATGCATTATGCTTTAGGGGTCTTTCTCTGCTAAAGGGAAAGGACAACTTCACAGCATCAAAGGGAAGATGGACAGGCTCATGTTCTGTGAAATCTTGAGTGAGAACCTCCTCCCCTCAGCCAGGGCACTGAAAATGGGTCGTGGATGGGTATTCCAGCATGACAATGACCCAAAACACACGGCCAAGGCAACAAAGGAGTGGCTCAAGAAGAAGCACGTTAAGGTCCTGAAGCAGCCCAGACAGTCTCCGGACCTGAATCCCATTGAAAATCTGTGGAGGGAGTTGAAGCTTTGAGTTGCCAAACGTCAGCCTTGAAACCTTTATGATTTGGAGATGATCTGCAAAGGGGAGTGGGCCAAAATCCCTCCTGAGATGTGTGCAAACTTGGTGGCCAATTACAGTACAAGAAACGTCTGACCTCTGTGATTGCCAACAAGGGTTTTGCCAACAAGTACTTGTCTTGTTTTGCTACGGGATCAAAAACTTATTTCACTTGATCAAATGCAAATCAATTCATACATTTTTTCCAATGTGTTTTTCTGGATTTTCTTTTGTTAATTATCTGTCTCTCACTGTTAGAATAAACCTACCATCACCAGGATCTTATGTTCTTCACCTGTAGGTGGCAACATCATCATGTCCACAACTGGTACTGTCCTATAAAGTCGCATTTCCACAAAACACTTTTGGTATAGTACTCTTAGAACTGGTATGTAACCTGGACAGACATGTACCTCAACTTTATTTCTGTTTGTTGCTTCCACTGCAGACAGTACTCTTAAATTCAGGAAGGGTTGTTACTGGATAGTTATAGCCGTGTCGCAGCTCCATCCAGCTACTGCTGTATTTCCCTTCACTAGCAATGCTGAGGAACGTTCGGATCTCGTTAATCGTCCATGGAACAGGGCTGTGTGCTGACACATTCAGAACAAAATAGAACAGGCTGGAGTGTTTAGAGTCTTTGTCCCAGTCAGTGGGATATTTAAAAAAAAAAGAAAAAAAGAAAGAAGCAAATTTGTGCACTGAGTCGCTCTAGACGCTTGTTGGAAATGAGGCCTAATTGGCACAGCCTGGCAGTAACTGACTGAACAGCTTCATTTGATGGTAAATTTGTACCCTCCCAAAATAAGTTTTTGGTTTTGTGAATTAGAAGCCTGTTCCATCAGGTGCGTCACAGTAATAATTATAATGATAATAATTCAGAGACGTAAAGCTTTACCATTCCACCTTATTGGATTCATGCAAATAAGGGTCAGACATTGCAATTGTGATTACCAGCAGGCTAACAGTTTCCAGTAGCCACCTGCAGTTACACTACAGGTAATCACATGGTTTTCTCCATCTAATTTCCAAAAGCCAATTAGCTTTCCCTCCAAGTACAACAGCTATTTACAAGAAACATTACGCACAGGACAAATTGAAAAGAACCTGCTCCTCATTTTTCTGTTCAAGTCGCTCTGACATACACTCATATTTTCCAAGCATGCTCATTTTTTTTCTCCTGGATGGAAAAAGCATCTACTAACAGATGGTCGTAGCAAATGTTAAAAACAAAATGCAATTTTTTCCATGTGTTTGTGAACCTCCTGTTTTGTTAAGCAGGGTGTGGAAAATATCACAGCGAACAAATGGAATTAAAAAGCAATTTCTCAAAATAAAGCTGAATCTTTGGCACAGTACATGGAGAGGAGAAAAAAAAACACATCATGATTTATTGTGACTGTTCAGATTTGGCCACCATTGATTAACTATGTCCTTAGCTGGCACCACCTCAAACACTACGCCTAAATGATGATTAAAAAGAAGCAGTGAGGAGTGTAAAAGAAGGTGAAATAAATATGTTCCAGTTAATTCGAATAGATGTAAATAACGTCAAAGTCTACGTTTTTGTTCTTTTTCCACTTCATTTACTCCGTTGAAGGCTACTGATGAATATTAAGTATGTTTACCCAGTTTCTTTTGTTAGTGGAGATGGCTTACCATAATGATGCTGCCAAGATTGTGTTGTTGTATTAATTTGCCAAACAAAAGCTATTCATCAGTGTTTTTCTGTATCTATCAGAGTGTTTAACACCCAGGTGGGAAATAAACCCAAACAATAAGAGATCTGATTTTCCCGGTTAGCAAGACATTTTGGCAGGTCTCTCATTAACCTGATGTCATCATATTGTACACTGCAACAAGACACGCAGCTGATCATATCATTCAAATGTGCAGCTGTCCCCCAAGTCACAACAAATAAACAGAGACAACAAACAACCATCGTTCTATTTTTGAAAATGGGATTTTTCTGTAGTTTGACATACTTTCCTCCTTCTACTCCGTGCAATGACAACTTTTAGAGACGTTTCAGTTCCTAAATAGCACTCAGGTCTTCGCTATCGCCATGAGAAAATTATTTGTTTTTCTGCGAAACGGCGAGATAAAAAGTCTTTAAATATAAACTGGTATTTTACCTCATGGCAAAACTGGTGCTTGTTGAGTTTGTTAACATTCTCTCCAGCCTCTCAAGGAGTATTCATTGCCTCCCCACAGTCCCACTCAGATATACTCTTATCCTTCTTATCCTCAGCAAATCAATACCTACCTCAGCTACTTTGAGAATCAGCCATCCACACACATCAGCTAAGAAGTGATGCTTCAGAAGCACAAAGCAGAAATCCTTGGTGGAAATCTTTGCTTGCGTTAGCATCTTCAGGTGCATCTCGGTGGTATTGGGGCTCGTGGAATATACTGAGGAAACAGTTGCAAGTTAACTCATCCTCATCAATACACCAGCTGGCTACGAGTGCATTAAAGGAGCATTTACAAATAACACCACTGAGTAAATGTGTCTCCCTTAAAACAATGAATGAATGTTTGTCTCTAAATTGAAACCAGTATGTTACTAAATCAAATATCAAACATTTAAATCAGCCTGTTCCCTCATTATAAATGGATTTCCTGAAGTGTTACCCAATGTCTTGAAGGGTAATTATTAAAAGTGCCTTTAATGGAGGTCAGAGAGGTTGGTTCATGCCATTAATCTAATTGTATGTCATTTAAATATCATAAATCATATTTTACATGTTTACATTTGACATTTCTTTGCACTTAACAGTGCAGTAATATCTTTGCCTGCTTCCTGTAATCATCAGTGCATGAATATTGATGTGGTATCTCTCCAGGCACTTCATCTAAAATGAATGAAGACGGGCCTCCAGCTCAGACAGATCTGCACAAACACGGCATGCTCATTAAAGACCAATTGTATAATAATGTGCACCTGTCTAAAGAAATGAAAGGTAGCCTTCCCGAACGTGTTCCCTGCTAAGAGACCTGAAATTAGCTGTTAAGACATATACGATTTCTGCTGTTTTATGCCACTTGTGTTTAGTTTTACAGCAAGGTGTAACAAATTATTTACTAACAAATGATCAGACGTGAAGGTGGCAAAATGAATTACCTGAGATTAAGTTCTACAACATGCAAGATCACAATAAATCAAGCACTTGAAAATTAAATTATAAGATTTTACTTCCAGCACTTGCCATATTTTGACACTATGTCACTATGTTTTTTGCAAAAAAACATACTTTAAGTTTGTGGTAATTAAATCTAAGTTTGGATTTTCAGCTGAATGTTTCAGTATTTTTATTTCCAAGTGCAGGAGTGGAACAGATTTTAAATGTGAAAATGACATTTCACAGATATGTCTTTCTCTGGAATTCTCTGTTCCCGAGCCAGGAGGTGCCGAGCCCAGATGGGTCGGGTCACATGACTGGCTTCTATATCTCATATGCTAATTTTGTATATTGCAATGGGAGTTGGGACCTGCAACTTGAACCTGGCAATCTGAAAGCAAACTGAGAACTAATTTGAGTGTCCCCATCCAAATGGGTTACATAGTTCTGAAGGGCTGTTTGTTTGAAAAAGAAAAATCAAATCATTTTGCTTCCACCGATATTCCCTATTTGTGACGCTGTTATACATTATTTTTCAGTGTAATTGGGAAATATCTCCTGAAACTTCTTGGACTCGAAGGAGGCGAATCTGGCCTGCTTATTATCACTTGTTTCTTCTTAACTTATGATGTGAATGTGGCACCATGGACTCTGCAGTTTAAAGGGGCAAAAAGCGAAATCGTTTCACCGCTAGGTTCGCTGTTGTGCACTGCCTGTAGACCAAAACAAAGTGTGTCATGAGCCACTCCTCCCTCTACCTCTGCTTTCCACCCCCCCACCCCACTCACCTCGTCTGTGCAGCCAAGGACCGCAGCACCTCCATGGACTATTACATCCAGACGGTCCCAGTGTTTCTTCCGCAGGCTCAGCTTCACTCAGCTGCCCGATATACCCGCCAGTGTTGCCAACTTAGCGACTTTGTCACTATATTTAGCGACTTTTCAGACCCCTCTAGTGACGCTTTTTCAAAAAAGCGACTAGCGACAAATCTCGCGACTTTTTCTGATGTTATTGAAGACTTCTGGAGACTCTGTTGTGAGAGCACGTATCATTCTTATTCTTCTCAACAAGCAGCGGATACTGCCGTGGGCCTTTCCCTCACCCCAAAGCACTCACAGACGGCCCAGTCCTCCCTCCCAGCAGCAGTCAGAGCAGGAGACGTTAACCCCTCCACGTCCAGGCTGCAAGTGAATCGCGCATGCGCGGAACCGCCGCTGGCTGATCCCGACCTGGTTTACAGTCAGGGCGGGATGTAAATGTAGAATTTTCTTTGTCTAATATAAATCACTGAAAGAAGGTTCATTTGTAGTTCTAAACATATTCAGGGTGTTTTTTTTTACTCAGTTACTTTTTACTCACATGATGTTATTCCTCTCTCCTACAGCAGCCATTACAATTACATGCATATGGACAATTATGCAAATTAGGTGATGATGTCATTTAGCGACTTCTAGCGAGTTTTAGGACAGCCAATAGCTACTTTTCTTACTGAGGAGTTGGTAACAGTGATACCCGCTGCTTCTTCCCACATTAACCTGAATAACAAACCAGGGCTCGGTGCTCTGGTTGGATCCAAACGGAGAGCTGGGGCTAACGTTAGCTGGGAAGCTAGCGGAGGCTAACTGGCTGTGCTGGCAGCTAAGTGAAGTGGAGCCTGAGGAGGAAGCACTGGTTAGCCCCGGTTTCACTACAGGCAGATTCACTCGCCACAGGGGCGAGGAAATAAAATCTAAACAGCCAACTTAGTTTGGCTTAGTTTAGCAGTTAGCGATGTCTTTCACTCACTCTCGGTCTCTGCTGTGTTTAGCTATTTCCCTGCTTTCCTGTTAGCGTTAGCACTAGTTGGCTGCCACGCTAACGTCTCTACTCTTCTCCGTGAGCCGTGAGCCCGCGAGCCCGCCAGGCTCATGGAGAAGAATAGGGATGTTAGCATTAGCGCTAGTCGGCTGCCACGCTAATGTTCCTACTCTTCTCCATGAGCCTGCAGCTCATGGCTCCGGCTCACGCAGAGTAGGGATGTTAGCGTTAGCTCCTGGAGTTAGCACTAGAGCTACTACGGCTGCTGGAGTAACTTACAGCTATGGAGCGCTTCTACCAGCTCTTCTAGTCACTGAGCCTCACCTCCATCTCAGCAAATATATTACATTTATTACAGGTATCATCATCATTGAAATAGGTAGGGAAATAGCTAAACACAGCCCGCCAGGCTGCCCGCCAGGCTACATTTTACAATGCTAATTGCAAATGTTAGCTGGGCTGCCGGGCTACTCACCTAACACAACCGTATCGCCTGACCCATTGCCGGGACAGAGCCGCTAATAACTCAAGAACGTACATGAACGTGCAGCTGGACCAGCTTGTAAACAAGGGGCTGGAGATCAACACAGAGAGAGGTTGTGTGAGGTCATGCTATACTCCAGATGAAATTACACCTCTAGTTCTTCACATAGCAATTTTTTAATTCAGTCAATCTAGAAATTATGAATTTCACTTATTGCTCCTTTAAGGAAGATACTAGCTGACTGGTCTGACCTATCTCCGGCTCAAACAAAAATGTAACATCAGCGGGTTGATACTGCTGAACAAAGGTTGAAAGATCAGTTCATACAGAATCAGCAAAGCAAACTGAAAAGTATGCCAGTATGCAATCTTAATGTTGAATTTAAACACAAGTTTAAATTGAAAACGTGTTTAGCATATGAAAACAGAAATTACAGACGGGGTATTTGTGACCTCTGGGTTACTAACAACAGAATCACCAAGGTCACTGGAAGATATGAAGGCTTGGGTGGGAAAGAAGGGGTCTGTAAGCTTTGCAGTGACAACAGTATCCCAAATAGTTTTAATGAATTAAAGCAGTATGAGTAAAAGGGAAAAATACTACGCAATGTTTTATTTAAACCACCCTATATTCTGATGAATTTCTACAGTAAGATAAAACAAAAGGTATATGAAAAGTAGGTACCTGCTTTACAAAAGTTCTACCTTTGTCTCCTTATGTTGCACTATATTCCTGCTAAGTATTATTGTTTTGTAGTGGTTGTATTGTACAGTTTGTGTGCAAGCTATACCATGTCACCATGGTCTCGGGTCTGAATCCAACTCATTGAACAAGTATTTTGACAGGATATCTGTCACTAGGTCTCTTGTCGATAGCGGTGTAAATCACCAGTTTCATCATGACACAATACTGTATCTATTCTTTGACAGTGATACAACATCTGCTGATGTCACACAGTCTGCCACAATACAATTACGATTTCCTCTAATTAATTCCATGGACCTGCAATCAGTATGAGACTTTAGCACACGCCCAGATTGGTTACTGAAGAAGCTGTCAACCCTTTCTTAAAAACAACACATTAGTAACTGTCAATAATTCTAACCGGTTAAATGCAGTTAGATTCACAGTAAATTAACTCCACTAACACCCATAAAACATGGCATTTAACTAAAGTATACATTTAAGCTCAATAATAACTGTCAAGGTTCAAGGTTTATAGACAGAACAATTTCGCTAGTCACGCTTACACACTAGCTAGCATCTTTCCTTCTACTCATAGGTTAACAAATTACTTGTATCATTTATGCTTTTTCTTACTCAGGTTAGTTTAAGTCACTGCATCCCCTGACTGAAGAGCAGGGTTGAATTTCAGCCCAACACAGTTGCAACTCAGCCCAACATTGTTGAAACAGAGCAGCTAAAATTGCCAGAGCAAGAGCAACAACTTAGTGGAGTGAAATGCCCAGTTAGGTCTTTCGTGTTTCCTGAGTATTTCACCTTGCAACTAGGGATGCATCGAATATTCGGTAACCGAATATATTCAGCCGAATATTGCAAAACAAACACACATAAGATATTCCGTGGAATAAGTGAAAAGCAAGGCCGAATAGCGGCGTGTTTTGATGACGCAATCAAACAGCATGCCGTGACGGGTGGAGTAAAATGTCAGCAGTGTGGCAATATTTCAAAGTGTTGGAGAGTGATAGAAGAAAAGCAGTTTGCAAAGAATGTAATACTGAACTATCTAAAGTAGTGCTGCAGGGTATACTGGTACCAACAGTAGACCGCGGTACTAAAACACCACCATACATGAAGATGAGCATTTTACTCGCATTTGCAATTAAAAATAGTTTTGTGCGAGCAAAATAAATCATTCAGGAGCACGCTGTGCAAGTACAGATTTCAACCAGCAGCAGAAACGAAAGGCGAATCCTGACGGTTGTGGGTTGAACGGAGGTCACAGACACAGACAGTAATGTATTCCTGTCAAATACAGCGGCCATAGTGCGCCGCGGCGCAAGATAACGGCTTACCGGCGACGGAGAAGCCTTAACGGTTCTGCTATCGGTACTGGATCAGTCGCATTTTGTTTTGTTTTTTTACAAGATAAACCTTATTTTGCACATTTATCTCATCAACTCCGTCAATTATCCGTCATTGTATCATAATTTTCGCTATTCTCCCTGAAGATGAGAGATCTGTCTTGCTCACCCTGGCTGTCTGCTGTGTGTGAGTGGAGAGCAGGGGGATGGGGCTGTTGTTCCAGTGACACACATACACATACACACACACACACACACACACACACACACACACACACACACACAAGACAGCGCATACACCAACTCAAGCTCGTAGTCTACCTTTAGATAGATAATGATGGCGGAGAGAGCCCAACGGTCAAAAGTGTGGCTTTACATTACAAGAGTTGATGCAGACACAGCGCGTTGTCACAAGTGTGACAAATGTTTTGCGTGTAAGGGCGGCAACACTAGTAATTTGTCAAAACACCTTGCAAAAGTGCATCATATTCAGACAGAAAGATGTACAGGGTTTGACTGCCCTAGCACAGCTAGTTCATCTACGTCCAGTCCAGGTTTGTAACATTATGCTAGCAGCCAACACATGAAGTTAATAACCATTAGCTATTTTGCAACCCTATTTACTAAATAGGGTTTCAGATTTGGGATTTTATTTGTGTATTTTTCAGATACTTCTAAATACATGAATATAACCATAATTAGAGCCTGGGCTGGGTGCGTGGGATTTCCCCCCCTCTGGTCTATATATCCATTGTGATAAATGTTACATCACCATATAAAATATCTAGAATACCTAACATACCTAGAATACCTAATATTTTTACTTGTAGGCTAGATTTGTTTATATATGCTACAGTGATTTGTTTTCCACAGAGCTCTACGGTGCGAGCATTTTACTGCATTTGCGACTAAAAATAGTTTTGTGCAAGTAAAAGAAATCATTCAGGAGCACGCTGTGCGAGTACAGATTTCAACCAGCAGCAGAATCCTGTCGGTTGTGGGTTGAACGGGGGTCACAGACACAGACAGGAATATGTATTCCTGTCAAGTACGGCGACCATAGTGCTCCACAGCGCAAGATAACGGCTTACCAGCGACGGAGAAGCCTGGCTCCAGGTCCAATATTTTCCTCTTTGTTGGTGTCATGACTGTCCAGAAGTACCTGAACAGCCGAGCCGTGGCGGCACACAGGTATGTGACGTGTCAGGAGAAATGAGCCGTTCACATTTCTCTCTTTGTGGCAGGTAACGGTCCACAAACCTCACCGCACTTTAGGGACTGTTCTTTACTTATGAAGGGACTTGTCAGGGGAGGAGGGTGGCTGGTTGATTTTTATTTTATTTATTTATTTTTATTTTGATCCCCCTATGTTAATCACTTATTGATGCCGTTTTTGAAGTATGAATAAGTCAATAAGTAATTTATTCCACTGAAATATCATTGATGTGGTATTGTGATACTACTCAGAACTGTGATACTTTCACTGGTATCGTACCGTGGGACCCAATTTTGGTACCGTGACAACACTATTATTTTATGTATTTTACATTTCAAGTTGTAAAAAGTAAAATGTTTTGTTAAAAACCTATTTTGTTGCATAATGAGAATTGAGAAAATAAAGCAATTTATGTTCTTAATTTGTTTTTGCTTTTCTTCCTCAAAAAGTATCGATAAGAATACCATTAAAATACCGGACCCCCCCCCCCTGTTAATCACTTATTGATGCCGTTTTTGAAGTATGAATAAGTCAGTAAGTAATTTATTCCATTGAAATATCATTGATGTACTATAGAAAAGTGATTTATCTTTTTATAAATAACAAAAGGCACATCTGCCTCATTTACGCTGTGGTATCGTGATACTACTCAGAACCATGATATTTTCACTGGTATCGTACCGTGGGTCCCAATTTTGGTACAGTGACAACATTAATCTGGAGGGGGTTCATCTGCAAAAACTAATGAAAAACTAAACAACGGCATTCGGTATTTGGTACTCGGTATTCGGCCAAGCGTTTAATTTTACTCGGCTTCGGCCACAAATTTTCATTTCGGTGCATCCCTACTTGCACGGCATTGTTTATACAAGGACTGCACAGTCTTTTGACGGGCCAAAATTCCAAAGTCCCGTTAGACAGAAAAATGTCCCATTGGACCTAAAGCCAATCACACCAAACAAACTCCTACTGGTTCTAAGTCCTGTTTCTCCCAAAGTATACACTTCCCTGGAGTTAGACAACCCAGTCAGTGTAAAAAATGTTCATATTGTACGTTTCTGTAAACCACAGGTACATTACATTTGTCAACAATGCTTGGTGAATGTGTGGTTACTTTCAAGCACAAAAGTCATTCAGATATGGCTAGGAAAAAAACATGTTTTGCCTTAAAACACTCAAGCTTTGATACACGTAAGTAGCTAGAAGGGCAGGGATAGATCAGTGAAAAACACCCAGGTCCAGTGGCTCAAACACTGGCTAAAATGTCGCAGAGAAATGCCATGAAGTGTCTGTAGAAACACTCAGTATCTGTGGCTCAAACAAGCTTCTGGTCAAATGGCAAAACATCGACATTTTTTGGACTAATGGGGCTTCAGAACTTTTGGCCGTCGGAACAATGGCATGGCACCATTTGCATATGGCATCTGCTTTTGTATGCTGACCCACCTTTTCACTGAAATCTAATAATATTTCCACACTGCTGATTTATTTCATAGAGTGGAGTAAATATCGTCATCATCTTTTTCTTGGCTGCTTGCCATCATCTGCCTGGTGTTGTTTGATGGTGACACAGGAAGTGCCACGGGAATTTAAAAAAAGAACAGGGCCTATCTTAAAGATGATAAAATGGATTGATGTTTTTATTTGCATCAATGACACTGAATCAATTATTAAATCAATACATCGATTCAAATCAAGGGATCATTAAACCCCTATTCAAAAAAAACACACTGAGAATCTCCAAAGCCAGAAGCTTTAAACCCTTTAAACCTTGTTGTCTTGAGGGCAGTGCCTTTTATTATACTTAAGTCTCCCTCATAAGAATCAGTAACAGTCTTGTGTTTGTCTGTTAAAGGTGGGCGACGCTGCTCGTGCAAACTACTGAGATCCTCTGATTTATTCAAAACAACACACTAATGCTGCCTCCATTAAGAGCATTACTCTCTGTTTGCTGGAGGGTTTTTTTCCAGTAAAGAAGTGCCTGCTCATAGGTGTTAAAAATAAAGACTGCATGGAGATTCCATGAACTAAATGTACATGTATAATGTACAGCGAGAACTCTGGGTATTAGTCTTGGATCCCTCAGAAGACAGCTCTGTTTCACCATACAGCAAATGACCCAGAGCTTTTAACTTGACAAAACAGACTGATGTAATATTACAAACTGTGGAATAAACACTGAATGTTTGTGCTCTCTAAAAAATGTAGGTGACACAGGGATAACATCTATCATTTCTAACAGTTTTCAAGACGCACTCAGGTACAAACCTGAACTTTTATCAAAGCATCTTGTCACTAAAGCAGCAAGGCCACAGCCTGTGTTCACTGTGCTCATTATGACTGATAGAATCTAAATTTCTGCATCAGTAACTAATGCAAGTCATGTCTGCTGCTGCATCTGGTCTGTTGACATACTGCTCTTTGAAGCTCTCTGAGCACAAGCTGCACCAAAAGGCTATTCTTCCTTTATTGCGCTTCTTATCACTTTCATTTTTTTGCTTGGAGACTTTCCAAAGAGCTAATTCTTTTTTCTGGATGGCTGAAGGCAGTCAAGCCAATCCTGTGGAGCAGCTTCTGCCATGCTGCATTGCACCTACTACAATCCAAATAGGGTCATGGCTAGAGGGTATCTGCATGCTGTTGAAGTGACATTCCTCTCTGCACAGTTGGTGTGTGTTGTACGATCCAGGCAGCTGTCTGATGTCAATATTACTGGAGGCCATGGCACCGGATGTCTTAATGAACAGCATGATCAAGCTACACCTACCGTAATTAGTTGTTTTCTCAAGCTAGATACTCCGTTAATTACAAAACATATTCTTTTCCTGTACATCTGTGAAATAGGAGCATTGACTTCTTGAGAGTTTTTACCCCTCCTGACAAATTCCTTTTCACAGTGACAAATTAATATACAAGTCAGGGCCGACTGCTGTGTGTCCCATAGCTTGTTGTCTTTTGGCCTCAACAGTACCATCTGTGAAAGACAGGTTTATCTTTGTGCGACATGAATAACTGTATGTATAATAATCACCATCACAAATTTCCATCCATCCATTTTCCGCCACTTATCCAAGGCTGGGTCAGCGCAGCAGCAGGCTAAGCTAAGTTTTGGCTTCCACAGTTAATTGAAATTCATTGTGCGATATTGATGCTTTGCATTTACAGTGCCTGACTATTCAGGTCTTGCATTTGCCACCACAGCCGCTACGATATTAGTGGTGGCGCAGAAAATCAGCTTGTCTTGCCACTGAATATATATGTATTAATGGTGCATGTAATCCTTGCTTAGTTAAATCCTTGTTGCTGTTGTTGGTGTCCATGGGGCTGTGGTGAGGGTGACACAGCTTAAGTCCATGGAAATGGATTGAACCATGTGTTTGTTTGCAAATGTTAGCTTTCATACCTAGCTAGCTTTACATCTACAGCAGCAACCAAGCGCTACATCCAAAGCACTTCTCAAAGCTCAAGATAGTTTTGAAAATAAATAGCTGTAACGAAAAAATATATTGGTGTTGTGTTGCTTTGTTGCTTGCATGGGAATTTTTCTATTTTAATTACACTAACTTTTCACCTGCAGCCATTCACCCATTCACACACTACCATACAAGGTGCCACCTGCTACACAGTAACAAGGTCATACACATTCACACACCAATGGAACAGACATTAGGAGCAATTTGAGGTTCAGTATCTTGCCCAAGGATACTTTGTCATGCAGACTGGGGGAGCCAGGGATCGAATGGCCGATCATCCGATTAGTGGACGACACACATTTCCTCCTGAGTCACAGCTGCCTACACCCATGGGCTGCATGATATCTACCCAGTGTCAAATCAAATCTGATGTCTATGGATAATCCATAAAAAATCAAATAATCTATTGTATAAATTTAATGCTTTAACATTTTGAGAAGGAGTTTGCTTTTACATTTTCTCTCTAAGCAGAGTTTTATGTTATCCTTTCACTCATGAAGACTGAACCATATAAATATTCTATTTCTAAGCTATAAACAAAACAGGATTTTTGTCTTGTGTAAGATGTATGATATACAAAGCAAGAAAATAGAGGCCGACAGTGAAAATAGTTGTTCAACGCAGTGGATTCTTGGTCGGTCAAACATCAAATCTGCATCTATAGTATAGATCAGTAGCACAATCACATTATCACAACATTGTCTTTATCATCGCAGTGTGTCTCCTGGACAGTGAGGCACAGTCTTCATGGACATGACTAATTACAGTATCTGCTGTCACAGCAGACGTGACATAAAATAACAGAAATGTCTGTAGTCATATTCTACATATTTGTGAATATTTTATAAACCTAAACATAAGGTTACTGCCTATAGGCAGTTCCTGCGGGGACGTCTGTACCGTACCAAAGACACCACAGCCACCAAGCCTCAGAGAACTGGGGATGACGGTGGTCGAGCAGGTGGGCTACATGATATGTATGAAGAAATGATCCTGCAATTATTATGACAGATACTGCCATTGTAGTTGAGTATGTGTCCTGATTTAAGTGAGAGTTGTCATTTTTACATTAAATTTTCATTGAAGACATATTAAAATGATGATGATAGGATTTCTTTATGTCTGGAATAGGAGCACCATGATGCTTCATTTACAACAGCATGCTGTGACACATTTTAACCTTTTTAAAATACTGGAGCTCTTGCGATTTGTATCTTGCACATTGTCATATTGGGATTTCATTAGTATTTCAATTAATTGAGCAGTTTTCACAGGCAGGCGTCAGATCTGTGCAGAGCACCAGACAAAAAACGCAGACACATCACCAACACTATGATAATAACATCCAAAACACGTTTCACTTTCAGTGGTCTCTGTAACATGAGAAATACTGTCACATGTCATGTGACACCACTGTTTCTATGATTTCAAAACTAATTTGTTGTTCAAATGGGTAGCGCTATTGGGGAAAATAATAGGGTGCATCCCAGGACGCATTAATAATCGGTTTCCTGTGTCCTTTAAGATATAATCTGACATGGACGCAGGACCCATGCCTAGCAACATCACTGCAGAAGCATCATGTGTTAAAAAAACTCCATAAAGATGTATGAATGACCATGACAAATAAATATATTTCAATGGGATACTCACTGAGTGGCATTATCATGCTTGCTCATCTCTTGACACACTTGAGAAATTGTGGATGCTTTTTGCCATTGTGCGTGGTTTCCTATAGTTTAACAATGTCATAACCTGGCAACAGTCAACAGTCAGCAAACTAATCATCACTTTAACAAAGTACAGACACCCCACCAGTCTGCAGGCTAAGGCACAAGTGTCATCCTTCTTGCCCTTAACACCATAAATGTATCTCTTCCTATTGTGGTAAAGTCATTTTCTATAACTGATATATCCACACCAGTAGGGATGAGGAGTAGGGGTTCTCACACTTCATCATGGTGCTCTAAAACGACTTAACTGTTAAGGTCAACACATAACGTTCGTCCAACAGAGCACAAAAAAAGAAATGACATTTTCATTCTTTAACCTTTTTCTGCAAATTGCTAAACTATCATCGCAACTGGGAAAACAATTTTCATAAGTGGTTAACCTACGTGTCCACTGGAAGTTCAGCAGGTATAGCGTGGTTGTGTCGCTCAGAGGCAGAAGAGCACCAGCCACACCAGAGTACTGGGTCTGCACTTTTCTCCACTACAGAGGAGCATGGGGCACGTTCAGCACGCACACACACACGTGCGCACACACACACACACACACACACACACACACACACACACACACACACACACACACACACACACACACACACACACACACACACCCTGCATGTGTGCAAAACGAGTTCACTCAAAAGTAAGGCAAAATATTACATTGGCTCAGCTGCACACACATTGCCTTAGGTCCAATGGTAGCCTTGCATTTACCCTGGCAAAAAAAGGCACACAAATGATTTTATATTCAGCTCCAGTCTAAAATATAAAACAAGTCACAATTTGGCATGACCTCTTACAAACGCCTCAAACCATTCCTCTGTGATTGCAGTCTAGTAAACGTTCGGGACTTTAGACTTTAACCAGCTCTGGTTTTGCTTATTTTATGTTTGAGCAACTTTATTATGATTACAGAAATGAGGTCAGTCAAGAATACAAAAGTATTTATCAAAGACACAAAACACTGTAAATAACAAATCAAATGTTGTTTCACTGTTAAGCAGTTCCTAGGGTAATTGTTATGGATAAACAAAATTAAGCTGGAAAAGGGCTGCTACCAGCGGTCATCACAACACGACCGATACAGCTGCTCATAATTTCCAAAAATAAAGCCTGCTGACAACAGTTTTTAAAATATATATTTAGAGTTAACACTGTAGAGACCCTCTTGCTTACTTTTAGTAAACAACTGTGCACCTGAGGCTATTTATAAGAATACAGTTAGTTATATAGACACACACATACACTACATGTGGCATACTGCCAATTATAATCAGTTGCAAAGTAGATTTTCACATACAGTACCAAGAAGCTGCTTTGGTGTTTCAGTGCACAGACAAGAAACATAAAAAACTACTAATAAAGAAAATACTGTTTAAAATATGTACAATGTGACTGTTTAAAATGAAAGGGCTGGGCAGTATTTAGGGCTCAGCAATAAGGCTTAAAAGTAATATCCTGATATTTTTAGGCTATATCCAGATACACAATATACACACGTGGACAAAATTGTTGGTACCCTTCTGTTAAAGAAAGAAAACCCCACAATAGTCACTGAAATAACTTGAAACTGACAAAAGTAATAATAAATAAAAATTTACTGAAAATTAACTAATGAAAATCAGACACTGCTTTAGGATTGTGGTTCAAAGGAATAATTTTAAAAAACAAACTAATGAAACTGGCCTGGACAAAAATGATGGTACCCCTAGAGAAGACTGAAAATAATTTGACCATAGGGACATGTTAAACTAAGGTGTGTCCTTTAATTAACATCACAGGTGTCTTCAAACTTGTAATCAGTCAGTCTGCCTATTTAAACGATGAAAAGTAGTCACTGTGCTGTTTGGTATCATGGTATGCACTACACTGAACATGGACCACAGAAAGCTAAGGAGAGAGTTGTCATAGGAGATTAGAAAGAAAATTATAGACAAGCATGTTAAAGGTAAAGGCTATAAGACCATCTCCAAGCAGCTTGATGTTCCTGTGACCACAGTTGCACATGTTATTCAGAGGTTTAAGGTCCACGGGACTGTAGCCAACCTCCCTGGACGTGGCCGCAAGAGGAAAATTGATGACAAATTGAAGAGACGGATAATATGAATGGTAACCAAAGAGCCCAGAACAACTTCCAAAGAGATTAGAGGTGAACTCTAAGGTCAAGGTACATCAGTGTCAGATTGCACCATCCGTTGCTGTTTGAGCCAAAGTGGACTGAATGGGAGACGTGGAGGACACCACTGTTGAAAGCAAATTGTAAAAAAGCAAGACTGGAATTTGCCAAAATGCATATTGACAAGCCACAAAGCTTCTTTGGACAGAAGAGACAAAACTGGAGCTTTTTGACAAGTCACATCAGCTCTTTGTTCAAAGATACAAAAATGAAGCATACAAACAAAAGAACACGGTACCAACTGTGAAACATGGAGGAGGCTGAGTGATGTTATGGGGCTGCTTTGCTGTATCTGGCACAGGGTGTCTTGAATCTGTGCAAGGTGCAATGAAATCTCAAGACTATCAAGGCATTCTGGAGTGAAACGTGCTGCCCAGTGTCAGAAAACTTGGTCTCAGTCGCAGGTCATAGGTCCTTCAACAGGATAATGACCCAAAACACACAGCTAAAAACATTGGACTATTCTGAAGTGGCCTTCTATGAGCCCTGATCTAAATCTAAAAGAGCTGAAACATGCAGTCTTGAGAAGGCACACTTCAAACCTGAGACAGCTGGAGCAGTTTGCTCATGAAGAGTGGGCCAAAATACCTGTCGACATTGAGAGTTACAGAAATCGCCTGATGGCAGTGATTGCCTCAAAAGGTTGTGTAACAAAATATTAAGTCAAGAGTACCATTATTTTTGTCCAGGTCAGATTCATTAGTTTGTTTTTTCAAATTATTCTGTTGAACCACAATTCTAAAACAATGTCTGATTTTCATTAGGTGATTTTAAGTAAATTTTTATTTATTATTACTTTTGTCAGTTTCAAGTTATTTCAGTGACCATTGTGGGGTTTTCTATCTTTAATATAAGGGTACCAACAATTCTGTCCACGTGTGTATATCTGGATATTTTGAAATGTCCTCTAAACTACTGCAAATTATTAAAATACAAAATAATTAAATGAACTGCAGTTACAATAAAAGGTAAATAATGATACTTTAATCTGTTATCCATTAACCTGTTTACATATGAAATATTCCCAACTGGGGTTTTCGAGCATTCTACAAATTTCCCAGGCTTTTTTTTGCCCCTTTCCCGACTTTTTTGGAACGTGATGCATGCATCAAATTCAAAATTAGTGTATTTTTAGAAACAACAACAACAACAAAAAAAAAAAACAGTTTGTCAGTTTTAATATTAAAAATACCTCGTCCATGAGGAGGAGGACTGGGTTGGTGGATGAGTTGAACAAATACAGGACTTTCCCCCAGGACACTGCTGTACTTGTCCTCTTTCAAACCAAGTAACCTCTTAAGTCATTTTATGGTATGCCGTCATGTTACGTTAGTACATAACTTTACGTAAAGTACGTAGCTTTACAACAACCAACCATGTTTCTTTTCCTTAACCTCACCTACCTTACTTCCCTTAAACAACGTGACAGAGCCATTTGTGGTGTGCTTATTTGTTAGATACAAATTGCTGTATGAGCATACATTGATGAATACACAAAGCATTAAAATACTGATTTTATGTTAAACTAGTAGATTTTAAAAATGGCTAGTCATTCACCATTGTGTTTAGCGCACACAGGGCAACACAGCAGGAGCTCGCCGGCAGCACACTTTGTCTGCAGTCGTACTTTGCTCAAAGCACAAAAAGCCCTCTTGGCTCGGCGCAAGCTGTTGGAAGTAATATATTTCACAGTGCAGTGGTGCCGTTGTTGCATTTGGTCTGAAAGGCCCATTACAGTGTTTGCTATCTGTCGTGCATTAGGTCATCTATGATTTTAACAGGCCTCAATATCTGATCTTTTATGTCTGAATGTAAAAAAGGTTAATGTTTGTTCTGCGGATAAATGTTGGGCACAAACATACTGATATTTGCACGGTAGGGATGAGATGCATGTTGACGCTGATTCAGAGCAGACCATTTTTCATTGACACTGTGTTTACCATCAGTAAGAGAAAGCTTTTTTTCCTTGAAATCCTGCCTGTGTTGTCTCATTAAAAGCCCATCCTTTAAAATCCCCCATGCGGATCCCGAAAGAATAGCCTCACAGTAAAATCACACCTTTAATTTTACAAAAGAAGGAAACTTGTGATTACTGAAATGCTAAGATTTTTTTTTCATTATAGCTTACTGTGCAGGGGCAAAGCATTATACCAAGAGTGTACGTGACACTGTTATAGGGTTTAGGAGATATAAGCAGACTCCATGCAGCGACAGATCTGCTGCTCATCTCCACTTCAAACCAGGGTACACAGTCAGTCCTACCGCAGACTGCGGCTCTGCATCCCTACCACCGGCTGGGTTTATATGAGGTGAAAGAGCTTCAAACAGTGGGGAAGGATGGGGAGACAGGGAACCAGAGAGAGATCAAGAGGAAGGGAAATCATATTGTACTTGTGTTCAGTCATGCTTTGTGGGTGGCCCATCGAGAAAACATCTAAACCATGGTAAAGAATGTCACATGCTAGGTAAATGTGCCTTAATATAGACACATGCTGCTCCTCTGTCTGACCTTTGCTTACACTCTTGGTTTACCATAAAAGTATTCTAAATCCATGCACTCAGCACACCCACAATTTTCTCCTGGATACTCACTGTGCTTCAAAAGTAAAAACTTTACTGGGAAAAAAAAAATCTACATTGTTCAAGGAAGTGTGTTGGACTAGACCCCCCCCCTTCTTTGATAAAGGTTTTTTACTTCATCTTGTAAAGGTAGGCTGAATATTTTACAAACTTTTTAAAACTTGCAGTTTGAAAGAGTCTAACTTTAATACTCGACTGCTTTATTTATCACTGAATTAACAACGCCTTAACAAGCTGTTAAAGGTGAAAGTTCAACTGTTGATTTCACAGACTATGATGGCAAATGTTTGCCAGCTTACTCAGCTGCAGCTAATTAGTGTTAATTTTGCAAGTAATCCAAACGACAAAGAAGAAACTTGCTGTTTGGTCATTAATACGCCCTCCGCATGCCAATGTCTGTTCTATTTACACTTGGCCAAAGACTATTTAAAGCAACACAATGGAGTTTTTGAGCCCCCAAAATATATATCCAAGATCCCTGTGATGGTACATCAACTCACAATAGGTTGGATGACACCTCCGTCATTGCTTGAGAGCGTCTGTTTCGCTTGCACTGGCACTATGCAGTTTCGGGGTTCAGGTAGGAACCTGGACGCAAAAAGGACTACAAAATTTGGCTGCTTTACGGCATACGTCATATCCCCCTCCTCTCTTTAGAGTAGCGTAGCCGAACCGAGGTGAACGAAGGTAGACGTGGTTGTCATGGCTGAAGCGACAAAGAAAAGGAAGAAGGTGAAATTGTTGTCCGAGGAGACAAAGAAAAGAAAGGTGATTTCGGGAGAGCGATAAAACAAGAGCTCAAACAAGGATTAATATTGGTCTGGCTTTCACACACTGGTGATAGCTGAAAGAGGAGGAGGGATGCCCGACTGATGGTGACCTGGCGCTGTTACTGCTGTTACCCTCTACTTAGGAGACTCACTGTTGGCAGGTCGGCTGCCTCAAGTACATTTTAAGTAGGGATGGGTCACGATTTTCAAATTTCGAATAGTCGTTTCATTTTTGAAAAATCGATTTTTTAATGCGACTATTACTATTCGCCATCTTATTTCTCCCCCTATATTTGACATGCAATTCAGCTCCTAACCGCACGAGGGCAGTCTAGGATTGCTACAGCGGTGTGAGATGGGCTACCAGCTAGTTTGATGCTCTTCTACAAACAGGAGAAACATGCAGAGACTACTACTCTGTGAGGAATGTCCACAGTCATTCAGGCTTTCATAGTCGAGCGCACTTCCGCGTTGTAGTTTCCTGTAAAAATGTCCGTGAAAAATCCCCGTGATGTGAAAAATACATGCCGAGCAGTCACCGGTGTGCGCGCACAGGGCTTGCGGACGTCTGCTTTGAGTCCGCGCGGACCTCCGCGGAGTCCGTTCCGCTGGAGTGTGTTCGGGCCTTTAAAGATGAATGGATCTCTGTGTGCGTGGCTCCGGGGGGCGATTATTCGAAAAATTGTCGAATAGTTGCCACGATTTTCGAATAGTGTTTTTGCTTGTGTTGCCCATCCCTAATTTTAAGATAAAGTGTTAGACTACATACAGAGAGCTTTCATTTTAGTTTGTCTTTAACAGTTTGCTGTTAGCACCGCAAGCGTGTTGTGCTTGTGTCGACCGCGATCGTAAATCATAATAGCGGTGAATGAGAGACAGAGCAGATTGAAATATGGCTTTCTACGTGTTGATTACATGTATTGATAAAGTACTGGCTTGGCTGGCAGAGGTTTTATCGCACTTACTTACAGTAACAAGCGTAGTTGTCATCAACTAGAGTAATCTTTAAGCAATATTCCCTTCATCTGCACCGCAGCCTCTCTGCTGTTGTTTGACTTCACTCTGGAGGAGGAGGTCAGCCCTGACATGCAGAGAGCAACTCATTTCTGAGTTTCGAACATGAATAAATAAATAAAGCAGTAGGCCTAATCATGTATGTACAAAATGCTAAAAGGCTACTTTACCTGTTCTGAAGACATGATGATCGCACATTACACAGCCAGCTTCAGGACGTTCACCAGTATCATGGGTTTGTCAACAAATGCAACCGCAGAAAATTTTTTGCAACAGTTGTAACTAGGGCTGTCACGATTAGTTGACTAATCGATGACTAATCGACTATTAAAATAATCGGTGACTATTTTAGTAGTCGACTAAACATTCTTCTTACATTCAGATATTGGCAGCTTTACACACTCTCCCATGACAGTGAACTAAAACCCTTTGGCCTGAGTATGAAACAAGACATTAGATGACGTAATGTTGGGGTTTGGGTGAGACAGACCGACATTTTTCAACATTTTAACACATTTTTCGATGAAATGATTTGTCGACTAATCGAAGAAATAATCGACAGATTAGTCGACAATGAAAATAATCGTTAGTGGCAGCCCTAGTTGTAACAGACAATACCATTTTTCGTCTGTAGGGGGATCCCGTAAGGCAAAAAGCACAATCCTGCGTTGTGTTGCTTTAAAGGTTCAGTAGGTAATTTATAAAAATAACTTTTTGCCACGTTAGCTGAAACTGTCACTAAATCCTGACAGTAGTACATGAGACAGATGATCTTTGGAAAAATCACGTTTCTTTGAGTCTTTGATTCCTCCTAATGCACCTAATGGCATTTCCAAGAATCCACCAAGCCTGAACGGTAGTGCAAGCCAGCAGTCAATAATTCAAGTGCACAAACTGCACTGTTCACCCTGTTTTGTCCACAACAGCATACACAGCAACAGTAAGTGAGCAGCATGCTAGCTAAAAAGAAAGAGTGAAATGGAGGACGATATAAAAACGAGTAAACATCTGAGTGGCTTTTCTGAGGTGGAAGGAGTCAAAACCAATGCTTGCTTGGGTTCGGTTTAACTCTCTTTTTAGCTTGCTTTTTGTCGTCTCTCTTCTTCTGCTTACTTGTCTTTGTCGTGTATGCAGTTGTTGGAAAAAGAGGGGTGGGCATTTTTTTTTTTTATTGCTGGTGATTGTTTCTCAGCCACTGTGTTTGCAAAGCTCCACCTAAATCCACACTAACACGTTTGTTTTAATAGCACAACTGTTGCTATGTTTCCGCCCAACGTCCACAGTACTACGGCGTATTTCGAACCCTTAAAACCAAGACTTTTGAAAATGCTGCTGACACCATCTTAGTTAGAAAAACACCAGTGTTTTACTCTGGATGCACGGAAACAAACATTATAACTGGGCCCAACATACCTTTTGTGATTTCATCCCTCTGGGTACTCCTTTCCCATTGTTATGGCTTCCTCTGCCAATGGATAATACTCCCAGTAATTGACCCTTTGCTAAGTCCCGCCCCCCAAGACTGGCCAATCATAATGTAGCATCGGGCCGGCTCAGACCAGGGTTTGACAACAACATAGCTGTGCTTCATTGAGCTCCTTCTAAAGCAATCGTTTCAGATTTCCTTCATTTTCACATTGGTTTTGTGGATTTGTGTATTAATGATACTTGTTACCTTGAGAGGTTGGTCAAAGATATGTTTTTTCCCTGTTCCAAAACCAGAATCAAACCCTGAAAAGTGTAGGGTTAGCTAGCTAGCTACTGAAGATATAGCCTACTGAATGTATACACACGCTGCTTTTGCTTTTTAATGATTAGAACAGTGGAAAAAAAGACAATGCTGTACAGGAACCAGTGAAGGGAGGCAGGGAAACTTTGCTGATATTCAACCAGCTGTGTGGCATCGCATGGTGTGCAGATTAATGTTGTTTGACTTCCCCCGGAGATCCCTGCCCATCCCTTTATATTCATTGTGTTCTGTGGCGATCAGCAGTGATGCAGTGGTTCACTTTTACACTGTGATCTGTAGCCTATAGTTTGGCTTTAGCTTCTAACTATCTTTGTCTTTTTAACCCGTTGTTGCTGCTGAGTCAGTTTGACATTCTGGATATATCCTTCAAACACAGACTGTAGACCCCTCTGTCTGCTTCTCTCTGGAATCACTACTTCTTTTTTCCAAAAATATGATAATATTTATTCAGGGAGTGCAGTTAGTTACAGTGTGGGCTCCATGCTTACTCCGACAGCTTGCCAGACCATCACAAAGGGGCGGGGGCTTCATGAAAGGTCAATTACCGCTCTGTCAACATATTTGCTGCGCAACGACTGATGATGTATTATTCAGCCACCTTGACTGCCTTATACTCATGTGTTACTTTCAGTGTCAGTTCTTACTCGTTTTTGGACCGAGCAAAGCAATCTCTGGTCTTCCTTTTCGCCATTGCTATTGCTGTTTTAAAATGAAAACAAATCAATGTGATTATAGCCTTAGTGAAAGCATGCATGGGTGGAGGGGGGCTGCACAGCACGCGCTCAAGCAGTGACAGACACTGTGTTAAAGAGTCCTCTTGGATCTGATTGGTTGTTTTTGTTCAGGCGCGATGGATTTGTGTAAATGCCATCAGGAGCACTAGGAGGAGCCAGAGGAACGCTACTTTTCACAGATTATCTGTCTCATGTACTACAGTCAGGACATAGTCACAGCTTTGCTAAATATGACAAAAAGTTATTTTTATAAAAGTTACCTACAGAGCCTTTAATCAAGGAAGAAACACCACTCTGTTTAATGTTGATGTTTGAAAAAGAAATTCATGAAGCCCAACAATGTGGTGAGTCTTCATCTAGTTTCCAGCTTCACATCAGCTCCAGACAGGTAGCTCATTAGCAGTCGTAGCTCGTTAGGAATGTAAATGACAGACAGCTGGTGAACAGAGTTGTTGGAATCTCCCAATTAAACTTTTAAGCACATCATTCTTTTGAGATAATCACCTTAAAAGTTCTTGATTGGAGCCTTCAGGATTCGGGGCTGTGAAGCAGCACGTCCTGTCAATCTGCGAAGCTAACATTAGCTCATGCAGCTAAAATGTAAAGCGGTCACAGTATCATCAAAGGTTGTCAGTGAAGTTTAAATCAATGTCTATCTGGTCTGAACCTCGTGAGGATCTTGACAGCAAGCAACTGCATAATTTTATCCTATTATATCAAGTAGAAATGCTACATGTACACCAATAGAGACAAGTGTGATTTGTAGAGAATCAGTGCAATCACAGTAATGGTGCGAAAAATCACAGTCATGTATTTCCTTGAAATTGTTTAGCCCTCGTGAGGCAAAGGGACAGTGAGGTGAATGAGATTGTTTTTGTGAGTGCAGTCACGTCTAGAGTTGTATCATGTCACATACAATCTCACGTGCAATCACATCAGGTTGTTTGTGTTCAGAGGTCTGACATGCAATCACATGGTGTTTGTGGCCTATTTAAGGTGACACGTGAGTATTGAGATAGAATCACAACAACAATGAACAGTTCCACTTCCTTGACAACAGGGTGTCTGTGCTGATGACCATTTTTACATGGTGCTGCATGGCTCAAATGGTGCGACTGATTGGCTGGCAAATTCAGACATCTGCTCTCCTCAGGTGTGCCACCGCTGAATGCACAAAGACGAATATAATCCGTAACATCCCTTCTTGAAGACAAACTATATTGCCATATTTTGATGATATTACATGCAGTATATTTCAGAATTATAGCCCAATGAACATCTCTCATAGAGCACATTTGGACAAGTCACAGTAGACAAAGCACAGGTGTAAACAGTATAATGAATGATGGCTGAATTTCATTTTGCTGTTCGTGTTGATGGGTCCTGGTATTGTGCATGCTGGCACGCTGTCATAGCTTACTGGGAGACTTGAATAGAACAGAGCCATCGTTAGTGTTGTAACACCTGTGTTTTCCAACAACGACCAGTCTGCTGTGGAAAACGCCTTTCGCAGGAAGTCAAAGAAAGACCCAGGCAATTTAGAATAAACAAACCAATGACAAAACAGTTAAACATGCAATCCTGTAAACATTCTGTTGTTCAACATTTAGTTATTCATCAGAGTAGTTCATCAGAACATGAGAGTTGGCAGGCACATGATCTTGTGTAGGACTAATTTACACATTAAAAGGTATATATAGTAGATGCTAATTTGGTTCACTTGGAGGCTAAAAGGAAAAAAAGTGGAGAGGCAGAGTGCCTAGTCCATCGAAGAGAATTAACATAACCAAAAAAGAAGCACGGAGGCTGCAGACTCACAGTTGGTATTGAAGTTTGTGATCAAACCGTACGGGTTATTGGCTTTAATTAGGCCTAACAGCCTTGGGCTGTATTTGTAGTTTTGGCAATGACATCTGGGAGCAAAACAACCTCCATGTGCAGGGATCATTAGTGCCCACCCCTTGCCCACCTAAGGCACCGGTAACAATGTTAGCTGGACAAAGATACCTGAGGAACCAGGTGGAGGACAGGCAGGTGTCCCTGCACGACTCAAAAACGATAGAATATTTGGTTAATTAGGATTAGCAGGTTTCAGGTTAAACTGCTTTTCATGGGAAGAGCTGGCATGTGCTGGAGTTTTAGTTTAAACGGATTATTAGTCTGTCACCATTCAAGGGTAGACAAGCATACACAGAGATAAATGCAGGATGTAAGTTAGCACTGAGCGATGCTTTGCTCAGATGATTCCCTCAAAAGGGAACCACTCAGTCCCATGAGGCCACGTTTACATTAATAATTTCTTGGCATAACAGCAGCTGTTGGAGGTACATTTTTTATTCCTCATATATTAATGTGCCACTCATCTAACCTGTTCACGAGTATACTGTAAATGTACTTTCATCCACACCTTCAGCTGGACTTCCCTCTGAAGGGTAATGCCAAAGATTCATACTTCTCAGCTCAACTCCTGCCACACAGCTCTATTTTACATAATCCAAAGCCTTTTCTCACTGCTTGCCTTACCTATAATGAGAAGAGCAGAGTAAAGGGCAAAATCTAAATGTCATTTCATGCACTATTCAAACGGACAAGCTAAGGATATATTGGTAAACATTACGGTGTTGCTTTGCAAGATGAAACAGTATGTGTGAGGCCAACATCAATTTCACAGCCAACAATACTCTCTTGCTTCATGAATTTAAATGTTTATCCAGATAATTTCTGCCATCCTGAAGCTCAAGGACAGTTTAGACAGCTAGAGTAGACAAAAGAGACCTTTGATGTCCAAATGGCTCTAAAAAAAAGCACAAAATATGCTTGTCTTTACTAGGGATGTCCCGATCCAGCTTTTTCACTTCCGATCCGATACCGATATTACAGCCTTGAGTTTTGGCCGATACTGATCCAATCCAAGCATGTATTATACATATTCACTTATTTTGTTGTCAGTCATGTTAGAAAAGGTTTGGTCAAGCGATATTACTCTAACAAGAACAACTACTTAATCAGGTTAGTTAGAATGATCCACAACAGTTATTAACAGTTTTTATTGTGAACAGGGTTAAATAAACAAACTTTAAACTTGAACATTAACATTAAATAAAAAATATAGCTGGTTTGCTTTGGCTGCTTTGGCCCCTTAATAAATAGAAAATGAAGCAACACAAGAAATCTTTAAAATGTCTAACAATGAAATTAAAATAGCAGCAAGACTCCACACACTTGTGCTTTGGCCCCTAATAAATAAAAAAAAGATTAACACCACAAGACATTGTTGCCATTTAACAAACAATGCAGCCTTTCCTTTTCAGTTATTTTATTAGTGTTTTTGTAGTCCATCCATGGCTCCAATTTCACTAATTGTGCCCAAAACAATGCCATCAGTGCTCTTTACTTAAACAGTACGATTGTAAACCAAATAAAAATATTACTCTCAAAAAACCAGAGCAGAAAACAAATAGTCAGTTAACTAAATTGACCGCTACTCTTCCTACCCTTCCCTCCGTGTGTGTCTGCATGCTGGCCTGGTGGATTGATAGTAAGAGCTGGAGCGGATCACTGGAATGGACTGCTTGAATCGCGGGGCACTGGGCTGGCCGGAAAACCTGGCACGGACTCCGTGAAAAACTGGATCGGAGTTCATGGATCGGCATTTTTCCATGCAGTCCGATCCGATGCACGTTTTTTGCTAATATCGGCGGCTGAGACATCCCTAGTCTTTACATATCCTGAGTTCATAATTTTATATGACGTTTAATAAGACCATTAATGTGACCAAGGAGATGCTACTTTACTTGTGTTTCAGTTCATGGCATTTGTCAGACATTTTTGGAAGACAAATGTTTCATGACACACTAAATAATATAATAAACACCTTAAAGGGATACTGCTGATTTTCAACCAGCTTTGTAATAATAATAATAATAATAATGTGGGTAGTAAGTGTAAATTAACTACAGTAAACTCTTTCTTCTGGCCAGCACCCAGAACTGAACCCAACCAGCGAAAATCCACCAGAAGACGCATTTTGTGTTATCCAATCGCTGTTTGCTAGCACAGGCTGTTGTTCAAACCACAGATTGTTATTTTAAATTTTGTATGCCCACCACCACCATGGACAGAGAGAGTATAAACCTCAGATCAAACGATAAAACTAACTAATACTTTATTGCCTTCTTCTGACCTAAATGTCCTCAGAAACATATTTTAGTGCACTGTTTGGCTGTAATACGAGACTTTGTGAACAGGAAGTGGGCGCCATACTGTTTCTTGGCTGAAGTGCTCATGCAGTGCTCATCAAATATGAACCTGTACTGTATTACTGTGTTGCATATTTCTGACCTCAGATGTTATCAGAAATATATTGTAGCTTACTGTTTAAGAATGTTTGTTACTAGCAGGCCACCATATTGTTTTCAGATGGGCAACTCGCATTACAGCACCCACCAGCAGGAGTGTTTATTGGTCCAGTGCTTTGTAGGGCACTCTGGTAGTTGCAGGTTTTTTTTTGTTTTTTTTTTAACCTCTTGAGCAAAAGCAAATGTCCCACCTCTTTGCCTCTGTTTTTTTCTGGTCATGTCGAACCACCCTTAGAAGTGTCTGCATCTTTTTACTGCATAGACAGAGCAGCTTTGTGAAAAGACCATCTTTTCAGCTGTGAAATACTTCTTTAAACCTTAAATGATAAAGGATATAGAATCACAGGTACAATCGGTTTCCAAAATATCTCCAGAAAACCAACAGTTACAGTGTAGTTACTGTTCATCGTCCCTTTGCATCCAAAAGTATATATTATCTGGGCTGCAATGGAAGTAATGTAATTCACAGTCCCTGGTTTATTTAATAAAACACACTGTGGGAGAACAAGTGCACTGAACACACATTTACTTCATTTTCTATGTTTGATTGATGATGGCTACAGAAAAAATGGGGCATCTGGGCCCTTTGGCTACTCTTACGCAATCCCTTTCATTTTTATTATCTTTTTCTTTTTGCTTCTTCTCAAATGCTACAACAAACTAATTCTGGCATTGACTGTGAGATTCTAGTTATCCATTAGTGCTATTAATGAACTTTGAGTTGATGATATTTATTTTGACAGTTGACGGGCCTCTCATTGTGTATTCAGGGACTTAAGCATCTTCTTCACGATGAAGTCTTGAAAGATAATTTATTATTTGGCCTATGGATATCATGTTCTGACTAGTTTTAATAAGCATAAATGCATTCTTGTTCTTGGAACATTTAAGGACACTTATAGGGCTAATTTACCTCTTTTATTCTCATTCAGTGGGTGACGAATAAGCCAATTTAAATCCCTTACCCAAGACCATTTTGTCATTTTGTATTAGTTACTGTAAAAGGGACATTTGGGAGAAGTTGAAACTGTCCCCTGGAATGATTTGTGTTAAAATTATCAGTGTGTAGTTAAAAAGTTATTCTGAAAAATGCTAATGAAAACCAATATAAATTATCCATTACGCTGAGCTTGAAGGCAGAGAATTTCTCCCCTGTTGTATAATCGTCATTTATCTGGGTCTAGTGGGGCAGTTTGTTACCTGCTAACACCGCAGTCTGCTGCTTGTTACACCTCAGTTTCACTGAAGCGGCTACAGTTCAGTGCTGTGCAAAGAGGTTTTGTGCTCGTAGCCGTTTAATCTCTCCTCTGGGATTCAAGCCCTTGACCTTCTGGTCACAATGTGGCTTCACTGACCTCGAAGCCATTAGCATGTACAGTTTACTGTCTCATCTTAATGCTGATTGCGTCTCACATTGGCACACATTTAAAACGTGTTTTTCCATTAAAATGGAGTGACACTAGAATCATTAAACGTGAACCATCACACAAACATCTCACATCAGTGAAGTGGCAAATATGTGAGAAAAGGGAAAAGCACATCTGCTTCTAAACCTGAATGCACATGTCTGAGTCAGAGTAAACACAATAAAATCATCAGAAGTTGAAAATGTCATTGTATGACATTAAAAGGGTAATAGTCAATCCAGTGAGATGAAACTCAATCTTTAAGTCAAATTTGATGATTTTTTTCATTATTATCCAAAACTATTAATGCATCTTTTAGGCATGCAAACACATTTACTGTATGTCATATTTTTGTATTTATTTCATGTTCATTTCTGTTTTCAAATCTATCAGAAAATGGCAAGAACATGTGTGTTTAAAAGTGGATTTACTGATTTAACCTGTAAACATAATCTTTGATCCACAAAAGCTTGACATTTTTACTAACCAGAGTCCATACTTTATCCTTGACTTCCATATTTTATTATCAGTTATGTCCCAACTGTCAACGCCTACTCCGTCCAGCTTCGTCTGATCAGTTGGTCTAATATTCGTTTGTGTTCACCCTATGAAGCCAGAAAAATCTAACTTGGACGTTCTGTTCATTAAATACAGACTGAACTGTAGAATAAACATCAATAGATGTCTGATATACAAGAAAAAATGTTTATTTACACATCTATCTATCTTTTATATAAAACAGAATGCTGACAGCTAAAGGTTTTCCGTCACCTTGGTGTAGTGCTGACAATTCAGACCTATTTATTTCTAACCATGGACATTTGGTGGGAGTCAGAGAAACTACTCTTCATTGGTTTATATAATATCTCTTAGAGACTTCTGTCACCTTGGTCATTATTATTCCCTCTGAATAAGATTTTAGCTGCAGAATACTTCAAAATCTTTCCAAGGTCATATTTCATTCTCCGTGTCTGTGCACCTGTTTGGACAGACAAGTTGTCTGGAATTTCTTTGTTGATGAAACGCAGCTGTATGTACCTGTGAAAACTGGTGACTAAAGAGGCCTCGGTCTTAATAAGGATTTAATGAATCATGTCATTTACTTCTAATCAGTCTTCTAAGATAGCTGAGCTTTTTAGAGATAAGATTTTTCATCCATAAAGCTCACATGTTTAATCAGTGAGAGGTTTAATTGTGGAGCTTTCAGAGGATTTCTCCAAAGTGCACAAAAAGACGTTAAAAGTTGATTTTTTTTTTTTTTTTTTTTAGCAAAACACACTGGAAAGGCAGTTCAAATCGATTGGTTAAAGATGTCACATCTGATGGAGGATTTAAACTGAATGGATGTCTGGGGTGCAGAATGCAATGAGGGGAGCCCACCTAAATAGAGGATTTGAAATAGAAAACTTTTGCTTAGAACAATAAAATGTTTAAATCTGCAGTAGGTACACTTTGATGAGTCTGAGTTGAGAATTCATGTAAGTTTAAAGAATGTAGTCATCTCACTGGATGAAAAGACATGACTAATCATAAATGCGTCACAATCTGAGAGAGAATATGAGAAGTATGAAGTATACGCCCAGCACTCCCACAGCCATTCAGTGAAGTAACACAAGACAAAGGGCATCAGACCCTATAATTTATATCAAATGACTATTTATTTGCTGAGTGTTATATATCTATTAAGGGATGGGCTTTTCAGCTATATTCCATACTTGACTACTCGCAAAAAATGGATCTCAAATGAACACCTAAGCATAAATGCTGGTAGTGGTAAGGAACAGAGTTGGGTACTTAGAGTTAAAGTACTTTGATTATTTTTTGCAGTAACGAGTAACCTAACGCGTTAGTTTGCTGTTTGAGTAATCAAATACTTAAGTACATTTTCAAGCAAGACATCAGTTACTTCCGTCACTTTTACAATGCTGGTCCTTCAGCTCCGAAACAGCAACAGCTGTCGTTTGGTTCTAATAATGGAGATAACGCTAAACCTATCAGTCTGAAAGAAGCCACGGAGCTTGTGGCTCGCTACGTGGTCGGAGAAATGCTGCCGTTGTCTACGGTGGAGTCTAAATAGGTGGAGGAGGACTCGCTGACAGACATATTTCAGACTCAGGACTTGCATTATGCCTGGTACACGCTACACGCTGGTACTCACCAATTATCCCCGGTCATCTTTCATGACGTGTGTGATGTCATTGGGTTATTCTTGTCCTGTTTTTATTACTCTGACTATTATTTGAGTCACTGCCAGAACTGTGTCTGTTCCATAGACTGTATAAAAATATATGCCAGCCGACATGTTGTTGTAGTCACCTGAAAGCGTCAGCAGATGGCAGGAGCTACATTTGAAGCGCCATATGTAAACTGTCAAGCTACTGTATCTTCCACAGGAAGTTCTGACAAATGTTTCAGAATAAAAGCCTATTTAGAAAATGGAGGGATTCTCTCCGCAGAGGTTATAAGGGGCTTTTAATTTGAAACAAGTGTTGACTTTGAAATGACGGTGCGATATGTTAACTTTATAAAGACAACGGAGCGGATAAAAAGTAAATATATAAACACACAGAGGGATTAATAAATAACGGACCGTTTATAATGTAGTTTGTTTCAAATGAAGCTGGGAGCCTCTGCAGTTGTGGTGAGTAAAAGCCCCGCCGCTATTTGTTAATGTTATTACTTTATGTCCGACTGTGAGGATGTACCATTGTTTGCTAGCTTGATGCTAATGACAGTAACGTTAACTCGACAAAGTGCCTCTGCTGTTTCACACCATCATTTCCTCCTTTTACTCTGTGTGGTAACATCCCCAGAGGAAATATTAAAAATGCTGGGGTGTTGTTGTCATACAGTTGTCTACGGCAGCAGATCGTTCTGTGTTTCTACTGGTCAAAGTGACGGCTGTGATGGGAGAATTGGATCTCAGTGAAGGGCAAGTGGTCCATAACTTTAATTTTGGAGACAAAATAATGTAGGCTTAGCGCCCTGTGGTCCATTGCCCAACAGGAAATGTAGAATACTCAAAAGTACTTTAAAAGTGCTTGAGTTACTTTTCTCAGGGAGTAATGTTGGAAGTACTTTTAAAGTAACTGAGTTACTTTACTCAGGGAGTAATGCAGTAAAGTATATGGTTACTTTTTTTGAAAGTAACGCAGTAACGTACTTTGATTACTTTTAAAGTAACCCTTACCCAATCCCGATAAGGAATAAGCGACACTTCTGCAGTGGCAGAAATTTTTCATGGGGGTGGCTCAATGATGCTACTGAAGCCAAAAGCCATAACTTAATTTCAGGGATACAATTATGCTCTTGTAGTATTTAGGCGTGTTGAAAGCTGTTATTATTACTTATTAAATCATGTCATATGCAAAGACTAATACAAGTACAGTTACCACTTTGAGTTCCACAACAATTCTCCAGCATATTTATTTGCACTTCAAATAATCAAGGTGTCCTTGTCCTTAAAAAGACAAATATACAGCTTTAATTTGAAAGTGCATTGATTGTAAGGAACAAAACACTTACTGTGAACAAGCCTACTCAACAAGCCTAATTTAGGTGAGACTCGTGGGTATCCATGGAACCCACTGTCATTCAGATATCTTGAGGTGAGAGTTCAAGGGACCACTTTGAAATTGGCCATGCCAGTTGTTCCCTTGCCAAAATTTAGCCTAACTTTGGAGCGCCATTTAGCCCCTATCCAACAAGCTATGCCAATATGGCTGGTACAAATGAATGCCTTAGCTTGTCTTGTTTCACAAGATACTACTACCTTCATGCTAGCTTAAACATATGTTTGCCAGTTTCTTAAAGACAGGAATATCAGCTTTCAATATTTTACTGGGGAGTCGAGGTAGCAATCGTATCAGGGAATTGTTCCACAGACTATAGAGATTAACTGTAGTATGCAAGTTTAACATTACATAGCTTCCACTGCATATTCATGTTGTTTAATTTGTTGAAATAAATCCAAACATCACACACATGCCTGGTCGCCTTTAATGTTAGATGGAGTGATGTCTGACTGAAAATGTTAAGTGTGCAAATCTTAGCCGTATTTTTTGCAAAGAAAAAAATAAGTGATAACTCTATAAGTTGAATGAATACTGCTGTCCAAACTGAGTACTCGAGTGCTCATGGCCATCTCTAGTATGTGTCTGTATGTGTGTGTGTGTGTGTGTGTGTGTGTGTGTGTGTGTGTGTGTGTAAGGCTGAGATGAGGGCTACTGGCGGCAAGCTGCAGGGTGGCCCTGCATGGATGGATGGATTTGTGTTACGGTACTGCTCAGCAGCACTGATAGCGACATTGCTCTGCTATTTGCTTTCAAAATGTGTTTGCCAGCTCAGGTATCTCAGCAGTCGAGGCAAACTCTGGAGCAGAGGAGCATCCTTTGAAACTTACAGCAACTTAAAAAACAAAAACAAAACCCTACTCTTTAAAGCCAAATTCACCTTGTTCTGCATGCAACAATGCTCATCAATTATACACACTGTGACCGCATCTTGTCTCAATCATTGGTTACTCAAACACAGTAATTGCTCTCCCAGGAAGTAACAAGAAAGGGTAACACATTGCTCAATAACACTTCCTCTCTAATGTGCTCCGCTCCAGTGATTATTCTCCATGATGACACTATTACTCTTCTCCCCTGGCAAAACTGATAGACAACAAATTGACTGCATAAACTAAACCTCAACCCACCGATGCAAACATAAACCAGTGCTTTCCAACCTGTTTTTCAGGGTGTCATCTGGGGGTTAGCTCTCCAATGGTTAAATGAGCCAAGAAAGTTTTGTGGCTAATTCTCAGTGAACCCTCTGCAGTGCAGCACTTTTCTGTTCAAGATGAATCTTTTAGCTTAAAGCATTTGGGGCTACAAGAAGATGGGCCTAATGCACTTCTCTGCTTAAACACTGCACTCCACATTTAAGCGCTCTGAAGTCTAAAGGTGCTGCTGCATCATTCACTCAAAGTGCTATTTGGAACAGCAGATAGTGTCAGAAAGACCCTTTCCAATAGCTGAATTAGGGGGTCTTTTTATTATTATTGTTTTCTAAAACCACCAATTTAAGAAAAGTATCCCACTCTCTGCAGCAAATGGTCAATTGTGCTTAGAAGTGAAAATAGACATAATTTCATGTACTCTACAAATTCTATTAAAAGATGACTGAGTTCTGATAAACAGCTGGACAATGATCAACTGATAGCTGTCGCTGAATGTTGTTACAATATTCATGGTTCGATTTCAGTTAAGATGAAGAGCTCCTCAAGTTTTCACTGTCCAGCAGAGCAGTAGAAAGCCATTTATCTGAGAATATATTTCAGATTCTCAAAACGAGCAATTAAAGAGGCCTTCTATAGAAATATACTGAGAAACAAGAGCTAGTGGAATAGAAGTTTCTGTTTATTCTTCAAACAGCTAATTCTGCTATCAGCGTAGCTTATTTCTCTCAGCTCGTCAAACTGCAAGGCTCCCTAAACCAACCATGCCATTTTCATTATGTGCTGAAGCTCTGGTAGTGGTTGCCTGGGACACTTAAAGGTTCTGTATGTAATTTTTTACATGTATACATTGCTCTTTATTGCCAATGGGTGAACGGACAGTACCGACTTTTTCGGTTGCCTATAACAGCCTTTGGACTGATTTCCATGTAAAAGACTTGGGACAAAGTTTCCTGGAAAATCCAAAGGATGCGACGTTCATGCGCTCTCCTGAGTGCAATGCCTCTTCAGCTCCCCTACACTGCCAACAATGTGCAACGCTACTTAACATTAGCTTAGAAATGGAGTTTGTTAACATTAATGAACAACCGGCACCCAACGCAACAAAGAGTCCACACATACTGGCGGCCCACAGACATACCTTGTGCCGTTACAGTATAGTGTTCATGACCTGACATAGACTTATTATCCTGACTTAACTTGAGCTGAATGATCTTCCATGATTCTGGCCAAATTTAGTTATGAGAGGAGAGGAAATTGTTCTTGGAGCTGGCAAATGTCAAGACAATGTGAGTTGTTATTTCTGTAAATTGATGTACAACAATGTGAACACATATGCAAACTATGTCATCTGTGCTTGTCTCAGTGTCTCTCTGTAACGGAAGAGGAAGTCACCATCCTTAATCCTGCCCCACCAACTGGCTCAACACCAGACCTATGGTGCTCCTGGAAGCATGTATCAAACCTAGAGCAACATCAGGCTTACACTCAGAGACTGAAAATAAAGTTGTGTTGACAGCACTGAAATAATGTTTCACCTGATGTGACATAATAGCTGTTTTGTGTGTTTTCAAAATTGAGTTTCAGAGTTCAGAGGCACACAAAGAAGATGTGTTATCAGAATAAATTATTTTTTATAGTTTAACGCTCTTTAAAGGAATTAGTGATAATAATAAATTAGAAAATAAACCAGCATTATCTTTTAAAGGGATGAGAAAAGCTGATGTGATTCTGATTGTCTTCCCATGACTCCACCTGATTGTACTGCATTGCTACTACTAATGTATTCATCCTGCTTCAGCCTTTTTTCCCACATTGTTCAGCAGCAGTTGTGCCACAATTGCATTTGCACATTTGGTCACTAAAATTGCAAAAACTATTTGGCTAGACCCATGTACACTTTTTGTTTGAGTTTGTGTTAGCGACTGTGCTTGTGCCCAGTTTCAGGAAAGTAGAAGCCAATGTATTATCACAGTCTCAGTGAAGGCATTGAATTTGTTCCAAGATAACTTTCCAGGAATGAAAGACAGAGTCTCACAGTTATTTTTGCTTTATTTTCAAAATTTTGGATTTTTTTTTTTAATTTGACAGCATGATATGTAGGTATATCTGAGAAAAAAATATATCTTTATCTCATGCATTTAGATTTCAAAGTGTTTTTGTTTCTCTTTGCCCTTCCAAGCAAAGACTTATCATCTGAATTAAAATACTCCTGTTAAGTCTACTGTTTAGACTTTAATGATTGCATGTGGAATCAGCCAGTGTTATACTTCAGATTTTGCAAATCATTTACTTGAAAAAGTGCTTTAAAGGCTCGGTGTATATGAAATCACCTCCTTGAGTTTTGATACTACACTGCATGTCAATGGGAAGAGTGTGCAGCTTGAGCTCTCCAGGTCACGTAGACTCTAATCTGCCAGTCCCAAGTTTCTCACTGGCTATTAACAAAACCAGAGATATCTGGTATCTGATTGACTTCTTCACAAATTGTGGTGCTTTCCTATTCTCACTGGGAGGAATCAGGCAACAGAGGCCTCACTAACCACCGTTCACAATCACCACTAAACAACATCATGATTGTCTATTGATTACACTCTGATTGGTGTGATTTGACTTTGGAGGGTTTCATTCAGATGAAGACTGTGAGTGAGTGCAGTCCTCTGCTGACGCCTGCCATCCCTCCCATATGCCACAGTTTCATAATGATTTCATGCCCCAATGAGTTGCTCATTCTATTGAAAAGAAATGCGTGTGCCCTGCAATTTGTTATTAGCTTCCATTTTGCTGAACAAACGAGTACAAACAAGCCCTCTCACACCTTGGTCATCGTATCATAGACAGGTTTTTGACCATGAAATGATGCTATTTACAGGGACTTCACTTAAGAGCTCCAAAATAATTATGGTAGAGAGGAAGAGCATGTTTTTTTGTTGTTTTTTTTTTAAATTAACACGCTTTGTAGAAATCATGTTTTATTTGCAGTTTTTCCAGAGTTAAGAAAAATATCACCTTTGAATAGGTGAGCCAGAGAAACATCTAATTTTTTGTCCATATATCTCTTTCTATTTTTGTGGATTTGCTCGTGAACAGTGTTGATGTGCACCTATGTGTATCTGTGTTCCAAAAATGCAGTGACGTGCCAATCATTAATTAACATTTCAAAAGAGAAATGATGATCCACACTTAAAAAAGCACACACACACACACACACACACAAAGATGAATGTGGCTCGAGCTCAATATTCCAATAACGACTTATCATGTTTTTGTCACCATGTGTGTGTGCCCTCTATTAACCTTTCAACTACTGAAAAGGGTTAACAAGGATGAATCATATAGGGTGTTGAGGATGAAGCTGCTTTTATGAAGAGTGGCTTCCTACTGTTAAGTAAATAGACATCACTCTGCCGAGGAGTGTGAGATAATTTGACAGCTTTATGTCTTTGCTGTGTAAATTAAATGTTTGCAATCATCTAAATATACGGTTACAGTGTAGGGAAATTAAGGATGTGAGACAGAAAAAGTGCAAGAAACTGCAGATCAGCAACGCCAAGAAAGCTCTACAGGAAGTATCCGTGTTAGACAATAATTTCATGCTAAGCCTCAAATGAGATTTCTAAGGTCGAGCTGAAATTTGAATCAAATTTTGTGTTCAGCGTGAGATGTGTTTTCAAAAAATTGGCCCTCCAGGAAATAGGGGGGAAACATTGTTGCCAAATTGGAGCATTCATGAAGTCAGAGTGTACAAAGAAAATTCTAGTTCATTTATTCAAAGTGGATGCTAAGCACTCTTAGAGAAGAGTAGTCCATCAGAGGGTCTGAATGTTTGGAACTGGAGGCAGAAGGCCAAATGGTTTCATACTCACTCAGTGGCCGTGCATGCTAGCACACTGGCTGCCAGTGGCACTCTCCACAGGGCAAATAACTCCTCAGAGTGAAATTCACTGCTGCCTTTCAATTTGCATGTTATTTAGTTGTCGAGTCACGTGACTTTCTCAGTCTGCTACATCATATGTCATCTTCTCTCAGAGTGTTCAGTCTTTGGTGCTTCAAATGAACTGATCATGAATCAAAGTTTAATGTATTGCTCTAATGTTTTTCTCTTGGATGTCGGTCATATCTTTGTTTATTTTCTGCTAATGAGGCATTTGATTGAATTTACAAATGAATTATTTCAAAATTGACTGCTCCGAAATTAAATGCTTAAAACAAGTGAATCTCCTTATTACAAGAATTATTAAAGCAAGAGGGCATCCTGTTGCAAAAATGATTCATGGTACCAAATTAAAATCAAAACAAATACAAATGAAAGGGCATTAGTAACTGGTGGAAGAATGGTGAGGCTCTTGCAGACCCATTTAGCATATACTAGGGTCTGACCAACACTAGATGTTTGATACCGATGCCGATAAGGAAATCTGATACCAGATAATAATATTTTAGCCAATACAGTTTTACTGATGGATGTATCAGTGATGTCAATAAAGCAGCAGGGCACAGTAGAAATTTTATCATAAATGACCGATGACTGTATATTAAGGTGGATAACGTGTCTGCACTTCCTCCCACTGCACAAAAATGAAGCCAATCTATCACAGATATGACTGATGCCATCTTGTGCTGGTGACTTTTTTTGGAGCCAAAGTCTGTGCTGTAGCGATCTCTGCAACATTGAGATCCCGCCATCCAACCAATCACAAGCAGCACCACTGATCGCAGGCACAGCTGTCAGTCATATGTCACAACCCCTTTCCATAGCATCAAATGACTACTTAAACACTTGGTGTGTACTTTGACTTTTGTAGTTTGGCCCATGTTCCATCCAGGGTATATGACCTACACTGCAGCCAGGCACGGGGTGTGAGCCAGATGTTTTAGCTTTACTTCAGTTGGGCTGCCATGTTATCCATCATTATATAAAGTCTATGTAAATAACGTATAACAAAGTAAACTTTTTTCTTTTTCTTCCGCTTTTAAAATATTTTGCTGAATAAACATGACACTTAAGCTGCCAACGTATTTGACATGAAAAAAGAGCTGCAGCAATTAGTCAATTGATTGATTACTTAATTCCTAAGTAATAATTGGCAGCTATTTTACTGATCTATTAGTCTTCAAATGTCATTTTCAAGCAAAGCTCCAGACATTCTTAAATTTTAGCTTCTCAGTTGTGAGTATTTGCTGCAGTGTATCAGACATCTGCAAACATGAAATTGGGCTTCAAGGAACTGTAATGGCCATTTTCCATTATTTTCTGACATGTCAAAGACTCAATGATTATGGATTAATTGTGAAAATAATATGTAGTATTCTTTGCAGCCAAATTCAGAATAGAACTACTTGAAATACATGACCATGGCAACAGCATGTCTCTGGAAAAAATGTCAGCTTCAAATACACCCTTAAAATTATTCCCATTATGCAAAGTGCATCAATTAATTTCAGCCTTTTCTGGCAGTGCATAGTGTTGATTATACAATTTTACAACTTGGAGATAAATAAATGTGCAAGCCCTGGAAAACACTAAGTTATGTACTTGGTCCAGTATCTACATGTGTTGCATTCAGCCATTTTAAATCAATAAAAGAGCCAAGAGAGCTAAGATTATGGATAGTTAAACTTGGTTAAAGGCTGGAATAAAAGAAGACCAGTGACTAGTAAGATGTAATTGTCTGACAAATTACAATTCTTGCAGAAATGTTGTCAATTTCATTGAAAAAGAAACTACTTACAATGGACTACCAATGACTTGAGGCAGACAGCATAATTTCACACAATTAGCTTTTGTGGAGGCAGAGTGGCGGGAGAGAAGAGAAACATGACAGCAACTCTGGAATGAGAAAATCGAAAAAAATTGAGAAAGTGACTGAAGTGAGCAACAACAAACCTCAGCCCTGAGAAAAAATTGCCTCAATTGAGGAGATTGAAAGTTAGGACTTGAATGGGGATGAAAAAGATTTGGTAGTGCTTTACTGACGTATTGATGCCAAAAAGAGTACTTTCTGCCCTGATCAGGAAGTGTCTTTCAGTAGCTTTGTTCAGTGTTGTGTTTGGACATAATCACCCACTATGGCATTCTTGCAAATTGTCCAAAATACATGAAGTGTTAAAGATAAAAATCTCTTCTTGAAGCTATGCAAACTCTCAGCTGGAATAGATATCAATATCTGGATTTATTGTAGTAACCTTTCACATGTTTTTATTTAAATGAGCTTGTGTGGAAAGGTACTGTGTAGATCAAGCTGGGAAGAAAGGCACCTTGCAAAAGTTCTGTTTAAAAAGTTTTGTTGGTTTAAGAGTGAGTTGAACAGCACACAAAGATGGCTTTTAAAACTACCCATGGCTGTTTTGCAAAGTATTTCATTTGGACACAATATACAGAAAAGGCACAACAAAATACTTCAGTTCTCTATTCCTCCCATGTACCTGAACTCCGGCTGACTGGTCCATTCCTGCACCTTGTGCCTCTTCTCTCCTCACTTGACTGTAATAGCACAGGTTCTGCTGCTATTTGTTCAAAGGCTTGTGTATTACATCGGTACAATAAAAAGTGAGTGACCTCAAGCTACGGTACATTGATTTTTCAGACTTTACTTCTTGACTGCATAAAAGCTTTCTCATGTATGATATAGACACAACAGAAGACTAGCATCCATTATTTACAGTCGACCATTCAAGATCTCTGCGATGGTTAGGTGTTTGAGCTGGCAGCGCTGCTCAGTGGCCCAACTTCCAATATTTAAATAGGGAAATTGGATGGAGAGTAATGAACAACATCAGATAGAGTACAAATAAAATGTGTCCAATTGTCAGATTTTGATGTGAGAATGCAAACATGCAAACCTTGATTATAGTACACACTTTAAAATGAGCTCTCTCTGTTCCACTGCACTTGGCAGAGCTTTCTTCTTTCCATTTACTGAATCACTTGGCGAGGGGGGGTTACTAGATCCCACTGGTACTTAGGGAACAAACCCAATTTGCTCTCAAACTCCTGTACTTTATATAGGTGAGACAGGGCACATCTTTTTGAATTTACACTTATGTAAGCAGTTCCTGGCTACACTAAAGAAAGGAAAGGTTTTATAAGACCAAGAAATCACACAGTCTTGACATTTAAGCCATTCAGTTTAATTACGTAGTTTGCTGTTGTGTGACATCACCTCTGTCAAGGTTACCAAAGGTCAAGTGTTTGTGTGCATTAATTTGTTTTTTAGTTTGTTTTCTCAGGTGCCACCATTAGGCCAAACGTTAGCTATTTAATGTGACTCTTCTGTCCTCTACCAGGTGCAATGTTGACTGCTGACAAACAGCTGGCAAGAGAGACTGTGCTGGGCGGACTAACAATTGTTTTTTATTATGAATCTGCCAATTAATTTCTTGATTGATTGTTAAAGTCAATAAAATACTGAGATTTTTTTAAATGCCCATTTAATTTTCTAGAGTGTGAAAGGCTACACAAGTTGCTCTTTTTTTCCTCATCAATGGTACAAAACCTAAAAATGAACTGGTAGAAAAGCTGCAAAGCATACATTTGAGAACGTGGAACCACTAACTTTTTGTCATGACTGCTTTAAAATATGACAATTTATTGATTATGTTGTCAATCATTTTGACTGTTTGATTGAATAATCATTGGAGCTTTGGATCAAAACTAAACTGTCTTTCCCCCGAAGCACAACTCTGAAGTACCACCTTTGAGCAAAGTGCATCTTTGCTGATGTTAGCAAAGATGCTACCACTGAGACAGGACCAAGCTGTGTTCATCAAACTACACTGACAGAGTGCAGCCAGGGCAAGACTGCCCACTAAGTGACACCAACTAAGCTAACCAATGAAATCGCTAAATGGATAATAACCACGGACTACAGGCCCATTAACGATGTTGAAGACCAGGGGCTTCAAAGGATCATCCAGATCGCCTCAGGCAACTCATCATACGGGTCACCTTCGAGGGAAACTATTGTTACAAGAATTTGTGAACTGTATGGCAGTAAAAAGGTGGAGCAGGTGGCACAAGCTCCATTTATTGCACTGGACATCAGTAAGCATCCATAACTATCTCGGTTTGGCAGCACACATAATTGATGACAAATGGTAACTGCATTTGTTCACAGATCTGAAACAGATCTCACTCACAATATGATTCAGGCACCAAGGATTCTATCATTTAAGCATTTGCCCTATATAGCGCACATTATACAGAGGGTAATTACACTGGTTCTCCATGACAGTCAGTTTGACGGTTTTTTAGCCAAGTGCTGTAAAATAGTCGGACATTTCAAACACAGTCCTGCAAATACAGCAGAGGTGACAGTTCAGCAAGCCTCTCGTGAGCAATAAAAGGAGTCACTCGTCCAGGATGTGCCCACGCGCTGGACTTCTACTCTTGAAATGATTAAGTGGGTGCAGCACTACAAGGACCCTCTGAAGGCAACCCTAGCTCAGCAGAAGCACAACTTAACCATGCTAACCTCAACTGAATATGACAAGCTGGCAGCATTGGAAACACTGCTGGAGTCACGCAGTTAAGGTGATTTCCCTATCCTCTCCAATTTTAATTTTAGTACAAATATAATTAATAAAATAGTCCCTTTGTTACTGTATTTTAAATAATTTATTCTCGTTCCCTTAACGGGTGTTATATGAGTGAATAGTCATTAATTCTGTTGATCTTGTGAGTTTGTAGGAATGTCACTGAGCTTCTGGGGGGTGACAAATATGTGTCCTACTCTGTGGTGCTGCCTGCACTCTGCCTCCACTCGCGACTTCCCCACAATGGAAGTCTCATTTATTAACCCTGCCTATGAAGTGCACTTCAAGGCTGCATTCACAGAGGACCTCAACAGATGGAAGGAGAACACAAAGCTGTCATGACTAAGGGTAGCAGCAGCTCTAGATCTTAGATTCAAGGACCCTGGGTGCCTGTCCAAAGCAGAGAAAAGAGGTGTGGCAAAAGCTGAGTGAGACGCTGAAGGACAAAGATCCTGCATCAGTCCTCCAGAGGGGAAATGGAACCAGAGCCACCAAAGAAGAGGATGGCCCTCCTACTGATTGATTCAGAGTCAGAGTTTGATGATGAAGCGCTGTTCACAGACATAACTCTTGACAGATATAGGACAGAGCCCAGTGTCAGCATGGAGACATGTCCACTACAGTGGTGGTCAGCACACATGGGTGCCAACGGTAAACTGGCCCAGATTGCACAAAGGTACTTGATTATACCTGTCTTAACAGTGCCATGTCAGAGACTGTTTTCTCTGGCCGTCATTGTGCAGAAGAAGAGGTCAGCTCTGTCATCTGAAAATGTCAACAAGCTGGTCTGCTTGCACAACTGGTTAAAAGAAAAGTAGACTTTATGAATTGGTTGGCTGGAGTCATGACACACATGCTCACATTGTTTCAGGTAACACTGTTCAACTACAAGTGTGATAAAGGGCTGTTCACTTTGCCTCTTTGAATATGGCGTTTGGTTTTTTAAATAGGTCTACTCACTGTAACATTTATTTGGGTGAGATGTTACTTTGCAAACAATTAAAAGGCAAGCTGTTTACATTCACTTTGTAGCAGACGTTACTTTGTAGTTGTTCTTCGTGTGGTTGTGTGCTAATTAAGTCTGCAATTCATTATAGATGTTGTGGGCAACGCCAACCACTCCCTGAGACTGTTTTTACTGGGCAAATTAGAGATTCTAATTCAGAAATCATCAAAACTAAACTGAGATATTATAAAAGTTAAAAAAAACAACCTCCGATTCCTCCGAACAGTTTGCATGCATTACTTAATCTTAACACCACACATGAATTTGTTTTGTCTCCTCCAAAATATACAAGAAATACTAGTAGTTTTAACTTGTTATTAAACTTATTTAATCACAGCCTGTTATTGTGATTAAGTGCCGATTGACAACACTTTAACCGGACAACTGAGAAAGCATACTGTAGATCACATAACATTGAGGTTATCTATACAAGTCACAATAAAGATTACCTCAGGTTTTTGTGTGGGCCTCTAAAAATTGACTCTTTGATGTGTTCTGCCAATCAAACCCAAACTGGCCAATCATCAACCAGCTCCAACAAGGATCAGACACCTTTACAGCTGTGCTCCACAGACTCTCATTCAATCTTTTCTTCATTTTCAGGCTGCCTTTGAGGGTTTTGAATTAAATGTTGTGCCTGGGGCAGGGTGTAATAAGGATACTCATTATCTGGAGAGGTTGGAAGGAGATATTTATTTCTTCCCCGTTCCAAAACCAAAATCAAACCCTTAAAAGTGTAGGTGTTAGCTAGCTAGCTAGCTACTGAGGGTATAGCCGTCTAAATGTATCCATGTGCTACTTTTGCTTTTTAATATTGATAACAGTGAATAAAAACCTACCCTGGTATACAGAAACCAGTGAAGGGAAACAGAGAAACTTTGCTGATATTCAATCAGTTGTGTGTCATCGCAGTGTGTGCAGATAAATGTTTGGCCTCCCTCAGAGCTCCCTACCCATTTGCGGGTGGAAGTTCAGGTGCTGGCGGCATGGGTGAAGCCAAGCACTGCTCATCTGCACACAATGCAATTACATATATCCCGTTGAAAATCAGCAAAGTTCCCCTTTATATTTATTGTCTTCTGTCTTGATCACCAGTGATGTGGTGGTTCACTTTTACATTGTGATCTGTAGGCTTTAGCAATAGTTTCTGTCTTTATCTTTTTTAAAATGTTTTTGCTGCTAAGACAGTTTGGCATCCTGAGTAATTCCTTCAAAAGCGTAGTGTAGATCTTTCTGTCTGCTTGTCTCTGGAATCGCTTTTTCATTTTTCCAAAAATATGATTTTTCTTCAGGGAGTGCAGTTAGTTACAGTGTGGGCTCCATGCTAACTTCAGCAGCTTAACAGACCATCACTAAGGGTTGGGGTTTAGCAAAGGGTAATTTAAGACCATAAATAAAAGCTTCCTTCTAGACCAGGGGCCAGCAACCTTTTTGATATGTTAAATGGACTGCACTTGTGTAGTTCTTTTTTAGTGTTCTGACCACTCAAAGTGCATTTACACTACATGTCACATTCACTCATTCACACACACATTCACATACTGGTGGCTGTGGCTACCATACATGGTGCCACCTGCTACTCTGTAAGCATCCACACTGACTTACACACTGATGGAACAGCCATCAGGAGCAATTTGGGTTCAGTATCTTTCCCAAGGATACTTCGACATGCGAACTGGGGAGCCAGGGATCGAACTGCCAATTTTTCTGATTAGTGGGCGGCTGGCTCTACCTTCTGAGCCACAGCTGAATCGGATGAATCGCCATTTTGGAATTTTCATGTGAATCAGTGTGCCATAAAAATGTGTCAATCCCTTGCTCCTCAAAATGCTCCATCAAAACTCACCTTTTGTTGTTTGTTGCATTGGTTTTAAGCAGCTGAGCTCCTCCTTCAGTCAAATCACAGTATCTTGCTATGACTGCCAATTGTGGTGTGTCGTTCAGATCCACACTCTCATCAAGTGCAATGCCAAAAGTTCAAACTTTCCTTGTGTTTGTGTGTGCATGTGTCCATGTGTCCATCACTTGTTATCATTCTGTGTCCCCTCTCTAAATTCACAGGTTTTTGCGGGTCCGTGAACAAAGTGTGAAACTCTTCATGAGTTATTTTTTTCTCACCAACTGTTAATGAAGTTTGGAGTTGCAGGGTGGACCGATGGATGAGAGGAGCAGCTGTTTGTGTGTAAAAGCAAACTTTTAGACCCAGCGCAATTAACTGTTAGGTTTCATTTTTACTGCTCCTGATGTTCTGCTGTTACGTCTGTGACCATCATTCACATACTGTACAATGAATAACCAAATGGTAGGCTACATATATATATATATATTCCAACAGGGCTCCTAATAACAGTCCAGCTCCAAATATGGAAAATCAATAAATGGCAGCAGATGTTGTTATTGTGATGGCCTGCCACAAATAAATTACCTTGTGGGAAACCCTGCACTTAAACATCTCAAAAAAGTCTCTTGCATGCTTATTGCTACGGCTTACCATATGTAGCACGGGTGCCAAAAGTTGAGGACCCCTTGTGTAGACTGAACAGAGTTCAACAATGATACATTGACAAATCAATGTATCATCAAGAGGAAGATATCAACGTCTTCATCAGCAATGGACTCAATATCCCATAATACAATGCTGGCCTGTAAGGGGCTTGACACATTTCTCAGCTGGACAACCGCTCACTTTGCTAGAATACCCTTGTTCTTTGCATCTATAAAAACAGTACAGTTAACTTTGATATTTGGCAGTAATTTCACCTGTTAAGCTTCGATAAATTAATAAATGAAAAACTATTTACACCCACTGGCTTCAGTGCTTGCTTCCAATATTCTTCAACTTGACAGATACACAAAGATAGCATCTATAAATCACAGTAGTGATCACAGCAGTGGGAAAATCCCTTACATTAATGCAACATACGATGTGCTTACAGGTCCACTACCAAGATGTCAAACAGTATTTACATAAGAGCTCATGTGAATGATAGTTCAGATCTTTCCCCATATCCTGTGAAAGGGAGTGTTGGTACAGCGAGAGGGTGTACCAGAGACAGAAAAATGAACAGGCTTGAACTCAGATGAACTGACTTTGAAGAGGAGCTTTTATCTTTTCAGAGTTGTTCTTGCTTTAGGTAACAAACAGACGCAGAATCCCGAATAAATCACAAAGGCAGAGCAAAGAAAAAAAATAACAGCTGCAAACAAATGGCACTCATTCAAGGCAAAGAGCAAATTTATCACAGATGTTTGGAAATTTATAGTGAAGTGCTAAAACAGCTAAGGTAAAAACGATTTGATAAACTGTCTCTGGGAACTTGTAAATATGCGTTGACGCAGAGATTTACTAAACTGTTACCAGTCTGTTTTGACTAACTATATGCTCTCTGTGTTCATAAACAAGTGTTCAGGGGGAGTTTTGGCAGGATTTTGTACAGCACAATATGATACTTCATAGTTATTTTCTTAGCTGTCCCCATGTGTCCCTAGTCTCAGGGCTTTTTGCTCGTCAGATATGTTTTCAAAGTGACGCATTTATAAACCATGATTCTCAGCCACAGTGTACCACCACAAGGTTCACTCATCCAAACCCTGTTCTATTTTCAGATAAATTGTGTTTTCTGTACTTGGTATAATCATGAATGCATCCTCTTTGCTGATAAAACAACCATTTTGAAGGTTAAAACCTACTCGCTTCTATTCTGGAGATGACACTCTGCATCAAGGGTGCTCATTGAGGGTTTCACAGACCCTTGTGGACATAATGTTCCGGGGTGTTTATGTGTTATTGTTGCTGAGTTTTCTGTTTTTACAGGGATACATTCTTTGTGTAGGTTTTACACAAGAACATGTTTGATGTGGCACTCTTTTAATCACTTAAAGTACCAGAGACAACAACAAGACTACAAAGACAAGTATCTAAATACTGCTACCTTTTAGGTACACACCAAAGAAACAGTCATAGTATAAAGAGATCATTCTGTCTTTGACGTCAAAAAGCAAACCAAAGATAATGTGAAATCTTGTTTGCTTTAACTTCTCAACTTGCTCCAGTGATGCACAAATGTACTTCTGGCTGTGTTAGTACACCCTGACATTGCTGTTGAGTGTGAATACAACTGCAACAGGGAACACGTCTGATCACAGGCAACCTCCACATCAGTGATGCTGGTCAGAGATATAGGCTAACACTGTCTTTTCAGTTGGTATTAAGTTACTTTTTAAAGGAGCTGTATTCAACATTCAGACCATATCTATGATTCAGAGTCTGGGGCAGTATTGTCTGCATACAGTAGGGCTGCAACAATTAGTCGACTAATCGATGACTATCAAAATAATCGGTGTCTATTTTAGTAGTCAACTAATTGGTCTGAGTCATAGAAAAGTACTATAAAAGTACCCCAAAATACTCTTATTGCAGCTTCTGTCGTTCAGATATTTACACAGCTTTACACACTCTCCCATGACGGTGAACTAAAACCCTTTGGCATGAGTGCGAAACAACACATTAGATGACATCATTTTGGGGTTTGGGAGAGACAGACCGACATTTTTCAACATTTTAACACATTTTTCAATAAAATGATTTGTCGACTAATCAAAGAAATAATTGACAGATTAGTCGACAATGAAAATAATCTTTAGTTGCAGCCCTAGCATACAGTTCTTAACATGAAGGCAACTGAGTTGGCGGCTAGCAGCTAACAGTGCTAACAACAGTAACAGTGCTGACAGAGCTAACATTGTTGCCCAGGAGGAACCAGAGGATAGGAGCTACGCTTCTGCAATGATGTCATCCCAATATCAGCAGTAATTGCCATAAAATCAAAGTGCAGAGCGTTGCCGTCGAGCTACCAACACACAGAAACTTGCTATGAACAGGCAAACTCAGATTACAACACACACAGGTAGAATAACTTCATTCTCTGCTCAGGACGCCATTACTCCACCATACCTTTAGAAAGCAAATAGTTTAGGGCTGCTGTATTAATGTTCTGAGTGGTGCATACAGAAACCTTAAGGTAAAATTTTCTTTTTTGTTGTTGTTGTGATTATTGCAGGCCAAAATGGCTGAATTTGAAGCAGCTTTCCTGAAATATCTCAAAACCATTCATAACCTGTCTTGGTTGTATTTGAAATAAAAAGTAAAATTTGAAAAGTCAGACGGTCAGCAGATTTTTAATAAGCTCTCTGATCTTTTCAATATTTATTTTAAATGATACTTCCTAAAAAAACAGACTCAAGTTTTAGTGCATGAAGTTCACAATACACTGCTGTTTTAAGGTTTGGACTCTCCTGCCACAGAAGCTTAATTGGGTGCAGTAAGGTGGCTGAAAGGACGACTATATTTTTGAATTCTACTGTCTGGTTGTAGAAAGTCCTCTTAACAAGTAGATGTTACTTTGTATGAAGGGTTTGTTTTGAATGTGAAGATCAAAATGCTGCACAACGGTTCGACCAGACTGAAAAATAAAATGGGCAGACAGAGACAAAGATCCCTCTGAGCAACAGTTCAATAAGAATAGAAGAAATCATCAGTCATTGGGATAAGAAACTGGAAGCTTGGCACCAAAGTGTGTGCAGATTTAAATAGGAACAGGTGTTTTAGTGTCGAGAGCATAATAATGCCTGTAACAAGCTGGGATAAACAGGCATGCTGATTTAGCAGAGCTAGTCTTCAAACTTATAAATACAAATAGAAGGTTAGTCTAGGGTTAGCACTGTTGGAAATGGATCAGGGAATATTTAAACGTACTCAGTCTAGACACTGAGTACAGTGCAGAGGGCTCCAAGAACAGGTTCACAAAATATTTAGAGCCCAATTGCACCGCTGTGGTTCAGTGTGGTCACTAATGCTTTTCTGGACTGGAAATCAAATTCAAAATCAATGGTATCTGGGGGGAAAATGTTCCCAACAATGTTCTCCCCTGTCTTGCAACAGTGGGGACACCGACTAAATACAAGTTTGAATTATTTTATTCTTCTCCTTTTGGGGCCAAAACTATTTGAAACGTAAATAATACAATTTGGTGACTGAATTGTACTATTTTTATTTTTGTTTAAATAGTTATTATTGAAGGCAAGAAAAGGACATCAATGTAACAGGTGACTGCAAACTTTGGAAGAGCAGTGTACATACATGTAAGTGGCTGTTATTGAAAATGATACAAAAGTATAAGTCAGCGAAGCAATCTGATTCGACAGAGCGCATTCCACGAGTGCTGATTTACACTATAAAAGCACTGGGACTTTTAACTATGCATGTATCACTCCGCTTTACAGGTGTTCTTCTGAGCGTGAGTTAGGTGTTAATTGGCCAACATGAGGGGTCATTGTAACAAACTTTGTATCACAAACAGCAGCTGTGCGGAACTTTACGTTTTCGTTGATTATAGTGCCCCCTTTGGTCGAAGCCGTATGACACCCACAGCCTGGTGTCGTAAAATCTCGACTGCAACCGGCAATTACCGCATGCATGTGTTTTGGAGAGCGAGAGGAAAACCATAAATGTTCTGGTGTAGCTCTGAATTTCTTAAAATAAACTGAGGACAACTGCCTGCTGTGTATTTGTGTTCATGGTCACAGTCACAGATAATTTTGTGCCGTTTGTTGTAACGTTACTAGACAAAAGTGGTTCACATCAGCTAACGTTACATTTAGCTTGCTTATAACTTCCATGTCGTCATATATTGAAGTGAAATGTCGTCTAACAAGTTGCGGTATATTCTCTAAATAAAAACAAAAATTACATACCTGTCGATTAGGAAAAGGGCCAACTCGGTATCAGTTTTAAAACCTTTCAAATCTCTCAGCTCTCTCCACTTGGTGAATGCCCGACCGAGGTTTACACACGTTTGGGCTTGAGCCCTATCACTTTCCCGTTTAGCCTTCTTCTGTTCTTCTGTTATTTTTCTTTTAGATGGTGCTCCTTCTTTATCTGCCATGACATCGAAAGTACAACCAAGTCCTTATAGATACATCTGGTAAAACTGTTATGTGTTCAGCAATGCCCGTTGTGTACCGCTTACTCGAAGAACACTCTCTGTAAACACGGTTCCTTCTTCTTCTCTCAATTTATTGGCGGATCACAAACAACTTCCAGGTGCATACCACCACCTACTGTACAAGAGTGTGCAATGTGTCCGAAATCAGTTTGATACGAACTAGGGACAGTTTTATAAATGGTAAAAAGTTTCGCACAGCTGCTTTAAATAATGAATGGTTGTGAGAAAAGAAGTAAGGGATGGAAAGAAGCCTGAATACTTCACTGTAAATCTCCAGGTCTGCCCATCTGACACCAGAAGACAACGTACTGATCAAGCTGTTAACTTACGGTATGCCACCAAAGCAACTCTTATTTCACTACTCCCAAAAAATATAGAAACACACAGATGTTGCCTTTATGATACATAGTAGCTGGCCTGTGGTAACGTGTAGACCAACACAAAGTAGGACACTAGTGTGCAGGAGTGTTTTGTGTGTTGCCTGGCAACAGTCTGGTCCCAGTCCAGCTGTAGAACTATTTGTATTGGCGGAGTCAAATAAATCATGAAATAAATTTACAAATCATAACATGTTGCTGCTTTTTACTGTTAATAAATGGCACTTGTAGAACTGTTGTATAAAAGCAATATCAAACTCAATGCTGTCATTATCTTCAGCACTTGGCCTGTGGCTTCGTGCCGACGACTGAATCACAGCCATGCTGATATTCAGTACAACAGCACTCCCTCTCGTGTGATATTGTTTAAATACAATTCACTGTCTATAAGTCAGCCCAATTTACTTCTAACTGTCTGTTCAGAGCCAAGTGGGTTGCCTTGAAACTGTTGCAAACACGCATCAGTCAGTGAGTCAGTCAGTAAGGGACGATCACTCTCCCTGGCTGCACCACCTCCCCGTCTGACAAAAACGACTTTTTTAAAAAATGAATAAGACAGAGGGAAAATGGTCAAGTTAAAAAGAGACTACATGTCTGTGAAACCACACCTCAGGCCATGTGATTCATCCAAAGTGTATGAAATCACTGAGCAATGTGCATTATTTTATGATGTATAGCCCGGTCTTGTGAAAACCACGCAACCAAAAAAAAAACAAAAAAAACAAGTGTAACGGCGCCTTTATGATCTCTGAGAGGTTATTCCGAGATATTTTCTACCAGTCACTGCTGAAAGCGTACATAGAGCAGACAAACCTCAAATCTCTGCTGACATTAGGTGACACCTGATGACGCAAGGATCAGCAATAAAACTGGAGACTGACTTTGTAGAAGTGCAAAGGCTGCACCTGCACCCCAGTGAATTGTGGGTACTGAGAACCACACTTCAGTACCTATGACGGTGTGTAATAGGATGCCAATCTCTCAGAAACTGGCAGTAATTGCTCTTATTTGGAGAGGTGAAAAGTATCTACCTAATTCTCAGGGCACTAAAGTTATGGGTGTAACCTCCAGTAAAACAGCTGAAGTAGCAGTAAGGTACTTTGTCCCATAGACTGTCTATGGTTAGCCCCAGTGGCTAATCAAGGTGGCTGACCGCCAATGTTAAATTAACATTTTCTAAAATGTCTTTGCGGAGCTCTGTTACCTGTTTTGTTGTCAGCCACTATACAAACAACAGTCTAAGCTAAATTTGGGTCTTCCACAACAGTGTGTTGAATATGTCCCCAGAGGAATAAAGAATTGTACCTGTAACTAAGTGTGACAGTTTGCATTGCCTTCCCACAGACGAAGAATAGGTTGTCATCCTTCCCTTTTGATACTGGATCATACCATACTGAAAAATAAAATGCACTGTCCCTTACTAGTCCATATGAAACCTCACTCTAATGCACAGTAGGTTTTCACATGATTGGATGACATGAGATGATTAGAAATGCTAAAACCAAAAGGGTTTCACGAGACATAGCGAAGAAGTATTAAAGGAAATGGCCACTTTAAGTGTAACACACCGCCGGCACAGCGCTGTGGCCGTCAAGTGCCGCCCCCCAACACACACTGGCAGCGGCGCGCAGCGGCACCGTTGACGTGTATTTCCCACCCCAGCCCGCTAGGTGGCTGTACCTACACTAGTTGCCAACGGTTGCCAACTGCTAGTAACGGAAGAAGAAGAGGAAGAACTTTGAGGCAACAGCAACTTGGATTCACGGGTGAGTTTCTTATCAGAGTCGTCTCTTTAAAAATTTGAAACAACCGGTTTTGATACTACAGTGGCCGAAACGTACATAAAAGGCTTTTCTTGCAGCGCCGCCATGAGCGCCGGTCGCGCTGGAAATAGAGCAGTGGGCTGAAGCAGAGCGGCGCGGCGCGGTGCGGCGCGTCGGCCGGCGCCAGTGTGGGTTGCTTCATAGAATATAATAGAGGCAGGCGTTTTGACACGCAGCGTATGGTGGCGTGTGTGTTGCACTTTAGAATGAAAATACAGACAGTACTTACTCACCCTCATGCCGACAATAAGTCCAGTGTAGTTTTTTAATCCACAAAACTTGTTTGGGGTATCGGAGGATAACAGCTAGCCGGATTTTTTCCATATACCTGAGACTCGAGAACTAGCACCACCACTAGCCATCAGCTAGTCTTGCGAGAGTTGCCATGTAAACACAGCACGCCTGCAGGGCAGGCTAACTGACCACGGTGAGAAATTTTGCTATAAAAGTGGAGTAAATTACGTCTTTTCAAGTCAATTTTGCATGCCCCGGCTTCAGGGCACTTGGATTATGATGGACGAGCCGTTCTGATGTTTTTGAAATGCATTAGCGGAGTTTTATTATATTTTCAAAATGTGGGTTCCATGCACTTCAAGTGTATGGAAAAAAATCCGGCTAGCTGTTATCCTCTCATACCCCGAACGAGTTTTGTGGATTAAAAAACTACACTGGACTTCTTGTCGGCATGAGGGTGAGTAAGTACTGTCTGTATTTTCATTCTAAAGTGGCCATTTCCTTTAATCAGAATTTGCGGAAGAGATGACAACTAGAAAGACAGATCTATTGTCAGTCAATATCAGCGCATAATATCCCTATCTTTCCCAATCTGACTGCATTTTCAACCTACTTTAGAAAATTGCCTATTATAAATGCACTCAGAAGCACACCTTGAATTAGTCATCCAGGCTGAGAGTGTGTTACTGACTTACTGTACATTTTTTATACCATATAAAAATGAATGCCTGAAGATATTTATATTACTACTAATTTATTTTAATGATATATTACCAAGGTCTGCTAAATCTGGTGATAAGTTTAACTCAGTGAAACTCACATTTATTTACTTCAAATGAAGCTAAAATTAATACAGAATTATTAAATGTTTGCCAGATGTGTAAAGCTGAAAACACAGGCGCCTCTGAACGTCAAGTGCCGCCCCAAGCACACACCAGACGTGTTGCACTGCAGCTCATTAACATATGACCACACAAAGTTATCACTGCTTTTACTGAAAGATCTGAACTTCCTCCACCTCTGCATTAGCTTAAAAATATGCGTGGAGAGGCCCTAATTAAACTTGATTTCTCACCCAAGGAGCCAATTTCCAGAGCTATGACTCTCCAGGCAATATCTTTTTGATTTTTTTTTTTTTTTTGGCCACCGTCTTTATAATTACAGAATTGTGGGTTGTTTAGCTCGGGATATTTCCTGACCTCAACGATGAGCCTCTCGACTTCATGTCTTTGTCACACACAAGACACAGCAACAGCAATAGAGTTCTCTTTATGCGTCCATGGTGACAAGGAGTCGAGCTGCCACAGGAGCAGAGAAGAAGAGCTGCTAATTTTTGACGTGCAGTGTTTGCTACCAGTGTGTTTGCGCCTTTATTGTCAGTTTATGAGTTGTAAGAAATGATAAATCATCTCTTTGAGTAGATGTTTACCATAAGATAGCTCAGGCTCCGTTAAATTTAACAATATGTTGAGACGCCCATTAGCTCAGTGGTTAGGGCAAGCGTCCCATGTACAAAGGCACGTGGGTTTGATTCCAGCCTGCGGCCCTTTGCTGCATATCATCCCCTTTCTCCTCCTTTCACACTTCAGTCTGTCCTGTCTAATAAGGGCAAAAAGCCAAAAAAAATAAAATAAATAAATAGACTTAACAGTATGTAAATGGAGAAAGGCAAGCTAATTGCTAACTAGTTAAAATGGAAAACAACCAATGCTTCGAGATATCGGAGGTATGATCACAATATCCCGTCTGAGGTCTAACAGGTGGTGTGTGTTCCACATGTTTTGTTTCACAATCGCTCTGGGAAAGAGGATTAGCGGGCCGTTACCAGTGGAAAACGCCAGTTACGGTTCAGCGGCATAATCCACGCAAGGTATCATGGGGACTAAAGTGGATAGCTTATTGATGGCCCAAAGCACATTTCAAATATCAAGTCTGATGCGCACACCTGCAGTTAGTATTAATTTACAATCTAATTTGCAGGTTAGATGAACAATTTCTACCCAGGACTCTTTAAAAAGTACATATGAAAATAAGACCCTCTGTCTCACGGACTGTTCCCCAAATAATATTGGGCCTGATCAGTGATGGACTGGAGAACAGCATTTTAAGAAGACATAATTAGTGAGAGAGATTTACTAAGATCATGTTATTTTAGTATCCCTTTCAAAAAGTTTTGCATTATATTAAGCTTTGTGATAAATACTTGTGAAAGCCACTTAAAAGAGTAAACAGTCTTTTAAAGACCTCAGAAGACTGCGCTGATGTGGGATTTCATTGTTTTCATACACCTACTTCAAAGTGTTAGGGTTCATGGAGTATTTTGCAGTTTGTTATTACTTCTGTGTATATATGTGTGCGTGCAAGTCTGTGACACTGCGAGAGATCAAAGTAAACTCTTAAACAACACCCTGCTTTATGCATAAGATGCTTAACGACTCCTGCTAGCTCACAGTTTAAGGTGCCGTATTATTCTTCAGTTTTTGCTGCTTATTCAGGTTCAAAGGCAGAGGCATGCACAGATAACAGATGCACAGTATTAACATTCATAATTGTTTAAAGCTCCCAAAGTTTTGTTCATACATGAGGGACCATTATTAAATGATACGTAAATATACTATTAGTGATAATCAGGTTAAACTTGTAATCCAGAGCAGCATTTCATGAAAACTCTGAGCCCTTTTCATGCTGTAAATTGATCACGTTACAATAAGAAAGTAAACATAAGGTGGATTTAGGGCATTTACAATGCAGTCAACTGAAACTACAATGACAAATTGCTACATCATGGGGGAAATAACTATGATGTGATTTGATGAGACAAAGATTATGATGGAGTGAAAGACTCAGTGAACCAGGACGTACTCAGTAGCTGTGGGCATCTGTCCTTATGGACAGTTAGAGGAACACGATGAGAAAAATATGCTCAGCAAATACATTTTTTACCGAGCAGCACACACAGAGTCACTGCGACTGATAAAAGAAGGAGTCAGAAATAGACCCAAAACACATCACTTCTGATGTGGTAGTTACATACTATAAATTATAATGGGATGCATTTATTTGTCTCTCTGCAAGTCCAGAGGGACAAATAAACAGCATTCAGTGGAACTTACATTAACAAAATGTGTGCCGTGTGAAAGGTGCATCATAGCAGCGTGCAGCAGATAGGATTGGTCTCATCTCAGGTTGTGCTTAGCCCTGCTGGTATAGTAAATGACCTCATTTAATGAAGGGAGCAACCACAACCCGTTTGCCTGCCATGTGCCGGTGTACATTATTAACATAAAAATCCAGCAGCACACCCTGGAGTTTAATACGTCCAGGATTATACGCACATACTGTCAGCCCCCCTCTCTCCCTCTGTTTCCATCTCGGCCTCACTCACTATCTGTATCTCTCGCTGCTTTCTCTTTTACTGTACCTGTCTCCTCTGCTTTCATCCCTGATGGCTGGCGTGTAAACAATTTCTCTTGCATGTTGCAGTGATGAAAAGAGCCTCCTGTGGAGACGGCTTTGTGTCCGGCTCTGACATTTCTATTTGTTTAGAACATGGCTGTTGATGCTCTGGCAAAGCTTGAGATGTTGGATTACAGCCTGGTCATGTTTCCGTTTCAGATTGAAGCACTTGACCTTTAATAGGAATCTGTTCTGTTTATTTTCTCGCAGATGTTTATTTAGGTTGGATAGATCTTGATGGCTGCCTTTATTTTTCCTCAGGGTTAGATAAAGTCCCCTGTGTCTCCAGTCTAGCCATGAGCTTAACTTGATTCAGGGTATTATCAGGATTTAGGTGGTTCAAACATTTGGGATGAGTCATATTATTTCTTTGGATTTGCCAGCAGGTTGGTCTTTTTTATGTCATTGCCAACCAGCATATAGTCTCCTGTCAGGAGATACAGTGGCAAGTACAGTAGCTGCTGTGTTTCAGTATTAGCCCAACTACTCTCTCATACAGTAAATAACCTGAAACAACTGCAAATTAATAGATAATTCAGGCATATTGCATTATGTATTTGAAAAACAAACTCCTGCTATGTATGTGCTGTATTGTTGACTAAGACAAGGTCTATAGGAACAAGTGAGAGTGCAATAGAAAGCCTCATTTTCTGTCCAACTTTAGGTTGAAGTACTGATTAAACTGAGGATTAAAACAGAATCTCCAAACCCAATATGGACGTTTGGATTGTTAATCATCAAATCCCCCCTCCCAACCAAAAGATATTTAGAGTACTTTATTAATCCCAGCAAGAAATTGTACCGTTACAGCAGCTTAACCAAAAAAGACAGGCTTAGATAATTTCCCAAAAAATGCAATACTAAAATATTCAGTGCACATTACTAGGAATGCATCCACTGTAAAATTATGGGCCAATGCCAATGTTTAAAATAGCAACTTGGCCGATACCAATGTTTTGCTATGCAATATATCATAATTCAAATCAACCAATTTGTTCTTCAAACACCTGCCTTGATTCAAGTTTCTCGCCAAAAACTACATTTTGCAAGATTACATTTCAACATATCACAATAACAATATAATTTACCTTCCCCCAATACTCATTTTTATTGAACAGAGCTTGAATACAATGCAACCTTTGTTAGCACCGTTAGTTCTGGCCACTGGCTGCTAACAGCTAACCTAACGTTAACTAGCTCTCCTGCCAATTTCAGCACGCATTTGTTATTCACAATGTAGCATTACCAGGGAAACAATAGGATGTTTCCCCTGATGTGTCAGACATTCTGGCATCCCAGGTAAGATCTCGGTTAGTCCCAGACACATTCTCTGTTGTCTCTGGGACACAATTAGTCTCGAGTCCTGTTTATTAGCCTGCACAAAATTGATGTGACACAGCAGAAAAACATCAAGCACTGCCATGGTAAACATAATCTTATTTGACGACAGACCAGTGGCAGTCAACAAGTAAAGTAAGTAAGTAAGTAAGTAAGTAAGTAAGTAGGTAAGTAGGTAAGTAGGTAAGAATTATCTATTTAACGCATTTTGTAGACAAAGGTCTCAAAGTGCCTCATAAGGGCAATATACAACAAGAATAAAATCATGGAGACAAAGTGACTATGTGAGCCATGTCGTGAAAAGTGCACAACTAGCAAAACTATTTGCGCACACACACACACACACACACACACACAGAAATAAAAAAAAAAATCACTCTACACAACAACAATAGACAAAAATTGAAAAAGTACACCTCTAATGTATACAAGTTACCCAAACGCCTGTCTAAACAGGTGTGTCTTCAGCTGACTTTTAAAAGAAACCACAGGGCCAGCAGATCGTAAGGGAGCAGGCAGAGTATCCCAAAATTTAGGTGCTACGGTTGCAAAAGCTCGATCACCACGTGGCTTAGGGCGAATGCAAGGGACAGACAACAACTGGAGCGTATTTGATTGAAGAGTGCCAACTGAAGAAAACTGGTGAAGTAGTTCAGCGACATAAGAGGGAGCCTGACTGTCGGCCAATAAATTGGTGCTTCCCTTTTTTGTTTAAATTTGTGTTAATGAGCACTTCTCCTTTTCAAAAATAATCCATCGACCTGACAGGTGGAGCATATCAAGATGCTGATTTAAACAGCCCGATTATTACACAGGTGTGCCGTCGACTAGTCACGATGAAAGGCCTTTATGTTCTTCGCTTTTTCTTTTTTCCCCGCTGCAGCCCTCACATTGGAAGCTGGATAAACACGTTATTCTTCTAGATCATAGTATTTCTTGTTTGGAAAGCGTATTCCTTTCTTTCTGTTGGACACTTTAAAAATATTTATCGGCTTGTAAAGTGGTGGCGAGCATATACAGCTGTATGGAATTTCGAGGTTACGTTAGCTCCTTTTACAAGCCCTCAGGGTTTTTTCATCCTACCTGTACATTTCCTTATGTTACTGTATATTTTTCTCTTTTGCTTTATTCTATTATATACACAAACACAAAACTCAAGGTTAAAATAGGGACTGCAGCAACACAAGGTACACTACCTCCATCTGCCAAGCAGACTGTACGCTACTTATTAAATGTACAAATAAGTTGGTATTGGATCTTTCGAAATTGGTCGTTGTTGTGTGACAGACCCGTGTGTCCCCTAAAATAAAACACAAAAGCTGAACAAAAAATAGACATGCTCATTCTCTCTGCCGCAGAAAAAAATTCATGTCTCCCTTCCTTCAAATCCAGACATTTTAGCACATTTTTAGACCTTGAATAACACATTCAATTTAAGATGTTTTAAGACTTTTTGAAGATCCACAGGGACCCTGAGTGAGTATTATCCGGTGCACATTTGTGAAATATTTACAGGCCAATTTGCCTCATCAAGACAGGCAAAAACATTCATCTTGTTTTCAGCATATTAAGACAACAGGTTTTTTTTTCCTTTATTTCCAAGTTATAGTGATTTCAAGTGAATCCATAGCAGCTATCATAGTGTAAAATCAGGATTTTACATTCAGTGTTACCTGTGCCCGACTAAGAATTGCATCAGTTAAATCTGATTTGGCTGTTAAATACCAATATTTGACTATTCATTTGAAAGGGGTTCACCAGGATGTTCAGTGTGGCAGTGACATTCACATAATACAGTAACAAGCTAAGTACACTAACAACAGAGCAGAAATAAGCAACAATATTTCTGGCCAAGGCAGCATGGTGGTGTGGTGGTTAGCACTGTCGCCTCACAGCATGAAGGTTCCCATTAGGCTCCAGCCCCCCCGCAACCCTCAAGAGGATAAGCGGTTATGAAAATGGATGGATGGATGGATTTTTGGCCAACACCAGAAATCAAACAAAAGACAGTATCGCACGGAGTTGCTGTGAACTGTAAATTCACCACTTCTACGCAGAAGGCAGAAGATAACGTTATCTCGGAACCTGACCGGGCAAAGCCTGACCAGGTCTTCCTCGCAGCAGCTGCCTGTACTGAGGAGCAGCATGGAAGCAAAGAGTGCTCACTCTGCAGGTAATTCTGGGGACCTAAACTTGCCCAAAAGTACACTGCACACTGATTGACAAAAAAAAAAAAAAACCTCAACACTCAGGGGTCTCCTGATGATTCAAGGCTGTGACTTTCATGGGGGCAGCCCTGGTGTTATGAAATTGTCTCCTATGAGTTGTACTCCCGTCTAAATGTGCCTGTAGGAGGCTTTATAATTATCTCTCATGTTTATCTTAGCTGGGACTATTTTTTAGCCTGACACAAACTTTATGCAGAATACCTTGGAGTAATTCTGAGATGTCTGATAAATACAAGCTTCAGTACCCCGACAAATCCCAGGCTGCAGAAATATCTGAATATCACAAGAAACAGAATTATCCTTTAATTAATCTCTACATTACACTAATCCTGATTAGGATCATCATAAGTCTACATGCAAAGTAAGCCTGCGGAGATGAGTGAAGGGTCAATGAATATCAATGGATGACACTTTCTCCTCAGTGAGATCGAAAACAGTACAGCTGAATAGTAACAACTACCAACGTTTACCACAAAAATCAGTCAAACTCACTTGACTCAATCTGATGGTTCTGGCTTTATTGAGTTAGGTTGACAAGACAAGTATGCCAGGTCAGGGAGCAAGCTCGATCCGTTTAAACGCCCACTTGACATCGAGACACAGGGACTTGACAAATCTCTTTATGGGTCCCTGAAGAGGTATCACTCTGACCTGTGGTAGCCACTAAGCTACACTTCTCTGGGTATAGAGCAAACATTCAACATTTATTGTGGCATTTTGATTTATTCTCTTTTTGTATCCCTTTTCCCCACAGACTTTATTCTGTCTGGAGTTCAGTTTCATTGTAATTCAATCTTAGTTTTTCACTTGGAAAAACAGCTCCAGAGACGTCGTTTGAGAAGTACCTTCAACAACTGCTGAGCCATGGCACAAATGAGGAGGCAAACTCAAAATGTAGCGCAGAAGGCGATGACCCCCACTGGTGTCAGGGTTGTTGTTTTTTTATTTCTTTTAAATTAAAGTTGTTCCTCGAAACAGTATTGCTGCTGTCTGACCGCCTCGAACCTTTACTGTTCAAACAATGCCAACTGCAACGCAGGTCCTAATTGACACACTCGAACAAAATGAAATTGAAAATCTTTGCTCTCACTCTTTTATAATGACTGCATTAGAGCTCCCACTGTCCTGTTACTGTCTCCTGCAAAGCTCGCCATTTACAATAGGCTCCATATGTCCTCCTACACAACAACATCACGTTCTGTTAACGAGTTTTGTTCAAGAGCAGCGCTTCATCAAACGGTCACCTCAGCTCATCTAACACAACACACATCCTCACACCGCTGTGAGACTGAATAAGTGTGTAGGAGTTTTCCCCAGAGAACGTGTAGCTATACAGTACAGGGAAAAGCCATTGACTGTGGATTGTGATCTGATACTCAGCGCAACCAGTGTGGGCAGAGCATGTCTGATAAGCCTGAATACATCATGAAGTCAATTGAAGAGCTTGAAAAACCAAAGGCGTTTAATGTTTTGATTTTTTTTAATCTCGCTTAATAGCACGACTTAAATTTAAAAGGAAAATATTGTGTAAATAATTGATCAGGCTGTAGATGGGAGTGCGTTAGGAGCAAATTAAAGTGCAACAGTCATGTAAACATCCTTCTCTAAGACTTCCACTAAACCTTTTCTTTGCTCTTTGTCTCTGAATCTGTCAGTTTGTCTTTCTCCTCTTCTCCTCTTCTGCTCCTCCCTTCCCTCCTCTCTGCGCCAACTCTCTCTAATACACTGCAGCAGTTGTAACTCTTACATCACCCCCCTCTCATCATTTTGGAGGTCGGTGGAGAATATTGAACAGTCACTTACCCTCATATTGACATGACTGTAGAGAAAGCACAGAATAGTTGATATGTTTCTTTCTTTTTTTTTTCATCTCCTGTCTATTTCATGTTAGGCGTGTGTACGTCTCAAGCATGGAGGGAGAGGAGGTGCGTCTCTTTCCCACATGATGGTGTCAAAAAAAAAAGAAAAAAAAAAACAGCTTGATTTCACCTTGACTTATTTCTTTTGCATCCTTCACTCTCCGACTGCTGGATGATGTGCAATTTTCACACACAGCAACCATCCTGAATCATCAGGAGACATTTCTGCAGTGGAGATTGGTGTGTGTAGAATCCACAATACCATCATGCCTTGCACACATTGATTTTTCTTCAATGCAGTAAGAATGTTATTGACTTGAAAAGAAAGACAGGGGGAACTCATGGCAGCAATGTTGGTGCATATTCCAACATTTGAGATAGTATTTGTAATGCCCTCTGGTGCTCTGTCATCTAGTAACAAACAGGCTGCACTGTGGCCTATATAGAAAACATGACAGTTAAACAAACCATTATAAAAAGCAACAGAGATTGAACAGTAGGCACATATAGGTTACATACCTTATCATTAGCGATGTTATCAAAGAAAAGGAAAATGCCCTGTTAGTGTGGAATAACAGGCTCTGGCATTAAAGGCAACCAGACAAATGAGTAAAGCAGACCTTCCCACTGACTCATTTAATTAGATGCTATCATTCTGAGCTTAAAATTATTCATACACTTGGAAATATCCTGCTTTCACACAGCCCACACATGTCATTCTGAGGCACAAAGCCATAAGCCTAATGTGTGTCATTCTTACATATTGTACATATTTTCTTGTGTGGTTAAAAACATACATGGGGGCATGTTAAATATGGAAGTAGAGGAAAAAGAAAGCCCACATCACTCCCTGCCAGCTCCAGTAATTACCTCCACTCCCGGGAAAACCAAACAGTTCTTACATGTGGCTCCACCACCTAACACATAAACACTGCCATGTGTAGCGTGAAATATCTCTTACTTATAAATGAATACACTATAGAATGTAAACACCATGTGCTGAGATGAAAAAAAGGCAATGAAACATAAATCAGTCGGCCTGTCTTCATGCTGCTATGGGACATCTCGTATGATTTGATTTAAGATGAAAGGATGAATTTGTAGAGAGGGAAGAAACAGTGTGAGTCTGTTGTGTGGGCTCAACTTTTAAATACAGAGAGAAAAACGCAACACAGTTAAAAAGGACTTGTGTGAGAGACTCATCTCAGAGATGATTTTGAAGTTGATGCTTCAATAAAAAAATCAGTGCTAGTACAGTATGTCTTGTATTTTTGCCAAACAGGAAGAATGACATCTTTAAATTGCTAAATGTTTGTCTCAACTTGAATAAAAACTGAATGCCTTTTTTGTGGTTGTCATTTTTTTTCTGTGTTGTTTTGCTGCTGCACATAAAAGTTTCTATTTTGAATTTTAACACATTTCACAAACTCCAGGGTTTGTAAAATGAGTAGGCTTAATGCAATGCAATAATGAGCCAATGTCAGTCTCATCTCATTGTAGGGAAGACAAGTGTTGTGAGTTTTTTAATGCCGAAGAATGTGCATATAAAAATCAATTTATAAAGAATATTGTGATTGCTATTGAAACAAAAAACAAAATGAAAATGTGATGCATACAGTTTTATAGAACAGTTTCTCTATAACAGTGGCTCCTAACCTTTTTTGTCAGATGAAGCGCCACGTCTCTGTCACATGTGTTCATGTACTCCTTCATCGACACCACCTGTCACATTCTACAGCATGTCGTCATAAAAACTGATTTTGAATTGTATTAAAGGATCCCTTCATCCCCCAAATTATCATTAGTATGTCAGTTAGTCACCCTGTCTTACACTAAATTTGTTAAGAGAACTTTGTTTTTCTTGCATGTCTCTATAGTGAATGAAGAATCCAAAAAGGGGCAAATTTTTTGATGAATTAAAGTCGCATGGGTCCGCCTTTAACAACAGCAAAACTATATCAAAACCATCAGTTTCCAAACTCTCCCACAGCTTGTGCAGTATAATCCAAGTCTCATTTATGAGTTGTATGCTAAGTGCTTCCCAAACAGACAGCCCTTTCCAACGGGGAACTCAACTAAATGTGACACTTACCTTCGCTCTCTTCAAAGACTCCATTGACAAAAACAGTAATTTTACCTAGCTGAACACAGAAACTGCTGGGAAAAAACTGCCTTGATAACTTAGTTTGTTTGACTGAATCCAAACCAAAACCTTTAAAACTCTAAAATCACAAAATGACACATACGACTGATCGAGGCAGCGGTACACCAGCTGCTCCTGTGTTCAAGGAGGTAAAATTACTGATTTTGTCAGTGTAGTCTGGCTTTAAAGGGAGCATAGATAAGTTTCGCTTTTAGTTCAGTCCCCTGTGGGAAAGAACTGTCTGTTTGGGAAGTACTGAGCATACAACTGGATAAACGAGACTTGGATTATACTGCACAGGTTGTGTCCTAGTTTGTAAACAGATATTTTGATATACTACCGCTGCGGATTCCTATGACCTCAAAAACTTTAACAGTTTTTGGATTCTTTGTTTACTGGAGGCATGTGAGAAAAACAAAGTTTCCTTCACAAATTCATGAACATAACATGGGGTGAGTAACTAGGGCTGCCACTAACGATTATTTTCATTGTCGACTAATCTGTCGATTATTTCTTTGATTAGTCGACTAATCATTTCATCGAAAAATGTGTTAAAATGTTGAAAAATGTCGGTCTGTCTCGCCCAAACCCCAAAATTACGTAATCTAATGTCTTGTTTCATACTCACTCAGGGTTTGAGTTCACTGTCACGGGAGAGTGTGTAAAGCTGCCAATATTTGAACGTAAGAAGCTGCAGTAAGAGTATTGTGGAGTACTTTTAGAGTACTTTCCTATGAAAAATGACTCAAACCAATTAGTCGACTACTAAAACAGTCACAGATTATTTCAATAGTCGATTAGTCATCGATTAGTCGACTAATCATGGCAGCCCTATGAGTAACTGATATAAAAATAATCATTTTGGGGTGAAGTATTCCTTGAAGTAGTGCTATAAGCTGTATATGCTGATAACGGTCAATGTCAAGGTAATTTCATCAAGTTTGCATTCCTACTTACCAATAAAAGGAACAGAAGCTGGATATTTAACCAAGTATCTATTACTTTTAGATATTTAAGCTTCTTATCCATTCCTTTTACTTAATCATGTTCACTATGTATCTGATGTTTTAGCAAATGATTTCAATTCCTCAGTTTTAGTTAACTTCCTGCTGTCTATCCACTGATTTAAGCAATCATTTCAACTGTTTATCTATTACTTTTACTGTTTCTGCTTCTCTGCAAGTAGCTTTTATGATTCCTCAGTGGAAACTTATGGCTTTAAGGTTTTGTGCCTGTTGTTATTAGTTGTGCACTGTGCAGTCAGCTTATTGTTGCTGATAGCTCATAGGTCATTGTGACAATATACTCACTAAAGGTCTGCAACACATCAATTTGTAATCATTACCCTCTTAAAAACAAATATGAGAATATATTCTCAGTCAATCATAATTTCTTCGTCTTATTAAAAAAAAGAGCTACAATAAAGTCTTTCCATGTACCGCTGCCAACTGCAGAATTAACCCTTGTTTGTGCTATATCTTTAATCCTATGTTTACATTAACATTAGCATTACCTGCTTCAGTTCTGTATCTATGCAGTGCGCAGTCATATCCCCTTTAACCCTCACTCAGAGATCTATCATCTGATGCATTTTGGATCATGTTCAATTCCCTCTCTCACAGTATTGATGGCTCTCCAGATTTACCTCTCACAGCGTCAGCTGAGGTGATGCATATTGAAAAGCTTAGTGCACTGTTGACATCGGAGCTCCACCATTTGATCTCCTTAGGTTCAGCAAAGCGATGAACTCTCTGTTTTGGGATCTACAAAATAAATCCTATAAATGGAATATTCACTCAGGAGGGTGTTGAGTTCCTAGTTTATGAGGGAGTCAGTAATCCTATAAAGTCTGGATTTGCCTTTCTTTATGATGCTCAGTATTGTGTTGGATCTTACGGGCTTACGTGCTGTCAAACGGGGAAAAATTACAAATAACTGACAATACCAGGGCCTTGATTACTGATTGAGGGAAATCAAAGATAAACAGCTTTTCCCCTGATCGTGCCACTCCACTATCCTTACTCTGCAAGATGCTGTGTACTGTACAGTACCTCCGAGAATCAATGACAGATTCAGCCTAATTCTTACCCCTCTGTCCACTCATTTATTTTCATCGCCACTCTATTGCGGAAATGTTTCAACTCTCCCTTGTGCCTTGTAGCATCCCTCCCGTCGTTGCAAATAGTTATTGAGCAATATCGGGTTGCTGTACACCCAATAAACTGGAGCAGATTTCGGACAGCCCATGCAAATCCTCTGACACTGAACAAGGTCAGTCTGGATTTGTGAGCATCAGCATGTCTTAAAGACACCGGGGAGTCAAAACTCTTCTCTGCAGCATCTCTGAGAGCAATGCTACAAGTCTCCCGAACACCTGTTTACATAACAAAGCATCATATTCATTGCATTTTTCAGTGCTGACAGGAGAGAAATACACTGGGGCTGACAAGGACAACAAAAATACTAAATAGATGTTGACACTAGATTTGTTTGGATAAAAAATTAGGATTGTGTACCCAGCTTGCATGGTATATTTGTCTGCTTGCAGTGTGTGTGTCACCCATTGAGACCATTTAGATGCATGTCTGAATACACCAGCAACATCTAGATGTATTTTTATGGAGCTGGTGGATTGAAACAGGTCAGTTCATCTGTTTCTGTGTGCAGCTAATGCAGTGCTATACAATATGATTCAGTGATATGTGTTGTAAAATTTACCCTGTAATGACACTAATGTAGCTCTGCAACTGTATGTGAGAGGAAAATAACAGATGTACTGCAGTGTATTACACATCTAGGTGGCGACCCCAAAACGGACAACAGAGATCCTTCCTAAACAATCTGAAGCTTAAGTGCCATTTAAGGCTACGGACCGTATACTTCAGTATTAAACTAACTGCTAGACCATTACAAATTTGATTATGTTTCTCTTAATCACAATGCAGACTCTTTGCTTTGTGTTAAGCAAAAGTTCACTTCTTCTATCCCCACTAACCTTTTTCTGCTCTGGAGCTGCAATGACAATCATTAGAGGCTAAAAAAACAGAACACACATCATTTGGGGGTTTATCACATTGAAACCCGCATCTGTTTTAATGCAATTTGCTCCCAGCTTTCTTTAATCAGCATAGCCATGTGTCCATCACTGCAATGTGACAATGAAACTGGAATATTAACATATTTTTTTATGTAGCTGAACTGAATCATTCCTCCAAAGTAGGAAGAATAAATGAATCTTTTTTAGGTTTATTCTCTACCTTGAAAACAGCAAGAAAGAGCTGGAGCTTTCAATCATATATGACCTTCATTGCACTTCACTTAAGCACTCACAAAAAATAAGGACATGTAAAATTTCAATTCCATGACAACTCCATCTGCTGATGAAAACCATGTCATATAAGAGATTGTTTTCTCAACATTATGTTGTTTATGTGCGCATAAGTTGTGACCAGAGTAACTTTATTAATGCTGTGTCAATGTCAAGGGCAAAACAGGTACTTAAACTACTGATTAAAATTCTGAGGCAATAACATAAAGTTATAATTTAAACAACAGCTATTTGGCCAAGTCTCCATTTTTCAGGAAGCACCACAAAGCATTTCTTTAAAATTTAGAGATCTGACCTTTCAGAAAAGGTTATCCAAATAACCTTTTCTGAAAGGGGGGGGGGGGGGGGGGGGTTCGAAACCCTCTCCACTGGAATTAAACTGAAGACAGTGACACAAATACTGAGGAAAATAACTACTTATCAGGCAAAATTATAAAATGTAGATATTCATACATATTTCTATTTGATTCAAATGTCTCTGTGGCAAAAGTTAACTTCAACAACTTCAGCAACTGTGCAGCAGAAGGCTTTATGTCTAACAGTGATACCTCATCGCGGCAGTGGACTGCACTGTGTTAACCTGAGGCTAAATATGACCTTGGGCACTTGCCCTTGGCGGGTGAATTGAGGTGTACGGGTTATGACTGTTGGTGAGGCTATATCAGATGGCCTGGGAAATAATGACGTTGACTGGCCAAATACTTCTGATCATGCCTGAGGCTCCTATTTCAGTGGCCACTCCCACAGGGAGTTGTTAGGGTCAGAGTATTTTTTAGTTTCAAATTTTCTCTAAATAAATTAACAATTAAAGCTGTGTTAAAGATGCCACGGTTAAAGCTACAGTTGGTATAGGAGCAACTTTGTGTTATATTTGCTGAAACTGTTACTATATTCTCAAGGAAGTACATGAGACAGATAGTCTGCAAATAAAACATGCCCTTCCTCCTCTTCCTACTGCTCCAAACGGCATTTGTTAGAATCAAACCAAAAACAACCAATCAGAGCTGAGGAGTCTCTTATCATGTCAATCACTCTGTGCACTGTGTTTAAACTGTAAAACTAGGAGGTGCTGATCAAATATGAATCAAGATTCTGTTATTGCGTTGCCTGTTTCTCACCTCAAATGTTTTTCAGAAACATATTTTAGTGTACTGTTTCGCTGTAACATGAGAAACTTCGTGACTTTTGTGCTACCAGTTGGACCAACTTTTTCATGTTACAGCTAAACAGTACACTAAAACATGTTACTTAAAACATTTGTTGCAAGAAATAGACAATGCAGTAACAGAATCTTGATTCATATATGATCAGCCTAGTTTGACCGCAGTTCACAGAGTGATGGACATGATTGACAACTGCGTGCATTAATACCATTAAAAGCCCTACAAGGCAACAGAATAGGCAGGAGTATGGTTTTTGTTTTCTTCCAGAGATTATCTGTCTCTGTAAGTGTTGTGTGAATATAGTGACAGTTTCGGCAAATAAACAAAAAGCAAGCCTTTGGATTTTTTTTTTTTTTTTTTTTTTTTAATAAAAGTAATGAACTACGGCTTTGAATCCTGGAGTAATATGGAGAACTGTATGTATAAACACTAATATAATCACAGATTGACCTGATAAAAGGCACTGCGTTTGTTGTGTTTTGTATTATATTAAGCTTTCAACAGATTGGAGAAGTATGATTGAGATAACGCGTGAGATGGAGAAAATTAAACAGAATGCAGCAGCAGACTGTAAATGAATATGGGTTCATAAAGATCTCATTTGTATTTTATGTTTGACTCTGATGGCCCTCTGGCTTCTAAAATATGCACATCAAGTGGGGAACATCTGAATAGCTCATAACGATGTAGAAATTTATGGCTCCATTGTTTAGACTGGAGAGGTCTTCTTTGGGCAGTGCAGTGCACGTCTCAGCTCAAAGCACACAATAGAACATAATCAAGAGGTCAGTGAAATCCCCACGATCCACTGACGTTACTATGTGGAAGAGCTGTACAAGCTAAAAGGCAATCTTTACTACAATGGCTGCACAGCAGAGCCAATATCCAAGGACTCTGGCCTGACACAGTCAAATATATGATGCAAATGCTTTCATTGCAAATCAAAGAAAACCCAATGGTACAGCCAGCATCTAGAGATTAAAAAGAAGGTTGGGGATTATTTGCGGAGCTGCTGCTCAATGAGCTCACTGTCAAGCGTCCACAATCTAATGCTAGAAACGAATGTGTGAGATCAGATGGTAACAGAGGCAACTTGGTTTCTCAGTAACACATGCTTCACTGTTTACTTACATGACGCCCTGGATAAATCAGCGAAGTACTTTACGCCCTTTAAATATTAAGCACTCTCTCTCTCAATGCATGACTTCATGGCATATAGGATATGTCTTCTGGCATAAAATTAAGCATTTCTCACAAAGCATTAACTGTCACGGTTAGAAATCTTTTCTCGAGATGTTCCCAGTGGATTTAGTGGCATTTTTTTTTAACATGGCATACGGTTAACCAGGTGGAAAAGAGAATTGTAAGATGTGCGCTGAGCGTGGGGCGGCAGTTATTTTGCCCAGAAAATCCAAAACACTGCAAGTATTTGACGTACTGTCCCATTGGGTTTCAAGTGTTAGTGTTAGCTACGGCTTATTGTGGACGCAAATTAGCTATACAGCTAACTCTGGCTCAATAGTTGTGTTGCGCATGGAGTCTGTTGAATGAACTTATAAATTAAACTAAACTATTGCCAGTCCACACTTTAAAGCTTATCAACTTGTTTACACTATTCAGCCCAAAGAATGTAAATAAAACCCATGGCATAGGCGTGCAATGCTAATCAACACATCATCAGTGAATGACTACATGCTGGGAAAACATTAAAGGGATAGTGCACCCAAAAATGAAAATTCAGCCATGATCTACTCACCCATATGCCGACGGAGGCCCTGGTGAAGTTTTAGAGTCCTCACATCCCTTGCGGAGATCGGCAGGGGGAGCGGTTAGCACACCTAATGGCAGGCGGCGTCCCAGACTAACATCCAAGAACACAAAATTGAATTCAATTGAATTCAACTGAATTGACCGTGGTGATCCAAGTGTTCTGAAGCCCCGACATAAAAAGTTGTTTTGAAAAACGTCATATGAATTCTGTTTTTAGCCTCACTGTAGCCTGTAGCTCTGACTGCTTCTCTGTGCTCCGCGCTCACGTGTGCACGCTTGCGCAAGACCAGCGAAAGCATGAGCTTTGCTTACCCTTTTGGGACATGTAAGAGTGATACTTGTTACCCAAAGAGGTTGGAAAAAAAAAAACACATTTTAAACGCTGTATGTTATGTTACTAAGTTAGCACTTCTATGCTACGCTAGCAAGGCCACTGAAGGTATACTGAATGTATATGCTGCTTTTGCTTTTTAATGATTGTAAAGGTAAACAGAGAAGCTACCCTGCTTTACAGAAAGTAAATTTACGTTTCCTAGCTAAATGAGGATAGCAAAAGCATGACCTGACCTGCTTTGCCTTACTCTGCCTCTGACTAGCTTACCCCGACATTCGTACCCTAACCCTAACCAATCCCACTCCTCTTGACTTGACCTAACCAATCCAACCAATGAAAGCAGCAAGTAGTAGCCAAGCAGAGGGAGAGTAGGCCAGGTCATTTCATATCTAGGAAGTGCAAATTTGTTTACAGGACCCTTGTTGCTCCTTTAGTTCCTTGTCTTCTGTCTCGATCACCAGGTGATGTGGTGGTTCACTTTTACATCCGGGCCACAATGCTTGCTTCCACAGTACATGTGCATTGCAGAACCCCCTCCATTTATTTTTTTTTAGAGCATGTGCAGCTCATCTAGATATTCTCAGTCACAGCAAAAACAGAGAGAAAATTATCTGTTGATACTGACATAATACTAGCAGTATAACACCTTTCACTACAGTTTCAATGTCTCTATGTGTAGAGGAGGTCGATGACATGAAAAAAATATAACCATTTATGTTTTACTCAACATGTCTTGTTTTGGTTTCAAATTATAAGCCCTCTAGCATTTCCTTGGACAGATTCCCTTCATTTGTTAACACAAGGCTTTTGTTATAAAAAATTGATGGCTGTTATCAAAAGTAAAATCAATATAGGAAGATAGGGCTGGCAGGCAGCAGCGCTGCAGCAGCAACACTGTCTGTGTGGATACCACACATGTGCAGGCAACAACAGTTCAGCAAGGTAGCCATCATGCGCAGGTAGAAGTTGGCAGTACGACCAGGTTGTTACACTGTGAACTGTATGCTTTAACGTCTTTCTTTTTTTTTTCTGTTTTCACTGCTAAGTCAGTTTGTCATCGTCAATGCTAGCTCTGAGAGACTGACAGAGTAGCTTTGGCTATCAACAAAGGGGTGGGGCTTAGCAAAGGTCAATGCGTAATTATAAATGATGTGTGATGTTGTACTGAAGTTATAAGAGCTTGGCTCCTAAAACAGCTGAAGTCTGTCAGAAGCTGACTGCAGTAATTGAAACTAAAAACTACCGTTCTGAAAATAAGTTCGCAGCTAGGACGAATTATATTTAGCACTTGGAAAAAAGAACTGTGTTTACTCTCAGCCATGTTCATGAGAGCCCACCCACAAGTTCCTGAGTCTGTAGCAGATTGTGCTACTTTGTTTTTGGTGTCTGAATGTTGTGGTGACCTGCTGTGGTCAGCGAGGTGGCCGACCTGCATTGATGTGCTCCAGACCAGACACAGCTGTGCAAATATTGAGCCAGGCCAAGCTGAGGCATGGCCATCAGCCATCACTGTTGCCGCATGCTCTGGCATCAAGTTGTTTGACCAGCAGCTCTACAGCATTTTCTAACCTCATGCCTCCATAATTCTCTGCCTTTTATTCTCCAGCCACCACAGTATATAACATCTTGAGCATTATGTTGTTGGTGTGACATACTATGTCTGTCTATTGACACATTCATGTGAACACAATGACTCAAGAACATCTTTCTCACACCACAGGATTCCTCTACAAAGTAGACAATTTGATGTGAAGTACCTTTCTGCATAAATTTGCATATTAAATGCTAAAAATCGGATCGTCTCTAAATCCCTATATAACTACTTGATGCTTTATAATAAAGAGATTATATTAATACCACTTGGGTTATGCAAAAACAGGGATGTTGACACAGAAATTTTCCAATTCATGCATTAATTAGCTTAATTAATGACCTCGTTATCATAACTGGCTATGTTTAATATATCATGGTGATTATGGCAGAACAGTAGGCAGCTGAAGTGCCTCTTTCCTTTTTATTGTTTTAGGCTGTGATCTGAATTGAGTTAAAGGATTTAAAGACCAGACCTTCATGAATAATTTCAGGTTTTTACAACAGACAACTCGAGTTGATCTCCTATAATTAGGCCAACTGAGTGTGTTAAGCGCTGCAACTCATACGGCACAGTAACAGTTTCAGAGCACAACAGGGGAAATGCATTTAGCCCCATCACATCCTTTTGCAAAATGTTTAATTTCCATTCTGCGACTTGACCAGTGGGCTTGGTGCATCCTGTTATACCCAGCCAGGGAGCATCCATTAATGGTCTGTGGATGTCTGCAGACGCATGATAGAATACCATTATCAGCTCTGCAAAGCAATTTGGATTGTGTGAGAAGAAACAGCACTGACTTTTATGGATGTTTGTTACATAAAGCCGAGAGTGACAAGAAAACAACACATACAACCCTATTTTACTCCCCAGTCTGTCAAAGATGTGTCATGCTCTATCCTCTGCACTGTTGTCATGGCAAATGAAGACTCAAACATCTCAAGTGATGGCGTGCGTGGAATGGCAGGCTATGGGCACTGAGTCAGACTGTTGCGGAGAAATCCCTTGATACCCCTGTTATTTGGGAGGTCTACGACCAATTTACAATATGATAGTTCAGCAGACAAACAGACACTGAATAACCACCATTACAGTTGTTCTCTATTTAGCCTACAGGAAAAAAATATGTGTGAAAAAATGTGTGCAAAAATGAATTCATTGAGAGAGAAAAAGTATGACCACGAGTCAAATCAGGTTGACATACTTCCTTAACTAGACAGTTTTAACCAGCCAGTCAATTTTAACAGCAATCCTTATTCTGTTTAGCAGTGTATTTCTGCATTAAATAATTATGATAACGTTGTTGAACATAACATTGGGATTCAAAGTGAGTTAAAAATGTGTAGATTTAAACATCTTCATTAAAATCTTGGGTACAGTTGCATTCCCAATGCAGTGTAAACCCAGCAGCAAGCAAGCTTTAGGGAAGAGTGAATATTTAGTTGAAGTCAAATGGAGTTCTCAGTTACCCAACTCTAGAAATAAGATCTGAGAAAAGAACATGATCCATATTATTAAAATGGATTATTTGCAGCCTACATACCTAGGCACCTAGGCAACCTGTCTCTGTGATGTCGGATTTCTAAATATATTTCAACTGTGTCTTGACAGGGGCTGCAAGTAACTGATGGGCAATTATTTCACCAAAATTAATTTCTATGCTCAGCTCTGATTAAATGCATAACTTCCTGGTACTGTAGGTCACGAAAGGCAGGGCTCTGACTGAGCAGTACATATAGGTCTCTTTGAGAAAGACCAGTGCCTAATGCAATATTTATCACACAAGATTCATTTTCATGGCTTGGACAAAGTTTGAGGTGTATTGCTCCAGATTCCTAATGACCTGCAGCTGTGATGCATGTTCACAGGAAAAATTCACAGGTTCCCAATGGTCAGATCTCTTTTTGACAGCTACTATGTATGTGCTGCACACTCTTAGAAACAAAGGTGCTATGTAAAACCATATAGTGTTCTTTGGCTTGTCCCCATATGAGAACCATTGCTCTTTCCACCTGTAATCCTTTCAGATGGTTCTACCTAGAACCCAACATAAAGGGTAAAACTAAAACCACCTGTGGAGGGTTTGACCCAGGACCCCCTGTGAGATGTATTTTATCTTTAATCCAGGTTTCTATCCAGAACCTTTCCACCTTCTATAGACTGAGTCGGCTGAGTGCTTGACACTGTCTATGGCTGTCACTTGACAAAAATGACATATTTTCAACAGAAAGTGTCGCTCAATACTTTTCCTTCAAGTTGTGCAACTGGAGAATTTTGTTATGTCATATTTTGTCGCACAGTGTGATTGGTAGTGTTACTGTTGTAACCCTGGAGATAGTAGTTTTCAATCCACACTTAGTGCAACCTGCCATCTGTCAGCAGCAGCTCCTGGAGAGCTGAGAGGGTGGTGGCCGGCCAAACTGTCTTTTTATATTTTTCATGTCAGTGCCACGGGAGGAAATCAAAAGTGTTTGTATTTATTGAATAATTGATTTTATTTCTTAGCCCACTGTAATGAGTAAGGGGATTCTGCCGCTCACAGACAGACTAGGGGCAGATCAATCAATGAAGATACTGTTACTAAGTTAAAAACAGATATGCACCCCGGTATTTGTGTTATTTAAACAGCTATCTGTGCAGATTATGGTTCACTAAATGCAACAGAAAGAGCCATGGACCGTTAAAAAAAAAACAAAAACACGACTCAAACGATGCGTGACTGTTAAATTTCTGTCAAGCTACACTCACCATAAGTGTTCAAAACCCTGCCATAAATCAGGCTTAGATGCTAACAAGGAACCACCCAGGACGTTCTACTGAGAACCCTTTTTTATTTTATGGCTTTCATCTAGAACCTATGCAGGCAGTTCTACTGAGGACCATTTCATTTCCACTGATCATGATTTTAGTAGCCTGGCACTGCAGAACCACGTCCAGCAGCCTTTGGCTTCATGAGGCTCCTCAAGAGCCAGGGCTGATGTGGTCCAGCGCAATCCACAACAATCATGGCTCACAATCACGTTTTTAGGGGGCTGAGATTTTGTAAAATCACTACTGCTACAGCCTTTACTATCACAATGGTGCAGTGGATGCTCACTGGCAGAGAGGACAGTATCTCTGCTCATTAACCAATGACAGTGTCTGTTCAATACAGGATTTACTGCTGTATGACATGAAATTATGGAAAGAAATCAACTATGGCAGAACACAAGTAAGATAAATTGATTATGGGGATTTCAGGTACATCTACATTTAAGAAATACCAATTGAAACATGGATAAACATTTGAATATTTGAGGGTGAGGATTTCTTAACACCTGTGCTTTATACAGTCTTTGAAGGACACTTTCTTCCATTGATTGTTATTGGAATAAAATGGGTTTTTAATAGAACCCTTCATCTCACAAAGAACTCTTGAAGAACCCTTTCTTCAAAAAAAGGCTTCTTCAGAAGCAAATACTTTTGGGTAGAGCCTCAGCCCTTCAGGAAGAATCACATATTTCTATGAGTGTAGTGCAGGAGACTTGCCTGGGTCCAAAGCCTTTGAATCTGCCCACTTCACCAGGTTTGAGGTGACTGATTTGTCTGGCATCGTGACATAAAACAGCAGTTTCTCAGTTAAAATAAAAAATGACCAATGAGCCCTGTAGGGGGACACGATTAGCCAATCAGGGCCACAGGCAAGACTAACGTCGCTGTCAACCTGTTGTCAAGTGGTGCGCCGGGACCAATAAGTAATAATGACAACAATGGTGAGTACTTTGCGCAAGACTTGACTCTGCTAAGAGGGCTGTTCTAAATGTCTTTTCAATATCGCCTGACATCATAGCTTGTTTTTACTGTACTCCACTCCACTCTTAAAACCCTGCAAAATAGGTGTGCTGGCATGGCGACACACCAGTGTGGACTTAGAATGATATTAGAAGGCGGATACGTTGGTCTCTTGTGATTGGTTAGAAAAATCGAATCCCCTCCCCCACTGAAATCAGTTTAAGTGGATGCAAAGTCAAACCGCAGATGGAAACAGACTGTAACAAGTTAACAATTCTGTCTGATAACAAGCAAACACTAAAGTGCCCTGCTATGATATTATGAGTATCTCAAAGGAAACAGGAAAATACTATCTAAACCTGGAAATCATTGGGTGCTTACTAGCTGAAAAACTAACTACATAAATGACAAAGGAAAGAGATCTAACATTTGTCTATAACTCTAATTTATTGAGCAATTGTGACTGATAACTGTGACTCAGTACGCAGCCAACCATATCGTGCCAAAACATTTTTACCTGGCTTCTAGACTATTATCAATAAACAGTCAAAAACACCATCTGCACTTGCCATGAATGGCGCCAATTGTGATCTAAGTTGCATTTGTTTTTGAAAGCCATAAAAGGAAAATTATTGCAGGTTCTGAAAAATGCCATCTGTTTGATGCCTCTGTTTTGAACCATCACTATAGTTTGCCTGTTGCCACCAGAGCTGCTCACTGAGCTGTGATGAAAGTGGTATCTCATAGCAGAGTTTATGTCTTATAAAATATACGACAGCCTCACCAGATTGTAATCATATTACCTGAGTTAAAGGTGAAGCTGCTGCATCTGAAAGCCAACCATGATCACTCTTTTGACATTCTCCAATATCGGATCACCTTGCTTTATTGGGGTGAAGCAGATATCCCATTAACATATGCTGATTTTCTATAGAGGCTAGGCTGGGGCAATTAAAGCCTCCAGATAAATGAAAGCCCAATCTATATCACATTACAACTGGGAAATAACAATCCTATTACAAAGTAACTACTCTAATAAAATGTTATGGAAGCCTCTAAAATTTTCAAACGCTGCAGTTAAGTTTTTCCTTTACCTGGGTTCAGGGACAACAGCTACGTTTACCCTGCTAAACATGTAAACAGAAAATCATTAAATCTCCTGTTTGTCTGTGGGCAAACATAATGTGATTGCAATGGAGTAATTTATGCTACATATGTTTGCTGCAGAACACTCTGCCTACACCAGGGAGTCATAATTAATTTATATGTGTTTGGAAAAGAGCATGCATCCCAGCCCTATTAATATTGCTCTTTTGCGGAATAAGATCATATCTTTGAAAATTGAATATTCATCGCCTTAATGAATCAAGAGTCTTGCCTGTATCCCACAAAAGTTGGGAATTCATTCAGACATTAGCTACAGGTTGTAAATCTCTCTTGCCTGATTCCAGATTTTGGAAACGCTTAGTCAGCCTGTGAGGGGAAAGGGCTTTATAATCCTCCTGTGAATGGCTATATAAGCATTATAATACATTTTAGTCTGAACACAAGCAGGGACTATTTACTGGATGGCTGATCAGGTGAACTGTTACAGCCTGCATGTGCGTGTGTGTGTGTGTGTGTGTGTGTGTGTGTGTGCGCCTGCTTCCGTTCAGTTGTTTGATTATTTAACTACTGTATATTTAAGCATAATTATCCACATTATTGGCTAAAGAGTCCATACTCATTCACCTTCAACCAGCACAATGTTAAACTCACTGTAATTTTATCACATCTGGGCCCTGGCCTTTTCATCGGCTCTAAACCCTCTTTGTCCAAATCCCTCTGCCCATATCCCTTTGTTATACCAGGCACTAATGCGACAAACTGATTAAGCACTATTAACTTGCAAATTAGTTCTTTTGTTCTAACTTTATCCTCATCAGCTTTGTCCATTTTAAACACCCTTTGTCTGACCACAAAAAAAATATGATTGTACCATCAGTGATGTTGCTAAATTGTCCACTTCACGCTTCAAGTATGTCTGTATGAATTGTACACAAAATCATTGAGAATAAAGTGCCATTTTTGGCATCTTCCCATGCTAATGCAATTGAAAATACAGAATGGCTTGAAAAGTCTGCACTGCATTACCAAACCACAATAACACAGCATTGGCAATAATAAAAGTGGACACAATGTTCACTGTTGATTGATCACGCATCTTTAGCAAGTGGATTTTCATGGAAATTAAAAGAAAGCAGGCATGAAAAACGTGTTTCGCATGGAGTATAAAAACAGATGATGAAATTCATGTGGTTTGCGGGCTAAAATATGCAACAACACTGGTCTGATTCTGTTAAGTAGCTTGAGGCACAGAAGTTTACCCAAAGGAGACTTAATTTGTAAACAAAAAAAGGATAACTCCCCAAAATAATCCCATAGACAAGAAAGAAAAAAAAATACTTTGATTATCCCCAGGACATGCTGTTTAGAGATTTATTTAATGCAAAAATATCCCAACATAGTTGATGGAGCACCTGCTAACTTGGAATCCATGTGGAACAGACCCATTATAGGTTTATATTTTTCATTAGTTGTTTTTGTTTGGTTTTTAATTTTTTATTAATTTAATTTCAGTTGGTTTCTCTAGTAGGTTCTCATTTCAGTTTAGTTTCTAAGGTTTATATATATATAGTTTCAGTACTACTTTATTTTTTTGTTATTATTCTTATCAGGGGCAAGATTTAATAAGTTCTGAATAGGTACTGCAATACAAACACAACATTTTGTGAAGGCAACTGACTCACAGTCATGAAGACATCCAAGTCTCAATAAACATATTCACTAATTCCTCTTTGTTTTTTTGTGTTGAAAATTTTGACCACATTGACAAAGACTGCAACTTAAGAGTTTATGCAAGTACAAAACATAGTTTTAGTTTGTGTTTTGTTTTTATTTTTATTTCAGTTAACCTGAATGGTTTTTTTTACAAATAGTTTCATGCACAATTTCAATTTAATTTTCAGCCGCTATGTTTCTTCTTTGAGTTAGCTGCTAACTGCTATCAGCTACTATTTAAATCTCCTGCATAGCATGTCATCAAAGTACACCAGTGTCACCCACGATCCCTTTCACACAGACCGCGTTTTGGCACCATTACTGCCTCCCGGCTTAAAGGTGAGGCAACTCTGTCCACGACTGTACCTTTTATGCAGAAAGGCGAGGCGGCTTAATGGCGTGAAATTCCCACCTTAAAGATGTTACATAAAAGGGGCTTATGAGTCAGAACCATCCCCCGCTCCTCCACAGCTCCACCCTCTAACCCAATACGGTCATTTCTGGCTCCATAATCCAGGATGGTAATGGCCAAAATGCCGAACTCAAGACTTCAATACATTAGTCAAAAAACTAATGGGTGACATCCCGGAAGCTATGTTCATTATCTTTATACAGTCTGTGCTAAAAGTATGTATATAAATCTAATGACACATAGCAGGGATCTGACTAATTAATGCAGCAGTCTGGCAGATTTAATGATTCGATGATTACTTTTGTATCCATTATGGAGCTTGGATCATGGAGTCTGCTGAACATGCTGCTTAAGTCAACCTGACCTACATGTCATAAAAGTCATATTTTTGCACTGTGTCTGTAGATATTACATAGGACTAACTGCTCGTCATTTCTTTTCTATTATGTACATCACACTAGAATACAAAGCTGATTTGAAATTCATGGACAAAACATACATCGCTGCACCATAACAATAAGGTGGGGCGGTAACATGCAACAAAAGGTACTCTGGCAGATTTGAAATCAGTGTCCCTGCACAAACATGGTATTCATCTCAGACCACTACACAAAGTGATGCCCCCTTCTAATTTACCAAACAGAATGTAAATATAATTATTCACATTTTAATTTGTCGATGGTCACATTGCAGCATGAGTATACAGAGCATTATTTACTGTGTAATAGAGGATGTTTACTAAACATGATGCTCTCAAAAAGGTGTTTAGAACACTATGTAAAAGCTCAATGAACTGAGTAGGAAAATGTGTCTGCACGGCCCTGATAATATCAAAACATTGCAGAGGCCAACACTCTTAACAGATTATATGGTAATGTCATAATTGTTGCCCCATCTGGAATATGCTTTTGAATCAACATTAGACGCGGCATGTGTTTCCAGGATATGAATTCATCAAGTCCAAGCCATTGTGCAACAGAGAACCAGTGTAGCCTAGCCTGAAAGCCCTATGAGCTGCAAATCACTCTGAACTAGGGATAGACCAATATAGATTTTTTAGGGCCGATGCCGATACCGATTTTTTTCCATCACCCTTAGCTGATGACCGATTATGGACTGCCGATTTTCTTGAGCCGATATTTGGGGCCGATACTGCTTTTGCTCCCTCAATTTACATCAAAAAAATGACACAATGATAACAAATATTACAGGTCTCAAGTTTAAAATAATAAACATTTATTGAACAGTAAAAAATACTAAAACAAGATGGAAAGTTGAGGTAGAACAGGTAGAATATTATTATTATTATTATACATTCAAATAAAAAAAAAAGAGTTCAGTGCTCTTAAATCTTCCAGTAATGTCTTTATAAAATAAACAAATATTTAAGCTGAAGCATAAATAAAACAACAACTACTGTACACAGTAGGATTCACTGCATGTGCGCTGCAGGGTCTTCCGGCAACACAGAGCTGCCCGTGGATGCCTGTCTGTAAATCATGCCAGGGAAAAATAAATCTGCGAACCCACGCGGGTATCGGCCAATGCCGATACAAGTAAAAAACTCAAATATCGGCCTGATATATCAGCCGGCCGATGTATCGGTCTATCCTTACTCTGAACTTCAAAATTTAACTAGTCAAGTGTTAAGCAGGAGATTTTGCCTTTCAGGAGTGGCTTGTAACAAATAAGATGATGTTGAAAAGCCTGGGAGAGAGGTGCAATACTCTGTCCAACAAAGACCTGAATAATTGAGGTAAAAGAAAGCCACGGCACACCGCTAAGTAAAGGCCGAAACATGGTAGCTGTCACTTACAATCATGTAAATGGATGCAAATGTCACAACTGGGCTTGTAGTTGGGAGGGGAAACAGCTTTGTTTGTCTTAATCTAAGCCAATCTAGTTGAGGGAATGTCTTGGACACCGCCTCTTACCTGGGATGCCCTTCATTTCAGTAGGACTTCTGTCCGCTTAGCCTGAGTGGCTGCTCGCTAAGTGCAATCTGTGCAGCTGTCTCTGGTATGTTTGTTTGTCAGGGGTAAGACGTGGCATGAAAACAGCCACATCAGACAATAAAAACCTATTTTTGCACGCTTCCTCAGATAACAGCACAGCTTCTCCGAGCGGACTGCTCCACATCATTGGCAAGCCTTGACATAATTCAGATAAGAGTGTTCTGCCCAAGAGGCTAATGTTTGTAAATCACATCTCTACTTTTTTATAAGACATTCCTCATGAACAGCGATACCATAGGTTGACAGTTTAATGTAACCCCACAACAGGACACTCTACTAATATTCAATTTCTGTTGAAAACATAGATAACATGACAAAAGACATTTTAAATGACATCATATTGACATTGTACTCGCTCTGCATGCTGGAAACTATGATGACAAGTGGATGTTAGGACAGGAGAAATTGATTCAACACTGTTTTTCAATATACTATGACATTTATAGATCATTTAGTGTACTGTAATAACTACATACAGTCATGCATTACCCCGCTTGCTTGATTACATTCTCCCTAACCAATGAATATACCCCTGTCAAACAGTAATGCACCTATTCATCTGGAGGTCAAAGGTCTGACTTTTCATTCAGGTCTTGAGACCCCCTACATTAGACTGTGTGGTTTTATGGAGGTGCAGGACAGAGACAGAATCAAAGCTCAACCCAACCTGAGGCAACCAAAACACTTTTTTGCAACATTGATCTTAATGCATATGGTGTGGCTGTTGTCAGTATTGATAGATCAATTTTAGGGGAATGGTCACAGATTGCCTGCAGGCTACAGGTCTAGTGCAGTTTCAGTGAGACCTGGTTGTGAGACCTGGTTGCATGCATACTGACGTGACTCATTTGTTGCTTCAGGCGGTAGATCCGCCACGAGTTGAGCACTGGCATGACAAGGCAGGCATGAGGAGAAGCTGTTCTCAGTCTGAACAATCAGCAGGGGTGAGCTGAGAATGTTCCTCGTGACAAAAAGCTATTTGCTGATGTGGAAATAAAAGTTTTAACTAGAATTTTAGCATATATTTCCAGTTACAATGATTCTATTCAGTATGCATCACAACACAGTAAGCAGCACATCTTTTGGTGGCTTAGCGGCCACAGCCACGGTATTAACTCTCAAGAAGTTAGTGCATGGCAGAAAACATTAATTTACCATGGGTTACAGATGAATAGAGGTAATTACCTTTTTTCTAAGACACATTTCAAAAGCATCAGCACCTCAGGTTTACTGGGGCCCAGTTTGAATTGAGCTGAAAGTGGCTTTAAAAATGAGTGAATATGAAAATGAAGAGGCTCTTTTGACAATACCACGACTGGGTCTGAGTATCCTTCAAACATTTTTGACACCAATACCGATACCTTGATTTCGATACAGGTTCCTGAACAGTACTTTTCTCGTTACCAATTTTATTAACTAACGTTTTTTATTAATTTTATTAACTTTATTAACTGTCATTTAACTTTGACAAAAAGAAAATTACATTACGATACAATTCTTTAGTTTTATGTATCAGCTCCCTGGTATTTTTACACACATGAAGTAGTTTCACAAGGTAAAAATATAAACGTATTAACCACAGTGTGGTTTAACGTGAGTTGTCTGTTTCAAGTCTTTAGTTTTGTTCTTCAGCAACTTGGAATTTTGCCACTCAAAGTAGATTTACAATATGAAAATAAACGTATTTACCACAGCAATCTATAGCCATTAGATAAAGCTACACACAAAAAATATCCAGTGTTACATGGTCACCACACCTATTACAGTAATTTAAGGAAAACAACCATGTACAAGTTGGACACATTTTTGTTTGACAAACGTTAAAACCCCTCTCATCGTAGCGCCGACCTCAGTAATCTCGGACAGCGATGGAGATTTTAGAAAGATTCTGTAATGTTAGGCAGACTTCTTGAGAGGAAAGTGGCTGTAGTCCATTATTCTTCTTGCAGTCAAACATGGAGCAACTGTCTGATTTTAAATTTATTCCATGCATCTTCAAGTGTTTCATCAAATTTGTGTTGCCGTTTTTGGCAACAATGTTGTTTTTTGCACATATTGTATCACACGCTATTGGAATTGAGCCTTATAAAATGGAACCACAATTCTGATCTCTTCTTGGACTTTTTTTTTACACCTCTGCAACACACACCACAGTCAAGCCTTTAAAAATTCAACAACACACACGTGAACCCCGTCTCTGGGCATAACAAAATGTTTTTCTTGCATGCCTCTACAATGTGTAACGTTAGACAGCCAGTCACAAACATTATTAGATCTTGGTACAAGGATCCTGCATACTTACTGCTTGACTGACGCTGATGAAGCATGGAAATCTGGTACCAAATGACAAGGCATTTTTTCAGACTCGATAGTACTGATGCAATTCGGCTGATGCCATGAAGCATCAAACTTCTGTACCCAGCTCTGACCATGACACATATTATCAGTCTGTTTAATTGGAAGGCAAATACTGTCACTGATCAACCTGGCAACACAACAGTCTCTAGTATAAGAAAATTGGTCATTGTACATTTGAAAGCAATCAAGATGCCATGCAAAACACAAAGTGACATAAAGCCTCTGATTTTGCACTCCACCACAAAACAAGACTGAGTCAACACAGAGTCGACTGCTGGTTATGCTCATTGTAAAGATAAATAAACCAAGGCATGTGACAAATTGAGGGAATCATCCTCCGAGAACCATGGGTATCTGTAGCAGATGCTATGGCAATCCATCCAGTAGTTACAGGATATTTTACTAAAAGACAAAAATGTCATCCTCATGGTGGCACTAGTGAAAAAGTCAAAATCAGTAGGGTTCATCCACAAATGTCTAGTTTTTGAGATGTTAGTCTGGACCAAAACAACAGATCGACCGTCAGACCAATTTTTATTACTATTCAAAGAGCAACACTGGAGGTGTGGTACAAAAACACAAAACACTCAGACAGTGCATACTCGGCCAATGATGCTCAGTCCTCTTAATTACTTAGAAGTGTTTAGAAATTTGAATCATAATCTGCATTAAAATACACATCATAGGGTTTACTAGGTGCAAGTTTGTTTTTTATTTTCTGTTTATTTCCATGGATAAATATTCATGAGGAAAATAGTGTTAATGTTCAACAATTTATTTTCTCACTTTAAATTAAAAACATCTCTCCGTCTGCATCAGATACAGAGCCTCACCAGTAACTACTGTTCCTTGGACCATAGCCTGACTTTCCTAATTTCATCAACATCTGTTTTTGAAGTAACATGCTTACTGGCAATTAGACAAACAGTCTGACAGATAAACAAACTTGTAGGGACTGTGAACATATTTCTGATAGCCTAATAAAAAGAGATAAGAGTCACAAAACATAGATAATAAAATGCAAATACGCGCATCAGCGTTTCCTACATGGACCCTCCATATTTAGTTTAACCCTGCTTCCCAGAGACCATGATAATCATCTGATAAAATGTCAGGGACTGAAAAGTTGCTAGTTTGACCAAGTTGCTAAAGGCCTGCAGGTTTCTACATTTGCAAACTGTGACAATATGAATAATGTAACACGTGTCTCGTGCTGCCGTTTAGTGTCTGACATGCAGTATCTTGGCTGACCCCTTCAGCACCTCTTGAATGTAGATAACCTGGCTGTACGGCGACAAAACATAATCTTTCATCAAGCTTAATGTTGAGAATAACAACATGAATTTCAAAGTTTCCTGTTTCCCGTCGTCTGTGAGTCAGAGCATGTTGACAAATGAGACGAGGGCTATGTTGTTATATCATTTAAAAAAGAAAACGCTTGCTGAAGTCAACACACAGCATATGTTGCTGAGGCATTTTAGGCAAATAAATGTACCAATAAGGTCAGTGCACTGATCAGCTGAGAGAGACCACAGCTGGCCAAATGGACACTTTAGTCAGAAGATTTTAAGATCCAAGCTATTTTTTCAGTCTGGAAAACAAGCATTAAAGAAGTGGCCATTTATTGCAAATATTTATACAATTAGATTTTGCAGAAGTTCTGGTGTTTAAATCTTTCAAAGGGCAGCCACGGCTTCTGCAGGAAGAACTTATCCACAAACAGAAACACTTGAACTACAGTATATATGATTTAGAAATGGCTATAAAACACACATAAAAGTCTTACAAAGTAAACAATACAGGAAAGCTCCAACACACAAACAGAATGCTGGGGTGGTAAACAGTGAAGCTATGATGTTGGAAAGATATCAGCAAAGTAATACATTGTGTATTGTGTACCATGTACACTTGTTTGTGGTGTATATACTAAGGATGGGCATTTTGAGTAGCTTCAAGTACTCTGCTTCTGCAGAGTACTTGAGTACTCGCAAAATGTATATATCTAATGTAAGAATAGGCATGTAAATTGGCCAACTAGTAGTACATTTCAAAATTATCTTGAACAACCAGGTTTCAATTAGCACATTATACTATTAATTCAAAATTAACATAAGAAAAATCAGCAGAATTTCTGTCACTACTCTTGTTGTTTGTTACATGGGTTCGACATGGCACTGAGGTAGGGCTGCACGATTCTGGAAAAAATGAGAATGATGATTTTTTGGCTTATAATGAGATCACGATTCTCTCACGATTTTTTTTCAACATAAAGATATATTGTGCTTATTTCCTGATACAAAAGGAAAAGTAACAAAAATTATAAATAAATAATAAAAAATATCATTAAATAACAAAGCCTATGATTGTGCCTGATACAGGAGACACAAGGCACATAAACTCTGGTCAGCAGAGAGGGAACACTCCTGTTTTAGCTTTAGTCTCTTGTCTTCTCTTACAGCTTTTGAACAATTTTAACAATAATAGCAATGTTGAACAACATTTTTCTGAGGTAGGTATTCCAGGCCTGGAATTAAGTCAAAATTAAATGTTTCAACACCATGCATTTGACAGGAGTATTCACCTAACATAGCCACATATCTTTAATTATATAATTATTTATATGTCTCTATGTATATTTTAACATAAATCCCCAATATTTTATTTGCCTTTAAAAAATCCTCTTCCTTCATTTAATTTGACAATGTTTATCGTATTGTATTATATGTATTAATTCTCTGCAGGATCTTGTATGTTCTTTAATGTGTGTTCAATTTATTAAAAGAAAAAAAAACACAAAAAAACGTTTTGGTGAACCCTGCAGCAAAGTGAACCCTCTTCCTCAGAGAGGATCTTTGCCTCCCAGTTTGTTCCTGGCGGCAGAGCAGAGTGATCCGTCTTTCTTCTAAGAGGATCTTTGTCCCATGAGAGCAGGCAGCTGTTCTCTTTGTCCGCAGTGTAAACATCTTTCGTTGGCGATTTGACAGTCACTAGAAGCACATTGTGACCCTTTGTAAAAGTTTTTGTGTGGTACCTGTGTTGTACATTAGCTAACGTTAGCGGTTAAGGACTGAGAGGCTGTCCGGTGTGTGTGTGTGTGTGTGTGTGTGTGTGTGTCTGTCTGTCTGTCTGTCTGTCTGAGTGTCAGTACGTTAACTTGCCGTAGCCTTGCTGTTTGTCATGTTAATGTTATCTTTGGCAGCCCTGAATAGCTTCAAGCTTTAGCATAGTTAGTTAACACATTTTGTTATCGGCCCATGTGTTTACTGCTACAGAAAATTAATAAATCTGGTTTATTTGCACAATGTCGCCTCTATGCCATCTTTTATCACGCTTGCTAACGCTAAGTTAACTTCACCAGCAGATCTGTATGAGGCACAAACTGAGGCTACAGTTAGCAGTGTGTTTCCCCCCGTCTCGCTGCATTCCAAACTGCCGGCCGGCTGTCGCTCTGCATCACGTGGTATAATGCTGTGTCGTTAGCAGTGCTTGTTTTCATGCAGATGATGTCCCGACTCCCAGCAAGGGCGGGGCCGGCAGAATCGCCGTCATTGAAAAATTAGATCGCATATGCATATGAATCGAGATCACGATTTTATTACTATTAATCGTGCAGCCCTACCCTGAGGGACCATCTTCAGAGTCAGGAGTCGCTCTTAGTTGTTCACCAACTGCCTGTTAGCATGAGCTAAGACAGCAGCAGTGACTAACATCTGACACCCACCCATTTAACAGTCCCAACAAACTCACACCTACACCATTGTGGCCTGTTGTTACACTAGTTAGGTATGTTAGCCATGTGATGCTAACAGTTAGCCCTCACACTCATTTAGGACCACTGATCACCTAGTTGCCCGCAAGCTTAAGACATTAATTTCATCATTAAATGATATATTTTGGGCTGGGCAACACAATGGTTTGAGTTGAAGATGTGAGAAAGAATAGTATCAGTAACATTGTTAACACTGTGCTACATTACAGAGAAATACAAACCGTACTAATGAACCTGCATTAATATAGGCCTATATTTCATCTACAAGTGCACGTCACACACTGAGCGAGCCGCCTGTTAATGACACTGTCGGCCAAGCAGCAATAATTGTGCTAAGTGGCTAATGGACATGTAGCTACTTACATTTTTCAGATGATACGTCATGTTTGTAGTCGACCAATGAAGATGAGTTTACATATCACCTTAGGTTCGTCCTTCACCTTCTCAAAATGATCCCACACTTTGGATTTCCTGCCCGACATGTTATTAATTAGCCTGTGGAATAACCACAGGTACCAGCCCTGTAAATTAACCTGACTCCTGTCTGACTGCCGGCCGTGGCCACTTCGTGTACCTGTGCTTTCAAATTAAATTCCCACATGGTCTAGTCATATAGGTTTTGATTTATTTTGACATGGCGCAGCTCCTAATAGAGTATCACATTTGTTTTTTGTTTTGTTTTTTTTTTGCGACTAAGCAGCCAATGAAATCTTAGCCTGGAAATCCAGACCCTAATCTAGAAAGATTTGGGGTCTGGCCATGAGTAATGAAAATGGCCCAACTCGAGAGGCGGCACCAAGCATGCATTTGTAAATATCATTGCACGCAATTGGATAACACTACGACCAATCAGAACAATACACGGGGTGACGTATACGCTTAGCTACCAGCGGAGCTAACTGGTAGATTAGACTCTTGCCTTATCCGGTCGGCAAAACAGCAAAAACGTCCTTCTTGCAAAGGAAAGACTCGAGCGCCGTCTTCTGTTCCTCTTTTAGAGAAAAAGTCAAGTCTAACTCGTTCATTGTAGCAGCCAAAGCCGTTTCAAACAACTGGTGTTCATCTGTAGCCATCTTGCAATGTTTACTGACTGATTCCGGACTTCGTCGTCGCAGCGCTGTCATCATCTGTTTAGCTCGCCTCTGGCCCGCCTATATCAGATACACTGATGTGATTGGTGCAGCTCGGTTTCATGGGCATAGGTGATGAGCATCATTAGTGATTGCCAGAGTGACTTGCTGAGCAAATTCAAATTGTGCTCTTGCGAGAACTCTGGATTTCCAAGGTAATGAAATCTTGCCAACTAATAACCTCGCTGGTTGACCAATGTTTGGCCGACTGTTAGGGGGCAGCCCTACCTCACACTGTGTCTGTGTGTGTGCGGTCCTCAGGTGCAGAGCTCATACTCCCATAGTTGTACTCTCATGATAAACAGAGACAATGCAAAACAACAGGAAGAAGGTGCTAAGGAAAGCAATATACTGAGTGCAGCTCTACAATGAAATAAGATTTTATCCATTTTAATTAGTAAACTACAATTACTGCCTCGAGGTTGGATGCAAGAAAAAGTTACCAGGACTCCCTGGAAGAGGAGATCTTGCATCTCAATTGGACCTTCCTGGATAAACAAAGAATAAATAAATGCCTTTGTGAACTTGTCAAGTTGCAGTTTAAGTTTATATCCATGTCTGCGAAAACATGGCAACATAGATCTTCTCCCCCGGTAGCACAAAATATCTATGCTGTCAGCACAGTTTCAATGTGGACACCCAAGATTGGTGTCGCCAAATCAGTATCCGACCAGATATCTCCCCTTCTCTTCCTAAGATATGACATTGAGTAACGAACAGAAAAGTGTTTTTGCAGAATATTATGACGAGCAGTTAAGCTGACCTTTGACCCTATGGATATAAAATGTCATCACTTTGTCATTTTATACTATGCAAGGTCACTGTGACCACTCGACCACCAAACTGTAATCAGTTCATTCTTTATTCTGTGTGGAACATTGTGCCAAATTTGAAGAAATTCACTCAAGGCCTTCTTGAGATATTGCATTCACAAGACTGAGATGAACACAAGGTAGCTGTGACCTTTGACCACCAAACTCTAATCAATTAATACTGGAGTCAAAGTGGACATTTGTGCCAAATTTGAAGAATTTCCCTCAAGGGGCTCTTGAAATATCACATTCACGAGAATGTGACAGAGGAGACCACAGTGACCTTGACCTTTGACTCAAGTATGAACTGATTAAATTTTGGTCAAAGTGGATATTTGTGCCAAATTTGAAGAATTTCTCTCAAGGCTCTCTGAAATATTGCATTCACTACAATAGGAGAGATGGACAAGCCAAAAATATAAAGCCAGCCACAGCTATTGCCAGTGTGGAGGCATAAAATAATGTGTGTTCACATGTGGGAGGTTGGGCAGTGATAGCTCTATACGTTGAACAAATACTGGTGTCCAAATTGAGTGGCCATGCCCATCACTAGCGTGTGCATCTCTCAGATTATTTGACTGCCTTAGGGTTGGGCAAAGGGTGCCAAAATCTTTTTATTCACTTAAGGTTTTAGTTTTGTTGTTCAAATGAGAACAGACCAATATCATTTTTATTTTGATGTTTATAGATGTATGGCATGTGTCATTTTTACACACAAAGGGTATGCATGTTGTGTTGGTGGAAGTGGGCATGGGGCACCATCTTTATGAAAGGCTTTCCTGATTTTCAAAAAGTATGGGAACCAGTGATTTAGAAGGATACATAGCTCACAATCCAATACAAAACTGGCAACGATAAATGTGTAATGACATGATTTGTAAAACTTTCAGCTGTCAGCTGTGATTATAAATTGATTCAGATCAAATATATAGGACTTATATTTGTACCAGTTTGTGAATTTAATCATTAGTTTTGAAAAACTAAACATGAAAAAAAAGAGATTTCATCAGTTTTCATTTCAAGCACTGAAACAGAAATACTACAGAAAATCAGTTCTTCACCAGCAGTAGTAAACACAGGCAAAGATTCACTACACTGGGTAACTTTTTAGCCAGCTAAGGAGAAACTCGTCACTGAAATGTTGCTGACTGAGTACTATTTACCTTGGTTACAGGGTCAGTGCCATCCATCTAAATGTGGTATTTTCAACAAAAATATATGAGCACATGTTGTAAATAAAATGGTTCATAGCTTCAGTTATTGCCTTCAACAGGAAAGAGCTCTGATTCAGGGTGCTGGAAGTAGCATTAGCTGCCAATGCTAACATTACTCGCCACAGGTTGACGACTCCAGCTGGTATCTTTACAATCAGTGCACACATAGGTAGCATTATTAAATGTGTAGCAAGGTGTGTGGTGCCACCAGCATTTTTTAAGACACCACTATCGCAGACTGCTAAGCTGATGCAAGTGTGAGTCAGTGTTCTGCCTCTCTGCAAACCCTTATTAGCACAGGTCTCAGTCATCCACTACAGTTCTCCTGGTTGAGTTCAAACTAATTCTGCAGTGGGACTTTTGACGGTCCACAGAAGTAATGGGACATTAAACCTGCACATGTCTAGTGTTGATTAAATGAAGAAATAGATATGATTCCACTTCACATCATTTGTATTCTTCTGTCTAATCCTAATGCAAAACAAGCATTCAACACACCCAAAATGTTTTGGCTGTGGACAGGGCTGCTATCTAATCACAGCTTTACAGTAATTAAATCAACACCATTTCAGTTGCTTTCTTTTCAGAGTTAGAGCTTGGTAATACATCATTAGTCCCATGGAGGCCCATAAACATTCCTATGAAATACCCCGCTGGATAAATGTCCTGACGCTCACCTTTTCCAACATCCTCAATTTTGGAAGCCAGCCCATGTTTGTCATGAGAAATGAAAAAAATGCTGTTGTGAAAAGGGGTTTACGGTTAATAGATGGCGCCCTGTTTTATACGTCTCCGAGATAACCTGACCTACCTGCATGCTGCGTATGTGAAAGTAAATCCTCATAATGACTGCATATCAAGGCATGCTCATAAACATGGCATGAAGCGAAGGGGGAAATATGAGTGATGGATGTTGTTCAAGGACATATCCATGATCATCAACCATAATGCCCCCAAGTACTCCAAATAATCTCTTCTATTAGTGTGGTCATATGGCTGGAGCGTGTACAGTCATGGATCTTTAACTCAGTTATTGTAGGTTTAGCCTTTTCCCCCCCTCCTATACCGTATGTGGCCATTGCCTTGAGCTTAACATTTCCTGCTCTCCGTCTCTTGGTATCAGCAGTCAACAGCAACAGCAAACAGAGGTTAAACAGGTCACCCAACCAACCAGCGAGGCTGCAGACCCCAAGGTCCTTTTGTTTTATGCAATGCTGTTTTTCAAGAAACCAAACAGATGTTTTATGTATAGGAAAAAAAGGGAATTAATTGATCCAAGCCAACAGAAATTTCCCAAACGCTGGCCTGATAATAGGGCACCCGTCATCATTAGGATTGATGGCACCAATTTATTATTAATGATTCGTAAAATGAGATCCAGTAGACCCCATTTTAAATACATTTTCCATTAAGGAGGAGCTGACAAGCAACACTGCTGATTTCACCACCAAAGCCTTTCACTGTCTCTCTTTCTCCCCCTGAAATACAGTATCCCTACTTCACCCAGCGCAATGTCTCACTTTGGTGATGCTTGGATTGTCCCAAATTGAAAGCATTTGTTTTAAAGCTGAGAGGTGAATTTCAAGCCCTGTCATAGTACCGTGATATTGAGGTGTTTTATTTTGTTTTAAGCCACTGGATACGGTGTCTTACAGTATATCCAAACAGATATTCTCTTTCCCAGAAATGTCCGCCATTGGCCCCAGACTCTGCAGCCATCTGCTTTAATATGAATTTCTGTCAGTCAAACTGCCATCATTACAGCTAGTCATACAGTACGAATCCAAATGCGAAGATGTCCTGTCCCAATGTAAAGTCATTTACATTATGATTCAGAATATCCCCATTTCCCTTTGGTAAAAAAAATATGACAAAAGTACTGATGAAATCAAGGTGT